>NC_060138.1:708856467-709480568 GCF_021461385.2 Schistocerca piceifrons
CTGTATCTCGACTCGTCCACGCTCTCCTGCTTGTTTGCATATTTACAAGCAATTTCATAGCCAGATTTCATTATTGTTTCTGACTTAATATCAAGGTTTCTCCTGTTATGTTACTGGCGGTGGGCACACAACACGTGCAGCTGTTTTTGTTGTCCTGTTACGCAACAACATGCAGCAGGCAGTAGTGCGTAGTGTTGCCCAGCTGATGTAAGACCTTGGCACGTACCCCGCCCTTGGCTAAGGACAACATTTTGCTGCAGAACCTGTCTTACCAGTGACTTTTTCTGACCTGTAGGAGGTTCTGGTCGTGCCAGTTATCCTTCTGCTAAACTTTCTACTACGAAGTGCTTTCTGTTGCTAACCGAAAATTTTAGCATGGACGAGCAGTACAACCGTAACAACAGGCACTGCACTCATCTCTTTCCCAATTATTTGTGCACTTTCCTGAAATTAATTATTTGTATTCAACAGCGTTGTCGTGTCCTTATCTTTATTCTTTGCATCAAATGGTTCAAATGGCTCTGAGCACTATGGGACGTAACATCTATGGTCATCAGTCCCCTAGAACTTAGAACTACTTAAACCTAACTAACCTAAGGACGTCACACAATACCCAGTCATCACGAGGCAGAGAAAATCCCTGACCCCGCCGGGAATCGGACCCGGGAACCCGGGAGTGTATTCTTTGCATCGATGTTCAGCATTTGTCCTGTTTTCTATTAGCTTAGTGCGGCAGCGTACAGTGCAAGGGAGACGCCAAGCTCACAGGTTTCTCCCCGTTGAGAAACTAATCAGTTAATAACTCGAGATGTCGGTGTTTCTATGTTGAAATGCAATGTTTTATATAAACATCAATCTTTCGGGTGATTCCAGACCGTCTTTAATTTTTCTTGAACGTGCGTTCTTCGTTATATGGTCTCGACAATTTGTGCTATCTGTCTTATCTTTGTGACATATAGACCTTTTATCCTCTACTGCTGTCTCCATTGCAAATCGCCGCGCGGGATTAGCCGAGCGGTCTCAGGCGCTGCAGTCATGGACTGTGCGGCTGGTCCTGGCGGAGGTTCGAGTCCTCCCTCGGGCATGAGTGTGTGTTTGTCCTTAGGATAATTTAGGTTAACTAGTGTGTAAGCTTAGGGACTGATAACCTTAGCAGTTAAGTCCCATAAGATTTCATACACATTTGAACATTTTCCATCGCAAATCAATTATTGTTCGACGTCAAAACAAAAGTATCATCAACGTGTTCTTCCTTATCTCTTCATTTCCGCTAGTTAATATCCCCTCACTTGTCATCTCTTCTGCCCCCTTAATTTTTCTCGTCGTTGAAAGCACTATATTCAAACTGCCTCTCATTTATTTTTTTCTGTTTTCAGCTATCAAAGTTTTATTTCCACAAACCGCTGAGAATCAAATGTACAGCTTCAAAAAAATTTACTCGGTTTTGACCCGGTTACAATTCTTTTCCAGAAAAGGTTCCGGGTTCAAGTCCTATCAGGAAATTTCATTTTTTTACTACGTAAAATATGGTAATCCAGAATTTAGTCTATACGGAATCTTGTTTCTTCTAGTTTTACTCATGGATATCTTTTATGTGGCTAGACCCCTTTAATTCGTATTACAGAACCACAGACGTCGCCCTTCTCTTGACTGTTTTCCCACAGCTCATATCCGCCCAATATTCTGTTTTCTTTCTGTTTTTTTCGCCAAATAGGGCGTTCCTGCCTCCCGTCGCTATTAGAAAGTTACCTGTGGCATAAAAATCCTCAGCTGCCTGATCCGTTTTCTCTCTTTTGCTCACAAGTTGCTTAATAAACCTGTACAACGCTGTTCCAGTGTAACCGGTTAAAACTACGGTAACCCAAGTAGGACTCGACTCGTGGACGGTAGCTCACTCCTGCAACAGCTCGACTCAAAAATTCGCTTTGCCAGAATCTCTCTCCTACTCGTTCTGGAGCTGTTCAAAGGTAAGTCTTGAGTTTGGCGTGTAGCCGACGACGATGGCATCAGAGAGTGCAGGCTTTCACGGCTGGTATTTGCGTGATTGCTGATATTTGATTTATGAGGATAAGGCCGTTGTCCAAGACATAATTCTCTGCCTAATGTTTCATCTTTTTATACTGGAGGCATCGTCACAGACTTTAACAAGTTAGAGAGCTGTTGAAGATTCTTACACGTTCACCAAGCCGAACTGTTAATACATATCCTCGGAACGGTCGGTTTTTGGCGTCATCAAACCGGTGCCTAATATCGCGGAGTCGCACCGACGCGTGCTATGGAGCCTCTGGTGGGGAATAGTTGACGCTGTTTCTGATAAAACGTTTAAATCGTCAAGATGCGTAAATATTCGGTCGCCTGGGCAAGTTGGATAAATCAGAAGTGGCAGATCATGCACTATGACCTGGAAATCACCAAATCCGTTTCTCTGACACTCTGATCTAATAATTACTACGCTAGGATGTACAGAAAATGGTTCAAATGACTCTCAGCACTATGGGACTTAACGTCTGAGGTCATCAGTCCTCTAGAACTTAGAACTACTTAAACCTAACTAACCTAAGGACATCACACACATCCATGCCCGAGGCAGGATTCGAACCTGCGACCGTAGCGGTCGCGCGGTTCCAGACTGTAGCGCCTAGAACCGCTCGGCCACTCCGGCCGGCGATGTACAGAAGTGCCACAAAAATTCAAAAGCACAAAAACAATTGCAAGACAAAAGAAGGAGGATTGAAATTGGACAAGTTGTGGGCCTTATTGCTAAATAAAACAAACAGTTCCAACTCCTCCCCACAACAAGCCCCATAGCATACATCAGCTAGACTTCGCGAGCTTATGCACCTGTTTAATGACGTCACGAACCGACCACTGCTTGGACGTATCTATATCTACATCTACATGGATACTCTGCAAATCACATTTAAGTGCCTGGCAGAGGTATCATCGAAACACTTTCACAGTTCTCTATTATTCCAATCTCTTATAGCGCGCGGAAAGAATGAACACCTATATCTTTCCGTACGAGCACTGATTTCCTCTATTTTATCGTGGTGATCGCTTTTCCCCATGTAGGTCGGAGTCAACAAAATATTTTCGCATTCGGAAGAGAAAGCTGGTGGTCGGAATTTCGTGAGAGGGTTCCGTCGCAACGAAAAACGCCTTTCCTTTAATGATGTCCAGCCCAAATCCTGTATCATTTCAGTGACACCCTCACCCATATTTTGCGATAATACAACATGTGCTGCCCTTCTTTGAACTTTTTCGATGTACTCCGTCAGTCCTATCTGGTAAGGATCCCACACCGCGCAGCAGTATTCTAAAAGATGACGGACAAGCGTAGTGTAGGCAGTCTCCTTAGTACATCTATTACATTTTCTAAATGTCCTGCAAATAAAATGCAGTCTTTGGTTAGCCTTCCCCACAACATTTTCTGTGTGTTCCTTCCAGTTTAAGTTGTTCGTTATTGTAATACGTAGGCATTTAGTTGAATTTACGGCCTTAGGTTTGACTTATTTATCGTGCAGGCGAAGTTTAACGAATTCCTTTTAGTACTCATGTGGATGACCTCACCCTTTTCGTTATTTAGGGTCAACTGCCAATTTTCGCAGCATTCAGATATCTTTTCTAAATCGTTTTGCAATTTGTTTTGATATTCTGATGACTTCATTAGTCGATAAACGACAGCGTCATCGCAAACAATCTAAGAAAACTACTCAAATTGTCCACCAAATCGTTTACATAGATAAGGAACAGCAAAGGGCCTATAACACTACCTTGGGGAACGCCAGAAATCACTTCTGTTCTACTCGATGACTTTCCGTAAATTACTACGTACTGTAACCTCTCTGACAGGAAATCACAAATCCAGTCACATAACTGAGACGATATTCCATAAACATGCAATTTCACTACAAACCGCTTGTGTGGTACAGTGTCGAAAGCCTTCCCGAAATCCAGAAATATGGATAAACAATTCTGACTGCTGAGATTGTTTGAATCTGTAACAGCTTTCTGAGTTATTAAAGCCTCTGACGATGTATCGAGCATGGGAAGACGGAACGTTAGGCAGGGAGTTATGCCTTGGACGACTACCTTATACCAGTAGATCAAATACCAGCTATAATGTCATCAGAGCTAAAGTGCTGATTAATCAGTTCCATGATGGGGTACACAGCTACTGACTGGATTATCTAGCATTGTGCAGGGTGAAATGTCTCGCCTCCCAGTTTGGAACGTATCATGGACGGTCGCTACTTCTCCGAAGAACAAATGTTTGTACACTGACGATCCAACTACTTCACGGTCATTACAATCGGGGCCCATTATCGTATTTGACAAAGCTAAGGAACTCTTCTTAAGTAATTTAGGAAAAACGTAAAGAACCTGGTAAATAAACCAGAAAGGCGAGACTTAATGCTAAGATCCATGTGAAACACTGGTTTCATTTAATATTTACCTACTTTTTGTTATTACTCTGTAACTCATCAATGATTTGGCCGTACAATTGACTTTAATATTTTGTTATTCATAGTTAGATAAAAAAATAGTACAGCTGATCTCTTATATAATAACTGTCCACTCAGTGCAAAGTGTCATATTACTATTTTGTCTGTATAATAGAAGTTTATTATGGATGTTTAAAATCAGTTGCATCACAGTCACAAAGCCACATTTTATTATGCTTATGTACTTTACACACTGTTTCTAACCTAATGTCCATGTTCTCACTCCCGAATTTTAGAGCAGCGTCCCAACCTACGCGTCCTCTCACTAGAGAATGGTACACTGGTGGCTAGTAACTGTTTCATTCTAGATACGAGAATAATAACCCTTGTATTGCGTTACTCATACTACCTTACTGTACCCACGTTCCTGTTCATAGTAACGTCATTAGCTGTTCCAGTACCTGTTACACATTTAGGCGACACGATGGTTATGAGCCTACAATCGACTTACAGGACGTCTTTTCGCTAAAGTAGTATTCCTTTACTGATGGAAGGCAATAACTACTTTAGATGAAGAAATTTTCAGTCTGGTGAAAAAACATTTATTGAATTTAATGTGCACTACAAAAAACTGTAAAGAAGTAACATGAAGTACTTGAAATACGGCGGTACACGAGTTTAAACACCAAATAGATGTATGAATCAATAACATTCTTTCCATTTGCAGAGACGTTGCGAAAAACACCAGGAAGGGCCTATTAGTGGCATATTTGTTCGACTCTCCAAAATTAACTAATTTGGTGATAAATGGAGATGCAGTGGAACGAAAAGGAACGTACGAATTATGGAGGGCCCTGTAAGATTCAAGCATGAGGAGAAGAGCAGGGTGGACAAGGATTCACAAAAATGCATTACATCACAGAAGCGTTCTTTGCCCAATTAAGGAAGATAAAAGGCAAGATCATAGTTAAGAGGATTGTGCGACTGATCATTCTTGTACAGACGGAGAAAAGGAGACTGAATGTCCTCGTATTGAGAAGTTAGAAGGAGCAACCTGTTTTACTTAGAGAAAAACCTTCAGTAGCCGTGATCGCATACATTTGTCTTTATTTTTGACAATTGGTTTCGACATACATAATTTGAAGACCAGAAGATGACAGTTATATCCATCGAAACCGTACGTCAAAAATAAGGAGAAATTTACGCGATCTTGGCTAAGGAGACTATTTTACTTGGATAAATACTTAAATATTTGTGTTATATCATGTTCAGTTAATACTTAACTAGATGGCTGTTTTGAAAAGTCGCTTAACACATAAAATGTTAATCAATATTTAATGTTTTTCAAAATGTGTACCAAATTTTCAGTTCATTGCGTCTGTACCAAAGCCTATTCGGTGCAATATAATAGGCTATTTTCGTATATTAAAAATATGGTTCGAATTGTTGTTATTCTGATTGATTATAAGATTTAAATGGAGTTTACGGTCAATGTTCTCACGAGATATCAGTTATTTTTATGTCATTATTTTTATGTTTCCTTCATTTTTCTTCCTTTTTTTTTTTTTTGGTCATCAGTCTACTGACTGGTTTGATGCGGCCCGCCACGAATTCCTTTCCTGTGCTAACCTCTTCATCTCAGAGTAGCACTTGCAACCTACGTCCCCAATTATTTGCTTGACGTATTCCAATCACTGTCTTCCTCTACAGTTTTTGGCCTCTAAAGCTCCCTCTAGTACCATGGAAGTCATTCCCTCATGTCTTAGCAGATTTCCTATCTTCCTGTCCCTTCTCCTTATCAGTGTTTTCCACATATTCCTTTCCTCTCCGATTCTGCGTAGAACCTCCTCATTCCTTACCTTATCAGTCCACCTAATTTTCAACATTCGTCTATAGCACCACATCTCAAATGCTTCGATTCTCTTCTTCCTAACGCCACTTTAAAAAGTTTAGTGGCGTTTCATGACAAATTACACCAAAGTAATGTTCGTAGTTATAGAAGCAGAATTAGTGAATTTAAGTTGCTCATTTATCTATATTGTGTTCACGAATTTCCTCTTACTCCAAGCTCTTGAGAAAAACACAACGCTGCAGGTACAGACAGGTGCATTACTTTAGATGAACGGTCTACCGTCGTACACGATCTGTGTCATGTGAATACGGCAGAGTCAGACATTAAACTGACATTATATGGAGCAGTTCCTTCACTTGGGACAGCGTCATTCCAGAATAGCACCACACCTTCTTCTAATCAGCAGTGTATTCCTATGGAGTAGTAACTAGGAGTCTCGCTTAAACATGCATGCCTCTGTTCCTGCACTGCACCGTACTAGATTTCCTTTGCTTCATTTTGAACTATTTTACACGTTCTGATTTGATAAGTGTTCGTTTTCAGTGGCGATTTATTTTCACAGCTCCCGTGGCGGGCGTGCTACATCTTCCGCAAGGCCGCTACGTAGAATATTCCAGACGCACGAGGCGGCGCACCAGCTGAGGTCGTGTGTTGTCTGGAGTTCTCTAAATAGCTGCTCCGAGAACTTGCCTCGGCCGCACAGTCCTGTCGCCTGTTCAGATCGACGATGAGCGGAAACATTATTATCAGGTTCGCCCGGGCTAGCAGTTTCTTGTGTTCCGTGAATTCCAAATCAAACGTCAAGCTGAAAGTAAGCCTATGGGAGAAAACATGCATACAGTGACGGAAAAAAAGTCGCAACACCAAAAAACAATTAACGTAGAGTAATGAAATTTCTGCAATGCGTTTGTTTAGGTAACATATGTAACTGATTAACATTGCAGAATCAGAGGTTAAAATAAGCCCCGGAATGTTGAATGCACTGTGTTCCACAGGTGCCAGATGTCAGTTTTTGAGATGGAGTTCCATGTCTGTTGCACTTGGTCGCTCAATACAAGGATGATTAATGCTGTTTGTGGATGACGCTGAAGTTGTCGTCCGATGATGTATCACAAGTGCTCGAATGGAGACAGGACATTTAATTTGGAAGGATATCTAATCTTTAGTTCAAGACCTCCGTTGTCTCTATCGCGTATTTTATGGGCCTTTTTCCAAGAGGAAGTCCCTGTTTTTAGCTGTCTTTGATTTAAATCAATGACGCAAGTTGAATCCTTGTGCCGAACTGGGATTCGAACCCAAGTCTCCTGCTTAATTGGCAGATGCTCTGAACACTACGCCGTCCAGAGACAATGGTCACCACATCCGGCCGGCCTACCCTAGCACGCCTCCCATCAAACCAGAATTCTCGACTTATACCACACACTATTGATGTAGTGAGATGTAGTGCTTATTCTCTTAAGTCTTATTACGTGCGGCATTTCGCCGATTCCCGTTAGAGTTCGAGCTTGGTGTACATCTGCACTGAAGATATCGTTGGCCGTCATCGCTTTAATTATATATATGTGGTGTCTATTCTTTCGGACATGTGCAGGATCAAAATGGTGTCTGGTATTCAGGAGGTCAGGAGGTATTCAGACAGTTATACTTGCGTATATGCAATAATTCTGACCAACTGTCAGAGTTGAGTTGAGAGGAGACTATTGTAAGTGTAGATGTAGGGAACATGCAGCAGTCTTCAGCAGTTAGGAGGCTTAAGTTAGTTGCAAAGTCTAACAGAAAGAAGAAGGTTCTGCTGCTAAGTAGTTCGCAAGGTAGAGGTGTGGGCCAGCTGTTGCAGGAAGTGTTGGGGAGTGAGTACCAGCTGACCAGCATTGTGAAGCCTAGTGCAGTGTTGGCTCAGGTGACTGACAGCATAGGGGAGTTATGTAGGAATTTTACAAAGGAGGATCAGGTAGTGATAGTGGGTGGAGCAGGGAACAGTCTTGAGAGGAATGGGTAATATGATGTAGGTGGTGACCTGGTAAAGATAGCTACTCAAAGTGGTGGCACTAATGTGCATTTCTTGCAAATGTTTCAGCATGATGATCAGCCTCATCTTAATGCGACTGTTAGGCGCGTTAACGTGGGACTGAGGAGGGCGCTAATGGCAGAGGGCCTGGGTCATATCTCAGTGGTGCCAGTTGGGTCTATCAGCAGGTCAGGTTTCACTAGGCATGGCCTGCACCTCAATAGGTATGCGAAGGGGAGGCTGGCAAAGCTTATAGATGACAGTGTAGTGGGTGGTGATGGAAAATTCCTGTAGTAGTTGGTGTCAGAGCTGCATCTTTTTTTTACATTGAAGTCAGCTGATAGGTATACCTGCTTAAAGGAATTAAGAGCTCGCCTTTAGAGGTCGTCATGTTTCCACGTAGAGAAGGAATTAGCATATTTCAATAAAATATAAGAGATGTTACAGATAAAGTTAGTGAACTGTTTATAGATGTTGACTCTGAAATTATTGGTATGTCGGACCACCGCTTAAATAATTTGACAATTCAGAGGCTTCCTTTACCAGGATACAGATTGACTGACTGTTTTTCAAGGAGTTCGTTGCAGGGTGGGGAGTGGACATGTCCGTAAAAAACAGTATTCCATTTGAGTCCACAGATGTATCACGGCACTGCAATGAACAGCTATTTGAATGTTGTGCAGGGGCAGTTGAATTTAGTGAAACTAAATTTCTAATTGTTGTTGTTTATAGGTCCCCTAACTCTGACTTCAGAGCATTTCTGCTCAAGCTAGATAGCGTTCTTGATTCACCTTATAGGAAGTACCAGAAATTAGTTATATGTGGTAACTTCAGTATTAATTTTGTATATGATGGTTGTTGGTAGATCTCCTAAACTCATATGATCTGATGCAGACTGTGTTTTTTTTCAACTAGGGTGCAGGGGAACAGTAGCACAGCCATAGACCATATTTTTATTCATTCTTCATTACTAGATGGGCATTTATTAGTATAAGGTTGAAAGGCCTTTCAGACCATGATGCACAAATTTTAACACTAAAAGGATTTTTTACTCAAACAAATGCCATATATAATTACAAACTGTGTAGGAAAGTTAATCCAACAACAGTATAGAGTTTTTTAAGCCTTGTTAAGGAACAAGAGTGGCAGGATGTTTACAGTGCCGATGACATCGATGATAAATATAATGCTTTCCTTAACACATTTCTCATGCTGTTTGAGAGTTGCTTTCCATTACAATGTTCTAAACGGAGTACTAGCAGTAATAAGCAGCCAGGGTGGCTGACTAGTGTGATAAGGATACCATGTAGAAAAAACTGGGAATTATTCCAAAAAGGTTAGAAGTAATCACAATCATGCTGCAGTAGCCCATTGCAAACAGTATTGTAAGGTGGTTAAAAATGTTACTAGGAAGGCAAAGAGTATGTGGCATGCAAATAGGATAGCTAATTCACAGGATAAAATTAAAACCATATGGTCAGCTGTGAAGGATGTGTGTGGTCAGCAGCAGAAGGTCGATGATATAAAGTCAGTTCGTAGTATATTTCTCTGACTGATAAATCAGATATATGTACAGTATTTAATCATTGTCTGAGCATTGCTGGTGAATTAAATAAGAATTTAGTTCCTACAGGAAATCATATAACTTTATTGGCAAATACCTTTCCGAGATTGATGTCTGAAATACTCCTCCTTGATACAGACAAGAGGGAGATTGAGTCAATAATTAAATCACTGAAAAATAAGGACTCTCATGGTTATTATGGAGTGCCAGCTCATGTTAGCCCTGCATTTAGCCACATATGTAATTTTTCCTTTAGGAATGGTCAGTTTCCTGAACGATTAAAGTACTCAGTAGTAAAACCGCTTTATAAAAAGGGAGAAAGGGATAATGTGGACAACTTTAGACCTATTTCTATGGCCTCAGTGTTTGCTAAACTTATTGAAAAGGCTGTGTATGTGAGGATAACTGATCATTTTATATAACAGGATTTGCTATCAAATGTACAGTTCGGCTTTAGAAATCGCTTAACTGAAAATGCTACATTCTCTTTCCTCTGTGAGGTACTGAATGGGTTAAACAAAAGGCTTCGAACACTAGGCACATTTTTTTTATTTAACTAAGGCGTTTGATTGTGTTGATTACAAAATATTGCTCCTGAATATGGAATGCGGGGAGTAGCCCACAATTGATTCACCTCTTACTTTAGCAACAGACAGCAAAAGGTCTTTATTCACATTGTTGAGAATTACTGTGATGTGGGGTCTGAGTGGGGTACGGTCAAGTGGGGGGTGCCCCAGGGATCAGTTTACAGGCCACTCCTGTTCCTTATAAATAAATAAAAAGTGCAGTAATGGTGGTTTTGATCATGCTGTCGGTCATCCCGAGTCGCAACACGAGACTCTACGAGATTAAGTTACAGACGTGTCAGTCTGCGACGCTAGTCTTACAATCGATACCTAGTATTGTAAAATCAGATGTGCAGTATAGCGCCGGACAAGGATCCCCTTCACAATACAACTGGCAGAAGCGAAGGGACTGACATACGACACTCAGGGTGTTGGTGCATAGTGCGCAGTCCACGGCAAGCTGTGCCTTCGGAAACTGTGTCACTCGATACACTGTGAGGTAATCCGATACCCGACTGCAGTTAGGTTTCTGTTTTATGAAGTGGGCGCTTTCCGCCTGAGCACCTGCGGTTTATCCAAGCGAAACGTAATTCGAGTGCAGAACAGCCTTCCATCTGAATGCCTGTGGTTTTACTACCGACACCTGGTCTAAACTGTTCTGCATACAAGCTAACCATTGTCACCGCCTCAGTTCATCAGTACGAAATGTGGTTAATAACACCAATATTTGCACTGTACGTATTTGTCTTATACTTGAGGTTGGGTTTATAATCAGTAGCATAGTGTTTTCAGCGTAGTTGTACTGAAAAAGAGGAAGATCGTTGTAGGAAACAAGATTTCACTACGTTTATTAATCCACAGGAACATCAGTTTCTTACTTATTTCATTGCTCCATTGAAATCGTTGACTTATAAGTATTTAGTGCATATTTAGCAGTCATTTCCATAATAGATAATGCTGTAAAAATTTTCATTTAATTATTCAGCCAGAAATTATGTTCTCTTCTTTTCATTAATGTTGTTCGATATTTTCTTAAAGTGCATTTCGGAATAACAGCTCTTTATCATAACTTGTTTTGCCTGATGTGTATCATATCTTGTTTCTCCTGACGTGCATTGGTTTTGATATATATCAAATCTCTGAAAGTGTTAAAAATCAGGGCACGAGCGAGAATCATTTTTTTTGTGAATAATATTGTATAGTTGCTTAGTTCAAAAAACTTATTAACTTTCTTAATAAATGGCTCCTCCTATTTTTAGAATAAAGACAGTGTTATAGCCTGGTCCTTTCTTTGGATTCGTCTTCTGACTACTTTAATGCGACATGCCTGAAATTCTTCTCCTGTGACAACCTCAGAATAGTACTTACACACAAGTTCCTCAATTTCTTGTTGGATATATTTTTATTATGTGTCAAACTCTTCACTTTGAAGTAACATTTGCATCGAACGTCCTATATATTCCTGTCTCTGCCTTCTTTCAAAGTTTATCCACCAACAGCTGCCTCAAGTACTATGGAAATTAATCCTAGATGTTTTACCACATGTCCTACCATCTTGTTCTTTTTGTCAATGTTTCCTAAATGCTCTTCTCCTAGGCGATTCTGAGGAGAACCTCCTCATTCCATACCCTATAAGTCAACCTAATTTTCAACAATCTTCTATAGCACCACATCTCAAAGGCTTTGATTCTTTTCCAGTTTTCCCACATTCGGAGAGTCATTTCCGTACAGTGCTGTGCTTCAAATGTACATTCGCAGAATTGCTCAAATTCAGGCCGATGTTTGATACCAGTAGACTTCTTTCAAACGGGAATGCCATCTGTTCATGTGCTGATCTCTTTTTATGAGCTCTTTGGTTCGTCTCTCAAGTATCATTTTGCTTTCAAGGTAGGAGAATTCCTATACTTCGTCTACTTAGTTGTCCCCAGTTTTGATGTTAAGTTTTTCGATAACCTTGTTTCTGTTATTCGCGATTATTTTCAGCAGTCTGTGCTCGTAACACTTTTCATTTCATTCGACTGATCTTATAATTCTTCCTTACTTCCACTGCGGATAATAGTGTCATCAGTTAATGATGAATTTTAATTTCACTACCGAAATTTTCTTTTAATACCATCGTTACGTCTTCAGGGGCGAAAGAGAGCATCCCTTTTTTATAACCTTTTTAATCTGAATACGTCTTTCTTGTACTTATATTGTCAGTTTTGTCTCTTTGTTCTTGTACACATTGAATATTACCCCTCTTTTCCTATAGCTTATACAAATTTGTCTGAGGATTTTGAACATATTTCTCTATTTCACATCGTAGATAGGACGAGAAACTCTACGGAGCGGCCTTGATTTTTCGTAAGTGGTGCTTGCATTGTGAAGCACAAAATCGTCATCGCCTCTTTGGAAATTCTGTAAAACGTTTCCCAGAACACTGTAGCCTCTATGATCTCGACGTCGACTCCCATTGCTTTTTCTATCAGGTCAAGGGATAGTTTCTCCTCCTCGTACTATCCTCTACATTTAACAGTGAAATTCCACTTGCACTCTTTTGATTTTAATTTCAGTGAAGGTTGTGTTGATTATTATATATGCTGATAGGTCCTTCCAAACTATCATTTCTTTTTCGAATTCTTCAGACTTTTCCTTCAGCCGTTTCGACTTGACTTTCGTCACTTCCTATTTATTTCATTTCTAAGTGGTTTATATTACTGTATTTCTCTGTTTACCTAAACACTTTTGTTCTTTCTTCTTTCGTCGTTCAATTAAAATATTTCATCTCTCATACAAGGCTTCTTCGCAGTTTCCTTCCTTCTACCTAAATTAATCTGTCCAACTTCAGTGACTGTCCTATTGAGGTATGTCCTTTTAGATATCTTCAAGCGCAGATCATCATTCCTCACTGATTCAGTATCCTACTTCCTTCCACACTGATTTTCCCTGGCGGTCCCTTAACCTTCAGCCTACTCTTCATCAGCATTAAATTCTGATCTAAGTCAGAATCTGCTCTGGCGTACGCCTCATTGACCGGTATCTCATTTGGGAATCCAGCTGGAATCTTCCCGTGTCTACATGTCTTTTCCAACTACTACTCCTCCTCTTGTGACTTTTGAGCAGTGTAATCACTATTACTATCTGCCATTTATAAAGAACTCGATTAGTCTTCTCCTCTCTCATTCTTTCTACCGAGAGCAAACTCTGCCGTAATATTTTCTTCTACTTCACCTTCTACTATGATTTTCCAATCACCCATTATTATTAGATTTTAATCTCGTTTTATATACCGCTATACTTTTTCAATAGCTACACATGCTCTGTCTACCTCTTCCTCTTCAGATTGTGATGTCGGCTTGCGTACCTGTGGTATTGTTGATGGCATCCGTTTTCTGTCGATTCTCATGGGAATAACTACACCACAGAATCGTATGTCAACTCATTCTCTATCCTTTTTTTTAAAAAAAATCTTTATTCATCAAAACCAATATTATACAACATAACCCACCACCTAAAAACATTAGTGGGTCGAAATTACACACAAGATTACATTTCAGGAGCATTTACCAAAACTCTATTTTCTATTATCAATATCAACAACAGGATAGGAAGTAAGTTCTATGGATATCTAAATGATCTACTGTTGGTCTACCATGCTATCTACTCAATCTATCCTTTTCTCCTTCGCTCGCACCGACTCGCGTGGGTTGGCTGGCGCCACGTTCGGGGCGCGGCCCAGCGATATCCGGCCACTATCGATCATCGCGGCCCACAGCGAGGATCTTTGACTGCGTGTTTGAGGCAATTTTGGGTTTGAAATAACATGCGCGAAAGCGCAGTGGGCAGTTGGACAGTGGGGCAGTTTTGGAGCTGTGGATCGGGGGAGTGGATTTACGCGACGTGTTCGAGCTATCAGCGAAAGATCGGAAATGGGCCACCGATATGTCTCGTGCGGGATGGGAAGCCGATTGTTCAGTTACCTTCCCTGTACGGACGGAACGGCTTCGGGAATTAAGTGCACCTTGGCTGGCCTAAATCGCTGGGTGGTGAAAAAGGAATCTGTGATCAAGGTCGTTCTGTTGTTAGATGAGTGTAATGTGCCAGGTAGCTTCTAGTTGTCGTGAGTGAGTCTCGCGTTACATTACTGGTAGTCAGGAGAATGTAACTGTTCTAATCTGCCGTCTTGCTTAAACGGGTTTGTGCTTCTATTTTGGGAATGTCGACTGTGTAAATAGTGATCTCGAAATCTACCTATACCTGGCATCTATTAAAAAATTAACTGAAATTATAAACCTTCTGAAGATCGTCCTGTATTCACGTTTATCGTAAGAAATCTTAAGAACTCTTGATGATTCGCATAATGATTTGGCAGGGTGAGTGTATGGATATTAATACAGTATCTGGACGTTAGTGCTCTTGGTTCAGCAATAACATTGGTAAAAAAAAATTGTGCATTATTGAGGGATGTGCTGAAGTAATTATTGAACTATTTGATAAAGTATCCAGTGGTATAGATATAGTACGGTCTATTATTTAAAGGGATCGTCATATTCAGGTTAAAATTTGGTGGTCGTAAATACTGCAGTTTTAAAATTGTATGATAAATTCTCAAGTGATTTCGGGTAAAGATAATATTTTATTTGATGCGAGACCTATGTTGGAATTGTGTGGAGTAGGATATTATAGTATTCCAAGACGATTTGCAGTGCACCGAGTGCACTTGAAATTTGTTTTGATTCGCTAGCAGCAGTCTTCTAACGGCCAACTGTTTGAGTTCGGCCATTTCCTGTAGGTATTTAGCTTGCACTTGCTAATTGTATAACCTGCCCGTCTGGAGCGGCATTTAGCGGGTATTCTAACCACGTACGTGAAATGGAATTTACCGTTCTAAGCAACCACTTCAAGTAGCACGGCCTCGAACACAGACTCCCTCCTTCATTTCAGAGCTCACTCAAGCCCTGCTTCATCTCAGAGCTCACTCAAGCCGTTGTGTATTTCTCATTCTTCGCTACGTGATAATTGGTTATTTATATAATTGCAGTATTCCAATTGTAAAATTTTGTTGTGCTTCTCTGTGTCACTCTTATGCCAATGCCAGACGGATTCTCATCTGAGATTTTAGTTTGATCTAGAACGGGCTGCCGGGTATATTATATGTTCCAGTAGTCTATGATTGGACCATTGCCTGTGAATAATCTGAACCCCAGTGAAATAAACTGTAACCCGAGGAATAATGAAATTGTTACACCTAATCCATTGAAACTACCACCAACTGTGGTGTCATTGTAAGTGAATAGTGCTTCCATAATGGATCTGTAGTCCATATCTTATTAAACCAGAATTGTATAACACTTATATTAACAACATTTTTGAGGGAAGCTTTAACCAGTTAATTGTCTGATGGTACATTATCTCTGTAGTCTCTCCTTTCATTTGTCATAACTGGATTATCTGTTTGATCCGAGCCGTTCAGCTCATTTAAGTTCTTGTTATCCTACTATTGTTTTCTAATAGTTTTTGTTATTAATTAAATACTGAACTGCTAATATGCACCTGTAAGGCCTTGTTGTTGTTGTTGTTGTTGTGGTCTTCAGTCCTAGGACTGGTTTGATGCAGCTCTCCATGCTACTCTATCCTGTGCAAGCTTTTTCATCTCCCAGTACCTACTGCAACCTACATCCTTCTGAATCTGCTTAGTGTATTCATCTCTTGGTCTCCCTCTACGATTTTTACCCTCCACGCTGCCCTCCAATACTAAATTGGTGATCCCTTGATGCCTCAGAACATGTCCTACCAACCGATCCCTTCTTCTGGTCAAGTTGTGCCACAAACTTCTCTTCTCCCCAATCCTATTCAATACTTCCTCATTAGTTATGTGATCTACCCATCTAATCTTCAGCATTCTTCTGTAGCACCACATTTCGAAAGCTTCTATTCTCTTCTTGTCCAAACTATTTATCGTCCATGTTTCACTTCCATACATGGCTACACTCCATACGAATACTTTCAGAAATGACTTCCTGACACTTAAATCAATACTGGATGTTAACAAATTTCTCTTCTTCAGAAACGCTTTCCTTGCCATTGCCAGCCTACATTTTATATCCTCTCTACTTCGACCATCATCAGTTATTTTGCTCCCCAAATAGCAAAACTCCTTTACTACTTTAAGTGCCTCATTTCCTAATCTAATTCCCTCAGCATCACCCGACTTAATGAGACTACATTCCATTATCCTTGTTTTGCTTTTGTTGATGTTCATCTTATATCCTCCTTTCAAGACACTGTCCATTCCATTCAACTGCTCTTCCAAGTCCTTTGCTGTCTCTGACAGAATTACAATGTCATCGGCGAACCTCAAGGTTTTTATTTCTTCTCCATGAATTTTAATACCTACTCCGAATTTTTCTTTTGTTTCCTTTACTGCTTGCTCAATATACAGATTGAACAACATCGGGGAGAGGCTACAACCCTGTCTTACTCCCTTCCCAACCACTGCTTCCCTTTCATGTCCCTCGACTCTTATAACTGCCATCTGGTTTCTGTAAGGCCTTATGGATTTAATTTATTACATTACACCTTGTACAGCTGCTGAGACATTCGATCAGATGTATGTACCTATATGTCTTACTCGTTTCAAATTTATCTTTAATTGGACCTGCTCTGCCTGGCTAAACTTATTTGTGACTCATAGAGCTGTGTATAGTTGCCGAGAGTGGCAGTTTTTTCTTATCTTAATAGTGCTTGCTCTGATTACTGATTGATTTTATACACTGAAGAACCAAAGAAGCTGGAACACCTGCCTAATATCGTGTAGGGCCCCCGCGAGCACGCAGAAGTGTCGCATCACGACGTGGCATGGACTTGACTATTGTCTGTAGTAGTGCTGGAGGGAAATGAGGCCATGAATCCTGCAGGTCTGTTGATAAATCCGTAAGAGTACAAGGAGGTGGAGATCTCTTCCTAACAGTATGTTCCAAGGTATCCCAGATATGCTCAATAATGTTTATGTCTGGGGAGTTTGGTGGCCAGCGGAAGAGTTTAAACTCAGAAGAGTGTTCCTGGAGCCACTCTGTAGCAACTCTGAACTTGTTGGGTGTCACACTGTCCAGCTGGAATTGTCCAGGTCCGTCGGAATGCACAAGGGACATGAATGGATGCAGGTGATCAGACAGAATGCTTACAAACGCGTCACCTGTCAAAGTCGTATCTAGACGTATCAGAGGCCCATATCACTCCAACTGCACACGCCCCACACCATTACAGAGCCTCCACCAGCTTGAATAGTCCCATGCTGACATGCAGGGATCGTAGATTCACGAGGTTGTCTCGATACCTGTACGCATCCACTCGCTCGATACAACTTGAAACGAGGCTCGTCCGACCAGACAACATGTTTCCAGTCATCAACAGTCCAATGTCGGTGTTGACGGGCCAAGGAGAGGCGTAAAGCTTTGTGTCGTGCAGTCATCAAGGGTTCACGAGTGGGTCTTCGGCTCCGAAAGCCCATATCGATGATGTTTCGTTGAATGGTTCGCACACTGACACTTGTTGATGGCCCAGCATTGCATTCCGCAGCAATTTGCGGAAGGGCTGTACTTTTGCCACGTTGCACGATTCTCTTCAGTCGTCGTTGGTCCCGTTCTTGTAGGATTCTTTTCCGGCAGCAGCAGTGTCGGAGATTCGATGTTTCACTGGATTCCTGATATTCAAGGTTGTTGTTGTTGTTGTGGTCTTCAGTCCTGAGACTGGTTTGATGCAGCTCTCCATGCTACTCTATCCTGTGCAAGCTTCTTCATCTCCCAGTACTTACTGCAACCTACATCCTTCTGAATCTGCGTAGTGTATTGATCTCTTGGTCTCCCTCTACGATTTTTACCCTCCACGCTGCCCTCCAATACTAAATTTGTGATCCCTTGATGCCTCAAAACATGTCCTACCAACCGATCCCTTCTTCTAGTCAAGTTGTGCCACAAACTTCTCTTCTCCCCAATCCTATTCAATACCTCCTCATTAGTTACGTGATCTACCCACCCTATCTTCAGCATTCTTCTGTAGCACCACATTTCGAAAGCTTCTATTCTCTTCTTGTCCAAACTGGTTATTGTCCATGTTTCACTTCCATATTCAAGGTACACTCGTGAAACGGTCGTACGGGAAAATTCCCACTTCATCGCTAGCTCGAACATGCTGTGTCCCATCGCTTGTGCGCCGACTATAAAACCACATTCAAACTCACTTAAATGTTGATAACCTACCATTACAGCAGCAGATACTTGTCTTATATAGACGTCGCTGACCGCATCGCCGTATTCTTCCTGTTAACACATCTCTGTATTTGAATAGGCGTACCTATACCAGGTACTTTGGTGCTTCAGTGTAGTTTCCTTGATTAGCTTTCATTGGTGCCTTGGTAGATTTTTAAGTTAACTCAAAAAAGTGACTTCTTGTAAGTTATGAAAACCTTTTTATGGTTGCCGTGACCGGCTTACGTACTTGTTGCATTTAATCATTCATTGTTTATCTTTTCCTGGTGTTATAATAAAGTACTGTGGACAACGTTTGAGACAATTTCTCTTCACATCTTGGGTTCTGGTCCTCCCACTCAACAGTCGATAGTACTGGCGCCAAAAGTGGCGCAAGATTTCATTCCTATTCAAGATGAATCCTACTCCTGTTATACCACTTTCCGCTGCTTTTGATATTTCCCTATTTTAGTCGACCAGAAATTCTTATATTCATTCCGTTTTATTTTACTTACCTCCACTAAATCTATTGAGTCTTTGTACTTCCATTTTCACATTTTCTAACTTAAGTGCTACATTCAGACTTCTGACGTTCCATCCTCCCACACACAGAATGGTAGCCTTTCGTTGGATATCCAGTGTCTTGCTCATGGTCACTTGTCGTAATCATGACACTTCTGCTACTTAAGACCACATGTGCTGTGGACACATATTATATTTATGCAATGGTTTATATTACTTTCTGCACTCTCATACCGTCGACCGTTGCCGATTCTTCTGTCTCTTAGGAGCAGTTTTCCATCCCAAAGGCTAGAGGATACTCTGTAAATATTTCTGCGCTTCCATCCTCTTTGACAAAGGCGTTGGCAGAATAAGAGTGATAACTTATACCTGCTAACGATTTTTATTCAAAAATCAAACAATAGCTAGGAGTGAACACAGGACATTTTGGTTCGTAATCAAAGACCTTACCCCTAGACCAATTACCATTCTGCATTCCCGTCACTTCTTTCCAGATTATTTTTCTCAAAAACTTGGAATTCCATGGGGTTTATCGTTAGAATGTGTAGAATTTTTGTTTTGTATTCGGTAAATGCAGAAGATGCAAACAGGGGTATCTACCCCGAGCGATAGTTTCAGGGGGTGCCAAATTCATGTTCTCTAAGAAAAAAAAAACTTGTTTCACAAAGCATCTAGCATCCGGTGTACGTTGGTCTATCGATTATTCAAGCGATTTTGAGGCGCATCGCCGTTGGTTTTTGAATATTTTGGAACACATTCTAAGTTGATTTCTGAACGAATCATAAGTTGATTTTTGAATGCGTGCATAGTGACGTGATGTCTCTGCCAGGGGAGTCCCCGTCGCATATAGAAATAAAAAACTTTCCCGCAGACAAAAGGTGCCGGGGCTATATGAGCTGAGATGTATAAACCCTAATGGTTGAATGCCAATCGCTCTTTATATGGTTGATTGGGTGCATGAATTGTCAGAGTTGTTATAATTATTAGCGAAATCTATTAGCAGCCAATTACGTTCTATTCTCGGAATAATGCGGAAAACGCGTTGTACAGACACATATAACGCCTAACCGGAGAATAAACGCGTGATTACTAAACTGGTGAGTCTGGTAGGATTAATGAAGTTAACGGGAGAATAAGTTTTGAGAATGGCAGGAATAGTTACAGAATTAGTGATGAAAAGATTGTTTGTTAGAACGAGGAAGGCAAATCTCAACCATACGTGAAGCACAGTGGCATCAATGAAGGATGATTATCAGAATAAGGCTGTGGCAGTTGTGAATAGGGTTCTACACAATAAACTATCACGAAGAGCAAGAAACGGCCACATCACACAAATTACGTGGAACAATATGACGATTCCAATTTTATATAAAAAATTCGGACTACTTCTTTTTGGTCTCATTCTTGAGAAACTGGAGCGTATGAAAGAAATGTGAAACTATTTCCTAACATAAAATTCATGTTATTTATGTAAATAAGGCGGAAAAAATTACCTTGTGTCAAAAAAACTCGCGCTTATTCGGCATGTGTTACAATGGCTGCTATATTAGAAATGCCTATTCGTTTTATCTGGCAAAAAGAGGCCAAACAGACGTAATCAAATCAATCGAGAAACCACACCAGTTCTGGGTACTATTCGTATTAACAGCTTTTTCAGTATTACATTTTGATTTTTCATGCAGCAGAACATCTGACGAACTCTGATGAGGTAATGATTCTATCGCAAGAAGGAGAGCACGCTGTGTGAAGCTATAGCAAGAACAGACAAAAAAAATTTTGGGACTTAAGGATTGGAGAAATGTGTTTTGTTTTGCTTGTTCCTTGTCTTTACTGGTTTATGTTTGCTTTTTTTTTTTAAGGCGTTAGGGCCTCAAATCAGCCGACTGGGCGCAAGAGACACACCAAGGGCATTTTAATTTCCACTGTCCTGAATATAGGTTTGATGGTTTCCATTACAAAATATACATGTTTGAATTCCACAGAGCGAAATACAGTGACTTGCTATAGAAGAATGCTGTGTGAAGAGGTGTGACACTGCACTTCGGCACACTTAAGAACAAATGACATGTTTTGCATTTCCTCGAATATATTGTTGTTTATATATCAAACTCTTCAGAAAGATGAGCACTACAAAGTGAACGTATATTAGAAAAATCAAATTTTTTTTAATTTTTGCCGTCGTTTCTCAAACCCTCGAGTTATAGGGGTAGGGGGGGGGGGCGGAGGGGAAGGGAGCGCCACTATCAAACTTTTGCCCCGGTTCGGAAATATCGTAGATCCGGGGCTGGCTTGAAGTATGCTACAGATCTCATTCCAAAACACGGAGAGTGTTCACCGTTTCTGCAAAACTTCTCTGGTTTGTTTTCATACATAATCGGAGATTATTCTTCGCGTTGAGCAACTTCCCCCACCCCTTTTGCTCAAGCTGAGAACTTCTCAGGTGAAGTGTAGTCTCCGACTCGCTTTATTCGTGCGAAACTGGGAATTTTCTCCAAAATTTCGAGAATACTGCACATTGTCCGTTTTATTCATATGACCAATTATACAACGGCGTGAAGAAAAACTAATAATAGTGTTAGTGAGCTGTAGCTGTTTGAGACTTGTATCAAGGTAAAAGACCTACACTGCGCACGCTTTGACATAAGCCCACCAGAGACAAAGACATGTAACTGTGTAAGACCACATCTAGACTTGACAACATCCTCAGTTCGGTAAAGAAGGAAATCTGTAAGTTTATGCTGACTGATACGTTCCATCCACTGTTCGAAATAACTCCAGACATATCCTGTAGTGATAAGATCGGGTGATTTAGCGGACGAGTCGAATTACGATTCGGTGCCTGAATGTTCGTAAGTTGGAAATGTATGCGTCTGTCCTGTGAACGCGGCTGTTATCTTGGAAGACGGTAGTGTCCACAGAATACTCATCGTGAAGACGTGGAAGAAAGGGCAACATGTGGTCAGCGAAAATGTTGAAATAATTATACTGGTTCATGTTCACGGTGACATGGATGAGTGGGTCCAAGCCGAGGTTCGCAAGACGTCCCCAAAACATTGTAGAATCACTTCTGACTGCAACTTCACTTTCTACACACTGCAGGTTAAACGCTTCATTGAGCCGACGGTGCTCTCGACGCCTTGTGTCATTTCAAAAGAGACAAAATAGCTACTCGATACACGCCTCCAGTCACCCTCTGTCCAGATTCTGTGCTGTTTCGTGCACTGAAGACGTGCAGAGTCGTGTGCCGCTGTGAGCATTGGCCTTTTGCGAGCGTCCCTACTGGAGACGTCCATTGCATTCGAAAGAGTCGCTGGGAAACTGACGTGTACCAGGGTTACTGTCGCCAGTAATTCCTGACGAATTTGAAATTGGTTATCAGCAACAAGGTGTGACCTTAGTCTCCGGTGCCTTCAGTTACGATATTTTTACGACTACGGTCTCACACTGTGTTTCGTAGCTGCGAGCGATACGAAATTCGTAGTAGTTCGACAATTTGCATTGTTACACCAAGAAAACGCGTAATTTCATTCTGGGAGCGACCGCTAGCACATCCAACGATATCTCCTTGCCGCCGTTCTTCCACATACAGCGAACGTACACTACTGGCCATTAAAATTGCTACACCACGAAGATGACGTGCTTCAGACGCGAAATTTAACCGACAGGAAGAAGATGCTGTGATATGCAACTGATTAGCTTTTCAGAACATTCACACAAAGTTGGCGCCGGTGGCGACACCTACAACGTGCTGACATGAGGAAAGTTTTCAACCGATTTCTCATACACAAATAGCAGTTGACCGGCGTTGCCTGGTGAAACGTTGTTGTGATGCCTCGTGTAAGGAGGAGAAATGCGTACCATTACGTTTCCGACGCCGGCTGAAGTGGCCGTGCGGTTATAGGCGCTGCAGTTTGGAACCGCAAGACCGCTACAGTTGCAGGTTCGAATCCTGCCTCGGGCATGGGTGTGTGTGATGTCCTTAGGTTAGTTAGGTTTAACTGGTTCTAAGTTCTAGGGGACTAATGACTTCAGAAGTTGAGTCCCATAGTGCTCAGAGCCATTTGAACCATTTGAACGTTTCCGACTTTGATAAAGGTCGGATTGTAGCCTATCGCGATTGCGACATATCGTATCGCGACATTGCTGCTCGCGTTGGTCGAGATCCAATGAATGTTACTAGAATATGGAATTGGTGGGTTCAGGAGGGTAATATGGAACGCCTTGCTGGATCCCAACGGCCTCGTATCATTAGCAGTCGAGATGACAGGTATCTTTCCGTATGGCTGTAACGGATCGTGCAGCCACGTCTCGATCCCTGAGTCAACAAATGGGGACGTTTGCAAGACAACAACCACCTTCACGGACAGTTCGACGACGTTTGCAGCAGCGTGGACTATCAGCTCGGAGACCATGGCTACGGTTACCCTTGACGCTGCATCACAGACATGAGCGCCTGCGATGGTGTACTCAACTACGAACCTGGGTGCACGAATAGCAAAACGTCATTTCTTCGGATGAATCCATGTTCTGTTTACAGTATCATGATGGTCGCTTCCGTGTTTGGCGACATCGCGGTGAACGCACATTGGAAGCGTGTATTCGTCATCGCCATACTGGCGTATCACCCGGCGTGATGGTATGGGGTGCCCCTGGTTACACGTCTCGGTCACCTCTTGCTCGCATTGACGGCACTTTGAACAGTGGACGTTACATTTCAGACGTGTTACTACCCGTGGCTTTACCCTTCATTCGATCCCTGCGAAACCCTACATTTCAGCAGGATAATGCACGACCTCACGTTGCAGGTCCTGTCCGGGCCTTTCTGGATACAGAAAATGTCGACTGCTGCCCTGGCCAGCACATTCTCCAGATCTCTCACCAATTGAAAACGTCTGGTCAATGGTGGTCGAGCAACTGGCTCGTCACAATACACCAGTCACTACGCTTGATGAACTGTGTTATCATGTTGAAGCTGCTTGGGCAGCTGTACCTGTACACGCCATCCAAGCTCTGTTTGACTCAATGCCCAGGAGTATCAAGGCCGCTATTACGGCCAGAGGTGGTTGTTCTGGGTACTGATTTCTCAGGATCTATGCACCCAAATTGCGTGAAAATGTAATCACGTGTTAGTTCTAGTATAATATATTTGGCCAATGAATACCCGTTTATCATCTGCATTTCTTCTTGGTGTAGCAATTTTAATGGCCAGTAGTGTATTTATTGTCAGGGAACAAGCATGTAGATGGTTTACCTGTGAAACGAATGTCTCTCATAGAACCAACTACCTCTTGACTGCTTAATATTCGGTTGCGCTTGTAGCAAGATTCTCTGGAAACGTGCTGGCGGATCTTTATTTGAACGTAAAACATTAACTTGGAATATAGACATTTTGAAGGCACACAGGCTAGGCAACAAAGCTCGTGTGTCGATAGTAAATACGCCAGTTACCACGAGATTTGCTGAATATTGCACAAAGATCCCACTTCTTTACAATGTAAGCTACTTCTGCCTATCATAAACAGTAAACATTAATATCATCGGTCTTTCTGATGCGCCAGACTCAAATAACAATTCCATGTTCGGACAACTTCTCCCGCAGTCATCATCAATCACTATCATAGGCGTAGTATTTTATAAGGAGCCGACGTTAAATACAGCACATTGAGAATTGTTTTTGAAGACGAAGACATCTGCGAGTAACGTCATTTGTTCTAAAAGAACACCGGAAAGTTCGCAGAGCTAGGGCGCTTAGCCAGCCCACGACTACGCCCTTGTAACCTCTGCGGACGCCAAAAGACACTCCTGTAGATCCGACGTCGATGACTGCGTAACGGCTGGCGAGGAGACGCAACACCAGAAGACGCGCCCTTCTCCTGCGACGACGTCGTGTACCCGCTGACTCTGTAGCTGTCGTTAGGCACTGTCTGTTAAGACATTTAATCTGAGAAGTAAGACCTTCCCACGTATTTGGAAGATGTTCTCGGTATGGAGGGAGATCCATTGTCCAGTCAGATTTATGTGAGCATTTGTCAAATAACCACCTTCTGCAGAACGTACCGCAGCAAGTCGTGCACGAAGAGTGTCAGTGAGGTTCTGGAAGGTACCAACAGGGGTGTACAGCCATCCCGACTCCAATACCGTGGCTAGTTGTGCTAGATTTCTCAGTTGAGGATCCATGGCACGAACAGCCCTATCGAGATTGTCCCAAAGTTTCTCCATTGGGCTAAAATCCGGGGAGTTCGGTGACCAAGGGAATCTGGTTAACTGATCCTTGTGCTCTTTGAACTACGCGCATACACTGAGAGCCGTGTGACACGTTGCATTGTCCCGCTGGCAGATGCCATCGTGTCGAGGAAAAATAAACTACTGCACCTAGCACGGACATGGATCTCAAGGATAGATGCACACTTGTGTTGATCCATTGTGCCTTCCAGAACAACCGTATCACCCTGGGAAGCCATGAAACCAATCCCCAGACCATAAAACATGCACGGTCTTTATTTCAGACTTCTCATATCGTACACATCTATGGCTATCTGTCTGATGGAGCATAGAACGTGATACATCTGAAAAGGCGACGTGGCACCACTCAGTAAACGTCCAGCTGTGGTACTGGCGCAGGTATTGCAGCATTCGTAGCCGATGAACAGCAGTCGGCGTGGGTGCGTAGAGCAGGCGCCTGCTGTGGAGGTCCACACGCAACATCATTTACTGGACTGTTAGTAGCCCCTTGGGTCGGTTGTTCAACAGTTGCACGTCTGTTCGCCCTCACACATCTCCACTGCCGTTGTTCACCCCTACCACCTATGGCCCATGGTGCACCACAGTTGACACGGCGCCGGCTTCTTGTCACGCACAGTACGCTTTAACTACAGCAACACGTGAACAGGTTACAGACTTATCTGTTTCGGGAATGCTTCGACCCTCGGTCCGAAAGTCAATGGTCGGGCCCTTATCAACATCAGACAAATCGCTCCATTTCCACATTACGACAACGACTGCACTGTTTTCCGCGCTTCACCGACACGCTTTCTATTCCCGCCACAACTGGCGCTGCCACCTGTCGTCTGTTAGTAGTTCTTGTCATATTAATGTGACTTGACGGTGAAGTCAGAAATTTACACGAACTCTGGTGGAGACTGTAGCTCGATTAAAGTAACTTTGTGAGTGACAGACTGTTGTGTCGGAGGCGGGCGCTGCAGGCAACTCCAAAACTTGTAAAACATCCACAGAAGTAACTAAAACTACCTGGCTGATGTCACCTACAATGCAGCCCGCCGGAACGTCAATCACAAAGTTATTTCAATCGAAGTGTAGCGTTTGCGGAAACTGCGGCACTCTAGCACACGACAGACCCTAATACATGGTTGTTGATTGATAGTGACGGGGCCAAATATCTCACAAAATAAGCATCAAACGAAAAAACTACAGCGAACGAAACTCGTCTAGCTTGAAGGGGGAAACCAGATGGCGCTATGGTTGCCCCGCTAGATGGCGCTGCCATAGGTCAAACGAATATCAACTGAGTTTTTTTAAATACGAACCCCCATTTTTTATTACATATTCGTGTACTAAGTAAAGAAATATGAATGTTTTAGTTGGACCACTTTTTTCGCTTTGTGATAGATGGTGCTGTAATAGTCACAAACGTATAAGTACCTGGTATCCCGTAACATTCCGCCAGTGGGGACGGTATTTGCTTCGTGATACATTACCTGTGTTAAAATGGACCGTTTACCAATTGCGGAAAAGGTCGATATCGTGTTGATGTATGGCTATTGTGACCAACATGCCTAACGGGCGTGTGCTATGTATGCTGCTCGGTATCCTGGACGACATCATCCAATGCCCGGACCGTTCGCCGGATAGTTACGTTAATTAAGGAAACAGGAGCTGTTCAGCCACATGTGAAACGTCAACCACGACCAGCAACAAATGATGATGCCGAAGTAGGTGTTTTAGCTGCTGTCGCGGCTAATCCTCACATCAGCAGCAGACAAATTGCACGAGAATCGGGCATCTAAAAAAAGTTAGTGTTGAGAATGCTACATCAACATCGATTGCATCCGTACCATATTTCTATGCACCAGCAATTGTATGGCGACGACTTTGAATGTCGTGTACAGTTCTGCCACCGGGCACAAGAGAAATTGCTCTACGATGACAGATTTTTTGCACACGTTCCATTTAGCGACGAAGCCTCATTCACCAAGAGCGGTAACGAAACCGGCATAATATGCACTACTGGGCAACGGAAAATCCATGATGGCTGCGACAAGTCGAACATCAGCGACCTTGGCGAGTTAATCTATGGTGCGACGTTATGGGAGGAAGGATAATTGGCCCCCATTTTATCGATGGCAATCTAAATGGTGCAATGTATGCTGATTTCCTACGTGATGTTCTACTGATATTACTACAAGATGTTTCACTGCATGGCAGAATGGCGATGTACTTTCAACATGATGGATGTCCGGCACATAGATCGCGTGCGGTTGAAGCGGTATTGAATAGCATATTTAATGGCAGGTGGATTGGTCGTCGAAGTACCATACCATGGCCCGCACGTTCACCGGATCTGACTTCCCCGGATTTCTTTCTGTGGGGAAAGTTGAAGGATATTTGCTATCGTGATCCACCGACAACGCCGGACAACATACGTCAGCGCATTGTCAATGCATGTGCGAACATTACCGAAGGCGAACTCCTCGCTGTTGAGAGGAATGACGTTACACATATTGCCGAATGCATAGAGGTTGACGGGTATCATTTTGAGCATTTATTGCTTTAACGTGGTATTTACAGGTAATCAAACTGTAACAGTATACGGTCTCAGAAATAAATTCACAAAGTTACATGTATCCCATTGGAACAACCGAAATAGAATGTTCAAACGTACCTACGTTCTGTATATTTAATTTAAAAAACCTACCTGTTACCAACTGTTCGTCTAAAATTGTGAGCCATATGTGTGTGACTATTACAGCGCCATCTATCACAATGCGAACAAAGTGGTGCAACTAAAACATTCATATTTCTTTATGCACTACACAAGTTTCGTTCTTTGTAGTTTTTCGTTTAATGCTTATTTCGTGAGATATTTGGCCCAGTCACGAACAATGGATCACCACGTATATCCAAACTTTGAGGATGTGGACAACAGCAATAAGTGATTACGATTACTGAGACATATGTATTACATATAGAAGCAGCAGTACCGTTTCTTGTGTGCCCCAAAAGGCCAATGTTATTCTGTGCTACGTCGTAAAGTGCCGTCAAGCGACTCGCAGATGTGAGAACAAGTGTCTGCATGAGTCGCCGACGCCAAGGTCACTCACGATCAGAGTATGGGTGAGTTGTAAATGAGATGACCGTAGAATCATCAGGAGAATGGTTTGTCATTCACTGGCGACAACAACATGGGATTGTCCGCCTGGTCAACCACTGTCTATTGTCCATTGGAGAACCCACAATCGCCTTGGAATGCAGTGTTCAACGAGAACACTGTTGCTGAACTGCCGAGTGGCAAAGTGTAATGATTTGAACTAGTCAAATTACAACCTGTCCTTCAACGGTTGCCGCATCGGTGTTTCATGCAGCCGTCTTGACCTGCAGAGCTTGTTGAACGGCATAGTGGGCAAGGGGAAGTGAGGGGTTACGTGGAGGAGTTCATTTTAAATGCGATTCCAACTCTGACATTTGTGGGAAATCTGAACGGCAACTGCAACATCAAAATGGCTTTAGAGCCCAATTCTTTGAGCGTCATTCAATTAACTCCTCGTGTCATATTTCAGGTGAACAATAGATGTCCAAAAGTGATGAGGGGTGTGCAAACGTAGTGAGAACAACTACGGAACCAACAGTTCAGGGATCTGCACGTCCACCTGACATGTCACCTACCGAATGTGTCGTGGGTATAATTGGTTGGAAACTTGTTCGTAGAGGACACTCAGCCATGATCTGCTTACTCACACGCAAATAGTGGAATGCTACTTCCTAACAACATATCGTAATTCTCTTTAATTCCTTTCAGAACCTTCAAAGTTTTTCATTGTAGCACGTAGGTTTTTCACGCCACACTGAACTGTACTGGTCGAACATCATGCTTAGTACGATTGTAATCATTTGTGCCTTTTCAGTTACCTGATCTGTTATATGAAGTTCATTTAAATTGCTTGCTCGTTGATTCCTGAGCCTGACATAATGGCAGAAATAATCAGAAACATCATGGATTAACAATTTTAATAATGAAGTAATGTTTTGTGAATTAACTGCAGGCAAAGAATACTTCAACACACCCTAAAATTGCAGTCATAGTTTTCTCCTAGTCTCCTCCATAAAATCGTATTTAACAAATGTTTGATCCATACTCTACCCTTGAGGGTTCTCCAGTGGCTGGTCACGACTTTCTTTCTTTCTTTGCTTGTGCTTTTATCCGGTGGTTTCGCAGGGTCGGCATTGTTAGGAACGGATTTGACAAGTTTAATGTTAAGGGGTGGCCAGATGCCCTTCCTGCCACCACCCCGTAAGGGATGGAACTAGCGAATCCCAGCTGTCTGCGTCTAGTATAATCCATGGAATACTGTGAACTTGTTCAGATGTTTGCCAGTCGTGTAACTGAGGCGGGATGTGGGTACCAGCCCGGTATTCACCCAGGGGATGTGGAAAACCGCCTGAAAACCACATCCAGGCTGGCCAGCACACCGGCCGGTCGGATTCGATCCGGGATTGGCGCGCCTACCCGAGTCCTGGAAGCAGCGCATAAGCGCTCTCGGCTAACCTGGCGGGTTTTTGGCTGGTCGCAACTAAGAAGTCAAACTACTTCTTACTGAAGCACTTCCCCGCAGCGCAGCTAGACCTTGTGGACATCTGCACGTAAATCAGGACTGCTGTCCACAACACTTACCAATAAGTTTCTCTGTAACTCTGTGCCGTCCGGTGGGTACCCTTAGTCAGACTTTACACATAACACAGCATTCCCCTGTTGGACAGAACCGCCAAGTCGTTCTGCACGTTCGTCACTGTGTGAGGCGACAACATGCTGTCAGCGTGCTGTGGGGCACATAGCAGCTGCTTGTCCATGTACCGACACTGAGTGGTCATGCTGCTGGGAATATGTCCCAGTTAATGAAGAGTTTTTAGATGACGGTGTGACTGGAAGACTGCAAATTACTGAGAACGCTTTTGTCAGCGATTGGCTATGTACACAGGTTAAAACTTATCCCGTCAATCTGTATGTCTACGACAAGCAACAGAGCACTACGCCGGGGCTATATTAGAGGTGTCCCCTCCTCCTTCGTGTATAACTTGTGATTCTCGAAATCGCAGAGTGTGCAGCACTTAAATCAGGCGGTGACGGAGTATTGTTGCTCGCAGTTACAGGAGGTGCCTCCTCGCAGAAACGTCGCTAGTTCCATCACCAGCTACATTGTATTACGTATTTCCTCCTTTCTCACTTCTACATTATCCAAATATCGTTTAGCAGACAAGTCGCTTTGAAAATTAAAAACAATTCGTACCATTAAAAATATATACTTTCTTCAACATCTCGTGTAATCAAACGAGATGTACAGTCCCGCACCTGAACTTTGTGATCTGTTTACCTTTCGCTTTTATTTCTGTTCAAACAAGTCTTTCATTTCCTTCTGCTCTTCTGCGACTCACACATGTGAGTGAATTACCGATGAATAACACCAAATTATAACTTCGGCAATCGTATCGAAGGAGTTTCACAAAAAAGTTCTTCCTTTTCAACAAAATTTTGTTGCCTTTTGCTGGAAACATACAGTCGTTCCAATTGTTTGTTAAGGTCAGCGATGATAGTTTAATTTTAAGTGTACAGCTACATTACAAATTTGGAAAATTCCAAATACGTATTTGTAAGTGACATGTCGCATTTATATCTGCAGCCTTCAAGTAATGTGCAATTAAACAGTTTATTTCTATATTGTTCCCACTAATTAGTGATTTAATATTTGTTGCAGAGGGAATCTGATTTTTTTTCGAGGTATTTCCATAGTTTGTTTTGGTGGGAAGTATATTTAGAATATCCCCAATGGATGATTAAGATCTCCATCGTCTTCTGGATGTTGGCTGCATGTGTGAGAATCCAGTCAAATCCTAGAGAGACGAGCAGGAAACATGCATGTACCAGTCATTACTCCAGTAATTGACGTCACGTGTCTCCTCGGAAGATTCTTCTGGCTGTACCACGATTTCATTGTAATCTTGGACTGGACTGATGCCAACGAAACGCTCTTTTTCTGCTGCCATATTTGCTATTGCTTTTCCCATTGCTCGTACTTTTATTTTCTTGGAATATGGAGAAAGGCGGAATATGGAAGCTGTGTAAGTAGCGGATCCCCTTCTTTGATGCTATATTTTGCAAGGCCATCTACTGCTTCATAGTACTGAACAACTGCATGCCTTTTTAACCAGGTTATATCGACAGGTTTCTTTGTTAGCTTCCATTATTAATTCCACCACATCACAAATACAACTGTTACGAGAACTCCACTTTCCATGCTCTAATTGCTCCAAACCGCATTAAAAGGCAGTTAGAAATAATTTTTTCTCGCAGTTTTCAGTTTAAAACATACACTATGTGATCAAAAGTATCCAGCACCTCACTGAAGTGACTTAAAAGTTCATAGCGCCCTCCATCGGTAATGCTGGAATTCAATATGGCCACTCTTAACCTTGATGACAACGTCCACTCTCGCAGGCATTCTTGAGGAATGTCAGACCACTCTTCACGGAATGTTGCACTGAGGAGAGGTATGGATGTCGGCCGGTGAGGCCTGGCACGAAATCGACGTTCCATATCAACCCAAAGGTGTTCTATAGGATTCAGGTAAGGACTGTGTGCAGGCCAGTCCATTACAGAAATGTTATTGTTTTGTAACCGCAAGAAAGATGCAATCGCCATCCCCGAATTGCTCTTCGACAGTGGGAAGCAAGAAGGTGTTCAAAACATCAGTGTAGGCCTGTGCTGTGATAGTACCACGCAAAACAACAAGGAGTGCAACTCCCCTCCACGAAAAATACGACCACACCACAACACCACCGCCTCCGAATTTTGCTGTTGATACTACACACGCTGGAAGATGACGTTCACCGGGCATTCGCCGTATCCACACCCTGCCACATTGTGTATCGTGATTAGTCACTCAACACAACGTTTTTCGATTGTTCAGTTGTCCAATGTTTACGCTCCTTACACCTAGCGAGGAGTCGTTTCGCATTTACCGGCGTGATGTGTGGCTTATGAGCAGTCGCTCGACCATGAAATCCAAGTTTTCTCACCTCCTGCCTGACTGTCATAGTACTTGCAGTGGCTCCTAATGCAGTTTGGAATTCCTGTGTGATGGTCCTCTTCAACTGTCGCTTGTCTCTATCAGTCAACAGACGAGGTGGTTCAAAAAATGGCTCTGAGCACTATGGAACTTAACATCTATGGTCATCAGTCCCCTAGAACTTAGAACTACTTAAACCTAACTAACCTAAGGACATCACACAACACCCAGTCATCACGAGACGAGATGGCCTGTACGCTTTTGTGCTGTACATGTCCCTTCACATTTCCACTTCACTATCACATCGGATGTTTAGGATGTTTAGGAATGTGGAAGTCTCGCGTACAGTCGTATGACACAAGTGACACCCAATGGCTTGACCACATTCGAAGTCCGTGAGTTTCGCGGAGCGCCCCATTCTGCTCTCTCACGATGGCTAATGACTACTGAGGTCGCTGGTATGGAGTTCCTGGCAACAGGTGCGCCTATTATGAAAAACATATTTTTGGGGTATCCGGATACTTTTGATCACATAGTGTAATTGCTTCTATAATTGTGATTACTTCTTGTTACATGGCAGTTAATCCTAAAATTGTCACACGATATATTTTATATTATAATACACACATCCCAGTTGTCAGTACAGTCGATTCTTTAATGCCACATCTTAATTGCAGATAATGTTCAATGATGTCAATGATTGCTCAACTAATCACTTCTTCTCATACTATCGTTTTATTACGGTAACAAACTTCGACCGAACAGGCCTCGGAAGGCCCAACGATACCGACCAGCCGCCCTGTCATCCTCTCAGCCTAGGGGCGTCACTGGATGCGGACAGGGAGTGGCATGTGGTCAGCACACCGCTCTCCCGGGCGTTGTCAGTTTTCGTGACCGGAACCTCTACTTCTCAGTCAAGTAGCTCCTCAGTTTGCTTCACAAGGGCTGAGTGCACCCCGCTTGCCAACATCGCTCGGCAGATCGGACGGTCACCCATCCAAGTGATAGCTCAGCCTGACAGCGCTTAACTTAGGTGATCTGACGGGAGCCGGTGTTACCTCTGCGGCAAGGCTGTTGGCATTACGGTAAGGAGGACTTATTTTCAGCAGCTTTGCGTGCTCTTTCAAGTTGGCTCACACAACACAGAACCTTACGTAAGAGAACCAGAGGGTCATAAACATGTTCGGAGCTGAAAGCACTGTGGTGTTACCTTTAACTCAATAACATTTACATTTTTGTCGCGCGTCACCCAAGTATCAGCTGTTTGGTTGTTGACATTACCTCGCGTCGCATTGGGAGTTCCGTTAGGTAGGAATTGAGGGTTGCTGTATTGCATGTGTCGTGGCGGTGGTCCATTGTGATTTCCCCATACATTATTTCGCCCATGACTGTAACTGGTATTGTCATTACTGTTATTCCTGCAATACATGTTTGGATGTTGTTGGATGTTGTTTCTCTGAAAATATCCTGGATGGTACGTGTTATCCTCTCTTCTTTGATCTCTATGATTTCGGTTCCTTCTTCTGTTGTTGTTATTTTAAACATAACTGTTATTGTTCTGATTGTAATTACTGTTCAGATAACCATTATAGTAATAATTACTGTTTCCTTGCCAATGCTGCGAGTTGTTTCTCCTAATATTGAATGGATTTGTCCCAGTGTAGTGCGAATTGTTTCTTTGAGTGTTTTGTTGTGATGTCGGAGGCGGATTCCAATAGCCTCTGTCATTTCTGTTGTGCGTACGCGAATTGCTTGGATGGATCGGATACAATTGATTGAAATTCCTGATCTCATCTCTGTAAACAACATCTATCTCATCAACATAACTGAAAAAATTCTTTATATTGTCCTCGGACACTCCTATTAATTTATCACGGTAAGGAAATGGTAAGTGGCTTTTAAGTGTTCTAGTTACATCTGCTGGTTTTGTCCAATATAATGTTTTGTCTAGGTAGCGTTCAAAGTATTATCGTAAAGTCTCTTTCTTCGGGTTGTAAATTTCTGGATTGTATACTTCTCGTTTTAAACTTTGCTGTTCTGTGATCGACCAGAATTCCTCAAGAAATGCTTGTTCAAGTGTTAAACATCGTCTTTTCATTGCTGCTCCCCACTTAGCTGCTCTTCCACGTAACAAATTTGTAACATATCGAATTTTATCGGCTTCTAATCAATGTCTCGGGAAAATACCATCAAAAAAGCGGATGAAAACAATCGGATGCACTTTGACTTTCTCATCACATGAAAATGTCTGAAAGTATCCATGTCGTACTAATGTTTCATCAGCTACTCCCGATGGTATTATGGGTCCTGCATTTTGTGTCAAACTGTGCATAGTATGTGGTGATGTCTGATAGTAATTTTGATCTTGTGGTAGCACTGAAAATGGTTCATTGGGATTTGTATCACTCATTGATAATTCTATTTTCGGCTGTGTGCTGGGTCTAGCATATTATGATTCTCATTTATGTTTTGGTTGCCTGTTATGGGTTTTGGTATCACTGACGAACTTGGTATTACATTTTCTTTAAGTTTACGTACCTCTTTCTGAATATTATCTGTTTCTCCCTTTACTTGTTCCTTTGTCTTATCTAAAATGATCTGTGTCATTGTCTCAAACTTCTCATCTAAATAATCATCACATAATTTGCATTCATGTACAAGTTTTTCTGCTAGAGTTGTGTCATTCTTTAAAGATGCTACATCTGCTCTGTCTTCAAGCTTTTCTAACTTTTCCTGTAAGGATTTCTGCTCCAATGTTACATCATTTAATCTGTCTGAAAGGTCTGTAATCGTCAGGTCTAAATGTTCTTGGTTTGTTTTTACGGAATTGTGTGACTGTCGTAATTCGTCAACTTGGGTACTGGTTTTCTGTTGTTCAAAAACTACTGTTAACAATTTCTCATTACATCGTTGTAAGTCAGTTTTTGTCTCGCCACTGAATTCCACAAATACCTTTTCTTGTCTCGTAACCTTGTCTGATAAGTCAGTAAATTTCCTTCCAAGACTACTGGTGGTTTCTGTCAAGTCGGCAATTTGTCTCGATTGTTTTTCAAAATTTTGTTTTATGTCCCGTGTCAGTTCATCGAATTTAGTGTCAAATTTCCCAATGTCACGTTTTAAATTGTCGTCTTAAGCGTCAAATCTTTTGTCTAAAGTGTCAAATTTTCTGTTTTGGTCACCAAGTAACTTCAGAACCTGGTTGAGCATGTCAGAGTCCTGTGTCTTAGTTTCGTCATTTTTTCGTGTCTGATTGATATCTGGTTCTGAAGTTGACGTTGTCAATGTCACGTTTTGTCGCGCAGTACTCACTCTCCATTCGCCTGTGTATCTGTTTAAATATAGGGGTTGTTGTCTTAATCGATCCGGTAAAATTATGTCTTGAACATCCTCACTATTAAGTTCAATATTCATTTGACTGTCGGACATGTTTTGCAATGTGTCACTTTCACTAAGCTCGTCCGCGGAAACAATTTCTACGCGTCTAGCGTCCATCTTGCGATTTTCGTAATTAATTGCAAATAAAATTTTCCAATGGTAAAAAAAAAATTTAAAATATGATATGTTGAAATCAGAAATTTCTCTTATGGAAATGGATATTTCTATATGATTTATAATTAGAAATTGAATTATTAAACTGGTACTGAAATTTCCCTCTCACAAATAAATGACTGTGAATATGCTCTTCACTTATCATTTGCAATAATAGTAGTAAATCAATTTTAACTACAATTTGAAAAAATAATTTCGAAATAAATGGATCGGAATAAAGGAAGTACAGATGGCTGCTTGAAACTGGAAAAAATGTAAATTTCTGTACTCACCATTTTTTTTTCCGTCTTATGTTGCAAATGTAGCGTCAAATATACAGTTTTCAATCCAAAATTTTTCTTTCGCGTCCGTGCAAATTATTTTAGGGAACGTTATCCTTTTCCCTTTTTTTTACCAAATTAATTTCCTCAACATGAAAATGAAAATTAACACGAATTAATAACAGAGAAAACAATATTGTTGTAAATTTCATGCACGTAACATTACAATTGAAATGAATGAGACTTAGTCCAAATTCATTTTCTGATGCTATTAAGTGGTTAAAATTAGAAAAAATGTCCAAAATTTATAAAACTGCACTTGTATCAAATCCAAACTGCACTTGTATCAAATCCGAACTGCACTTGTATCAAATCCGAAGATTGCAAGTCCTGTCACCAGGACGCCAATTGTACTGTTACCTTTTATTATTTTCTCCTCATTAGCTATTGAAACAACCTCGCTTTGTAATGTAATTTTAATTTTCACTCAAAGGTACATTCAACACAGAGCGGAAAAATACGCGTCTTTCGTATCAAGACAAGAGAGAGAGTCCTCCATTAGTTCTTAAAAACAAAAACCTACGCAAAAGTAAAAAAAAAGAAAGAACAAAATTATTTATAAAATCGGTCGCTGGCGCAGCGCTCTTCTGCGTGCGCGATCGTAAATTATAACTTTGCGGAAGTCAAAGTACCATTACAGCACCTATCCCAAGCAGGTAGAAGGCAGAGAATTCGTGTTCCGTCTTCACACAGCAGTCACATCAGGGGCAGCCTGTGAGCCATAAAACTGCCTTGTACAGGACTTTTGTAGAAACCCTTTTATGGAAGGTGAAATAGTATGAAACCCATGTGTAGCCCTCAGAATACTAAAGTATGGGATCAGATGTTTCTCTGTGGCCAACAAAAGAATGTTCCTTTAAATTACTAGTAACAGAGGCTCGGACTAACTCATAATAAATATATAGTAGGTATACTTTTCTGCATATGTCTATGTGCAAGGCCTTCCATTGACTGCTCTTAGAAACTTGTACCAGACCATCATTGTATTTTTTTAATTCATCAGTCTTCTGGCTGGTTTGATGCATCCCAACATGAAGTCCTTTCCATGAAGTCCATTGCACTAACTTCTTAATTTCAGAATAGCACTTGCACCCTATTTCCTCAATTATTTGTTAAATGTATTTAAATATGTCTCTTCGTAAACCTTTTACTCTCTGCAGCTCCCTCCAGAACAACAGAAATGTCTTAACACGCCTCCTATCATCCTATCTCTTCTTCTTGTCAGTGTTTTCCATATGTTCCCTTCTTCACTGCTTCTGTGGGAACCTCCTCATTCTCTACCTCACCTTTCCACCTAATTTTCGGCATTCTCCTGTTGCATCGCATCTGAAACACTTCATTTCTCTTTAGTTCTGGTTTTCACATTGTCATTATTCGCTACCAGATAATATTGTGCTCTAAAAATACATACCCAGAAATTTATTTCTCGAAATAAGGCCTGTGTTTGATATCGGTGGATTTATCTTGGTCAGGAATACTCTCTTTGCCCATGATACTCTGCTTTTTGTGTTCTGCTTGCTTCATACATGATGGGTAATTTTGCTCCCAACATATCAAAATTCGTTTACTTTGTGATCACCAGTTTTGAAGCTAAGTTTCTTGCTATTTTCATGCCTCCTACTTCTCATTACCCTCGTCTTTTTCTGCTTCACTTTCAGTCCATATTAAGTATTCATTAGATTGTTCATTCCATCGAACAGATCCTGTAATTTTTCTTCACATTCACAGAGGATAGCAGAGTCATCAGTGATTCTTATCACTAATATCCTTTCAGCATGAATTTTAATCCCACTCTAGAACCTTACTGTAATTTCCATCATTGCTTTTTCGATGTGTGTATGAACAGAGGGGTGAAATCCTGCATCCCTGTCTCACACCCTTGTCTTCCAGTCTTATTGATCCTTCGTAGTTCTTGCACATATTGTATGTTACCTATCTTCCCCTATAACATACTATTCTTCTCAGAATTTCGAACGTTTTGCACCATTTTACACTGACAAATGCTTTTTCTAGTTCGGCGAATCCTGTGAGCGTGTCTTGAGTTTTCTTCAGACTTGCTTCTCTTATCAAGTGCAATGTGAGAGTTGCGTCTCTGGTGCTTTTATCTTTCCTAAAGCCAAAGTAATCGTCACCTAACAGATCCTCTATTTTTTCCACTCTCTTGTATATTACTCTTGTCGGCAGCTTGTATGCAAGAGCTGTTAAGCTGTGAAATGAAAGTGGTAGGGGGGTTTAAATTGGTGAAGAATGGAAATGGCCCTTTTCTTTTTCATGTAATTCCTTCATTTATTCTAAACAATATCTGATTTCTAACATTTGTTTATTGAGCAACGGTTTATTTTGCGTTTATGCTTTGTGTATATGGAAATGTCTCTGTCTCTATTGATTCTTATAGTGTTCATATCTTTTCCAGTAGCCCTTGGTGTGTGGTATTCGTGTTTTAGATCTGTAAATATTGAACGAGTTTAAACAGACGTTTCTTCGCGAATCTTGGGTGCAAGAGAAGCAGGAGCGATTCAAATTAAGCATTTTGATGATAGAACGTTATGCAGGATCGTAGTTTCGTAATCCAACTCAGTGTTTTAAAAAAAATGACCGAAATAAACCAAAGCTTGGAAGCACCATTTGAGTAAAAAGTGCTGATATGGAACTGCCAAACAAAATTACGTAACAAGATTCAGAAAGACACTGTTGGCCAGTCGCAGTATGAACGATGGAGGAGCATTTTTGCATTTACTTGACAAATTTGGTTATGGTCCTGGAGCTGAAGTCAGAGAACCAGTGCATCTTGTTCAAACGTACTACCTTCTGCCACCACATGGACCACCGAATGCGAACTGGCTAGTGAGGCATCCAACTAAGAAAATGGTAACAGGTGGTATGAGAAAGATTGTGGTTCATCGGTACAGCCATATTGGACAGATGACAGGCGAGATTACAGAAGATGTGATGACCAGAGATAAGAGGCCGTGGAAATTTTAGAAGTGCATGGCCCATATCCGTTACGGAAACCACCAGGAAACGACGAGAAGAGACTACCACCCGACTTTTCCACTAGACGAAACTGAACTCCCAGGGGCCTTACTTGTCAATTTCAATATTTAAAGAAGAAAATATCGAAGGTATCACTCAGTTGAACAACAGAATAAAAGACATTGCATTCCCAGTGATGTGGCATTAGGAGATCTAACTGTACCCTGCATTTTGAATTCTGGTAGCAAAATCTCGGTTCCCCTGGTTGATAACGACTTGTGTGATAAGAAGTGGCCACAGAGAATATGGCGCAATACATGAAAAACGCGTGGAAGCAAAGGAGCAAGTCAGAGACAAGTTAGTGTGTCAACCACACAGACTCATTGCAAAGTTTTTGATCATATGGAACCTAACTCTAAAGGTGATTCCCGGTCTCGACTTTCTCATGTTCTACAAGGTAGTAGTGTGCTTCAGAGGTATGTGTCAGTGTTTCCAGACAGGAAAGAATAGAAGTTAACATTCAAGAACAATCGGGGTGATTTGTGCAATGAGAACTTTGAAATGCTTGGTATGCACCACAGTGATTAGTGAAGAAACCATATTACCACAAAATGAAAGTGATCGATTAATGGAGGAATTCAAGGAAGAATTAGGAATCAGAAACAGGAGGAAGACTGAGCCACCTGATTCTGTGGTCCCTCTCAGTCATAATTGTTTTCTGACCGCAATTCTGATGTGTTTCGTGTCCGCGTGTGTTACACAACTGCTTGTGATCACCTTAAATATCCCGACGCAAAACACCAACAATTCCAGCAGCTTCGCACATCGGATGGCCAAGGGCACGGCTTAACAGATTGCGCCTTTTTGTCACACTGTCACGACTTAACATTCACCCACGTTTACGTACAACGTCCACTTGAATCATAAACGTCTCATTGGCCGCTACTGCCTTACGCTCACGCAGAGGCACGTGACTCGATCGCTGTGCCATCTGTAAAGGCTTAAGGACAGACGTAGGGCAAAATACATTCTTCTAATTAAACGTATATAGCTCCAAAAATATTATACCGAAAATAGAAAAACTTGTACAACACAGTGCTTTATATTCTGTGCAATTTTTGTTTGAAAATGCCAATTGACATTTATTTTATAAGGATTTGAACTTGTTTCTATAATGTACTTTTTCTCGTAAACTAAATAAGCAATGAAAATGGAATTTTACAGTTTTCATCATCATAAGAGGCTAATGTAAGGTGTGAAATGGACTTTTGTTTAAGGTCATAGCTGCTCTGAAATTAATTTTTCAGCTTTTTGTTACCAGAGACTGCTTTACTTTCCTCGAATTTTATAGGAGAACTTTTCTCAGAGAAATTATAACTGAAAAGTGCTGCACAGCAATATTCAGTACGTAATTCTTAAGAATTATGCCAAATTTCAGGATATTAGCTTTTATAGTGCCTGAGAAAAGCTACATTATAGCTCATAAGTTGGTTTACAGCAATTTGCATTTAAAGTTTGTATTTCAGTTTTTGACAATTTTGTTACACTTCTTGTGACTAATGCTGTCCACGTACATAACCTTTATTCTCCTCCCAGTCTTCCTGGAGTAGTCTCCTCCCCTGTCTTCTTTGGTTATCCAACTTTTGCATTTTTCCTTTTGCTACCAGAGCTTTGTCGAGTCGCGCTTCATCGATGCTTCTGAGTACCTTCTGTGTGAACGCACCTAGGTGGAAGGCACCTGCAGGCACTTAATCCCACCTTCCGTTCCCCTACTGAACACTAGACAGGTATCACATGCAGCTAGCTATCTTCACAATAACTGAAAAGACAAATAACGTCTCTGGACAAAGCAACCATATGAAGTGATTGTAGCTCCATTTGTATTCTGCGTTTTCACATGTACACATTTTTTTCTGCAGTTCATAATTGCCTAGGTACCTGAAAGCTGGTTTTATAACACCTAAAACAATAAGTGGCAAACCAGGAGATATTTGCACCAGGATATGTTACAAAGGGAATTTTGAGGATTATCAGCTGTGTAACGTTTGTGGAAGAATATTGCCCATAGGACTTGCTGCTTTATTTTCAGACTATGTACGTTATGCCGGATAGCATTTCCAGCAAAACAGATGGATATATGCAAAACTATAACTGAAATTAGTTTGTAGCACGTACTACTCAAAAAACGACTTTGTAAACAAAGGAACAAGCGAAGGGAATGTTTCCCACAGCCTTCCAGACTCATCTGCAGTTCGTTTCGATTGTGTGAACGAAAATTTAATGCACAAAAAAGTTCTAGAGTAGAGGTCTGGATCACAGCATGGAAAGAGGGGGCGCGGCACGCGCAGACGCCCAATCAAACATTTTTAAAACGTATTTCTAGCCAGAATTCGATTATTAAACTTTATGATGTTGTTTTTAAAGAAACAATCTAATAAATTAAGCAGTAGAAAAATTTTAATTTTTCGCACTTTTGCCGCACATCCGCCCTTAACGATTCATCTTTGCGTGCGCGCTGGGGTGACTAATTTTTTGTTCAGTGAACTTATTTCAGTCCATGTCCGCTGAGATCTAAGCTAGCGATTGAAGCATCCTACTTGTTGATTCAGTTAGACTCACAATTTTTAATATGTGGAGACTTTAAAGCAAATTTTCATTGTGCTGGGAAGTCAATGACGCCTACAGAGACGCCATTTTGGATGCAACGTATAAATTTATTTTCTTTATATTAGACGATGGGTCTTCGGTATTGGTTACTGCGTCACACCAGCGAAAATCAGCTGTCGTTTTATGTAATGTTCAGTACCGTTAGCATGTGCATTTGAATGGAAAGTTAATCTGTACCCAACAGGATCCGACCACTCATCAACTGAATTATCAGTATATACCTTCCTCGTTGATTTTATGTACAAACCAAAATCGAGGTGGAATGTAAGGAAAGCAAACCGGATTAGTTAAAACATAACAGATAGAACGTGGTATTGACATATCAGAAGGATAATGTAGTAACTACAGTAAATTTGAAAAAAGGTTCACTGCAGCCACATCGGGTCTCACCCTTCATAAAAAGTTGACAAAAAATACTCTGAATGTACATCTTACAATATAAGATATGTTACGTGATAGTTTGGGGATAAACTATCATGTAACATCACCACCTCGTCATCTTCAGAAAGGATGCTAATGAAATAAAAAAAAGTAGCACAAATCCACCAAAGAAATTTTTGGTGTTATGTAAGTACTATTTTTGTCTTTTTTTCTTTTTTACGCTCATGAAATAAGTTTTATGTAATGGGTGGGAAAGGGTGACCTGGTGACACGATGAAAATACGAAAATGTGCATATCCAGAAGTCTCCTCACACTCACCGATATGTATGTTGGTCTAAGGATATATTTGAGGAATATGTAATAATATAATAATCCATACATATACTAATTATTTTAACAATGTTTATTACTGAAGGCAATATCTTGATTCACATGTGCACTCAGCTTGTGTTCAACATCCACACATACTCAAAATCAATTTACAGCTAATTGCTACACCAACACTTACTGTACTACAATGCTAAATTATTCTTTCGATTATAAACATAATGTACCACATAGTTCATCACACTGAGCACCAAAAATAATAAAAAATACATCGATATTTCTAGTGGCGTAAGTACCTGACAATCAAAATACAATGTAAGCAAACTGTGTAAGACTTGTATTGTATGAGTATGTGGAGGTTCAGATTAGATTCAGTCTTCGCTTCATAGACCAAGAATGATATGCTTCTCATGGATGTGGAACATATCAGAAAGTGTATCATAGAAAACGTAGAACATATGAATATAATACTCAGTTCCCTTACCATTTGTCAAGAGACTGTCAAGACATGTGAATACACTGCAGTAAACTGGAACTGTTAATATTTACAAAATTAATACCACGTCAGAATGAAACACAGTTATTCACTTTTGATAAATCAGTCATACACAAAATACCTCAAGAGTTGCCTACTAAAATGTCATTCAAACTCTGTTTAAAATGTACTGTATTTGAAACCAAGTTTTTAATGACTGTTGGCAGTTTATTGAAAATGTATGTTCCTGAGTATTCGAACCCTTTTTGGACCAAGATACGTGATTTTATGACTTTATGTAGATTGTTCTTATTCTTAGTATTGATACTATGGACTGAACTATTGTTTGAAAATACAGACATTATTTGCAACAAATTTCATGAAGGAATGAATATCCTGAGAAGTTGTTTAGAATACCCAGTTCCTTGAATAGGTTCCTACATGATGTTCTTGAATTTACACCACAAATGAGTCTTATTACACGCTTTTGCACTCTAAAAACTTTTACTCGATTTGGCAAGTTACCCCAGAATATAGTCCTGTATGACATAACATGAAACAAGCGAAGTATGCAAGTTTTTCATATTTGTATCTACTACATCTTACGTCACTCGCGTTGCAAATACAAACTTGCTTAAGTGCTGCAACAATTCTTTTGTGTACCCTGTCCAACATAATTTATTATTGAGTTGTAATCCCAGAAATTAAGTGCTGTCAACCTATCTGCATGTCTTCATATGTTATTCTCCAGCTGGAAATAAAATCTGCATATAGTTTCCAAAGCTTCATATCATTTATTAATGTCAGTGAAAATTTGATTAACAACCATTTCTAAACCTGTGTTCCACTCGCTATCTATTGTGATGTTTGTGTCGCCTGCAAACAAGACACGCTTAGCATCTGGCAATGTAATAGACGAGAGGTCATTAAATTAAAAAACAAAAACCAATAGATCCAAGACGAAACCTTGAGGAATACCACATGTAATTAATTCTCAACCAGATGAAGACTGATTACTAGCTCTACAAGTATTTTACAACATCATCCTTTGTTTCCTGTTAGGTAGGGCTCTAACCATTTTGCAGTAGTGCCAGTGACACCACAATATTCTAATTTACTTAAGAAAATTGCTGTGATTCACATAGTCAAAGACTTTTGACAGGCCACAGAAAATGCCAATATCATCTGATCTGTTATCTAAAGAAATAAGTACAATCTCGCTATACGTGTAAACAGCCTCCTGTGTATTGGAACCCTTAAGGAACACAGAGTGTGTGACTTGGGCAATATATTATTAGCAGTCAGATGCTTACAAGACGCTTGAACACAAACTTTTCAGATACTTTTGAAAAAGCTGTCAAAAGTGAAATTGGCCGATAGTCTGACAGTATCTCTTTAGCCCCCTCTTGTAAAGAGACTTAATTTTAGCATGTTGTAGCCGATCTGGAAATCTTCCAAAGATAAGAGATTGATTACACAAATAACTTAAGATACAACTCAACTAACATGAACACTCTTTTATTAACTTCATGAGCATCTTACTATAACCACTGGAATACTCTGAATTTTAGGATTGCATGATGGATGCTACTTCTTTGGGAGATGTGAGCGTAATTTATATTTTACTGAAGTAATTTACAGACACTGGTCTCAGATATTCCATTGCACTGTTTACTCAACTTGATAACACCAAGCTGACAGTAAAAGAAAGAAAATACTTGTTTAAGAGGTTTGCAACACTACAATGCAGTTCTTACCAATGTCTCATGTATTTTTAGAGCTATCTGTTCCTCTTCCTTACCTTCTCCAGCTGTACCTTCACTATATCCCATATAGTTTTTATTTTGTTACCTGATGTCATTATCTTTTTCTCATAATAAAGCTGCTTAGATTTCTGGATTACCTGCTTCAGTATTTTTCAGTATTATTCGTAATGCATTACATCAGAGATGTTCCCAGTTAGTAAATAAAGTTTCCTTTTTGCCCCACACCTTTATTTCTTCTGTAATCCATGGTTTATATTTAGACTTCTGTTTGATTTCAGTTACCCTTAGGGGAAAACAATTTTCAAATGAGGAAGTAACTTTATTAACGAATGCTTTGTATTTGCCATTTGAGTGAGAAATATTGTAAACATCAATCCCATTCATGTCTGAGTAATCTCTTAAAATTCTCAATTTTTGAATGATTTATTATCCCTCTGAATTCAGCTTTTAATAGATTATATATGCTGATAAATTTCAAAATTTAACATAAGATGCTAAATGTCATGACTAGATACCCATTTACTGTTGGTTTTGGGATATGTCTTTTTCCTCTAAATTTTTATGCAAAGATATTATCAATGGCAGTCTCAGAGCGTTTACATATCCTAGTTGCAAAGTTCATGGCAGGAATTAAATTGAATGACAGTGCTACAGAATGCAATAAACGTTCACTGACAGATTTTCAATTAGTCCAATTAAAATCAAATTTAATTGTAAATTTGCAAGGAAGAACACAAAATACAACTGTGGAGTATGTGAAAAATCGGTAGAAGCAGCAAATAATATTTACAGGGCAATCAGCACTTCGCAATAACGCTACAGAATCAAGTTTCAGGATAGTCTATAACCTCGCTATGCACAACAAGCCTTTTTTGGATGATGGGCCTTTTAAGCCGTGTATGGTAGAGTGTACAAGCATATTGTGTCCTGATGTTACAAGCAAATTCGATAGCATTCCAGTCAAGAAAGACTGTGGTGCAGCGCATTTAGTTAATTTGTGATGATCTCACAGAACAGCTGAAGACTTTGAGCAAAGATTTTGTTTGGAATTCCTTGGCAATAGATGAGAGCACAAATGACTAAGACACTGCTTAATTACTCATCTTTATCCATGTAATTAATGAAAATTAATTGATCTAGAATCAGTAAGGATCAGGACTTGCTTGAGTGTACTGTGAATTGTGTGGAGGAAAGTGCCTTGTCCAGGAACAAAATAATAACCATTACAACAGATGGGGCCAGAGCTTTCACAAGGAAAAATGAAAGCATGGCAAAGTTTTTAAGAAAGAAGTTACAAGCACAAGGCACAGACAGGGGTGTTTGCCTTTTCATTATATTTTGCATCAGGAGAGCCTTTGTAAAGCTGCACTGGACTTTAATCAAATGATAGACCCTATTGTTGGTGTCGTGAACACAGTCAAAAACAGGGCACTCCACGATCAACAGTTCAGATTTCTTCTTGGGGATATGGAGGCAGGGTATGAAGACGTAATTTACCACAACAGTGTGAGGTGGTTAAGTCTGGACAAAGTGTTATGAAGATTCTGGGCATCGCAAAATTAAATCCTCTTATTTCTGGACACAAAGGAGATCTCATGGTTGTGTAATGAAATATAGGATGTGAGACATGGAGATATGAGATGATGTTTGCAGCTATTATATTTGAGAGCTGAATGAAGTGAAAATGACATTGCAGGGAAAGTGGTTATTTGCACGTGAAATGTGGACATATAAAATCATTCAAAGCAAAATTAGTTCTATTTACAATACAAACAGGTGGAGGCATTTTTGTTATTTTCCGTTATTTGGAAACACAAAACGACCAACAGTGTTTCTTGTAAGACTAGACATCATATATAGAATTTTGAGGACCAGTTCACAAGAAGATTTCAGGACTAAGAAAATTGAGGTTCAGTTCAATTTGCTATCTTATTACATCAAAGCTATTAACACATCAGTTGAAAAGCTTAAATGTACTGACGTACAGTCAGGTGACACTGTGGAAGAAAAGTTAAATGTTGTGACAATAGTTGACTTTCACAAATCTTTGGTAGATGAAGAATTTCAATACATGAAGAAATTTGCTGGGAAAATATCCTCCATATTTGGGGCCACATATATCTGCGAACAAAGTTTTTCTTGCTTGAAGATCGACGAGAGTAAATATTGTTGCTCTTTAACAGACATTAACTTGCAGGCTGTGATGAGAATTTCAACAAGCAGTCTCACTTCTAATTTCAAAAAAATTGTGCTAAAGTGTGATAGTAATATTGTCTCATTAAATTGGTTCTAAAATTAAATGTGCTTACAGACGAAGATGATTTGAAGTTAGCAATATAAATTGAATAAAACTATATTATTGTATTTCCAACGGCCTTGCCGCAGTGGTAACACAGATTCCCATCAGATTGCCGAAGTTAAGTGCTTTCGGTCTGGGCTAGCACTTGGGTGACCATTCAGTCTGCCGAACACTGTTGGCAGGCAGGGTGCACTCAACCCTTGTGATGCAAACTGAGAAGCTACTTGATTGAGAAGTAGCGGCTCCGGCCTCGGAAACTGACATACGAACGGTAGAGTGGTGTGCTGACCACATGCCCCTCCATATCCACATCCAGTGACGCCTGTGAGCTGAGGATGACTCGGCGGCCGGTCGGTACCGTTGGACATTCTTGGCCTGTTTGGGAAGAGTTAAGTTTAGTTTTAAATATTATTGTATTGATATTTATTGTTTTCTACGGTACAATTTATATCTTTTCTGAAATACAAAGTTAACTGATGAATGTAATCATTTTAAAAGAAGCGGCCCTCTGCTTCCATAAAACGGCCTATGAGCCAAAACAATTTCCCATCTCTGCTCTGGACTGATATGAGATCGGGAGAACGATGGCTCAGTGACTCCAGCAACAAGCAACTAAATGCAGTAGTAGAACTCCCTTGCTGATCTCCTGTGGCTGTATTTAATACTAGATTGCGTTGCAATGGCGCCTAGTAATTCCAGGCGGATGGCTCAAGCCTCATCTGGATTGGCTCTAACGATGACACTGCATTAGCATGTAGCATCTCAACAGTTGTCAACTGCTGGCGTGAAATAATTTATATTCGTCAACATCTGAGTCATTACTCCAGACTTCCACACCATCATCGTGTAAGGAAGTGGAGCATGACAAGGGAAGGAAGACAGAATATCAACAACACAAATCCGGCGGTGGGGGGGGGGGGGGGGGGGGGGGGGAGGCAGGAGCTGAGACCTCATTTAGCATGGAATACTCGTTAGCACCCCAGCATATGCCTGGAGTGTGGCTGGAAACGCAACTGGAAAACCAGCCGCAAGGTGCATGCCAATGCCCATAGGTACAGGATGATACTGACGCAGTCGGGGTGCCAAAGCTAGTGACAGGAAGATCTATGGCATCTGTCTAGGTGACCAGATTTGACTTCTCAACTAGCTGCAATGTAGAGTGCCAGCATGGCTACAATGCTGTGGGACTTCCAGAGATATCCCTGCAGGAGGAAGCAATTGCACCTGTGACGTATACTGCAACAGGCTGTCTCACTAAACCAGATCTATGAATAAAAAGGGGGTGACAGTCTCAAGAAGAAACAGGCCTTCGTTGGTTTGAAGCCACCAGTGCAGCCCTGTCAGACAGTGAGAGCACATCAGAAACTGCAGCATATTCCCATCTGTGACCCTTGTCAAATACCCTGTTGCACAGGCTGCAGAGACTGAAATTGAGATGTGGGTCGTGGAACATGGATCTTCTGGTTTAGCAATGTTCTACGACAGCCCACGGAGAAGCTCTGCCACCAGCTTGGCATCCCTTGGTGAGAAGTGATATGATGATAAAATCACTTTAAAGGTGGCTCATAACATGTACATTTGAGCCTTGAAGGTTCTAACAAAGCGTTCCACGTCACTCTTTGACTTGGAAGGGTCCTGTGAAGATGTGATGTATTCCATTGTCACTGCAAAATTGTTCAAACTTTCTGATGTGAACTGCACTCCGTCAGCACACAAAAATACTTTTGGCAATTCTTCATAGTTCATGAGGATGATGGAAGGAAACGTACTGCAAGTGTCCGCCGCCAATACCCACCTGCTACTCCAAAATGGGCCAGGAAAGTATATTAAACACTAACATTGCCCTACAGGGTGGAGTCAATCAAACTAACGCTGAGGGGGAGTGACCTGACACTCTGCGTACGTAGTACACTGAAGTCTTCTCCTATATCTGAGAGTTCATAGTCATGTTCAAAGCGTTTGGACAATTCTTTGGAGCAGGCTATGCCCAAACGACCCTAGTGTGTTACTTCGAGTATTTCCCATTCTAGAGACTAAGGTCCCACAACACTGGCATCATAACCTTCTGTATGAAGCAGGAAGCAGTGGCGTATCATGGAATGGCGGATTTCTTTAAAGCTATGAGGCCACCCACTGCGAACAATATCCAGAACAGCACTCAAATCTGGGTTCAATGCTGTTCCACTAGCCACTCGGCGAAAATTCAGGTGTGTGTGTTTGTGTGTGTGCATGTGTGTGTGTGCGTGTGCGCGTGTGTGTGCGTGTGTGCACGTGTGCGCGTGTGCGCGCGTGTGTGCGTGTGTGTGTGCGTGTGTGTGCGCGTGTGTGTGCGTGTGTGCTTGTGTGCGCGTGTCTGTGCGCGTGTGTGCGCGTGTGTGTGTGCGTGTGTGCGTGTGTGCGTGCGTGCGTGTGTACGTGTGTGCGTGTGTGTGTGTGTGTGTGTGTGTGTGTGTGCGTGTGCGCGTGTGTGTGCGCGCGTGTGTGCGCGTGTGTGTGCGCGTGTGTGTGCGTGTGTGTGCGTGTGTGTATGTTTGTGTGTTTGTGTGTATGTTTGTGTGTTTGTGTGTGTTTGTGTGTGTGTGCGTGTGTGTGTGCGCGGCTTGTGAATCAAAATCACTTCCAAACGCTACAGGAACTGCTGCAGGCAGGGAATGAAGGTCCATCACAACCTGTTAGAGAGAACACATTCCAAACGAAACGAAGGAAACTGCATGGAGTGAACATTAATTGGAGTCGGTCACTTCGCATTAACCTATTGCCCACACAGGCATATAAGTCTGTGCGTCTTCAGTGGGCTAGAAATCATCGAACGTGAACAATAGGCAAAACGTAGTGTGGTCTGGTGAATCACGTTTTTGCCTGTATTCAAATGACGCATGCCGTCGAGTGCTCCGAAGGACAAGTGAATATTTGCAAGGTCATGTTCAAGCTGGAGGTGGATGTGTGATGTTTTTCCGGTGTTTTTCTTATCATGAATTGGGCCCGCTTTCTTAGGTGAACCTTAACATGAACTAGAATGTTTGTTTAAACATTCTCAATGACCAGGTGTTGTTGCCCTTCGGTTAGCATCTGTATTATGGGTATGCTATTGATACCCCAACCGTTCAAGACAACAGCAGAGTTCATGGGGCTGGAAGAACATGTGACTGGTTTTTGTTACATCTCGACTGGCCTGCAAAACCACCTGACTTGAATCCCATAGAAAATCTGTGGGACATTTTGGAACAGCGGATAAAACATCAACATTAGTATCTCTGTAATTTGGTGGAATTGCCCGATCAAATTCTCAGTGTGCGACTCAGTCTTGCGACGTACCTCCACAATCTATTGCACCCACATTCCGACCGTATCCCGCTGGTTATCACGTCCAGGGGCGAAATCACACGGTATGACATGACACCTGTAATGATTTCTTTAGAGGTGACTAACTCTTTGTCCGGTGAACTTAGTTACAACTTCTGATGATATAAGCTTCTTTCCCTCTACGGCTTGGAAATTATGCACGTTGGAAGAATCTATATATTTGCATTGGAAGCCACAGAAGATGCTATTAATAGACCTACGCCTTTTTTTTCATCTTGTCTCTCTTGGCAGAGTACATGATATCTATGAACCTTAACATTTGATTCTGGTTTGAACGGCGTATCACAAATCGCAGCGATCGCAACGTTATTCAGTAAAAGTTCGTGTTCTACAGTGTCCTTATTTGAGAGTGCTGGGCGTGCGTTCTACTGTAAAAGTTTCATAAGCAGAACTTTTTCTGCCTCTTTGTCAAGACAAAATATTGGAAATTGTCTGTTGTGTAGTTAAGGAGTCGATTTAGTCGATTTAGTTTCCAGTTACTGGGCTTTTCTTACAAGCAACACATTTCACAACTTTTTCAATAATCTTTGTCTTGCTTGGTGCTTCTGAAGAAATGGTGTATTTGTTTCCTTCGCAGTAGGAAACGTATGAAGCTGTGGGTAACATGGGTTTGGTGCAATGCTTCCTAACTGTAGCTCTCATTGACGATAAACTTCGTGCTACAGCAGAAGTTACTACAGATTTGATTTTGTTTGTTATCGAGACTACTTGTATGTTGTGATCAAGTGCTGTGTATTAGAAAGACTCGCTAGGATAAGTTCCTTCTTCTATCGACCACTGAACCGCGGCAACCTTCGCGTGAAACTTCGGCACTGGGTTAATAAGAGATGGAGAAAAGATAAGATGATCGTTTCAATGCTTCAGCTGTAGCCTTGCCCCACTTAATTACAACGCACAGAACGTACGTACAACCACGTGAAACTGCCAGGAAAGCCCTTCTATGGAATGTTATTCATCTCGGGCCTCAACAAATGGTTCAAATGGCTCTGAGCACTATGGGACTTAACATCTGAGGTCATCAGTCCCTTAGACTTAGAACTACTTAAACCTAACTAACCTAAGGACAGCATACACATCCATGCCCGAGGCAGGATTCGAACCTGCGACCGTAGGAGCACCGCGGTTCCGGACTGAAGCGCCTGGAACCGCTCGGCCACAACGAGCGGCTCTTTCGCGCCTCACATTGGCTCGAATGTCGGTTATGTCATCAAAGCGTTGATCCTTCATTTGAATTGTTTCCAGTTTTGTGATTATATTCATACTGTTTACACAAAGTCTCACCACTGGTGATGGCATTTTTCCAGAAAAGCACTGTCCGCATTTTGCATTTCAATCAAGTCGCTGCTCGTGTTGTTGTTTTTGTTTAGGAGTACAAGGTGTGTAGGACAAACTTTGCTCTTATCCGGAACTTTCAGGATAATTTGTGGAACATCTGATTTGGAGGCGTCGCTCCATTGCCATTTGCGACACAACAGCTGACACACTGACTGTACGCCTACTGCTTAACACTGCCTGCTATCAAGTGGCCGGCTGAATGCAGCTCTGTTGTTAGTTCAAATGGCCACAGTAGGTACTGTGCTGATGGTGCTTACACGCCAGGAATAAAATCAGTCTCGAAAATTTTTATGACGAATGGTGTATGGACTTCGATTTACTAGATTCTTGGCTTCAGTATGTGGAACGTTAAGCTCGGCAGAAGCTTCCTTTATTTGTTTCGCCCATACTCCGGTGACCTCTTACCCATACAGATGCGACTGGGATTTGAGTATCCCTCTGCTGAATGATTATTACCGCAATTCTTAAAACGTTTCTGAGAAAGACATTGACTACTAATATGGTCGTATATAAGACAGCGAAAAGATTACCTAACTGTTGGTACATATGATCGAGCTTAATACCTCATCCCGTACATGATGACATATTCCAGCAAGTTTTGGGAATCAAAGGTCAAAACACAGGTTTGGCATGAGAAGGATGCTCAAGAATTTCCAATTAAAACATGCTTATTTATCTCTCTGATGTCGAGTATTTTTATCAGTAATTCTATGGCTTGTAGTAATTCATCAGAATATTCGGATCAGTTTTACGGTTTACTCCGCGCCATGTTAATCTGTGGACTGGAATGTCAGCTAATAATTGTTTGGTACGAAACAGCAACGATTCTAACAAGTTGTCTGCAATTTGCACAGAATCTAGTTTAATTCTCTCTGCAGATCTGATATTTGTTACATCCCTTCGGCAGTCTGGTTTTGCTTGATCAACTATTTATCCGAATGCCATCGGGTGCTTGTTGCCAGCTTTTCCCGCCCTTCCGTCTGCGTATATGTGAAAAGGCTATTACGAATCGACCTTGTATCGATTGTCGTTAGATTTCATACGCACCGGTTCTGTGTCTGCCACTATGTTTCTGGGCTACTGACCGCAGCATGCGTTAAGTTCGTTTTTAAATCCGTTTTCGAGGTCTTTTTATTACGCAGAGCAATAGGGCCTGTATCTTGTTCTACAGAGTGCTCCAAATTATTGTAATACAACACAGTCTGCTCATTGATTATATTTGGTAATTTCTTTGCAACTGTTTCATCAGATAAAAGTTTGCTATTCAACTTACACTTTGCGGAGTCGACATTCATGTTCAACGGCTTGATGTCTTCATTCTTGTTAATAAGGTCACAGCTACACTTACATTTACATCCCATGGCTCCTGTGCTGCCAATTCGTCTCTATTGAGCCGCGTATTGGAATGATAGCTTTCACTCTGCTGTCCACTGTCCATAATTTCATTGTAAAACACTATAAAAACATTTTTGGGCACTACAGCAAGTGTAAGAATTCAGACTTATCTTACAAAATCAAAAAATACAGAATGATGTGAGCAGCTGTTTCTGTTTTACTTTGCTAGGTCAGAGATATCATAATGAAGTTCTTCTTCTCATTCTTCTCTGTAGGACCATCCGTAGCACCTTCATGGTTTGCATTTTCCTCTTCTGCTCCTAGAACATCTTCATACTCTCTCTTCTCTCCTGCTCTTGTTACGAGATCTTCAGTAACCTGCTCTGCTTCACTGGTGACACCTTATCATTTACCTGTATCCTTCTCTGTCGCGATCTCTGGCATATTGGTGGGCATGAACTACCTCCTTCAATTTTCCTTTTCTTCCATCTTCATCCGCAGTTGCGACCAATTCTTCCGGAATTCAACAACCCTCTTGGTTCTTGTCTTTCCCTTGTTGTTCGCTTTTCGTCATTCTATCCATATTAATCCTTATTACATGACGGGCAAAACTTATCCTTTTCAGTCTAATTTCTTATGATATTGTCCTCATGTTTCGGTACAGTTCTTCCCTAGATTTTCGCAACCATGTCTCACCACCTCTAGTATTTCCCTCAATGTTTCTCTCTCTAGTTGTTCTACACTACCCCTTCCTAGTGTTACCGTACCGCGTTCCTCACCGTTGCCCTTTGGTTTCTGACCTTGCGTCTGTAAATAAGTTACTTTTGTTGAATGTATCTCTGGTCATACAGAAGGCTAACGACATCTTCTTCATTCTCTCCATTACGTCCTCATTGCTCATATTTCTTCCTATTATACTTTCTCCAATGTCTTAAAATTTGTCCATTCCTGTGCTTTCTTGTCTTTTCTAATCCCCAATGTTATTCAGTGTCTTGTGTCGTCGTAGGTGGCACCCTTCAAGCCGATTTGTTTAGGTTTTCGAATTGTGCCTTTGCGTCTTCTTCCATCTCACTATCATCATGTCGACTGCAAAAGCTAGGCCCTCTATTGGGGCTGTAATGCCGTTTATGTTTCCCATATAGGTATTTGGTAATCCCATTTTCTCGTTTATTGCTCTCCACTGTCTAATCGCTTCGTCCAGGGCTATGTTGATCAAAATTGATAACATTCAACCTCCCGGTTTGTCTGATCGCTTCGTCCAGTGCTCTGTTGACCAAAATTGGTGACAACCCACCTCCCGGTTAGACACCAGTCTCGACCTCAAACTCTTCCCAGTTTGCTCCACAGAAACGCAACCTTTCCTTAATGTCTGTCACAATTTCCGTCATTAGTTCTCATGTACTGCCGTCTAGACCTCTATTCTTCAGGACCCTTCCAGAAAACTGTCTCTTGATGGAGTCATATGCCTTCGTAAAGACCAAGAAGGTTACTGCCATCTTTTTGTGTTTTAATGACCAACGTTCTATCAGTTGTTTCAAGGTCAATATCTATATCCTCTTACCTTCCTAAATTCAGTGTGATTATACTTTTCATCTGTTATCCCAATCACTTCAGGTGGAAGTTTGGATAGCACCTTGTAGTCAACCTCTGGTGGATATTCCTCTATAGTTGTTCGCATCCCACTTCTCCCCCTTCTTATATATTGGCACCATGATCGCATGGACACTTACGGGTTTCATTTATTGTTTGTTTCAAAATCAGCGGCATATACAGAAAAGTTATATTCTTCCGGTTTGCTGAGACTATCGCGTCTTAAGATCAGAAGTCTTGAATATATATTCAAGAGTGCAATAAACACTACCTGTTGAAGCAGGTCACATTATCCTCTAACCATACTATTAGAACTCTCTACTGTAAATCATGGTTTATCGACAGCTTGTAATGAAAATTCACTGCACCTCACTATAATATGTAAGACTTTGTCGTATAACACAAAGTACGCTACACAGTATTAGGCGCGACACTTACGTGAATCGCAGTTGAGGTCGTTTCACAACACTAAGAATAACGAAAAAACTTAATTTTCTTTAATGGTCTCTTTATAAAAGAAACGTCCACAATGCGTTCCATCTCATAACCTAAACCTGATACACGTTTTTTGATTCCACTGTTTATAACAAACACCACTCACAGGGATTCACTTTTGTATGACCAAATTGTTTATGTTTTTGTCCCCAAACACTATGTAGTGCCTCCCTGTTATGCTCAGTAAATGCTTGATTATTTACTGATCTAAATTTTTATTATTATTGTTGATATGAAAACATACGTTTACGACCTGTTTTAAAAATAAACATATTTTTAATCCCACCTTTCAATGGCCTACATAATATTTCGAAGGCACTACGTACCTAATGTCCTCGGACTTCTGAATATTTTAACTCGTCATTTGTAATTGCATTAACATAGCTATGCAGTGGTGCTCCCCCATCGCCAACTCTCCCTCTCCTTATGATTCATTGATGATGTCATGCATTTTTGCCAGATTCTCCCCTTCTGACAGGCCAGTTGCCCTATGTATAAAATGACAGTAAATTCAAAAATTAGTGGGAAATTCAAAATTCCGATTCACAATTGTCTACTGCAGCCGCTTGGCATTCTTTCAGATCTGGAATACGAAGGTGCCTAGAACATATGACCGGAAATCAGTAAAAAGACATGGGACCCTGTTGCGATAGCATTGGGCACATTACCGGCTCAGGTATGCAAGATTTGTCTCTATGAAAGCCTCCAGAAAAATGCGTGTTAATCCTTTATATTATTTGCCTTTTCACTAAAAGTTTTTGGTGTGACATCTTACAATACGTAGATTTAAAACTGGTAAGTGGTAAGCTTCTATCAGTAACAGTGGTTGGGTGAAAATTAAATTTCTCCTTGGTGAACACTTTACCCTTCCCTGCCTACGTGGCCCCATGTGTAGCCTGAAATGTCAGTATTGGCTCTTGAGTAAAAACGTCTGAAGATCGCTGCTCTATGGGACAGTTCTTGTCTTTAAAATCATAGTCCACGAGGTGATATCCATACAGTCTAACGTTGTCCATTGGTGGGATGATATTGTGACTTATTGCTCCGGGATGTACGTACATCACCATCATGGATGTCGTCTCTATAGACCTGGGTTGTCTCCGTTCCATTTGAAACATGGAGCTTAATGGATTATCAGTGTACGCTAACACCCTGCTCAAAATACTTGCTGTCTATGCCCCAAATCAAAGTATGCTTGCTATCGCTTTGCTCTATACGCGACTCATCTGTGAGGAGGTCGCTCATCGATCTCCAATCCAGACAAGTGAAGGAGTTGTCCCTGCAAACGCATCCTGCTGTACATCTTCTGGGCGCTGAACTGAAGCCTAGACAGTTTTGCAACAGCATAGGAACGAGGATGAACATTTGTCCAACTGTCCATTTATTCTAGAATGAGAATTGTTCTCAATTTTCCAGTGAAATTCCATTCCTATTCTCCCAATAAATGATGCGACGTCGTCATCCAACCAAATTAGCGATCTTATCTGTCTCATTTCACGCTCATAGTACCAAGGCTCATCCTGCTCTCACACACGTCTCTGTACGTCTGTGAAAGACAATATCAATTTCCAGAGTGGCGTCGACTACTCCGACAGCGTACGTATTTTCGTACACGTAGACAAGTTACTCTCGTGGTGTAGAAATAGCTGCCGACTCAGACGGTCGCCTGTAAAATTCTTGAAATTTAAGAGAAAGAAAACTTCTATAGGATCTTCTCGAACTGGGATACTGCTATTCGCATTTGGTCATTCGATGATTGTTTGCGAGTGAAATGAGTTCGTTTTAGCAGAGAACTTTCTCTATGCTTTGACCGTGTTATTGAAGCAGATTCTACAGTAAACATCGACCACCAAATGTTCGACGCCCTATAAAAGTTTGTCGTACATTACAGTTCATCACAGGATCTTTTGATCAAAACTAAATACGCTAAATTACCTTTGAAACGCACCGGACTGTATTATGGCTGTTACTAAACTCCACATTAACATTATCTATCGCTTGTGAGTCTCCAAAAACACAAATTATACAATATGGTGGCTAACAATGACTGTTTCATCGCACACACTTCATACACGTCCTCTCGTTATCCTGTCTCTCAACAAAGTCCAGACACATGCCGATTTTCTTACATTTCTTCGCTCACCACGGAGCAACACTAAGTCAAGGAATAAATATTTCGTTCTCGCAGGCAAAACGCGCCGACTTGCGGTATATTAACTTTGAACCAATCCGATCATTTTGACAGATTATTGTTGTCTGGGTGTAAAGCATATTATGTTTATCTGACAAATACGATAAGTACGCTCGTGTGGTAAGGTCCCTATTCTCCCCATTGTATACCTTCCAGCAATATCAACCCAGACCTTCACACTTGGATGATGGGCTGTGCAGCGGGCAACAGTCGGGATTGCATCCCAAAGCTGCCTTGCGCATCCCTAGACACGTCATCGGTCTGGAATATCGTTGACTAGAATTTAATAGTCATGGGTGACTGGAATTCGAGTGTAGGAAAAGGGAGAGAAGGAAACATAGTAGGTGAATATGGATTGGGGGACAGAAATGAAAGAGGAAGCCGCCTGGTAGAATTTTGCACAGAGCACAACATAATCATAGCTAACACTTGGTTTAAGAATCATGAAAGAAGGTTGTATACATGGAAGAACCCTGGAGATACTAAAAGGTATCAGATAGATTATATAATGGTAAGACAGAGATTTAGGAACCAGGTTTTAAATTGTAAGACATTTCCAGGGGCAGATGTGGACTCTGACCACAATCTATTGGTTATGACCTGTAGATTAAAACTGAAGAAACTGCAAAAAGGTGGGAATTTAAGGAGTTGGAACCTGGATAAACTAAAAGAACCAGAGGTTGTACAGAGATTCAGGGAGAGCATAAGGGAACAATTGAGAGGAATGGGGGAAATAAATACAGTAGAAGAAGAATGGGTAGCTTTGAGGGATGAAGTAGTGAAGGCAGCAGAGGATCAAGTAGGTAAAAAGACGAGGGCTAGTAGAAATCCTTGGGTAACAGAAGAAATACTGAATTTAATTGATGAAAGGAGAAAATATAAAAATGCAGTAAGTGAAACAGGCAAAAAGGAATACAAACGTCTCAAAAATGAGATCGACAGGAAGTGCAAAATGGCTAAGCAGGGATGGCTAGAGGACAAATGTAAGGATGTAGAGGCCTATCTCACTAGGGGTAAGATAGATACCGCCTACAGGAAAATTAAAGAGACCTTTGGAGATAAGAGAACGACTTGTACGAATATCAAGAGCTCAGATGGAAACCCAGTTCTAAGCAAAGAAGGGAAAGCAGAAAGGTGGAAGGAGTATATAGAGGGTCTATACAAGGGCGACGTACTTGAGGACAATATTATGGAAATGGAAGAGGATGTAGATGAAGATGAAATGGGAGATACGATACTGCGTGAAGAATTTGATAGAGCACTGAAAGACCTGAGTCGAAACAAGGCCCCCGGAGTAGACAATACTCCATTGTAACTACCGACGGCCGTGGGAGAGCCAGTCCTGACAAAACTCTACCATCTGGCGAGCAAGATGTATGAAACAGGCGAAATACCCTCAGACTTCAAGAAGAATATAATAATTCCAATCCCAAAGAAAGCAGGTGTTGACAGATGTGAAAATTACCGAACTATCAGCTTAATAAGTCACAGCTGCAAAATACTAACACGAATTCTTTACATACGAATGGAAAAACTAGTAGAAGCCAACCTCGGGGAAGATCAGTTTGGATTCCGTAGAAACACTGGAACACGTGAGGCAATACTGACCTTACGACTTATCTTAGAAGAAAGATTAAGGAAAGGCAAACCTACGTTTCTAGCATTTGTAGACTTAGAGAAAGCTTTTGACAATGTTGACTGGAATACTCTCTTTCAAATTCTAAAGGTGGCAGGGGTAAAATACAGGGAGCGAAAGGCTATTTACAATTTGTACAGAAACCAGATGGCAGTTATAAGAGTCGAGGGACATGAAAGGGAAGCAGTGGTTGGGAAGGGAGTAAGACAGGGTTGTAGCCTCTCCCCGATGTTGTTCAATCTGTATATTGAGCAAGCAGTAAAGGAAACAAAAGAAAAATTCGGGGTAGGTATTAAAATTCATGGAGAAGAAATAAAAACTTTGAGGTTCGCCGATGACATTGTAATTCTGTCAGAGACAGCAAAAGACTTGGAAGAGCAGTTGAATGGAATGGACAGTGTCTTGAAAGGAGGATATAAGATGAACATCAACAAAAGGAAAACAAGGATAATGGAATGTAGTCTAATTAAGTCGGGTGATGCTGAGGGAATTAGATTAGGAAATGAGGCACTTAAAGTAGTAAAGGAGTTTTGCTATTTGGGGAGCAAAATAACTGATGATGGTCGAAGTAGAGAGGATATAAAATGTAGGCTGGCAATGGCAAGGAAAGCGTTTCTGAAGAAGAGAAATTTGTTAACATCCAGTATTGGTTTAAGTGTCAGGAAGTCATTTCTGAAAGTATTCGTATGGAGTGTAGCCATGTATGGAAGTGAAACATGGACGATAAATAGTTTGGACAAGAAGAGAATAGAAGCTTTCGAAATGTGGTGCTACAGAAGAATGCTGAAGATTAGATGGGTAGATCACATAACTAATGAGGAGGTATTGAATAGGATTGGGGAGGAGAGACGTTTGTGGCACAACTTGACCAGAAGAAGGGATCGGTTTGTAGGACATGTTCTGAGGCATCAAGGGATCACCAATTTAGTATTGGAGGGCAGCGTGGAGGGTAAAAATCGTAGAGGGAGCCCAGAGATGAATACACTAAGCAGATTCAGAAGGATGTAGGTTGCAGTAGGTACTGGGAGATGAAAAAGCTTGCACAGGATAGAATAGCATGGAGAGCTGCATCAAACCAGTCTCAGGACTGAAGACCACAACAACAGAGTAAAATTGCCTTCAGTGATGAGTCCCACTTCTTAATGCGCCCCGATGACCAGCGGAGACACCCGAGACTGCAGCGGGATACATCTGAATGCCGCCCACCCCACAACCATCTCACAGACGATGTCACAGGTCATGGGAAGAATCGAGTCTATGCTCTGGGGCGCCATTTCTTTTCATCTACACCTACATCATACTTCGCAAGCCACCCAATGGTGTGTGGTGGAGGGTACTACCTGATCGCTCCAACCTTGTTCCACTCGCGACAAATATGAGAAAAGAAAGGTGCCAAAGACCTTAATCTGGGCAGAGTGAAAAGCAAATAAGATATCGCAACACAGTACGCAGTTGTCATTATTATACCTGTTCAACCAGAAAGAGAAATGTGTAAAACATCCAAAAGAAATTACGAGAAAACTGAAGGAGTGATTGAAGCATTAGATTATATAACACAAAAGAAGATGGAAGATAAGAGTTTGCCATCCCGTCGACGACAAGGTCATTAGAGACAGAGCACAAGTCTGGAGTGGGAGGAAGGTATGGCTGTGTCCTTTTTTAAACGGGCATCCCGGTTTCGTCTTAATCGATTTGAGGAAAGTATAGAAAACTTGAATGTGCATGCCCGTCTGGGGATTTTAACCATGAAGACACGATCAAGCTAATTACAACACGCACAGAGGCATTTAAACATACACTCGTACGTTATTGGAACGGGAGGACACACTAACATATCATGCCATGTTAGGTACCATATGTCATACACCCCATAGTGGTTTGAAGAGTATGTATATAGATGTAGATGGAAAACCAATTTACTAAACAATGGGCGAATCTTTAAGCTTAGTGCTTTCTTTGCCCACACTGAACGTAGGAACATCAGACACTGTTACCATCTCACAGACGATGTCACAGGTCATGGGAAGAATCGAGACTATGCTCTGGGGCGCCATTTCTTTTCATCTACACCTACATCATACATCGCAAGCCGCCCAATGGTGTGTGGCGGAGGGTACTTCCTGTACCACTACCTAATCGCTCCAACCCTGTTCCACTCGCGATTTGTACGTGGGAAGAATGTTTGTCGGTAAGCCTCTGTATTTTCTCTAATTTCTCGAATTTTCCCCTCGTGGTCGATACACCAGATGTTTTTGGGGAATTGTACGTGGGAAGAATGATTGTCGGTAAGCCTCTGTATTTTCTCTAATTTCTCGAATTTTCCCCTCGTGGTCAATACACGAGATGTTTTTGGGTAGGAGGGGGGGGGGGGGGGCGGGGGAAGTAATATGTTGTCCGACTCCTCCTGAAAAGTACTGTCCCGAAATTTCAATAGTAAATCTCTCCGTGATGCACAACGCCTCGCTTGTAACGTCCTCCAATGCAATGGAGTTTGTTTAGCATCTCCTTAACGCTCTCTCGTCAACTGAACGATCCCGTAACGAAACACGTCGCTCTTCGTTGGATATTCGCTATCTCCTCTATCAGTCCTACCTGATAGGGATCCCAGATAGATGAACAACACTCAAGAACCGGGCGAATAAGCGCTTTATAAGCCACTCCTTTCGTGGATGAGTTACATTTTCTTCCGATGAATCTGAGACTTGTGACTGCTTTTTTCCACCATCTGTTTTATATGGTCATTTCACTTAAGGTCTTTCTGGATGGTTACGCTTAGATATTTTACGGCAGACGCTGTCTCCAGCTGTTTGTCACCAATAGCTAGGTGTACAGTAGAGGATTTCTTTTCCTATATATGTGAAATACGATACATGTATTTACGTTCAGAGTTAACTGCCAGAGTCTGCACCATTCATCATTTCTCTGCAGGTCGTTCCGCAAATTCTTACTATCTTCTGGCTTTGTTACTTTGGTATAGACAACTGAATCATCTGCGAATAGCCTTAAATAGCATCTACGATATCATTTATTGTAAACAGCAACGGTCCTATCAAACTTCCCTGTGGTACTCCGGATATTACCTTTACATCTGCCGATTTTGTTCCGTTAAGAGCGACGAGGTCTGTCTGCAAGGAAGCCTTGAATCCAATCACAAGTCTGCTCCGATACTCCGTAAGCTCGTATTTGTTTCGTTAAACGGCAGTGTGGGACATTGTCAAATGTCTTACTGAAATGAGGGAACACGGCATCGAACTGAGCGCAGTTGTTCACTGCGCTGTGGATCTCATGAAGGAACTGAGCGAGCTGAGTTTTGCAGGGTCTCTGTTTGAGGAATCCATGTTGATTTTTATAGAGGAGATGTTCATTTTCCAAAAGCGTCATAATTCTTGAGCATAAAGCATGTTCCACAATTCTACAACAGACTGACGTCCATAATATAGGTCTATAATTGTGTGAATCTGTCTTACGGCCTTTCTTGAAATCGGGAATGACCTGCGCTTTCTTCCAGTCGTTAGGTACCTTTTGTTGCTCAATTGATCTACGATAAATTACTGCTAGAAGGGGAGCAAGTTGTTTCGCACGATCATTATAGAATCTTATGGGTATCTCATCTGGTCCTGACGCCTTTCCACTACTAGGCGATTGTAGCTGCGCCGAGCGACCGCTACGGTCGCAGGTTCGAATCCTGCCTCGGGCATGGATGTGTGTGATGTCCTTAGGTTAGTTAGGTTTAATTCGTTCTAAGTTCTAGGCGACTGATGACCTCAGAAGTTAAGTCGCATAGTGCTCAGAGCCATTTGAACCATTTGATTGTAGCTGCTTTTCAGTTCCGCGATCGGTTATCTCAATAACTGCCATTTCGACATTCGTACGACGATTGAAAGGAGACACAGTGTCACGATCTTCCACCGTGAAACGACTACAGAAGACTGAATTCAGTATTTTGGCCTTGTCTCTGTTACCTTCAGTTTCTGTGCAGGTGTGGTCGCTGAGAGAATGAATAGATGATTTTGACCCATTTACTGATTTTACATGCGACCAAAATCTCTTAGGGTGTTTACTCAGGTCGGCTGACACGCCTTACTTGCAAAATCATTGTACGCTTCTCTCATTGCTCTCCTTACGCTTATTTTCTCTTCGTTCAGCTTTTGTTTGTCAGCTAGGTTTTTACTTGTCTTGTATCTGAGATGAAGTGCTCTTTGTTTAAGTAGCGCTTTTCTAACATGGCTATTAAACCATGGTGGATCTTTTCCATCCCTTAAAACGTTACTCGAAACATACTTGTCAAGGGCATATTGAACGATGCCTTTGAATTTCTTCCATTTGTTCTCCATATCTTCGTCCTCATCAACGAATATTTGGTGGTGACTGCTGAGACATTTTGAAATTTGTATCCTGTCTCCCTCGCTGAGCAAATATATCTTCCTACCTGTCTTAACATTCCTTGTAGGACCCGTCGTCATAGAAGCTGTCACATCGTTATGATCACTGGTACCTTCCTCTACGTTAACTGAGTCTGCCAGGCCCCTTTGGTCGTCATCCACGCCATCCTCACAGCGCAGCATTGCGTCGTCGACATTCGCGCCGTTTTCGTGCCCTTCATGGCGAGCCATCCTGGGCTTATATTTCAGCAAGACAATGCCCGTCCGCACACGGTGGGAGTCTCTACTCCTTGTCTTCGTGCTCGCCAAACTCTGCCTTGGCCTGCGAGGTCGCCAGATCTCTCCCCAATTGAGAACGTTTGAGGCAGTGTGGGCAGGGCCCTGCAACCATTTCGAAATTTCGGCAATATAACGCGCCAATTGGACAGAATTCGATACGGTATTCCTCAGGACATACAACTGCGCTATCAGTCACTGCCAAACCGAATAACTGTTTGCTTATGGGCCAGAGGTGGACCAACGCGTTATTGACTTCCTCAGTTTCTGAAGCTCTTTCTCTTGAGCACATCATCCAATTTTTCTGAAATTGTTATCTATTGTTTGTCTATATGTTACTGTGAATGACAGAAATTGGAGAATGTCGACTTTCACCGGTGAATGTCAACAGACACCAAATACGTCGGTGAAAGATCGAATATTTCATTACATTGTTGTACATTTGGACCCTCTCCGGTGTGTGTCGACATTCACAGATATGCTCTGGTGGAGATCCAAAACAGAAGAGTCAAAAAACAAGCGACTGGCTCTCTCCCGCCAAATACTTTGTTCTGCTCGGAGTCAATCAGCTTTGTCAGTCTTATGCAAGCTTTGATAACGCGAGCAACGTTTTCTTAATTTTTTTCCGATACCCTAACTTATACTAAATGGGTACTCCAGTAAATCGTGATCTTTTTCATGAAAAGTTAAATGCATTAATTGTGGGTAAACGAGACGACAATTGTTTTTATTTTTCTCAAGAAACGAACATACAGTATTATGTTACCAATGAAGAATTGTACAGTATACTATATGAAACTCACATCAGAATAGGCCACGGAGGAAGAACACGTATGCTTAAAGAGTTGCAAGTTAAATACAAAAATATTACATATGAAGTTGTAATGTTGTATTTAAATTCATGCAAACAGTGTCAAATGAAACACAGTGCACCTAAGAAAGGTATTGTTGTGCAGCCAATGGTTAGTTCTAAATTAAATTCAAGATATCAAGTTGGTCTGATAGATCTGCAGTCAAACAGAGATGGCGAATGTAAGTTCATAATGGTGTATCAAGATCATTTAACTAAATTTGTCCAGCTAAGACCTTTGAAAACTAAAAAGGCTGAAGAAGTAGCGCATCACGTTCTTTCAATATTTTTAACATTTGGTGCACCAGCAATATTGCAATCAGATAATGATAGAGAATTTACTAATCAAGTCATATCCGAAATATGCGCTATGTGGAAAGATGTTAAAATAGTTCATGGAAAGCCTCGTCACAGTCAAACACAAGGCTCAGTTGAAAGAGCCAATCAGGATATACAGAATATGCTAACTGCGTGGAAGAACGATTACGATACAAACAAATGGTCACATGGTTTATCCTTTGTTCAATTTGCCAAGAACACTACATATCTCGAAGGAATACGCCAAAGTCTTTATGAATCCATGTTTGGCGTTAAAGCAAAAAGAGGCATAGCGAACAAATCGCAAATATTGAAACTGAAGAACAGCTCGAAGTAATTGCAAATATTTCTGAAACCGAAGAACAGCATGAGGAAACAGTTAATGCTTATAAAAAAATTTGAACGGTGTTCATACCAAAAACCACAATCCAAAGAAAAATATTGAAGAGGACCTACAACCTATAACGTCTTCACATCAAATTCTGTCCGAAAAACACGAGTTGATTTCTACAAGAAGAGCGACCGCGAAAGAAAATCTTCTACTGCAAGCAACAAAGATATTACGAACCTCAAAAAAACAATTTCCTCCTGCTCAAAAAAATGGTTCAAATGGCTCTGAGCACTATGGGACTTAACATCTATGGTCATCAGTCCCCTAGAACTTAGAACTACTTAAACCTAACTAACCTAAGGACAGCACACAACACCCAGTCATCACGAGGCAGAGAAAATCCCTGACCCCGCCGGGAATCGAACCCGGGAACCCGGGCGTGGGAAGCGAGAACCCTCCTGCTCAAATTGGTGATAATGTACGAATACAAGCCCCTGATGTCGACCGTGGTCGTACAGATAGCCGAAATGTGTTAGCGGTTGTTGTTGGAATAGAAGACTCCGACTTCTATAAACTGACAAATAAAAATGGTACCCTCAAGCAGCTTTACACACGTAATCAGTTCATAATTTGTAAATAAAAGTTACTTTCCATAGATGAGATTCCTTTTCAAGAAATGTCGCTGAGAGAAGCAGCTGCAGCTAATGCGAGTAGCGGTGGCAATAACAATTTCCTCCTGAATGAAACTTCCTGGCAGATTAAAACTGTGTGCCGGACCGAGACTCGAACTCGGGACCTTTGCCTTTCGCGGGCAAGTGCTCTACCAACTGAGCTACCCAAGCACGACTCACGCCCCGTCCTCACAGCCAATTTCCTCCTGCTCAAATTGGTGATAATGTCATTGCAAAAGGAAGTGTTCCACAAATAAATGCAGTTGTAAAAGTAAGGGACTCTTGTGCAATTCAAAGTGTCAGAATAGTTTAAGTTGTTGCAATAAATAAGATTTGAATCACATAAGTAAGTAATTTTTTTTGTAACTATTATTTTCTTTTCTCATGTAGAATGTACTGTGTACTTTAAATTCTTGGTCATTCCTTTCAGAAAGAGAGGTGAAAAAGTTACGTCACACTTGTGACGTTTTATAGCGACTGAATTACGGAGAAGAATATTTCGGACATACACTAAGCGACTATGTGAATGTTGACATTCACCGGTGAAAGACGACATTCTCCAGATTTCGGTGTTTCACTGTAACGTACATCACATCTGCCGATTTTCATCCCATTCGGATAATTCCTTCGTGGCGATTTTTTTTGCCTTAAATTGTATTATTGAGGAAGATACAAATTCAGTAACTTACCAGCAGCCATAAAAAATTTAAATACTAATGAAGTTTAGATTAAGGGGAGGCTAGAGAAGTTACTGGTGGCCAACTCCTCCTACTCTTTTGACCAATTTCAAAGAAGAACCAACTGATGTGCATATTATTATTAATATCAAATAAAGTGAGTGTTGTGAAACTTCCTGGAAGATTAAAATTGTGTGCCGGACCGAGACTCGAACTCGGGACCTTTGCCTTTCGTGGGCAAGTGCTCACCAACTTTTTTTTTTTTTCATCTTATTTTGTTCTATACTGTTCGTTGACTTTGTTCGTGGCGGACGTCCTATGACACTTGTTCTGGTTGCTCGTTGATCCGTTGACTCAGTTTGTTTGATTACAGAGGATAGCTAAACCCTCCGACCGAACATGCTGAGCTACCGTGCCGACAACCAACTGAGCTACCCAAGCACGACTCAGGCCCCGTCCTCCCAGCTTTACTTGTGCCAGTACCTCGTTTCCTACCTTCCAAACATTACAGAAGCTCTCCTGCGAACCTTGCAGAATTAGCACTCCTGAAAGAAAGGATATTGCGGAGACATGGCTACGCCACAGTGTGAAAGTGAGTGTTACATAAAACTTGACTTCTACACATCTTCAATGCTTAGACATAAATTACTTTTGTAAACTGATCGTTCTCTTTGATTAAGTGTCCGTACAATAATTATCATATGCATCTAAATGTAGTGTACGTTTACATTTTTTATCACAAGCTTGTTACCACCTCGTTACTGAAAATTTGTTTAAGGTTTTTTATCGTAGTACACAAACATGAGGATCATTTCAGTAGGATCTGTGGACGCGACATTAGATTATCTTTTTCTGTAAACATGTATTACGTAATATTGTTTTATGATATGTTCATCCTTGAGGATCTCCTCACTGCGGATCTGTGCAACAAAAAGCGTATCTAATCTGTCCATTCCCATTTCCCGTGCCAGGCAATCTCGCCTGTCTGTGTTCTGGTGCGCGGCTCCTCGCCGCTCGTGTCCTGCTGCGGACGGCGCGGCCTTGACGGCCAGCCGACAGGCTGTCTCAAAGGCGCCGCCGCGGAATCTCGTATTGCGACACTCTGTGCGGCTGGCGCTTCCGACGCGCCGTTGTGACGTCACTTTCGCTGCAACGAGCACAGAATCATTATACGGGCTGCAAGGCACGTGACGACAACCGCGTAACGTTGATGGCGCACCCTCGCGTCACAGTCTCTCCAGTGCAGGTAAGTACAAGAAGGCATGCACCACCTCGCTCGGTACGAAGAGCCTGGCTGTAACGTAATGCGGATTAGGGATGGGAAAAACCAACCAGTTAAAACCGATGCCGGTATTCTACACTACTGGCCATTCAAATTGCTACACCAAGAAGACATACAGATGATAAACGGGTATTCATTAAACAAAGATATTATACTAGAACTGACATGTGATTACATTTTCACGCAATTTGGGTGCATAGATCCTGAGAAATCAGTACCCAGAACAACCCCATCTGGCCGTAATAACGGCCTTGATATGCCTGGGCATTCAGTCAAACAGAACTTGGATGGCGTGTACAGGTACAGCTGCCCATGCAGCTTCAACACGATACCACTGTTCATCAAGAGTAGTGACTGGCGTATTGTGACGAGCCAGTTGCTCGGCCACCATTGACCAGACGTTTTCAATTGGTGTGAGATCTGGAGAATGTCCTGGCCATGGCAGCAGTCGAACATTTTCTGTATCCATTTTCTGTACAGGACCTGCAACATGCGGTCGTGCATTATCCTGCTGAAATGTAGAGTTTCGCAGGGATCGAATGTAGGGTAGAGCCATGGGTCGCAAAACATCTGAAATGTAATGTCCACTGTTCAATGTGCCGTCAATGCGAACAAGAGGTGACCGAGACGTGTAACCAATGGCACCCCATACCATCATGCCAGGTGATACGCCAGTATGGCGATGACGAATACACGCTTCCAATGTGCGTTCACCGCGATGACGCCAAATACGGATGCGACCATCATGATGCTGTAAACAGAATTTGGATTCAACCGAAAAAATTACGTTTTGCCATTCGTGCACCCAGGTTCGTCGTTGAGTACACCATCGCAGGCGCTCCTGTCTGTGATGCAGCGTCAAGGGTAACCGCAGCCATGGTCTCCGAGCTGATAGTCCATGCTGCTGCTAACGTCGTCGAACTGTTCGTGCAAGTGGTTGTTGTCTTGCATACGTCCCCATATGTTGACTCAGCGATCGAGACGTGGCTGTTCGATCCGCTACAGCCATGCGGATAAGATGAATGTTATCTCGAGTGCTAGTGATACGAGGCCGTTGGGATCCAGCAGGGCGTTCCGTACTACCCTCCTGAACCCACCGATTCCATATTCTGCAAACAGTCATTGGACCTCGACCAACGCGAGCAGCAGTGTCGCGATACGATAAACCACAATCGCGATAGGCTAGAATCCGACCTTTATCAAAGTCGGAAACTCCTTACACGAGGCATCAGAACAACGTCTCACCAGGCAACGCCGGTTAACTGCTGTTTGTGTGTGAGAAATTGGTTGGAAACTTTGCTAATGCCAGCACGTTGTAGGTGTCGCCACCGGCGCCAACCTTGTGTGAATGCTCTGAAAAGCTAATCATTTGCATACCACAGCATCTTCTTCCTGTCGGTTAAATTTCGCGTCTATAGCACGTCGTTTTCGTGGTGTAGCAATTTTAATGGCCAGTAGTGTAGTTCTAAGCAACCAATATTTTTCGGTATTTATTTGTTCTTGTTTCTAACATTTCTTTTTCATTTTGTACTGATAACGGGGTAAAAATCGATGTATCAATTTGCCGCAAAATATGCTAAAATTTTGAATTTTTAAGCAAAACTTTCTTTTGATAAAGACAAGTGATATGTATTTGTAAAGTTCCCAATTGCTTGAAATATTGGGTTATTTTGGAAAATAGGAAAAAAGATCAGTGCTATTTTAATAACGATGCCGACAGCTAGAAATGAGTACCTAATTCTTGGCATGAAAATCGGTACATCGGTGCTGAGACAACAACGTACGTGATGCAGAGTGGCGTGGCCTGTTAGGTGCTGTGCGTGCACGTGCAGTGCGCAGGACTTGCCCACACCTGGCATATGTAGTAGTTTCTTACTGCCGTCGTCGGACATCAGTTGTATTGCACAATGGCGCCTCCACTAGTCTGGAGATATTTTACGAAGCTGGGCAGCAGTGGGGTACCGTGCTCCATTTCCTTTAAAAGTTTGAACAATAAATACTGAAAATGGCTTAATTTATTATTGAAATTTTAACTACTGTCCTGTGATTGTTCCGGGTAAATGTTATATTTTGCCTGTTATCTAAACTGTTCATTTGAATGTTTTGAAAGAACATTTTCAGTTTTGTCGGTATAAAGTCAATTGCAATCAAATTCCTGTTAAAAGATATATTTATCTATCTTACTACAAAACAGGTTTTTCATTCTAAATAATTAAAATAAAAGAACGCTGCAAATTTTACTCAAAATCTTGTTTGCCTGTCGTTTCTATGAAATAAGAAAACAGACAGGAAATTATGATAACAGTAATAAACTAAAAACTTAACAATTCAATCATAGTTTATAACTAAAATAGAAAGTAACTGATCTGCTGCCTGCGACTACATGATATGCCGTCATCTGTTGGGCCGAACAATTTGACTTGAAAATTGGAACCGCGAGACCGCTACGGTCGCAGGTTCGAATCCTGCCTCGGGCATGGATGTGTGTGATGTCCTTAGGTTAGTTAGGTTTAACTAGTTCTAAGTTCTAGGGGACTAATGACCTCAGCAGTTGAGTCCCATAGTGCTCAGAGCCATTTTTTTGACTTGAAAATTATTCTCTAACCTTACTGTTCACCCCTTTACCACTGACCATTCTTAATGCCCAAACAGGGGCAGGATCGTCGATTACAATATGATTTTTTCAAAAATATTCAAATGTGTGTAAGTTCCTAACGGACCACTAATTAAACTAACTTACGCTAAGCACACACACACCCATGCCCGAGGGAGGACTCGACCCTCCGGCGGGAGACCTCGTGCAATCCGTGACATGGCGCCTCAAACCGAGCGGCCACTACGCACGGCCATGATTTTTTTTTAAGCAGAGTTTCAAAGAAATTAGATTCAATAAGAAACTACTGATGTGAAATGCACCGAATGGAATATGGACTGAGTTTTCATTTTTTTAATAGGCCTACTTTATTTTAGATATTGATTCTAGTCCTCTCGAAGAGTAAAATGCAAAAGTCTGTGGGAGTCTTTCAATTTTACAATCTTTATTGGATGTCTATGTTTTTTACTGGAAATAATAGCAATAAAAACTGAAAATCAGTTACTTCAGAAATCTGGTGTTTTCAGTGGTTGTAACAGTCCGATTAAACTGGTTGTCTCAGTGATAGCCGCCATCACTAGCGTGGGGCAACAGGAACACTTATTTACGCTTCTAATCGGCAAATAAATAATTAAATCTCAGCCCAGGGTTGTATAAAAGAAGACCAAAATATTTCATTTATTAACACAAATAGGTACAGAAAATTATGAACAGATTTTTAAAAGAAATGACCTTTCGACGTTCCTATCGCAAGCAGAAAGCATTGTGGGTAGAAGTCGTTTCACCCGCTAGTCTTTTTAAGCAGCTCGTTTTTATTCAGCGAATGCAAACATTGTGCCTGTGGAGCATAGTAGTAATATGTATGAGAACTGCACTGCAACACCATATGCGTTGGAACGTCACATCATTCGGTGGCGTGCAATTCGTTGTTTTAGCGTCGTAAGCATCTTTTGACGTATTTGGAGGCGAATAACGCTAATTCCGTCAATAGTCAGCAGATATTCCCATTAAACTGAACTTTTGAAACATGACTACTATTTCACCTCTATAACAGAATAATGTTCCTTTCTGTTCTTGCACAATTTTTATTTTCTGCTTTTCGTTTTTGTAAAACAAAAAAATACTAAAGGAAAGCTACACTTCATTAAAATTGGCAATTACAGCTTGTTTATTTTTTTCACTACCTGTTTTGCATTGAAGTGTGTATCTATAGTCAAGCTGTTGTTGGTTCTACTGCAGACTACCGGCCGCTGTAGCCGAGCGGTTCTAGGCGCTTCAGTCCGGAACCGTGTTGCTGCTACGGTTGCGGGTTCGAATCCTGCCTGGGGCATGGATGTGTGTGATGCCGTTAGGTTAGTTAGGATTAAGTAGTCCTAAGTCTAGGGGACTGATGACCACAGATGTTAAGTCCCATATTGCTTAGAGCCTCTTGAACCATTTGCATCTACTGCAGACTAATGTAAAATTTACATCATTCTAGCTTATCCGATCTCCGTCTCACAAGTTTCTGGATGCGTCGTGTACGGGAGGCAAAAACGCGAGGCTTCCTTGCGTCATGTACAGCGAACGACTAACACTATCACCAATGACATTTCTTACACAGCAAACAAACAAAACAATCAATATTTCGATAGCGATCATTTTGATTAGAAGTGTGCTTTATCCAAGGAACGATGCCTCAAGAGCGACGGGTAGACTTTAACTTCAGTCCGAAGCCGAAAATGCTGATTGTGTGGCCTTCCCCAGACGCCACCTGGATACTGTCATTAGGATTTATTACACAAATATAACTTCCACATCGAATTCCTCAAAAACTACGAAGTGTTGAGCTACAAGCCGAAAAAACTGTCAGTTTTTTCTTCGGTATCAAACGTCTGCGCTAAATTTACTTCATTTACGTGACTCATAATTCTCAGCCTTCCTTTTGCAGTGAAAATCAGTTTGCAGTCATACGTGGCCACTTCAAGGTTTTTGTGTCGGTAGCTTTCTCCTTCGAGAAATTCTTGTTTCTCCAGTGCTAAAAATACTCACGACGCAAATACTCGACTCTACTGACGTGTCAGCGTGGTACAACATCTTGCACACATACAAGTTACGTGAGGGATGTTTTACTTCACATTCCAGCAGAAGCAGCAGGAAGTACAGCGCGTTGCCCGTCAGCCAAACCAGTCGAAGCTCGCGGCAGCGACAGACTCGGCTGAGTGACGCGAACGTCTATATTAAGCAGCTCGTGTCACCCGAGAGCCACAAAGGACTCTGAAAATTGGGACGGACACTGGAAACCACGTTTCTGCATCTTGTAAAATGAACTTCACATCTTGAGATGACAGCGTCTATTCCTGTTCATAGTATGTCTATGTTTTGCATCATAGGAATTTTGCAGTTCTCTCCCAAATAATTCCTGACTTAGTTATGTTAGCGCTAGGTACTCGAGTTTCGTGTTGAAGACAGTGAGGGTTACTTTTATTGCACAAAATCGATCGAGGTGGTGCAAGGATAAGACACTGGACTCGTATTCTGGAGGACGGTGGTTCGAATCCTACGCAGATTCCGGTTTTCCGAGTTTTCCCTTAAATCACTCAGGGAGTGGTGGGATGGGTTCTGTGAAATGACACGATTTCCTTCTCCAGTTTTCCCCATTCAGAGCATGTGCTCCGACTCACATGACCGCGTTCTCGAAGGGAACTTTAACACTAATTTTCCTCTGTTTTTTCTTGCGGAAAATTTGACATTACGTTTAGCGTCAAACGAAGAATCACAGTGATCACGGGAATCTATGCTCGTTGTGCCTGTGATACTCGATAAAACGTACGTCCCTCCTGAGCCGCACGAAATGACGAGCACCTCTTGGAACTTGGCCAGGTTTGCCTAGGTACGGGCGTCGCAAACCTGGAGCTCTGCAGCTGGCGGATGGTGAGCTTTCGTATACACACACACAAACACTCTCACTCTCACACTCTCCCTCTCTCTCTCTCTCTCTCTCTCTCTCTCTCTCTCTCCCCGTCGATCCGAAACATTATGACCACTGCCCAGCACCAGACTGGATGCCTAGTGGCCGTCCGAGGAGGAAAGTTGTCAAAAACTGTTCGGAGGGAAAAAAAGAGCTTGTAATATTGTTGCAGGGTAGGCTGTGCTGAGAAATAATTGTTAAGAAAAAATACATTGCGCTGTTTCTGATCTCGGTCTAAGGCGCTGCAGTCATGGACAGTACGGCTGGTCCCGGCGGAGGTTCGAGTCCTCCCTCGGGCATGGGTGTGTGTGTTTGCCCTTAGGATAATTTAGGTTAAGTAGTGTGTAAGCTTAGGGACTGATGACCTTAGCAGTTAAGTCCCGTAAGATTTCACACACATTTGAATTTTTTTTCTAATCTGAGTTAATTAGCATTGAAGTTAGCCAATCAGGCTGTTGCGCACGCAAATTCAAGCGGTCCGCCAGCTTCAATTGGTGTCACTTGTTCTCATAGCGTAGATGATAGCGTACGAGAGCGCTCAGCCCTTGGCTCAAGTTCGATTCTCACTGCTGCCCGAAGTCCAATTTTTGTATCACTCTCTTGTTGGGTTTTACGTAACCAAAAGAAGAATACGTTTGGCGGCACCATATCTGCCGACCTGCTTGAATTTGCACACGCAACAGCGTGATTGGCTAACTCTAGTGCTAATTAACTCGGAAAAAAAGCTACGTGTCGAATTTTTCTCTAAACAATTATTTCTCTGCACGACCTACCCGTACAGTTTTTCAGACTCTTTCTGACCACCCTGTATAGGCAGAGCAAAGACTAATTATGGATCAGATATTATGCGAAAGAATTTTTCCCCTTCCAGTAGCACTTAATCGAAGATCGCTGGAGCAACAAAGGGTACCTAGTCACTGGAAAAAAGTGCAGAGTTTTCCTGTTTGCAAGAAAGACAGTAGGACATATGTCTGTATTTAAACGTCTATATCGCTAATGTCAATCTCTCGTACAATCATCGGTTTTATGGTTGCGTTTTACGATGTTTCTGGAGAACGAAAATTTCTTCTGTATAAATCAACATGGTATCCGCAAACAGAGATCTTGCGAAACGCAACTCACTCGCTTTGTTTCCCCATGAGATTCGTAGCACTATAAACACCGGCGCTCAGGATTATGCTGTGTTCCTTGACTTCAGTAAGGGATTTTTCCCAGTCCCCCACTGCCGTTTGGTGAAAAACAATACGAACTTACCGAGTAACGGTTCAAATGGCTCTGAGCACTATGCGACTTAACTTCTGAGGTCATCAGTCGCCTAGAACTTAGAACTAACTAAACCTAACTAACCTAAGGACATCACACACATCCATGCCCGAGACAGGATTCGAACCTGCGACCGGAGCGGTCGCTCGGTTCCAGACTGTAGCCTAGAACCGCACGGCCACTCCGGCCGGCCCCGAGTAACGGACCAGATATGCAAATGAACTGAAGATTTGCAGGTAGAATTCAACAAGGCGCTCTTAACGGAACAAAATCGACAGATATAAAGGCAATTTCATCAGCATCCCTAAGAAGTGTTACAACTTCTACTATATACAATCATTATAAATCATCTTGTAGATGACGTCGAAAGCTCCATAAGGCTGTTCGTAGAAGCTGCGGTTGTGTTTAAAGAAGTAGTAGCGCCAGAAGTCTGTAGCAACTTACAAGAAGATCTTGCGGAGGACTGATGAATGGTGCAGCGACTGTCAGCTGACTCTGAACGTAAGTAAACGTAAAAAATTGCACTTACGCAAGTAAAGAAGTCCGCTATTGAACAATTACACTACTGATGACAAGTTGCTGGAAACAGTATCTACCGTAAAATGTCTAGGAGGAACCATCCGGGGCGACTTTAAACGAAATGACCGCATAGAACAAATAGTAGGAATAGAAGATAACAGACAGATTCATTGCAAGGACCTTAGGCAAATGCAACTCAACCACCAAAAAAGTGCCTTACAAAAACACTTGTTAGACCGATTCTTGGGTATTGCACATCAGTCTGGAACGTTAAGAGATTGGATTAGTAGAAGAGACTGACAAGTCCCAACGAAAAGCGACACTTTTAGTCGCGCGGTTATTTAATCGGCACGGGAGGTGCTCAAGGAAGAGTCGGATAACATATTACACATGTCACAAAAGTTGTGCATCATCTCGGTTTCGGGAGTTCCGGAATCTGTCCAGAAAATTGGAGCAGAGATCAACATAATATCATTTCCGCCCATTCTATTGCTCATGAAAACCACACATTTCATGTTGTACCACCACACTGCGAGACCTTCAGAGGTGGTGGTCCAGACTGCTGTACACTGCGGGATCTCTAATACCCAGTAGCACGTCCTCTTGCATTGATGCATGACTGTATTCGTCGTGGCATGCTATCCACAAGTTCATCAAGGCAGTGTGGGTCCAGACTGTCCCACTCCTCAACGGGAATTCGGCGTAGATCCCTCAGAGGGGTTGGTGAGTCACGTCGTCCATAAATAGCCCTTTTCAATCTATCCCAGGGATGTTTGACAGGGTTCATGTCTGGAGAACATGCTGGCCACTCTAGTTGAGCGATGACCTTATCCTGATGGAATTAGTTCACAAGATGTGCACGACGAAGGCGCGAATTGTCCATGAAGACGAATGCCTCACCAATATGCTGCCGATATCGTTGCACTATCGGTCGGACCCAAGTATCGTACAGCCGTTATGGCGCCTTCCATGACCACCAGCGGCGTACATCAGCCCTACATAATGCCACCCCAAAAAAGGCAGAGAACCTCCACCTTGCTGCACTCGCTGGACAATGTGTCTAAGGCGTTCAGCCTGACCGGGCTGCCTCCAAACACGTCTCCAACGATTGTCTGGTTGAAGGCATATGCGACTCTCATCGGTGAAGAGAATGTGATGCCAATCCTGAGCGGTCCATTCGGCATGTTGTTGGGCCCATCTGTACCGCGCTGCATGGTGTCGTGCTTGCAATGATGGGCCTCGCCATGGACATCGGGAGAGGTTGCGCATCCACTACAGTAGCAGCCCTAGGGCGGCCTGAGCGAGGCATGTCATCGACAGTTCCTGTCTCTCTGTATCTCCTCCATGTCCAAACAACATCGCTTTGGTTCACTTCTATACGCATGGACATTTCCCTAGTTGAGATCCCTTCCTGGCTCAAAGTAACAATGCGGACGCGATCGAACCGCGGTATTCACCGTCCAGACATGGTTGAGCTAGAGACAAGATGAGCTGTGTACCTCCTCCCTGGTGGAATGACTGGAACTAATAGGCGCTGCTCATGCATGGTTGTTTACATCTTTGGACGGGTTTAGTGAAATCCCTGAACAGTCAGAGGGCCTGTGCCTGGGATACAGTATCCACAGTCAACGTCTATCTTCACTAGTTCTGGGAAACGGGGTAATGCAAAACATTTTTTATGTGTGTATAAGGGGCAGTTACATAAAAACCGAACACCCACCACATCGGGACCACGGAATGGTTCCATTCAAAAGTAATCACCGCACGCATTAAGAAATTTATCCTCTGGGGGACAAGACGATCAATTCTCGTTCCACAGAACGCGGTCGACTGCTGACGGATTCGCAACCGCACCCACTCTTGCACTTCGTCATCCGACTGAAACCATCGTCCGCACATGTCTTTCTTCAGGTTGACAAAGATGTGAAAACCACACGACGAAAGGTCAGGGCTATACAGACAATACTGCAGCGTTTCCCAACCAAACCTCTGAAGCGTAGCCTTCGTGAGCCTGGCAATGAAGTCCGGGCGCTATCTTTCAACAGGATGATTCTGTCCTACAGCAATCCTGGGCTTTTTGACTTTATGGAGCTTCACAGTCTCTGCAAAGTCTCTCCATAGCGTTGCGCATTGGTTTCGGTTCGACATTCGAGGAACTCGACGAGCAGAAGGCCCCTGCAGTCGAAGGAGGAGGTCATCATGTCCTTACTGGAACTTGCGTTAACAGCTTTGGGTTGTCGGGGGAGATGCGGGATGTTCCCACTGTTGGCTTTGCCGTTTGCCCTCGGGCGCTGGAAATGCTGTCGGGCGGAATCACCCTGTTGCATGACAACGCCCTCCTCCACACTGCCAATCCTACGAAGCTAAGCTTCAGGGATTTGGTTGCGAAACAGTGCAACATCCTCCGTACAGCCCGGACACTTCGCCAAGTGATTTTCACTTCTTTGGGAGATGAAGAAAGACGTGAGCGGGTGGACGTCGGTTTCAGTCGAACGAAGAAGTCCAAGAGTGAGTGTGGTTATGGATCCGTCAGCGGCCGACCGCGTTCTGTGAAACAGAAAATGATCGTCTCGTCTCCCAGTTGCATAAATGTCTTAATGCGTGCGGTGATTACTTTTGAATGGGCGTGGTCCCATTGTTGCAGATGTTCGGTTTTCATTTGGATGCCCCTCGTACTTCCTCCCACATACGATTCTCAAAATGGCCGCAACAAGAAAATTCGAGAAATTAGAGCTAATGCAGAGATTTACCGAGAACCATTCTTCCCATGCGCCATTCACTAATGTAACAGGGAAGGAGGCATCAGTTACTGATAACAGAAGTACCCTCCACTTCACACCGTCTGGTGGCTAGCGGAGTGTAGATGTAGATTCTAGAGAATGGGGTCCATTGTCTGGGAACGAGCGAAACAGGTCGGTTATTCACACGCTGCAATTGTATCTATGAAAATGGTTGAAGGACGGTGAAACCGAGTAGATGACATTGTGTTAAATGTGCCACCTAATCGCAGAATGTGTAGTTTTTGTCGCTTTCCAAAGCAGAACAAGGAGCGATCTATGGCAGATCTGACGACAGAGTACAGTGTTGGTGAAGGCACAAATGTTTCGAAGTACACCATTTAACGCACGTTGTTAAACATAGAGTCTGCAGTAGACGATCCGTATGTGCTTGATGTTGCCGACCGATGTGGCCGTGCGGTTCTAGGCGCTTCAGTCTGGAACCGCGCGACCGTTACGGTCGTAGGTTCGAATCATGCCTCGGGCATGGATGTGTGTGATGTCCTTAGGTTAGTTAGGTTTAAGTAGTTCTAAGGGACTGATGACCTCAGGTGTTACGTCCCATAGCGTTTAGAGCCATTTGAACCATTTTTGATGTTCATCCGACGAGATTGTCATTTACGATATCAGCGGGTACGGGATCATTGAGATTGTCCCATGGATCAATGAAAACGATTCGCCTATTTCGATGAATCACGTTTCTTGTTACGCTAGATCGATGGTCGTGTCCGATTTTCCATCATCCCGCCGAACGCTCGCTCGAAACGTGCACCGCGTCACGGACCCATGGAGGAGGAAGGGGGGGGGGGGGGCGGCGATAGTCTGTATTACGCTTCAGGGTCATTCACCTGGTCATCTTTAGGACCTGTTGTAGTAATCGAGCTCCATCCGAGCGAGATCATGGTTGATGTTTTCCCCGACGATGGTGTCATCTTCAAAAATGGTTCTGAGCACTATGGGACTTAACATCCGAGGTCGTCAGTCCCCTAGAACTTAGAACTACTTAAACCTAACTAACCTAAGGACATCACACACATCCATGCCCGAGGCAGGATGCAAACCTGCGACCGTAGCGGTCGCGTGGTTCCAGACTGAAGCACTTAGAACCGCTCGGCCACACCAGCCGGAGGTGTCATTTTCCAGCAGGATAACTGTCCGTGTGACAAGATCAGAATCGAAGTACAGTGGTTTGAGGAGCTTGATAGTAAACTCATATTGATGTCTTGGTCACAAAATTCGGCTTGTCCGAACCCAGTGGATCACATCTGTGACGCTACGATTTCGCGCTCACAAACCGCTGGCCTGTAATTTACAGAATACAGTATACATTGGACAGATAGGAAGACCATTTTAGATTAGATACAAATAACACACATTCAGATTAACTAATTATAACAAATCAGATGTTGAGAATCGTTTATACGAAACAGGCTATCATCTTAAGGGAATAGAAGACGACTTCGAAATCTTGTGCATAGAAACGAAAGGAAGGGAACTCGACTTGCTGGAAGGAATAGAGATCGCGTTTCGTGGCAATATTCTAAATACAGAAGTGAAAGTCAATGAAGTGAGATTTGTTAGCGGTTTTGTAAAATTATTTTAAGGCAGATAAAAATATTCAAATGTGTGTGAAAACTTATGGGACTTAACTGCTAAGGTCATCAGTCCCTAAGCTTGCACACTACTTAACCTAAATTATCCTAAGGACAAACACACACACCCATGCCCGAGGGAGGACTCGAACCTCCGCCGGGATCAACCGCACAGTCTATGACTGCAGCGCCTGAGACCGCTCGGCTAATCCCGCGCGGCTAAGGCAGATACATGATTATAAATTTGTAATAACTTTTTGACGGAATAGTTAGAGGCTGACGATCGTAGGCTTAGGAAATGAGGAAAGGTAGGCAGCCAACAAAACATCCTTTTGGTTGGGCCAATAGGTGCAGCTGCACAGTAATACCGCGGACGTACTGTGTCAGTTCACAACCGCCTCTTAGTGCCCACAGCAGAGCAGCAGTATACGGCCAGATGTAGTGTGCGATGTGAGATTGGGCTGCCACTGACAGATGTCGACGATTTTAATGTAAGACGAAGACCCACAGTCCAATGTGCTTTTATCGTATGAACGCCGCAATTATTAATGTTGGTAGTTTTTTAGAGTTTTTAACTTCATGAGCTAAGCTTTACACTCTGATGATAAGAACATTTTTTTTCGAAACTCTTTGTTGGGCTGTGTGTAGGACGGGAATACTATTGATTGCTATCAGTTTTTACTGAATAAGGCTTTGATTCAACCTACGTTAACATATTGAAAAATATATACACTACTGTTTATGAAAATTGAAACACCCAGAAGGAATAATCTGAATCACTACAGAATCGTGGGTTATCTAGAACAATGGTCTTAATCACATATTAAAGGGTTAAGATTGTACAGAGGTGGGGTGCATGTAAACCCAGCAGCGCCCTCTTTCGTCCGGCCGGACAAGTCAGAGCCACGCCCAGTCGGTGCAGCGCGGTCAAACGAAATGGGAACGTGCAGACATGTGTCGGTGTGTCTCGTCGGCGTCAAAGGGCACATTATCAGCATATGAGATGAAACGGTGCATAAAGATTGGTCCCGGGAAACGTGTTTATGATACTATGACACTGTGGCTCGTACAAGTCAGGCTGCTATGACAGTGATGCGTGTGTGCAGCCAGTGGATATAAGTGGGTCTACACAGTAACGAGACAATAGTTGGCCACATACAGCACAGGATGAACGCCATCTTGTCCGTATGTCCGCAACAGTCGCCAGCCATTTCAGCTTGTACTACAACGATGGCTGCGTATGTTTTAGACTCTATTGTGGTGACTGTAATCGGGCAGAATGCATTGTTGAGTGGCATAGCGGACAGTCTAAGAGTGTTATGGTTTGGGAAGCCACTGACTATAACATGCGATCTCGTCCCCTGCGTATTTAGGACAATTTTAACAACAGCCGCTAAACTGGGAAAGTCTTTGAGCCCATTGCACTGCTCCTGCTGTAGGCGTCCCCACATGCCATGTTTGAGGACGACAAGGATGGGCACATGTGGTGAGGAATGAGAAAGTCTTCTTCGAAGAACGACGGTTACCACTTCTTCCCTTGCTTGCACATTAACCCGACATGTTGCTCATCGTACATATCTGGAATATGGCAGATCCGCAACTTGTTTGTTATGGTCCTCCTGCAACCACTAACGACGTTTTATAGATGCGCCTACAAAGTGCATGGCTGTGTTCTCCAGCAGCAAGTCCACGCCCTGCTTGATTCCATGCCACAGTGCTCAGACGCTTTGACTGTAGCACGTGTACTGAATTCTCGCGGTCAGAGTGGATGCGTGTCTCTATAATTATAATCATTTGTTTATTGCCATGTCCCAGTTCTGTGTAATAAATTTCATTGTAATCATATGTCTCCTTATTGGGGTTGCTATTTTCCAAACAGTAGGGTACGTCAATGCAGCAACCATTAAACTTCATCAAGACAATAAAGCAGACTAAGTAGGACGATAACGAAGTTTCTCGCGACGACATTCTAGTATAAAACATTCTCGGGTTTCTTGCTGTGTGAATTCTAGCTGAAACCTCAAGCTTTCGACAATTAATACCATCGTCTTCAAATGGCTCAAATGGCTCTGAGCACTATGGGACTTAACATCTGTGGTCATCAGTCCCCTAGAACTTAGGACTACTTAAACATACCTAACCCAAGGACATCACACACATCCATGCCCGAGGCAGGATTCGAACCTGCGACCGTAGCGGCCACGCGGTTCCAAACTGAAGCGCCTAGAACCGCACGGCCACACCGGCCGGCCCCATCGTCTTCGCCAAGAGCAATTGCTGCTGTGGTTTCTTCTATAATCGATGGAAGGTTTCTGATTGGTTGACGCACGCCATCAATGCGTTATGCTGCCGCAGATACGGTCAGCGTCTGCTCTGGTGGTGCCAATGCTATCGTAGGGGCATAGACCATTTGGCGGATTAAATTAGGAGTCAGGCAAGCAGATTCCATATCACAAAGCTATACTCACCATTCCCAGAGGACATTTTCAATGTCCAAATCTGCGAAAACTAAGAAGGCATGGTTGTTACTGTAACATACTAGAACAACAGTTTTGTTTCTGTCGTAATACTGTTCCCTCTGCTGCAGATGACCTTCGACAATGAAAGGAAGAAATTACTGGAGGAAGTTTGACAGTGGACTTGAAAATCAGTTACAATATGTTTTAAATAATGTTTCTAAATTTACATTTATACTCAAATCACTTTGCTGTGTGTGACGGAGGAAACCTGGCGTGTAACTGTCACTATCCCACGTTTCTGTTCCAACCGCGAATGGTGTGCGGAAAGGAAAACTCTTGGCAAGGCTCCGTACGAGCTCGACTCTCTCCGATTTTACTTTCGTGATCTTTTCACGATATATATATAGAAATCACACGCTAATATGGCGCCAGCAAAGCCAAGGACATAGCACGTAAGCAATGAAGCACTTGGACTGGAGCCATACGTGCAGTAGTCCTCATACTCTCCACACCAACTATTCTAAACATAAGCAGCCTTTCACTGTCTCATCGGTAAAAACACAGCTCCGTATTACCCAGAGCATTGTGATAACGATTCCATCGTCTGACACATTCACAGGCTCTGAGGATAATAGTTTCAACTGTGCTCCATTTCGCTCTGCCTATAGTAGAACAGATATCATCGCTCCATCTCGTGCTTCCTGTTGCCATACATTACAAAACATACCATACAGGCCTCAATAAGAAAACACAGCACTAGTCCCAGCCACAGCGGTACGGCGTGTCACAGTAAAGGTACTCGTATGATCCTATTTTTTTATAGCAATCCTTGCCAACCTAATCACAAACTGTCCTTCGAACTTTCTTCCTGAAAACCCAAGATTACTTCCTATCACCATATTATGAATAGCAAAAATCTCCTACCTACCGTATCAACAAGCAAAAAAATCTGCAGTCCCTGTATATCTTGACCTAGACACACTTTGATAGTGTTTGACATTCGTGACATTTGCTCATGTCCATTTATTAAGAAAGCATCCCTAATATCCTGCACCTTCATCGAAACGACATCCGCATGACCTGTTTTTAATATCTGTTAGGGGGCTCGTTTCTTTTCTAATTACTTTTCTATTGAAAACGGGTTACATGGTAAATTATTTTTGTAACTGCTGAAACACATGCCACTGCTGCAGATACATTTATTGTTTTTCATGTAAATGTAAGAGCCGTTACAAAGGCAGACTTCAACTAATCTTGCTGATGTATTAAGACAGAACGCCCAACAGAGAGTAAACCCGCAACACTGGTTTTTCTAGGTTAGTCAGTCGACAACACCAGGGACCGATTGAGAGCATCGCTTTTCGTATACATCAATTCTAATTTTTCTGAAGACTGCCTCGGCTTGGTATTCCTGGGAGAAAAGATATCGCATACAAACAGTCTCTTGGCTCTTACGGGATGCTAGTATTTTCAGCAAATAAAGCCGAAAACGGTGGGCAGTGGCACTTATTAGAGAAGAGTGAACTCTGTAGCCACATTGTGGCAACTAACTAATAATTCTTTTCTATTTCAAGTAAATATTTTGTCGCCTGATACTGCATTACAAAATGTCCAACCAATAATATTTCGTAGTATCTGTTGCAAAAGAACTTGTTTCTGTTGAAAAATATAGTTTTGTGGAACTTATTGGCAGATTAAAACTTTGTGCTGGACCGGGACTCAAAAGTGGGACTTTGGCTTTTGCGAGCAAATGTTCTAATGGCTGACCTAAGCTAGCACAACTCAGGAATCGCTTCCAGAGCTTTACTTCCCTCCGTACCTCATCTCTTACCTACAAAAATTAGTAGAAGTTGTCCTGCATACCTAGCGAGACACGCACTGCTGGAGGAAAGGCTACTAAGGGGGTTGTTCTCAGAATGAATTTTCTCTCAGCAGCGGAGTACGCGCTGAACTGAAAGTTCCTAGCAGATTAAAACTGGGTGCTGGAACGTGACTCAAACCCGGGACCTTTGTCTTTCGCTCAAAAGCGCTCTAATGGCTGAGCTATCCACGCACTATTCACGAGCTACTTCATAGCTTACGTCCATCAGTTTCTAATCAGTGAGCACTCCACTTCAGAGTGAAAATTCACTCTAGGCATACTTTTTGTATTGCTAACAGAAGCACATTAATTTCATATCGTTATTTGTAAACATCGTTCTGTAACGTTAGCAGCAGTGAGATGGTTAAAACTGTTTCTGGTTGACTATAACGTAATGCAGTTAACAGGAAATTAACTCATGTTGCAAAATAATCGCTTATAAAATCACGTTTCGACCTTTCTTAGTATTGCTATGCACACAATAAAATGTTACACTCATGTACTGTTGCTCTTTTTGTCGTCTTTAACAATGCATCCTTGTGGCGTAGAAGTGCGTCGAGATTTTTTGTTTTAGTGGTTCGAAATCTGAGTACAAGAAAACGTTTTCTGCTCAATCCCCCTACATAAAAAAAATTAGAGCCAGAATGATAGAGAACGCGTAGTGGCTGCTAACTTCGGCGATGAATGTCCAAGTAGGAAAATCTGAAATCGATGTAGTCTCTCTATAGTGAAACCAACGAAACTTATTTTTATTATATTGTTCTCATTATTTCCAAAACACCGAATAACGTGACTAAATTTTCACTAACTCTGTCGTTCGTCGGGCATGGGCCCTGTTTCGTGGCAAACTGTTCCTCCTACATCTAAATAAATTGCCATACAGGAGTAGCGTTTGGTTTAAACTGTCATCAAATTAGACATTAGAAGTGCTACTGTGACATCACTTACAAAGCCAGCTATTGTGATGGTAGTCACCTTGCTTCGCTGTCTGTTTGTCAATCTGGCGCACGGTCTGCCAAAAACACGGTGGCCTCAGCCCGACTGACCACTCGCTGGCCACATAACCTCCCTAGTTACAAATACGTGATTATAGTGACAAGTGTGAGAGTGACTCAGTGGCTCGTGTGATGTAGCAGAAAATAATCTTAGGTCCGAGTTGCATAACAGACAAATATTGGTAACGTCAGTACCGCACGACTGTGTGTTGGGAAAGTGATCACTGCACGTGAAAACGTTATAAAAAGTAAATACACTACTGGCCATTAAAATTGCAACACCAAGAAGAAATGCAGATGATAAACGGGTATTCATTGGACAAATATATTACACTAGAACTGACATGTGATTACATTTTCACGCAATTTGGGTGCATAGATCCTGAGAAATCAGTACCCAGAACAACCACGTCTGGCCGTAATGACGGCCTTGATACGCCTGGGCATTGAGTCAAACAGAGCTTGGATGGCGTGTACAGATACAGCTGCCCATGCAGCTTCAACACGATAACGCAGTTCATCAAGAGTAGTGACTGGCGTATTGTGACGAGCCAGTTGCTCGGCCACCATTGACCAGACGTTTTCAATTGGTGAGAGATCTGGAGAATGTGCTGGCCAGGGCAGCAGTCGAACATTTTCTGTATCCAGAAAGGCCCGGACAGGACCTGCAACATGCGGTCGTGCATTACCCTGCTGAAATGTAGGGGTTCGCAGGGATCGAATGAAGGGTAGAGCCACGGGTGGTAACACATCTGAAATGTAACGTCCACTGTTCAAAGTGCCGTCAATGCGAACAAGAGGTGACCGAGACATTTAACCAATGGCACCCCATACCATCACGCCGGGTGATACGCCAGTTTGGCGATGACGAATACATGCTTCCAATATGCGTTCACCGCGATGTCGCTAAACACGGATGCGACCATCTTGATGCTGCAAACAAATGACGTTTTGTCATTCGTGCACCCAGGTTCGTCGTTGAGTACACTATCGCAGGCGCTCCTGTCTGCGATGCAGCGTCAAGGGTAACCGCAGCCGTAGTCTCCGAGCTGATAGTCCATGCTGCTGCAAAGGTCGTAGAACTGTTCGTACAGATGGTTGTTGTCTTGCAAACGTCCCCATCTGTTGACTTAGGGATGGAGACGTGGCTGCACGATCCGTTACAGCCATGCGGATAAGATGCCTGCCATCTCGGCTGCTAGTGATAAGAGGCCGTTGGGATCCAGCACGGCGTTCCGTGTTACCCTCCGGAACCCACTGATTCCATATTCTGCTAACAGTCATTGGCTCTCGATCAACGCGAGCAGCAACGTCGCGATACGATTAACCGCAACCGCGATAGGCTACAATCCGACCTTTACCAACGTCGGAAAAGTGATGGTACGCATTTCTCCACCTTACACGAGACATCACAACAACGTTTCACCGGGCAACGCCGGTCAACTGCTGTTTGCGTATGAGAAATCGGTTGGAAACTTTGCTAATGTCAGCACGTTGTAGGTGTCGCCACCGGCGCCAACCTTGTGTGAATGCTCTGAAAAGCTAATCATTTGCATATCGCAGTATCGTCTTCCTGTCGGTTAAATTTCGCGTCTGTAGCACGTCATCTTCGTGGTGTAGCAATTTTAATGGCCAGTAGTGTAGAAGTACAAATAATTGGAAAGACGTTGTTTCCAGTGGTCGTCTATTAAACTGAGGTTAAAAACTGAACATTTCGTGGCTGCTACGGCCTAAATGTGACCTGGCGACGTGATGCTACAGGAAAGACGTTTCTCAGGGTTAAGTCAAGTTATTAATAGTTAGGCTGTCGACCGCGCAAGGTGGGAATCATAGGCGCGAGCCTGTAAAGACGTTCTCCACCGCGAGGAAGCAGCAACAATCTCTGGTGCCTGCGACCGGTTGACGCTCTTGCTACGCAACTCTTTGGCCGGCAGCAGCCGTGGGCAGGCGGCGCCGGCGAGGAGTCAGCGGACGCCGCAGCCGTGGCGCCGGTGGCCGTGACGCAGCAGCAGCAGCCGCCGTCTCGTCAGCAGCCAAGATGGAGGACGAAAACACTCAGTCATCTGCTGTCCTCTCTGAAACACAAACAAGAACGCTGCGGATCCATGAGGTCCAGTATGAACTCTGCTATGAACAATATCCAGCACTCCTACGAAGATATCCTAAAATATGCTGATGACGCCATAACAGGCCAAAAGAAACTTCCCATACGAATGATTGCAGATATGAAAAGAAAGCTCTCAATCTGGCCCACGCACCAAATTAGGCTGACAGAAAAAAATGGGGAATTAGGAAAAAAAGAACAAATGGTTGAGGGAAAACCTTATGGCTAGGAACAAATGAATAAAAAGAAAGACGTCAAGCAACTTGGAATCGATCTTCTCAACTGGGAGAAACCGTGCTTTGTTGGCCCAGTTCCTGTAGGTCAGGAAAAATAGCGTTTATCAGTTCGACATGCCTGAAAATTTCACCCGCACGTGCCAAACACTCAAACATTGCAGTTCATTAGATCGAAAGGAAAAGATGAAGCAAAGGCTATAAAGAAAATATTTAATGACTAACTAGACCCGTAAAACTTAAACAAAATAAAGAGTATCAGAAATGAAAACAAATTCTTGATCATAGAGAGTTAGTCACCCGAATTCGTAGCCAAAATCACGTCAAACACGATACTAACAGAGGTCCTTCAATGCAAGCACCAACGGAAGAGGAGGCCAGTTATCATAATATGCGATGAGTCGTCCGTTTTATCTTAGACAGAGCTCATGGATTCATAATTCACAGTGCTACTTTTTGGGGGTAACTCACCTCACCTCAAAATTGTCGATATCGCCTCATATTGAACTCCATTGTGCGACTGATATTTTCTGCGTGCCGTGACTTCTGCTGTACTCTTTGACTTCTTGTAACCACCATCTTACGGAGCAAGATCAAAAAACGTCAAGCGGTGTTCATACACATGTTACAAAAGCAAGATTACTTGCGTGTTGCTCAAGACGGCTGTTTCTTTTCTTGGTTAACACTTCATTCACGGCACCGAACAATAATTCGCACTCAGAGTTGGGCCACGGAACTGTATGCACAACTTCCATTAATGGTTTCAAATCAAGGGACGTCATATATTCCCTGAATCTACTTACGCATTTGCTCTTCTCTGTTTACTGAAAAATAGCACACAGATTGCTTAGACTTCTGTCACTTTTAGGAATCTATGTTTCTTCATTGCAATGAGCTATGGTCACAATTTTCAGGCCTCCAAATAGTGCTTCCAATTGTTCAGCAAGTTTGACCTCTAAAGAGGTAATGTGTAAAACTTGGCTTACGTATTGCTCTAACTGCTCATTTAGATTTTCAGCTAGGCTCCTCAGAATCCGTCCACTGTGACTTTCTTTTATTCCAATATTACATTTTAGAGTTGTGTCTTTGAATAAGTGAGATTTTACTGCACTATTGGCTTGCCCGTAAAATTTATTCAACAAACCGACTGTGCGAGTAGTCACCTCGTTTGCATTTAGGACTGTGATCCCTCTGTCTTGTAGGCACAAAGATAAGTCGAAAGCTCTGTAGAGCACCCTACAGTAGACCTAAATTTTGAATGAATTCATTGCTAGTCATAATTTTGCGTTGACCATTGTACTTGCTTCTTTCCTTGCCACCTCTTTTAGGATCATTTGCGGATGTGTATTTGAATATACAAAACTCAATCGCTTATCTGCACTAGTGTCACTGAGATCCTCGCCTCCTCGTTTTGATGTGCTTTTCAACCACTTCAACATTTACAATGTTGTTATTAGTCTACAAATATTACACACGATTTCAAACTGCTAACCAGATAGCTGTATGAACACAAGACAATAGCAGTCACTGGCGGGAATAATGCTTGCCTCCAATTGTTCCAGAACCTTAACGAAAAGAAAAGTCGAAAACCGAAGCAAGCGGTCATAATCTAAGACCATGGCAGACTAACCGCCATGTTATCTAAACAAAAAATCACTGAGGATTAGCACGCATATCTATGCCATTTTAATAATTCTTTGTCTTTATTAACAAACGTATTCTCATCCCGAATCGAAAATTTAATATTTTATAATTTAATTTCTCTTACTGCCAGTACAACGTACCAGGGCACTTTCTTTTCCTGATACAGAAAGAGGAATACCATTTTACATTGGTAGGCAGTACCGGTGCCTACCGGCCCAACTAATGCAATGATTATTCGAGCAGTAAAACAGACAGGACAGGAGCACACAGTAAAGTAGCTGTGGACCGTGTGTTAGAGGTCAGTCCTTGGTAGGGAACTGTCTGCTGGATATCAAAAGGGTGTACATTGATTTTTGAGCAATTCCAGTGAAAGATTACATGTTAGTTTGCAAATGCTTCAGTTGCTAGAATTTGCGACCTATCGCAGTAGACAAGGAGGCAGTCACATTGTGGTAAGCACAAACAGCAGAGACAACTGTCCGAATTTAAATCATCCACTTAAATGCATCCCATGCGCAGCCAGAGGCAAAACATGCCAAACAGGCGGATAAGAATGGCCGATTTACCAAATGCTCCTGTAGAGAGAAACAGAACTAACCGATCACGGCCAGTAAGGAAAGAATGCAAACCAAAAAGCACACAAACAGAATTAATAAACAGACACAGACTGAAGAGACGGGCAACGTTTGAAGGAAAAATGAACCCCGCCTCCACTAGACTGTGAAACTAGAGGAGGGACATTACACGAAGAAAGATGTTAAGACAGCATCTAGCGCCTAATAAAATGCGTGAGCGGCAACAAGTCAAGAATTTGTCTCCAACTCATTCTCTGCAAAACAGCTTCGTCAGGCAGAGTGTAATCGAGCAAAACTTGAGAGTCAGGTTTCGAAGACAAACAAGAAAACTGTGTGACAAAAGACCAACATCTCCCACAAAGTGCTACTGCATTACTACAAAGAACATAACGGACGAAAGAGTGTGTGTTCATTGATCATGACATAATATACTAGGAGACATCATACGTTGTATCTCTGATATGGACAGAAAAGAAAATAGCAAATCAGTAAGAAACCTAGATGTAAATAACAGCAGATACGACGAATTGGGTATAACTTATGGATGCCTTCTATCAGAGGTGAAGAAGGGGAATACAAGGACAACATGAGCTTTGCCAGGCTTGGGGAAGAAACTGGCTTCTTGCGTTTACAAATGGTTCAAATGGCTCTAAGCACAATGGGACTTAACATCTGAGGTCATCAGTCCCCTAGACTTAGAACTACTAAAACCTAATTAACCTATGGACATCACATACATCCATGCCCGAGGCAGGATTCGAACCTGCGACCGTAGCTGCAGCGCGGTTCCGGACTGAAACGCCTAGAACAGCTCGGCCACAGCGGCCGGCTCTTACGTTTTGAGACATGCCATCAGACTGGAGAACCCCAAGGGAAGGGCAATAGTATTTCCAATCACAGAGGCTGTCGACCGTTACAGTTTTTTAGTCTCAATAACTTGTCAAGAGGTGTCAGAGAACTGTGGGGTACGCTCTGTTTACACGTCGCCAGAATTCTCTGCATTTGGTGGAAGCGTACCAAAATTTAATTAAATGTTAGGGCAGGTTGCTCTTCTATTCAAATCACCTGTTTCCAAAATGGTATATATACAACAGGCATCCATAATCAACAGCAAGTTGGTAAGAGTGGCGCAAATAAATGCTAAGTAAAGCACTGTTATCATGACAGAGATAGTCGTAGATGTAATCTACATCCAAGAATACTATATCAGAAATGGTAAGTTTGTGAGACCACCTTCACAATCCCAGATAGCAGCGCAGGAACCAAACCAACGGCTGTCACTGCTGTTTTGAAAGGGGACGTTACAATCACAGCAATAGTTAAGATATACGATGAGCACGCACTGACCATAAGGATACAGGCTGCAGGTTTCTACTGCGTGCTGACAAGCATCTGTTTTATGTTCAACCATGAGATAGCCCCATATTTAGACAGACTCAGAATGGCTATTGCTATTAGCGGTACAAGATGTCATGTCTTTGCTCTAGATATCAACACCCAGTCGGCTCTGTAGCTGTGTAGGAAAACAGAACGAGGGGGTTCCGAACTAGCGGATGTGATACAAGAAAGAAGCTTGCACAAACTGAACACACGTAGCACTACACACACTTATTGCGGAAGAGCGGGATCAACAACAAACACAGGCGTGACCTGGTCAATAACAGATGGTTGTCTGCCATTTTTAGACGTCTTGGTGCGACGGAAGAGTGATGGCACACTTGGTCACTCGGTGTACAGAAAGCCCACTCATACAGACCTATATTTACAAGCTACTAGTTGCCATCATCCAGCACAAACAATGGGCGTTCTCAAAACCTTGGTCCACCGTGCCCATACTATCTCTGACGCCAACAGTCTTCAAGCGGAACTGGAACACCTGCAAAATATATATTTGAAGAATGGCTTTTCACCTAGGCAAGTGAACAGAGTGATGAAGACCTACAAACGACGGAACAAGGAAGAGGAAGAGGCTTTCAGGTCGACTGTTTATCTGCCATTTATTGGGAATGTTTCTTCACAGATAGGCAGAATATTGAGAAAGTATCAAGTGAGAGTCATCTTTCGTCCTCCTTCCAAAATTTCATCACTGCTGGGATCCGTTAAAGACGACCTGGGCCTGCATAAACCAGGTGTTTACAAAATTCCGTGTGAATGCGGCAAATCATATATAGGGCAAACTACACGAACTGTGCAGGAACGCATTGTGGAACACCAACGGCATACTCGCCTTCTCCAACCCACCAAGTCCGCAATCGCCGAACATTGTATTTCCACAGACCATTCCATGAATTACGACAACACAAAAATTTTGGTCCATACATCAAACTTTTGGAGCTCGATTATCAATGAATCTGTGGAAATAAGATTGTCTGACAACGAGACTCCCATCAATCGAGATAGCGGTTATCAGCTAAACTCTGGTAGGAATCTTGTTATAGAGAAACTTCGTAGTCGACGTAGTTATCTGCATAAAGATGGAAATCGACCTGACGCCGATACGCCAGGCTTTCACAGTGGAGGGCGCGAGGCGAGGCGCACGGAGCCGTTATGAACGCGCACGCTGAGCAGCGCATGTGCAATGTCACCTCAGAAGGCTTTAAATAGCGGAGCTCAGCGCGTACTCGCCAGTACTACTACAGTGGCACTCACCTGAAGATGGCCAGAAGACTCTGCGCCGAAATATCGTGGCAGAACGTTACTGATATCCGGCAGTTCTCCCGTGTTTTTATGGAACAATAACAGTGCAGTTCGACGCGTCTCTAAGCAGAAAAGTATGAGATTGGCGATCATAACATGATCCAGTTTGATCTTAAAAACCTACGAAACCCTACAACGATATGCAGGCCGTGCGAAATGGGTTTACAGTTACGAAAGTGCGGCTGGGAGTGGCTGAGGAACGAGATTAGGTTACCAGATCCCGTGTCAGGTTTTAATTTTGACATTGCAATACAAGACTTGGAACAGGCCATACGCAAAACACAGAGTACGACAATTCCAAAATGTGTCATTTCTTTTTAAAGTCTGCGATCTTCTGACTGGTTTGATGCAACCCACCGCGAATTCCCTTCTTGAGCTAATCTTTTCATCTCAGACTTGCATCCTACGTCCTAGCTATTTGCTGGATGTATTCAGTGTGTCTTCAGATCTCATAAAACTACACCGCGGAGTCAAGAACTAACATCACTTAAGCAGAATCTAATGACTAAAAGGGAGTATTATCAAAGAGCATTCGGAGTAACGGAAAGGATTAGGGAATTATTAGTGTATAGGGAACACAAGAAGATGTACAAAGATAAATTCAAAGTACGCCAATAAAGAAATGGCAGACGTTTTTCGAAACAATTCCCAGGGACGCCTCTTTCAAAACAGCAGCAAAAAAAATTCAGTCGCCACTGGTAACAGTCGACGATACAGTTGCTCAATAGTTTAAAGAAGACTTGAATCTCATTTCGAATAGGTAGCCCACTCATACAGTTATACTTGGCGGTGGTCTTCGATATAATGGCGAAATTACATAGCGGTGGCGGGCATAAAACATAGTCCGAAATCGTATGAAATCCTTTCTCCGAAAATTATTTTGAACAATTAGTTCAGGAGCCCACTCGAAATGTAAATGCTTGCGAAAACATACTTGACCTCTTAGCAACAAATAACCCCGAGCAAATAGGGAGGATTGTGACGGATACCTGGACTAGTGACCACAAGGTTGTAGCGGGACTCAATATCGCAACACTCAAACCCACCAAAAACAAACGCAAAATATACCTGTTTAAAAAAGCAGATAAAAATCTCTTGGCGTTTTCCTAAGAGACAGTCTCCACTTCTTCCAAAGTAGCTGTACGAAGGTAGACGAGATATGGCTCTGAGCACTATAGGACTTAACATCTGAGGTCATCAGTCCCCTAGAACTTAGAACTACTTAAACCTAACTAACCTAAGGACGTCACACACATCCATGCTCGAGGCAGGATTCGAACCTGCGACCGTAGCGGTCGCGCGGTTCCAGACTGAAGCGCCTAGAACCGCTCGGCAGACGAGATATGTTTCGAGTTCTAAGAAATAGTATCGACAGCAATGGACAGATTTACACGAAATAAATTAATAATAACAGATAGAACTGACTCCCCATGGTACACAAAACAGGTTAGAATACTGTACCAGCAAAAACGAAAAAGGCATGTCACCTTTAAAAGAACGCAAAATCCCTAAGATTGCTGAAGTTTTACAGAAGCTCAAAATTTAGCGAAAACTTCAATGCTAAATGCTTTTAATAGTTTCCGCAACGAAACTCTGTGTGGAAATCTGGCATAAAACCCAAAGATATTCTGTCTGTATGCAAAGCACACCAGCAGAAAGACAATCAGTACCTCCCACTATGAGATGACAGGGCCACTACGGGGGAGACATAAATGCAGTTTTTCGAAGTTCTTTCACCAAAGAAAACAAAGTAAGTATTCCAGAATTCGAATCAAGAACTGCTGCCCAAATGAGTAACTTAGAAGTAGATGCCCTCGGTGTCAAAGCAGCTTAAATAACTTAATAAAGGCATGTCCTCCTGTCCAGACTGTATGCCAATTAGATTCTTTTCAGAGTATGCTAATATAATAGCTCCACACTTAACAATCACATATAACCGTTAGCTCGACGAAAGATCCTTGCCTAAAGATTGGAAAGTTACACAGGTCACATCAAATACTCAAGAAAGGAAGAAGAAGTAATCCGATGAATTACACACCCATATCACTGACGTCGATTTGCACTAGGTTTTGGAACATATACTGTTTTCAAGTACTATGAATTACATCGAGGAAGACAATCGGTTGACGCACAGTCATCACGGATTAAGAAAATAATGTTCTTTGCTCTCGCGAAGTAATGAGTGCTACCGACAGGCAATCTCAGATTGATTCCATATTTGTAGATTCCCAGAAGGATTTTGGTACCGATCCTTGAAAGTGCCTTATAATCATACTGCATGCCTATGGAGTATCGTCCCATTTGTGCCACTAGATTCGTAGATTCGTGATTTCCTGTCGGAAAGATCACAATTCGTAGTAATTGACGTGAAGTCATCGAGTAAAACAAAAGTGATTTCTGGAGTTTCCCAAGGAAGTGTTACAGACCCTCTGCTGTTCCTAATCTATATAAACGATTTAGGGGTCAATTTAAAAGCTGAGAGTCAACTAATTTGGAAAGATCACATAGACAATATAGTGAGGAAGGCAAACCAAATAGACTGCTTTCTATTGGCAGAACACCGAGAAGATGCAACAGGTCTACTTAAGAGACTGACTACACTACGCTTATCCGTCCCTTGCTAGAGTATTGCCGTGCAGTTATGGGATCCTTATCAGATTGGATGGATGGAGTACGTCGAAAAAGCTCGAAGAAGGGAGCTAGTTTTATTTTATAGTGAAATAGTGGAGAAAGTGTCATGGATATGATGCGCGAGTTGGGCTGGCAATCATTAACATAAAACCGTTTCTCATTGCGACGAGATCTTTACGCGAAATTTCAGTCCAACGTTCTCCCCCGAACATGAAAATATTTTGCTGACACTCGCCTACATAGCAGAAATGATCATTGTAACAAAATAAGAGAATTCAAAGCTCTAACTGAAAGACTGAAGTACTCGTTTTCCTCGCGCGTTGTTAGAGAGTGGAACGATAGAGACAGTGTGAAAAGTGGTTCCTTAAACCCACTGCCAAGCCCTTAAGTGTGAATAGGAAATCTTCTGCGGAGCAAGATAGCTTAATATTTTTATTTCACAATGATCGATTTCGACAGAATCTTGCTGTCATCATCGGATCTTCGGAATTTCTTTTTAATTTGCATACATACCATCAATAAAATTAGAGCCCTTTCCCCTCAAAGGAAACGACAGCACGTTGGTTTGTCTAACACATAAAAAAGAACATATAGAATATCCATTGCACTATCTTTGTACCCAGAAGTGGAGGTAAGCAAATAGAAAGTGCAGTCATAGCCGAAGCACATCACAGGAAGATTCTACAGAAACAGATCATTGTGAAATAAAAATACCCAGCGGTCTTGGCTACAGAAGATTTCCTATTCCTGAATGACAAATAGCTTCCTGCAAACATGCGCAGGCTATACTTAGTGTAAATTGGAGAGTAGTCATGTAGACGTAGATGTAGACTATAAAGAAGGGAGATGGCACAATGACACATGCGTGGAAGGATTCTGCTGAACATTTACTAAGCATTCTACTATAAGTGGATTATGCAGAAGAGGACAACGAACAACAGTGCCAACTTAAAAAGCTGCTTAACGCACCATACAGAGTGCCATTGGAAGTAGTATCGTGCGCACAAGAGGAAGTTTGGGATGAAATTCAGTCTTTAAACAGAGGCCAAGTCCCCAGACCGGATGGGATCAGTGGAGAGGTGCTGCAAGAATCGCAGCCAACTACTACCATTGAAACGTCCCCTTTTTTAACAATTATACATGACTGTGCTTAAACTGACACACAATATTTTGTTAGCGCAACGCAATCTGACTTCAAAATTCCCTACAAAAGAATGGGCCCTGACTAACATTAAACTATACCTTTCACAAATCACTTACCTCACAAAAATCTTCGCTGCTCAAGCTACTGCAATACAGCGAGCGCTCCCCACATCCACCACTGCTGGCGGCTCACCTCCAACTGCGCAACGCTACGCGCTGTTCACAGCCAGCTGCCTAACACTACAATAGCGAGTATTACAACAATGCAAAGCAGCCACAGACTGCACCTGGCACAGCCAGTGATTTTCATACAGAGGTGGCGTTACCATAAAAAAACCTAAACAGCCTACTTACATAGGGAAAACATAAACAGCCTACTTACATAGAGAAAACATAAACAGCCTACTTACACCATGTGTGAAAGCACTTTTGAATTAGTGTCTGGTACAGGATGAGTACGTAACAGACGGAAGACTCCAGTAGTGCAGGACCGAGACACTGCTTCGGCGAAATCATACCGACCCGATATGCCTTTCGAATACGTTGGTAAAAGTATAAGAAAGACTTCTTTTCGTACGTCTGCTTACACATAAAAATTAAGTGGACTGAATCGTAATCTGTATGGCTTTTGGGAGATATATCGAGGATGAAATAAATAGTGCTCTTGCACTTTTCGCGAGTCCTAGCTACGCCGTACAAGCAATGGTAAATATCCTGAGATCATCCAATCATTGGTGGTATTGTAAGAGGTCCATGATTCAGGAATTTGTTGCTAGCGCACTCGAGCAGATGGATTGCTCACGCGCTGCCTGCGACATGTAAGCTATAAGAGAATCTGAGACCAAATAGCAGTGTTGTAGGCAGTAGGAACTGTGTAGCAGTTAAGTTGTTGCTAGCGAGCAGTCTGGTGTATCGTGTTGGCTGGGCCGGTCGTGGTGCAGCGATGGCGGAGCCTGAGCGTTATAGTATAAGGTAAAAGCAGCCTCGCGCATATCTAGTAATGTTATGTGAACTCCCATGTAAATCTTTTAAAAATGTCCTAATAACAATCTTTGTGATATAAAGTAATTTTTAACAAGCATTCATTTCAATTTAAAGAATTTACTAATTTCTTCAATCCATGATCATTCCTAATGTTGCAAAAGAAAAATCAGTTGCTTCCTTTCATAAATGACAAATCTATAGGCCAGCATTGCACAGAGCCGTGCCGGAAAAAGCTATTGTAAGAGCAGATAGTTGGCACTTTATTGAGGTTAGAGTTTTTGCTTTTTATTCAGAATGATCTTACAGGGCCATGACGCAGCACTGTTGTCGTCCAGAATTTACCAGGTTACTGAATTTATTTTTTTTTTATTACGAGGTTTAGGAATTTTTCTGTCTCGAGCTTACATTAAATGAGAAAAGAATTTTGTGGGTACATTAAATGGGAAACAAATTTTGTGTGGAGGTTAAATGTGAATGAATTTCTGTAGGGAGGTTACACTAAATTAGAATCACATTCATTATTCATATTATTATTTTTTAATTTTTCTGTGGGGAGGTTACAGTATCCATCTCTTTTCGCCAGGCTCGGGAAGTTGAGGGTTCTGAGAAATCTTTCTTTGAAGTAAATATTTTACTACAAAAACCGTAAGTTACAGTGGATCACCCAGGCAATAGTATGATGACTAAGGGGTGCTCACAGGGACCCACCTGTGGGTCTAATCTGTGGGCTATAGTGACGGAGTCTCTTCTTGAGCTGTTGGTCAAGTAGTTGCTGGAATTGTATCATACGCAGATGACCTGCTGGTTATTATTTCAATGGATTTCAGAGCAAAAGCAGAAAAGAAATGTAACGAAATTTTAGTCCTGGTGCTCGCGCAACAAGCATAAGTGGCAGTAAATCAGATTTACATTCTCCTGAAGGACAGACTGCCTAGGACACGGAATGCGTCCATCAGACTAAACAACGTTTCAGTCAAAAGACAGCAGGTGTGTCGGTATCTCAGTGGGACTGAGTCTTAAAGGTCACTTAAAAGCAGCGTCAGAACTAGTAATAAAAATTATGCAGTAGATTACTTGTACAGGAACAGTTCACAACAGAACACCAGCCGACATAGTCAGTGTGATGTGGCTGTCCTATCGGCTATAGTGTGATTCACAGCCAGAGTTTGGGCGTACAAACTGAGGCAAGCAGAGCCAGTGAGAGCCCTGAGAAGAATGCAGAGGTAAATACTTTTACACCTCACAGGTGCACACAGGACAACGCCTATAAAGTCCCTACGAGTAATCCCTATTACTAATAGAGGTGAAATACCCTCAGACTTCAAGGAGAATATAATGATTCCAATTCCAAAGAAAGCAGGTGCTGACGGGTGTGAAAATTACCAAACTATCAGTCTGATAAGTCATGGTTGCAAAATACTAACACGAATTCTTTACAGAAGAATGGAAAAACCGGCAGAAGCCGACCTCGCGGAAGATCTGTTTGAATTCAGGAGAAATTTGGAACACGCAAGGCAATACTGTCCCTACGACCTCCCACAAACCTACATTTATAGCATATGTAGGCATAGAGAAAGCGTTTAACAATGTTGGCTGGAATACTGTCTTTCAAATTCTGAAGGTGGCGGGGGTAAAACGCAGGGAATGAAAGGCTATTTATAATTTGTACAGAAACCAGATGGCGGTTGTAAGAGTCGAAGGCCACGAAAGGAAAGCAGTGGTTGGGAAGGGAGTGATACAGGGTTGTAGCCTCTCCCCGATGTTATTCAATCTGCATATTGAGCAAGCAGTGAAGGTAACAAAAGAAAAACTTGGAGTACGAATTAAAATCCATGAAAAAGAAATAAAGACTTTAATGTTTGCCGACGACACTGTAATTCTGCCAGAGACAGCAAAGAACCTGGAAGAGCAGTTGAATGAAATGGATAGTGTCTTGAAAGAAGGATATAAGATGAACATCAACAAAAGCAAAACAATGATGATGGGATGTAGTCGAATTAACTCAGCTGTTGCTCAGGGAATTCGGTCAGGAAATGAGACTCTTAAAACAGTAGACGAGTTCTGTTATATGGGCGAAGTAGAGTATATATAAAACGTAGACTGCAAACAGCAAGAAAAGCATTTCTGAAGATGAGAAATTTGTTAACATCGAATACAGATTTAAGTATCAGGAAGTTTTTTCTGGAACTATTTTATGGAGTGTATCCATATATGGAAGTGAAACATGGACGACGAACAGTTTAGACAAGAAGAGAATAGAAGCTTTTGAAATGTGGTCTACAGCAGAATGCTGAATATTAGATGGGCAGATGACGTAACTAATGAGGAGGTACTGAACATAACTGCGGAGAAAAGAAATCTGTGGCGCAACCTGACTAGGAGAAGGGGTCGGTTGGTAGGACACATTCGGAGGGATCAAACGATCACCAATTTAGTACTGTAGGGAACTGTGGGGAGAGTAAAAATCGTAGAGGGAGACCAAGAGATGACTACAGTAAGCAGATTCACAAGGATGTAGGCTGCAGTAGTTCCTCGGAGACGAAGAGGTTTGCACAGGATAGGGTAGCATGGAGAGCTGTATCAAACCAATCTTCCGACTGAATACCACAACAACAACAATTAATAATCTTGTGAATATACCCCACAGGTCCGCAGATTCAAAGGAGAGGAGACATTTACTGGCTATAAAATCTGAACAGAGAAAGTACGGACAATGATTGGAGAGGTGCCGACCAATATGAAAGCAGTACGCAGATTGGTAGCCAAAGAATGGCTACACATTTGAACAAATACATTCATTGGCAACACAGTGTGTTCACTTCCGCCAAATGTAAAAGAATGGAGTAGAATGAAGCACTTAGTTCCCACAAGAGGTCTTGCCCACATCGTCTCTGAACATTGGCTCTACCCTTGTTATTTATATAAGTTTAAATGTAATGGAGATGACAGCTGCGTGTGTAGTGACAATTGAACCATAGAACATGTCGATATTCTCTGTAGGAGCACAAATGAAACTTCACCGGCTACAGTTTATTAACCCCGCACGGAACCAACCAAATTCCACTTCTCGCTGTGTATTTGGTAAGTGATAAATATTTAAAATTAACCGCCACTTGGGATCAGTTTGTGGCTGCCTAATCACCCGAGAGACGAGTATGCGACTATAGCTATACAAGAAGTTTGTCTTAAGTTGAGACAACTAAATATCTCAAAAACGACACATCGTACGAAAAAAAAGTCTATCTGAAAAGTTAATATTACTAAAGGAGACATCTGTCTGTGCTACACTGAACACCTCCTAAATACCGCTTTTGCGAGGACGATCTCATCTTTAAATTTTTATTGCATATTCGGATTCTACACCAAAAAATATGTGCGGTTTACTCAAAACATTGTTTTCCAACAGGCGTAGATGACGCTGTAATCGACAGATATCAAGTATACCTGTTTTTGCAATGAAGAACCGACGCATTTGATTCTACATTTCATTTACGATGTAGATGTAAATATTTGTGTTACTGATGTTCAGACGTTACTTGAGTGTTGCAAATGTGATTATACAGGTAAATAATATGGCTAGACAGTGACATTTCTGGCATTTAAGCTACTTATATTTACCATTGTTTTCCGTTCGCTACGGGGTTGATTGTGGTGAGTCTCAAAACTATCTGAATGCTTGATTTCTGTGGCCGTCCTCGAACCCCGGTAGGTGACTGATTTCGACGTGTTTCCATCCAACCGTCTTAATTCTAGCGCTGGTGGCTAGGCCGATACTGACGAAATACAAACCACAATCTTTGTAAGAAAGTAAAATGTTCATGAATTGATAGTCAAACGCATCTGCCGTGGATACTCCCTGAAATCAAGTGTCCCAATGGTAAGAGGCAAGGGGACTCACCGAAATCAGGCACCCCAATACGGAGAGGCAAGGGCACTCAAGGATATCAAGCATCCCGATGGAAACGGAAAATTATTGCATCCATCTCGTTGTTCCTGGATGACCCTAAACGTACTTTCTAATCAGATACTGAAACGGTTAATCATATTGTACTGTATAACGAAATCTGCAACAGCAAAGTAAATTTCGAACACAAATATCAACTGTTAGAACATAAAGGCTTACATTTACATCGTGAATGAAATATAGAATCATAGGCGTCGGTTCTTAATTGCATAAACAGATAAATCGGTATTTGTCGATAACAGCGCCTCTTACCAAGAATGAAAAACTGTGGTTCTTTGGCGTAGAATCCGAATATGCAAAAAAATGGGGGCGTCCTATTTGAAAATAAAAAGTTGATCCCGCTCATGCAGGAGGGGTGGTTAGAAGATGGCCAGTTGGAGAACAGACAGATGTCGCCTTTACTACTATTAACTATTCACCTATCATTTCTTCGTACGATGTTTCTTTTCCCTGATATTTAGTTGCCATTAGATAAAACAAACACTTTGTATGTACAACTCATTTGTAAATTTGACGTTCGCTGATGGAGTGTTATTTTAAGCCCTTATAGGAGCATCGATGATTGAGAAGGCACATTTAGAGCTTAGTTAAAATTTTGTAAACAACATAAGTAAATGAATAGATTTGTAAAGAAATGAGATAATAAAGCAATGATCTCTGAGTATAATAACGTAGCATAGCCATAAGATTAAAGTTCAGTACTGATTATTCAAATCTATCACAAAATTACTTCGAATGGTGGCCTTACACAGATTGATATTTAAACATGGCGAAGCAGTAAAAGATTAATTGATTATGCTAGCAAAGAAAGCAGAGCGTTTACAGGCATTAACGAATATGGACAAAAGCATTGTGCAGTGAGTGCATCCAAAGCATTCAAAATGAATTAAATTCCTAAATTTTAATCGGTTCATTCAAGACAAAATGCAACAAACCATTCACCATGACAAAAGTTCAGTCACTGATAGCTATACTTACATTAAAGTTAAAAATATTTTAATTTTAGTAAGAACGGCCACGAAAGCCTGCAGACTTACGTATACTTACATTAACTGCTCAAATGTTTTGGAAGTACCGTACTGTAAAACTAAAAATTAATGAGCTCCAAATTGCTCCTCATTGAATAATTCTATGTTCACAACTATCACTTAAACTCATGCGGATCACTCGCCGCGCAAAACTTACCAAACAACCTTACTCAATAAGAAACGAACATCAAAAGGCCTCGAAACATGCTCTGCTAGCGTGTTTAAAATCTGGCACGTTACCGACCACTATAGTCAAGTGAGTATCTTGGAATTGGAGCACCGTTCTGTTTTATAATCTTTAGATATTTGAAACGTACATCATATACACTTTTAGATAATTTGCAGACAGACATTACACTATTACACGCTACGCATCGCAGAAAGATCAACTTTGATTTATGCTTCACATATCATGACCAGAATGGCTAAACTAGTCAAAGGCATGTCTTTATTTAGCTTGCTGGTGCCGTACTAAACTATTTTAACAGACACTTTGCAAACATTAATTTACAAAAATGTCATTAAATAGAAGTAAATAAATTGCAATAATAGGACAAATCATTCGTGCTGATGCTAATCTATAGCGTATCTGTGGAGAATTCTTTGTCTTAGCACTACATTCAAAAGTGTGAAATAATTCACAACAGTTTATGTATCTGTTCATATGGTAATTTTATAGCTGACAGCAAGACTTATCTAACTGTGTGTGGTACGCAAAAAAAAAAAATGGCTCTGAGGACTATGGGACTTAACTTCTGTGGTCATCAGTCCCCTAGAACTTAGAACTACTTAAACCTAACTAACCTAAGGACATCACACACATCCATGCGCACGGCAGGATTCGAACCTGCGACTGTAGCAACAGCGCGGTTCCAGACTGAAGCGCCTAGAAACGCTCGGCCACTCAGGCTGGCTGTCGTACGCAAATGTAGTACGTCTGCCGATATAGTCACCGTTATCATAAACAATTTTACACATTAATGTTAATAACCTTGTTAATATTGGCTTCACAAATATGGTAAGAGTTTCACTGAATTCGTCTCTGTATTAGGATTTCAACGCTGTCGTTAAATTTTCTGTAGAATGTCTGGAATTGGTTTTCGTGTTTTTAATGAATAGCCGAAGCTATTAGCTTTAGCACAGTCATTGCCTCGCCATGTTACTCGGCGTTCAGGAGCAAGCGGCGGTACAGTTTACCTGACCGTCACGGGAATTTTAAGTTGTGTCCGTTCAGCGGCTTGCTTGACGGAGACCTCATCTCCTGTTGAGGCTTACAGCAGCGACTCATTGTCCTCAGCGCTCGCTTACCTACCTGGCCCAACCACTTCATGACAACTTGCCAGCTATATGAAGCTTAACCAGATCTGTAGCTTAAATATACCGTGCACAGCAGTTACACCACTCGTAATATTACAAAATTATGATACTGTACGCTACAGATGTGTTGCCCGAGCAATGTCGAAGAATGGAATGCTGCGATCTAGAGAGAGGTGTGGAGCTTTTGTGACATGTACATCTACACGGATACTCTGCAAATCACATTTAATTACCTGGCAGAGGGTCCATCGAACCACCTTCACAGTTCTCTATTATTCCACTCTCGTATAGCGCGCGGAAAAACGCACACCTGTATCTTTCCGTGCGACCTCTGGTTTCCCTTTATTTTATTATGTTGATCGTTTCTCCATATGTAGGTCGACGCCAACAAAATATTTTCGCATTCGGAGGGCAAAGTTGGTGATTGAAATTTGCTGAGAAGACTTCGCTGCAACGAAAAACGCCTTTTTTTTTTTAATGATATCCACCCCAAATCCAGTATCATTTCAGTGACACTCTCACCCCCAATTTCACGATGATACAAAACGTGCTGCCCTTCTTTGGACTTTTTCGATGTACTCCGTTAGTCCTATCTGCTAACCGTTTGCACGGTCACAGCATAGAGCGGAGCCCTCTTCTTGTTGGTCCGGTTGTGCAACCTTGCGGTTGCATTACCAAACCCGGCTCGCAGCAGCCCTTCCCGGACCGCTGCCTCGTCGCAACCCCAAGGTAACCCCCTCAGGAGTGCCTTGGTCGTCTTCTTCCTTCCAGCGGAAGGTGCCTCCTTACGAGCTGGCGGCGCGTCGACGATGTGGTCGGCCACTGCGACCTTGATCCCCCTGTGGTCAGCCACGTTTGCAACCCGAACGCAGATCAGTGAGTCTGTGTCGTCAGACTCGTAGACCATCTCGTTCCGAGCGCAATTCGTCATGGTGTCGAACAGCGCTGTCCACCCGCCTCTGCACTTGACGTACAAAGGGGGGACAGGCCGCGACTCGTGTTCTCGGGAATTCCTTGCTCGGTCGGCAGACTCAGTGAGTTGCACAACCGAAAGACCCTTCGTAGCAGCAGGTTTTCTTTGCGCCTACTTGTTTCCCATGCTGTGGGGCGCAGAACACGACAATCTGCAGGCGTTGTGAAAACAAGACACGACAATTTGTTTCCCGCGGCGCCCACAGCACAGAACTTCTTCACGAGCTCACAACGGCCGAGTAAGCGTAGCGTGCAGCGGCAGCGATGTGCACACCTCGCTCGCTCAGGCCGCTCTACATGTGTTTTTAATAGGTTCGTAGGAGGATAAAAACCATGTAGTATCAGAGCATATTTCATGGTACCACAAAGAACCACAAACACACACATCAGCTGTGTACTGAACTCTGCCACAAATTTTGCTCTATCAGTAATAATAACACTGGGCAACAAAAAAAGATTTTTCTAAAAAAGTCTAGGGTTTTCCCGCTGAATTAGACTAATTTTGATGCCCTGAGTCCGAAAATGACCTTGGTTTTGTTCTATCAGGTCAGGATTTTTTTGCTACAGAAATTTTTAAAAATCGATTTTTCGTAAAAAAAAAACAAATTTCTTTGTATCATCTGCTGAGAAACCCCGGAAGATTTTTTCCGTTTTCCTCAAGAAATAAAAGTCAACGTATGCAAATTCATTAAGTTTTTATTTACTCCATCAAATTAAATAAGCATATTTATCATAATATTAGTATAACCATGAGCGTTACGTGACACAAAAGTTCAGAGTTCACGGCATGAATCGGCGTTTCTTCGATTCCCGTTTGTGAGCAGCTGCTGGGTTGTCTCTTCAGCATCCAGCAGTAGTCCGCCATCATGACTGCGTCCCACCTCCCCTGGTACCTATCCTCCATTTGGCGCATGTCCTGATGGAACCTTTCTCCCTGCTCGTCGCTCATCGCCCCAAGGTTTCCAGGAAACTTCTCCATGTGTGAGTACAGGAAGTGCATCTTTATACTCATCAAACACCCGAGCTTTTGAAAGGCCTCTATCATGCTGCTGATGAGTCTGGCGTGGTTTGCTGCCTTCGTGTTCCCCAGGAAGTTGTTCACCACCTGCACAAACGATTTCCACGCGGCGCACTCTAACGTGTTCATGGAGTTTTGGAACTCTGTGTCCTTTATGAGCTGCCGTATCTGTGGCCCATCGAAAATGCCGGCCTTCAGCTTCTCAATGGTCAGTCGCGGAAAGGCTCGGCACAGGTAGTGGAAGCACCTCCCATCCTTGTCCAGAGCACGCGTGAACTGTTTCATTAACCCAAGCTTCATGTGTAGCGGTGGGATCAATATCTTCTCCCGGTCAACAAGAGGTTCGTTTATGATGTTTCTCGCACCAGGTACTAATTGCTCTCGTGGCGGCCACACTTTCTTTACATAGTGCTGGGCTCTGTCTCGACTGTCCCACATACATGTAAAGCATGGGTATTTCGTGAACCCGGACTGCTGACCAAGTAGAAAGTTCACCATCTTGAAGTCGACGCAGATGATCCATTGGTGCTGCTCATATTGGATTTTGTCGAGCACGTACTTCACTGCTTCATATTTCTCTACGAGAGTTGTGGAGTGAGCAAGAGGGATTGAGGCGAACTCGTTCCCGTTGTGGAGGAGCACACACTTCAAAGAGCGCTTGCAGCTGTCAATAAAGAGTCGCCAATCTCTCGGATCGTATGTAGGAGCCCCGAGTTTAACAAGAAGACCGGCGACATCTCGGCAGTACACTAGCTCTTCCTCCTGGCAGAAGTAGCCCATGTAGTCCTCATGCTTTCTACGAAAGAAAGTGATACGCGCGTCCTCGCCAAGTAGATTTTTCTCTTTGAGTCTGGAGGCCAACAGCTCGGATGAAGTCTTCGACAAGCTGAGATCCCGAACAAGATCATTAAGCTCACATTGTGAAAAGAGCTGCCGACCATCTTGTGCTTCATACTCCTCGTCTGCTATATATCCTCCCTCGTCTGCAGTGGTGGCCTCGTCGTCGATGTTAGGAACCTCTGTGAACGCTGGTACAGGAATTTCTTCGCAGTGAGCAATTGGACGGCGGGCAGATGGAAGGTCGGGGTACTGGAGGCTGTGCCGATTCTTCCGGTTGATGCCAGCAGTATTGATGGCGCAGAAGTAACAATCCGATGCATGGTCAAAGGGCTCCCTCCAAACCATCGGAATCCCAAACTTCAGTGAAGTTTTCGTGCCCTTCGTCCACCGCCGGAGGTATTCCACGCACTTCTTGCAGACCGTGTGCGGTGCCCAGGGCTTATCTTGGTCACCCAGCTTGACATGAAAGTAAGCCTGATAGGCGTTCTTCACAAATCCCGTGATGTTCTTCCTGTCCCTTGAAAGCGTGTATTCTCCGCAGATGTAGCAGAAAACGTCTGGATTATTCATGCATGAACGTCGCGCAGAAGCCATATCAATCTGAAATAGTAATAGAAATATGCAGTTGACTGTCAGACAATAAAAATTAGAATAAATTTTATACTATAGTAAGAAAAAAAGGCATCTATTGGAATGATTAACTGTTACAATCTTAAAGGCTTCTTTTGTTTTCATATGTCCTGAATAATCCCCTTAAAACCCCTAATATTAGCATTTTGAAGCCCATAAAAAGGCTTACATTTCAGGGAAAAATGGTCATGTAGGCCTATGGCTGTATCTCAAAAAGTTGACCTGATCAAAATCAATGTGATATTCGGACTCAGAACACCAAAATTAGTCTAAATCAGCTGAGAAACCCATGACGTTTTTTTGGTTGTTGCCCAGTGTAATGAGCGTATGGCATTGGTGCCCGGGAGACCCTCACGGGGCGGTTCGGCCGCCGCTCCACAAGTTCTTTAACGCTACTACGGCGACTTGCGAGAGAATGAGGATGAAATGATGATGAAAGACACACAACACCCACTCATCTAGAGGTAGAGAATATCCCTGACCCCACCGGGAATCGAACCCGGGACCCCGTGCGCGGGAAGCGAGAACGCTACCGCAAGACCACGAGCCGCGGAGTAGTAAACAACACAGATACGTTTTCGTAGCAAGTCAGACAGTGAAAACCAGCAGAGGTGTTAACGAACAAAGAGATTTATGCATATCTGAAAGGCATTAGGTACAGTAATAAACCAGGAATATGATACAGGACATCGAATGTTCAACCTAAATGAAACTAACTTGGATATGTCTCTAGTGAGCATCACAGACTGGCTAAGGTTATTGATATCCATAAAAGGTTAACACAAGTTAACTTAAATGAAGACACGTAAACTAATGTAGCCGTTAGATTCCTTTAGGAATCAACTACTGTCGACAAAAATGGGAACGTATAACTTAATCGATCTTTATTGACAGTAAGTTGTGTAGTGATTCGTATTTACAGTTTCATTGTTATGTAGTTAACAATATCTTTCATAATGCGCTGTGACTAAAATGTTCAGCTTAGATACGACTGTAATGATAGGCTTGTTTCTGGGTCCGCATGCTTGTAGTTGAGCCAGATTTAAATTTAATATTACAATAAAAGTACTCAAGAAGTACAACTTTCATTCCTTTCATGCCATTGCTTTTCCACTCACAATCGGGCGTTAATGTTAGTAAGTTGTGTTTTCCTTGTGTTATGTACATGGATGGTCATGTAAATAAAGACACATGGTCCGTTGAATAGGGTTTACATATGAAACATGATATTTTGTATACAATTATTGAACAATATACACTCCTGGAAATTGAAATAAGAACACCGTGAATTCATTGTCCCAGGAAGGGGAAACTTTATTGACACATTCCTGGGGTCAGATACATCACATGATCACACTGACAGAACCACAGGCACATAGACACAGGCAACAGAGCATGCACAATGTCGGCACTAGTACAGTGTATATCCACCTTTCGCAGCAATGCAGGCTGCTATTCTCCCATGGAGACGATCGTAGAGATGCTGGATGTAGTCCTGTGGAACGGCTTGCCATGCCATTTCCACCTGGCGCCTCAGCTGGACCAGCGTTCGTGCTGGACGTGCAGACCGCGTGAGACGACGCTTCATCCAGTCTCAAACATGCTCAATGGGGGACAGATCCGGAGATCTTGCTGGCCAGGGTAGTTGACTTACACCTTCTAGAGCACGTTGGGTGGCACGGGATACATGCGGACGTGCATTGTCCTGTTGGAACAGCAAGTTCCCTTGCCGGTCTAGGAATGGTAGAACGATGGGTTCGATGACGGTTTGGCTGTACCGTGCACTATTCAGTGTCCCCTCGACGATCACCAGTGGTGTACGGCCAGTGTAGGAGATCGCTCCCCACACCATGATGCCGGGTGTTGGCCCTGTGTGCCTCGGTCGTATGCAGTCCTGATTGTGGCGCTCACCTGCACGGCGCCAAACACGCATACGACCATCATTGGCACCAAGGCAGAAGCGACTCTCATCGCTGAAGACGACACGTCTCCATTCGTCCCTCCATTCACGCCTGTCGCGACACCACTGGAGGCGGGCTGCACGATGTTGGGGCGTGAGCGGAAGACGGCCTAACGGTGTGCGGGACCGTAGCCCAGCTTCATGGAGACGGTTGCGAATGGTCCTCGCCGATACCCCAGGAGCAACAGTGTCCCTAATTTGCTGGGAAGTGGCGGTGCGGTCCCCTACGGCACTGCGTAGGATCCTACGGTCTTGGCGTGCATCCGTGCGTCGCTGCGGTCCGGTCCCAGGTCGACGGGCACGTGCACCTTCCGCCGACCACTGGCGACAACATCGATGTACTGTGGAGACCTCACGCCCCACGTGTTGAGCAATTCGGCGGTACGTCCACCCGGCCTCCCGCATGCCCACTATACGGCCTCGCTCAAAGTCCGTCAACTGCACATACGGTTCACGTCCACGCTGTCGCGGCATGCTACCAGTGTTAAAGACTGCGATGGAGCTCCGTATGCCACGGCAAACTGGCTGACACTGACGGCGGCGGTGCACAAATGCTGCGCAGCTAGCGCCATTCGATGGCCAACACCGCGGTTCCTGGTGTGTCCGCTGTGCCGTGCGTGTGATCATTGCTTGTACAGCCCTCTCGCAGTGTCCGGAGGAAGTATGGTGGGTCTGACACACCGGTGTCAATGTGTTCTTTTTTCCATTTCCAGGAGTGTATTTAGCATAAATGTAATTCGGGATTCTTACAAACTTATTTTCAGTCCCCTTGGTCTTTGTTCAAGTTAACCTCTGATGTGATCCGTACTTCCATAACAGTTTCCTTAAGAACTACGTTCTCCAATCCATTATATTCGCTTTAGTTGCATCTAAAGCCGAAAGAGAATAAGCTGCCTTCAGCAGTGATCATATTTTATTTAAATAAAATTTTCAGCTATGCGGGTAAATTCCTGTTGTTCTTGAACTTCAAGATCCGTGTTTGCGGAGAAGGAGACTTCGTCGTAAAATTCTGCTATCACATTAACTCAGGTCTCTTCACTTTGTTAGATGTTGTAGGTACAGAAAGCAAAGACATCTGCATGGATCGAATTCCATCTATAATATGTTAGTTTTACACTTCTACAGCTAGTAGCTATATGACGTCTATTGTAAGCATTATGGTTTCAATTTTGTGTCTCTTCACTTTTCTTAAGCCTCCTTCAGCTATTCCGTTGCGCTCTGTGAAAGTTTTTACCACTGCGAAACTTAAAAAGCACGGTCGGTTAGATAGCGTTTATTCAGATATGGAGCAGATTTTGTATAGAGGGGTAATGTTTCAGGGAATTAAAAAACTGCGCTATAGTCACTTATGAACTCACAGCATCAAGTGAAAAATAGTGGAAATCTTTCAAAATAACGTAGTTTTTCATGCCATACTTAGGCAATTTAATTCTTGTTGCTTATATAGAAAATTATTTTGAACTTGCATTTTCGTAGTTACTGCATTGAACTTATTTGTGTTGTTAGATGAAGTGTTTTTGAAAATATGCTGTTCACCGGTAGTTTACAGTTAACATCTGAAAAATAGGCGAGTTTGAACTACATAATTAACGTCAAGTAGCACATATTGTTTATCTCTTGTGATTACTATGGGTCAGGTTAAAAATTCTGGTGTAACCTACACAACTATGCCGCTACAAGAGAAGTCCTGATTGAAAATGAACAAACAAAACCTATCATGGGATAAAGCTAAGTGGAGGAACTTCAAGTATGGGTTTAAATAGCAATGCTGAGCTTCACAGATTTTTCAACAGAGAGACGTTTACTGCAGTTTCAAGAAAGTAATTACAAAATTTTTCCACAAATCCAACAACATCGCCAAAAACACTTCTTTCTTCCAGAAATCCTGTACAGCGGGCACTGCCAAGGCTTTTGACTGCACGCTACGCCCAGGTCACTGTAATTCGTTATTTCCGGTTCAGGCACACAGTTCGCGGAAATGACGCAATTACATGACTCTTCCACTAATTTCGTTTATTTTTTCACCTCCAAAACATTACCTCTTGCTTTCTTACCATGTGGACTTCCACGCATTCTTCCAGAACTGTTCTGCGTACATTGATTTATCTTTGAGTCACACTCCTTTCTGTCATTCCCTCTTCAAAATTATATTATTTTTCATTCTATGTATTATTTTAAAAACATCTTTAAGACAATATTTTAGTACTGTAGATAGCACGATTCGCGCAAGGTGGGGAACATTCAGAGAAAATAGGGACCCAATTTATTATCTGATGCAAACAATACAAGACAGAAATACTCTCTATTAAGACGATAGTGTGCCATTACGAGGGGCCAGCTCGCGGTGAGAGAGGCAGTGGTGAATCTTCGACAGCTTGCAGTGGCCTGGCATGTGCGGAATTCAGCTACAGCTGATGGCTCTGCGGCAGTCGTGTGAAGTTAGCACCCCTTTTTCGAGAAATGTATATTTTTTACAGAGTTCTTAATAGATATGAAATAGTTCTAGAGTTCTTTGTACAAAATTTCAATAGTTCTGCAGAATTTAGCGAAGAAAACAACAATACTCGAAAAAATTTTCGTATCGAAAACATTCATTGTCAATTTCCGCAAAACTTAAATAAGTACGACAGTTCTGAGCACAGTTCTGAACAGAGCTCCAAGAGTTCTATCGAAAATCCCAGTAACATTTTTTTGTGTAGCTAATAGTTTACGAGATAATTGCAAATTACGAAAAAATCTTTTCACTTACTGTGAAGTTGGAACCCTTTTTTTCAGAAATATATATTTTTTTCAGAGTTCTTGAGAGATATGCCATAGTTCTAGAGTTCTTTGTACAATATTTCAATAGTTCTGCAGAATTTAGCGAAGAAAACAACAATATTCGACAACATATTCGTATCGAAAACATTCATTGTCAATTTTCGCAAAAATTAAACTCGTACAACAGTTCTGAGGACAGTTCTGAACAGAACCCCAAGAGCTCTATCGAAAATCCCAATAACATTTTTCTATGGCTGTAATAGTTTATGAGATAAATTGATTTAATGTGGGACACACTTTCTCTACAGAAAATATAATTATATTCGTACAACAGTTCTGATGACAGTTCTGGACACCACGTGAAGAGTTCTATCGAAAATCCTGGTAGTATTTTTTTGTACAGGTAATAGTTTAAGAGGAAATTGCAACATAATTAAGAGCTCCATAAGAGCTCCCACTGTGAAGCTGGCACCCTTTTTTACAGAAATATACATTTTTTTCAGAGTTCTTGATAGATAAGCCATAGTTCTAAAGTTCTTTGTACAAAATTTCAATAATTCTGCAGAATTTAGCGAAGAAAACAACAGCACTCGTAAAAATTGTGGTATCGAAACGATTTTTTGTCGATTTTCGCAAAAAGTAAATTCGTACAACAGTTCTGAGGACAGTTCTCAACAGAGCCCCAATAGTTCTATCGAAAATACAAATAACATTTTTTTGTGCATCTAATAGTTTGCGAGATAATTGCAATTTAAGGAGAAAATCTTTTCACTTACTGTGAAGTTGGCACTCTTGTTTTCAGAAATGTATATACTTTTCAGAGTTCTTGATAAATATGCCATAGTTCTAGAGTTCTTTGTACAAAATTTCAATAGTTCTGCAGAATTTAGCGAAGAAAACAACAATGTATAACATAGCTGATTCAGGAACCCTTTCCTTCTGGTACAATTCTTACTGTTGCCACAATAAAACACTTGTGCATAGATTCCAACTGTATTGATCATTACAAAAATATAACCAGTGACCAACGGTGCACATTTCTTGCAGCGTTGTACAAAGCATTCAGCTTATCCGCTGTGAAAATACCACACTTAACGCTATTGTAAAATTTACGATGGATGGCTTCCGTTTATCTACAGTGTCAGCATCTATCGAATTATCTTCATGTAAACGTGATGCCAGGATCACACACTTCCCCTTTTTTGGTACAGAGGAAACTAGAGTTCAGTCTTGTGGAAGCCAAAAAAGGAACTGTGGGCAGCCCTTCTTTTACTGATAGCAAACTCTAGAGAAATCTCATGCTTGTTATTCGTCATCGTGCCAACAAACGAAAAATTCTCCCTTCATAGCTCTATTATCATTCCAATACTAGTATACCAGTTGTGCGCTTTCACATTTCGACCTGACTGATATATAGGTTACACAGTCACAGAACAACATCAAAATGTTTATTGCTCAGTTGGTAAATCCTTCTGGTTGCAACACAGTGTATATTTCCAAATTGTACAGGTAAAATACTTAAGAATCCACAAAATCATAGATTTTAAATCCATATTTGTTTGTTTTGATAGGTACATATTGGCAAAAACTGCACCTTCTACAGAATCCTTCCAGCTTCTTGTCTACTGTAACATTTTCTCCGAGGGTATAAGATTTCTGGTTGTTGCGTACAAACACAGTAAATATTTCCCGAATTGCTGTTAGCTTGTCTACTTGTCTCCTTTCATCACGAATAGCGCGACTGTAAAATCTAAGGCACTCCACAATAAATTTGAAACGTTTTAAGTTCATTTGCGAGGTGAAATTTTTCAGTTCCATCCCCATCAGTTTGTGGCGAAATAAATAAAAAACATTTTATATTTTAAATTCCACGTCATTGTTGATTTAATCAGAGTTCTCACCTTAGACGTAGAATTAGTCCTTCTGCCACAATATTAATTCATTAGTCGCCATCGATGTTCTTCTCTTTGTTGACCGTGTGTACCATCATGAGTCGGCATCGGTTCTCTTCACGAAGACGGTGGAAACCAAGGAATACAATGCTACGTCGCTATAAATAATTTTCGTAACACTTCGATACTTTTCACTATTCTTTATTCACAACACAATAAGACTTGCTGTGCTCGTCGCACAAACCATAATTACCAACCACATGGCTGCCTTTCCGCACAGTCCAAAAATCACGTCCATCCTCCACAAGGCAAGAATCGAAAGTGTCCCTTAGCTCCTTGGAGTATCAAACAAAAGAGAATCCAAAGTGAACTTTACAAAGATTATAATATACATGCCTCTCAATTTATCTTTGGCGCAGCTTTTAAGATATTGTATGTCTCTGCATAGGAATGTGTCATTACAAGTTCTACACAGATCTTCCAGGCTTTATCTGTTACTTTTGTTAACAACAATTAAAAACAAGAGACTGATGAAGGCTTTCAATTCAATAACATCTGTTGATTTTACCGCTCTCTCACGCTGAAATGAAGCTTTGACGCTCTCAAAATGCTGAATGGAATACAAGACTACGATACACAAATATCGTCATCTATGAGGCAATTACAGCATCACAAAGGCTGCTTTGGCTGCGCCTATTGTCCAGGTAAATTTTTAATAATATTATCCTCTTCGAACAATATGCTTTGGATTTCTTCAACATGATCTGATACATCCCACTTAAAATAATAAAATTCCTATAACATAACGCAACCAGGCGCAGTGTATTAATTTGATATTTGATGTTCAGACAGCGGACACTGACGATTAAACAGTTCAAACAGAATTTAAGTGCATTTACATTATGGATTGGCTTTGTACTACTTACTACATTGATAAACAAATAAATTAATTGTTGAAATGAAATACGAAAGGGCACAGTGGACAAAAACGAGCAATCGGCTCATATCTCATCAAGAGAGCATTAGCGTCGATACTGAATCATACAACAATGAAAGGCATACACAGAAAGGAAGCTATAACGTGAAGGCGCCAGTGCTGCCAATTGTTGACAAGTAATTTACAGAATCACACAACAATGAAAGGCATACGGAAAAGGGAAGCAATTTACGAGAAGGCGCCAATACTGCAAATTGTTGAAAAGTAATTTACAGAAAATTTCGACATGTACCAATCTGAATAGCCGCGCCCGATGGAAGGATAATAAAAACTATGATACGTCCCTGAGACCTCTCGAGACCAAAAAATAATAAACAAAGCACAGCAACAATGCAAAAGTCGTGGCACTACATCAGGAAACAATGAACACGTGAACTGCGTCTTTTAAACAATCGACAAATGACGTCAGCGTAGCAGTTACAATAGAGGTAGCACGAAAGCTTCTCGCGGTAGCATCAAAGCTAATGACAACAACAGCTGCACTTTTTGGGTGGCGCGCGCCGCGTCGTGCGAAGGCGTCCGCCAGCGTTGCATTTCGCTCCTTGATCTGCCCCTAATGACTATACGCAACAATACTACTCACTCTCATGCGAATAATCATTATGCTCGTTCAGTCAGAGCTCTTGTGCAGTCGGTGCCCGTTGAGCAGTCGGTACTGTTGTGTAAGTGATATTTATGAACCGCAATAACCATAAAAATGTACAATCTACCAGAATTGAAACGTCTTCTCAGCATGGAGGAATTTAAACTAATCGATGATAGAGGCATTCAGTTCACTCCGTCTCATCCGGTCTTCCAAAAACTGTCCGAAAATGTCTTCAAAACATATTTACACAACAATTAAAGAAGATCGTCATGACCTGCTTACTTTTGTTACGAACACCTTCAGGCTGGAATGTTTCGTCGAAGAAAAAGACGACGACAGCAATGATGACTCGTGGAATGTTTTTGGTTCTTCGTGCAACAAGGACATGACAAAGCAATTTGACTTACTACTGTCAGCAGAAAAATGGTCTTCCATAAAACCAACAAAGAGGAAACTTTTAAAGCCTTCAAGACTGGAAATAAGGAAATGGACCGATTTGATGGCTGATAAAATTTATCAACATCACAAAATTCCATGTGCCTTTCCTTTCAAATATGCGGAAGTGTGTGAAAGTTCAAAGCACTTCTTGAAGATCAAAGGAAGATGTACAGAATGCGGAGCCACTTTCGAAGGGATTACTCTGAAGAAGCGAAAAAAGGACAACGATATTATTCTGAACTGCTGATTTTCAAACTTTTCAGATGATAGTAATCACCTGAAAAGAAGACAACTTCGTGGCACGAGAAGACAACAGGTAGCTGCTAAATTGGTTGATTACAGGATGCCTGCAGCTCTTTGGCGAAATGATGAAGCGAAAAATATGTCTTTCGGAGACATGATTCCTCCAAATTTACCAAATGATGATGTCTTGAGAAAGGCTAAAGAACAGGAAAGGGACAAACGATTTGGTATAACAACGACAAGCCTTTTGAAAACCTGGAAATCGCAAAGCATACAACCCATCAGGACGAAATTCACGCAGTCGGATTGGACCCATTCTTCTGTATATATTGGCTGAAAGATCAAAGTCAGTTGCACAAATATTGTCATCAAATCAATAGCAGTGTATACGATTCAATAGATGCTACAGGTGGTGTTGCACTTCGAGTTATTTCACGATTTGGGGATCTGTCAAACAGGGCTGACTGTGTGGAAATTAAGTCAAAGTACATATGCCTGTACCAGTACATGTGGATCCGCGAAGTAAACGTCACTAGTAAACATCCAAATATCGTCAATCGATCATCAATCAGTTGCCCAACTTATCAGATGATATCTTCTAGGCATGACGCATCATTCTTGTCATTTTTCTTTGTGGAAATCGTCAGATCTGGAGCTCCCAGACCAAAAATCATGGTAACTGATTTTGGTAAGACTTTGTTGGTTGCCATTTCTAGAACAATAGCCAATTGCTCGGACTTAACAGATTATTTGAATAGGTGTTATAGTCATATTGTTTTGCATGAAAGAGTAATTCTACGCTCGTGTTGTTTGAGAATAGATTTAAACCATTTTATGGTCATGATTTCGAGGTGGAAATGCTTCTCAAGAAGTAAATCACAAGTCAAACAACTTTATCTTCGAGTTTTGGTCCATATTTACATGATGACAGATTTTCGTCATATTGAAAGTGCTTTGCGCTCACTTTTGGTTGTTGCGTTGCGGTCAAGAATATTCATCAATGGAACATCAGCGCCACCTTGATAACATTATCAGAGGTGGTCCACGTCATTCATATATTGACGAAAAGAAAGATGATGAGAAGAAAACTGATGATTTTGAAAACAATGATGACTGTCTTTTGGAATCAATTTTGAACTCTAAGGAATCTACTGCAAACTCGTGGATTGATAAGGCAAAACGTATCTACAATGAAGCTGAAGTCATCACGAATCAGACTAATGATGACAATTTCTTTGATGTGAATCTGTACAACATTCCTAATGCTGCAGAGATGCTGAAAGAGTTAATGTACTATATACCACTGTGGACAGCAGTGGTGTATCCTTCTTTTCGTATTCCTTTATCTATTCGTTCTTCAGCAGCGATGAAAGGACAATTTTCATAATTAAAGACAATGGGCTTTGACAAGCTGTCTTTACGAGTAGACAAATTCATTTTTCAACATTTGAAGTGGCTGCATGAGGAAACAAAACTGTTAGCACTACTTATGATGGAAAAAGAAGATTCAAAACAAACTGTGAAGCACAAACCAACTGAAGCATCATTGCCTTACCATGAAGAAGAAAACTGGAGAGGAAAAAATAAGAAGCTGAAGATAATAAACCCCAAAAGCAATCATATACTCGATAATTCTGAGAGCACACTGAACAATACCTTACGAAGTGAGACCCAACACGAAGATGGCAATGAGACAAGAGTTAGACAAAATTTTAATAGTTTTGAATGCAGATTTTCTCCTACTTCGAGCTCATTTGTTATGAATGCGGAGAACAACAGTCTCTGAGTCAAGAGTGATAGTGTGTGTTTTTAGCGCTCTTCAGATAATAATTTACTGCCCAATTTGGACTCTAAAGAGATATTTCATTCCACAAAAGACTATCAAGAATCATACTTCACCAGGGATGTCACTGAAATTTCATCCTGTGGTTTGAAAACAGAAGAAAACAGAGAGACCTGTAACAATAAAATGGAGGAGAGTGCAATGCTGAAAAAGCTTCAAAATGAAATCGTTGTCACATCGAGCATACAAACTAAGAGCAAGAAAAAGTACTTAGATGATTGCTCAAACTGGAATTCGACTAAGAAATTCATAGATATTAATTTGCCACTTTTCCTAAATGGGTCCTCAAGCAAATTCAAATCTGCTACCTACAACTTGAAGGGAACGTGCGGTTTCGATTCTTTGATGACCTTATTCATGCAAGCAATATCACTCAGTGATGATTTCAAAAGTAAAATTCAAATGGTGGCCCATCCATTTTTGGATCTGGCTTTGGATGTTTTGGACAAAAAAATTATAAACTCCCGTGTCTGACGTGCCTAAATTCACGCTATGTGAAACGACATTATATTTCCGTTGATACGTATGTTCTTTTCAGACTTGGTTATAATTTCATGCAAGAGGCTGTAGATGCAACAAATGGAGGTCTAAAGACTAACATAAAATGCAAGAAATGTAAAGGAGAAGCAGTCGCAGAAAAGAAATTCGGATGCTACTTGATGATGGATACTAGTATAACAATTTGTCAACTAACTGAAGGTCAGTTTCCTCCGAATCAAAGGAAGAAATGTGTTTTGCAAACGATCACGAAAGAAATCGTAGTCAACAATCAAGAGTACACTCTCGTTGGAGCCATTCATTATAATAGCTCCATCAAACACTACACGGCATATGTCTTCGATGGAGCCTACTGGAAGCAGTACGATGACTTGTATAAAGATGTACAGAAAGTTTCAAAAGAAACGATAATTTCTCCGCACCTGTTCATGTATGTCACGACAGGAAAATTTTCAAATGGAAGCTACAAGTCCGACGAGACGAAACAAGTAGTTCCTACATAGGAACTTTGCTTTATAAGGTAAGCAATTGCTAAAAGTTGGTATCTAAATATTACAAATACAGCTCTTATGTTAATTCTTAGTATCTTTGTTTCTGGTACCACAGCCTCCTGTTTTGGTTACTAGAATAAGAGCATTTTATGCCCTAAATTTCACGTATACATTTTTTTTACTTATTCTTCTTAGATGCAACAAATGGAGGTCTAAAGACTAACATAAGTTCTATGCTTATTTATTACTGAATTTCCTACATATGTATTTCCTTCTAGGTTTTAGTGTATCTTGAAGAAGAGCTGTTAAGGGACCTGTACATCACAGCCTGTAGTTTTTACTGGTACTTTGAAATTTAATAATGCAAGACTGTCAATAGATTCAGGAATGAAACTTTTATCAAAGAATTGGTATATTGTGAGCACCAGGTGAAAAAAATTGTAAATCTGTGGAATACACTGTGCAATGAATATTGATGTTGTTTTACATACTGAATTACACGTAAATGTTATTTTAGGTTCAATGTACTTAACGCTATTCCAAATAAAAAATAAAAAACAAATTTTATTCTTTGAATTATTACATTGTTGAAACAGCAAACCAGTAATATTTACCAATTTCATGTTTTGATTATTTAAAAAAAATGAATTTTAAGAGTAAATTTTTTCTCCTAATGAGTTAAGAACATAATATGACATAGTGCAGCTTAAAATACTTAATCCATTGTTGAATAATGTGGTTTAGTGTGTAGGCAAGCACTATACTATTATTCATCCATAGCTTTGTTTATGTAGCTTTAATAGTGGATGAGATACCGGTAGCAGTATCTCTGTATGCAAACACGTTGATTACAGAAAACTGAAACTAAAGATTTGTATGTCATTCTCTTCTCAATGACGACATTGCAAACCATTCCTGCTCCATAATCTTGTTGATACCTTTCGTGTTCTTTTCATTTTCTTTATTTTTACTTCTTTTCTGTGTTATTCTGGCCTCCTTTTTATGCTTTCAGCAGCTCTTTCAGTTTATGTGACACGTTGCCTGTCCGCCCATACCAGCACAATGTTCATGTTGTTCCTAGTTTTGATGCCTGTTCTGCTCATTGTTTTTAATCTTTACTCCATCAGGCTGGCCAGAGTGGCCGAGCCATTCTAGGCGCTACAGTCTGGAACCGCACGACCGCTTCGGTCGCAGGTTCGAATCCTGCCTCTGGCATGGATGAGTGTGATGTCCTTAGGTTAGTTAGGTTTACATAGTTCTAAGTTCTAGGGGACTGATTACCTCAGAAGGTAAGTCCCATAGTGCTCAGAGCTATTTGAACCATTTTTACTCCACCATTAAAACAAATTGCTACTGTTGAAACGCATTCTGATTTTGTTTTATGCCATGTAAACATTTTTTCTGCACATGCGACAGTCGACAGGTTCTTCAAAGATATTACATAAACGAGGTTCTACGGAAACTGTGGCGCCCACATTAAACAAAATGACATTTAAGCATCAGCGTGATGAGGTACTGTACATGAAGTGTATATTTTTAGAATCAGGAAGAACCAGAAGAATTTTAGTACATAAAACAGTAATTGTTTTGAGCTCTCATGACATCCAGGACCCACTAACAGCTAAAAATATGCCCAGGACCCTCATGGATGAAAGTTAGGTGGCAACATCACCAGACGCTAGGATACATAAAAACATGTGCTGTGTGTAACGGATAAATCTGAAATTGCTATCATTAATATTGTTGCAAACATTTGTTCTAGTTAGAAAGGAAGTGTGGAAGTTTGTTGAGTTACACTACGGTGAGGGTCAAAAGTCTTTTCAATGTATAGAAATGTAAGTATATTTAAATGAATATATTGTACAAACGAACTAAGTAGTATGTTTAAATCCTAATTCAGTACATGACTGATAGAGGCGTTATTATGTTGAGGGAATAAAGTATTAACGTTACTAAGGAGTTCGAAATTTGTAAACAAGAACCTTGTTTATTTGGTCCTCACTAATCCGGATTTCCGGATTATCCGGATTCATATTTCGTGTCCCTTGGTATTTTTCTCTTTTTTTCTTATAAAATGAAGATATGTAGTCGGTGAGGTACATAGGCTGCTTATCACTAGTCCGGTTATTTAGTCTAGTACTAAGTGATAAAGGAGCTCAGAGTGTTTGAGTGACATTGTTTCTCAAGTATTGTACATTAATATAACGGTGTATTGGTATCCATCAAGTAAGTTGCATAGTAAGCACGCCAACCGCACTCCACCAGAGCTCATTGTACCTCTGGTGCGCTTCTCGACAGGTGTGACACCATCTGGTTAATGGCGTGTGTGAATGTATCTGCCCTCTCAGCCATCTGTTTTGCACTGACGAGCCTTTTCTCTTTGAATCATCTAAGCGTGCACATCCCACGCTTCCACCTACAGTTACTACAATCAGTCTTAAGAAGGTGTACCGGCATTTGTACAGTGCTGAACATTTAGACTTTTTGTATTTAGTAGAATATATATCCGGATTTTCGGTTATCCGGATTACTTCCGGTCCCACCTAGTCCGGATAAAAGAGCTTCTTGTGTACCGCACTGCACATTGTAACATTGTTTATGTCTCACATAATTCCAAAATAAAAGTGACAATTTATGATCCGTCCTCATAGCTGTACTTCTAGCAGTACCTCATCTCTTGCGTTCCCAATTTCGCAGAAGTTATCCTACGAAAATTGCAGAAGTAGCACTCCTGGAAGAAAGGATATTGTGACGATGTTCCTTCGTCACAGCCTGGGGTTAGAGACCCGGCCCAGCGCACAGTTTTTATCTGCCAGTACGTTTCACATCGGCACACACCCACTGCAGAGTGAACACACAATCTATTTCATAATCTATTGGCACCATAAAGATGTTATGAGGGTTTTTAAAAGAAATCTTTCGGTGCTATCCAGAACTGTCAGCAAAAGGGTTGTGCCAATTTATTATAATGTAGACCAAGTGGGTCTCTCGAAAATGATATTATCTCATTAATTGTTATCCCCACAAAAGTTTTCGGTAGACCTCTTAGGGTCCTATTAAGAAATGCCATCAGACCTTTTTTACGAATTTATTACTTTTACATGACAAAAGTGAGTCCCACATTAATTATCTAATATAATCTTATCGTCACGAAAAATATTATTATAGTTTTTGGTAGAACTCTGTAGGTGCTATTCATAACTGTCATCAGAACTATTCTACGAATTTTGTTTTCGTAGAGAAAGTGAGTATCAGATTAAAACAATTATTGTATAAACTATTATCGCCACAAAAATGTTCTTATCAGTTTCAATACAACTCTTCGGGTGCTATCGAGAACTGCCAGTAGAACTGTTATACAAATTTATTTTTTCCAAACTGACAAATAATTTTTTAGTATACCAAAATTTTGCCCAGTTATTGTTTTCTTCCCGAAATTCTGCAGAACTATTCGTGTTTTGAGCAGGGAAATCTAGAACTATTGCATACATATCAAGAACTATGAAAAAAAATTTGTATTTCTCGTAAAAGGGGTGCAAACGTCACGGGAAATGCTCATAAGCATTCCTTATTAAATGCAGTTACTACGTAAACAATTACCTGCACAGAATATGTTACCAGTATTTTCGATAGAACTCTTACATTGCTATCCAGAGCTGTCATCAGAACATACGAATAGACATAATTTTTTTTACAGTAAGTGAGCCCCACAATTAATCAATTATCTTACAAACTATTATAACCACAAAAAATGTTATTATGATTATCGATAGAAGTCTTGGGGTGTTGTCCAGAACTGTTCATCAAAACTGTTGTACGAATTTATTTTTTTCTGTGGAGACAATAGGTCTAACATCAAAGCAGTTACCGTATAAACTAACATCACCACAAAGAGATATTATTATGATTTTCGATAGAGCTCTTGGTGTTCTGTACAGAACTGTTGTACGAATTAACTTTTTTCGAAAATTGACAAAGAATGTTTTCAATAAGAAAATTTTTTCGAATTTTATTGTTTTCTTCGTAAAATTCTGCAGGACTATTCAAATTTTGTACAAAGAACTCTAGAACTATGGCATTTCTATCAAGAACTCTGAAAAAAATATACATTTTTGAAAAAAAGGGTGCCAACTTCACAGTAAGTGAAGAGGTTTCCTCCTTAAATTGCAATTATCTCGTAACCTATTAGCTGCACAAAAAACTGTTATTAGGATATTCGGTAGAACTATTGGGGTTCTGTTCAGAACTGTCCTCAGAACTGTTGTACGAATTTACTTTTCGCGAAAATTAACAAAGAATGTTTGCTATACGAAAACGTTTTCCAGTATTGTTGTTTTCTTGGCTAAATTCTGCAGAACTATTGAAATTTTGTACAAAGAACTCTAGAACTATGGCATATTTATCAAGAACTCTGAAAAGTATATACATTTCTGAAAACAAGAGTGCCAACTTCACAGTAATAGAAAAGATTTTCTCCTTAAATTGCAATTATCTCGCAAACTATTAGCTGCACAAAAAAATGTTGTTGGGATTTTCGATAGAACTATTGGGGCTCTGTTGAGAACTGTCTTCAGAACTGTTGCACGAATATACTTTTTGCAAAAATCGACAAAAAATCGTTTCGATACCACAATTTTTACGAGTGCTGTTGTTTTCTTCGCTAAATTCTGCAGAACTGTTGAAATTTTGTACAAAGAACTCTAGAACTATGGCTTATCTATCAAGAACTCTGAAAAAAATGTATATTTCTGTAAAAAAAGGGTGCCAGCTTCACAGTGGGAGCACCTTATGGAGTTCTTAATTATGTTGCAATTTCCTCTTAAACTATTACCTGCACAAAAAAATACTACCAGGATTTTCGATAGAACTCTTCACGTGGTGTCCAGAACTGTCATCAGAACTGTTGTACGAATATATTTATATTTTCTGTAGAGAAAGTGTGTCCCACATTAAATCAATTTATCCCATAAACCGTTACAGCCATAGAAAAATGTTACTGGGATTTTCGATAGAGCTCTTGGGGTTCTGTTCAGAGCTGTCCTCAGAACTGTTGTACGAGTTTAATTTTTGCGAAAATTGATAATGAATGTTTTCGATACGAAAATGTTTTCGAATATTGTTGTTTTCTTCGCTAAATTCTGCAGAACTATTGAAATGTTATACAAAGAACTCTAGAACTATGGCATATCTGTCAAGAACTCTGAAAAAAATATACATTTCTGAAAAAAAGAGTGCCAACTTCACAGTAAGTGAAAAGATCTTCTCCTTAAATTGCAATTATCTCGTAAACTATTAGCTGCACAAAAAAATGTTACTAGGATTTTCGATAGAACTCTTGGAGCTCTGTTCAGAACTGTGCTCAGAACTGTCGTACTTATTTACATTTTGCGGAAATTGACAAAGAATGTTTTCGATACGAAAATTTTTTTCGAGTATTGTTGTTTTCTTCGCTAAATTCTGCAGAACTATTGAAATTTTGTACAAAGAACTATAGAACTATTTCATATCTATCAAGAACTCTGTAAAAAATATACATTTCTGAAAAAAAGGGTGCTAACTTTACACGACTATGAATTTGAACTACTGTGACGTGAGGAATCTCGGCATTGACAATAGTGTAGAAAGTGAATCGGAAAGTATTGTAGACGGTATGTCAAACGTAACACACGAACAAAGACGTGGCCTGTATGAAGTAATAATGAGGAATAAGAGTGTGTTTTCAGACAGACCGGTACTTGTGGAAGGATATAAATGCAAGTTTCATGTAATTCCGCACGAACCATTCTTCGTGAGACCGTATGCTATACCACTGTCCAAAAAGGAAGCAGTGCAACGAGAGATAGCTAAGACGATCGAATGGGGAGTGATTGAAAGAAGTACGAGTCCATATAATAACGGTTTGGTCATTGTAGCAAAACGGGATGGTAGTGTGCGTATTGTGATTGACGCATGCACGTTGAACAGGGTCATTCAACGCGAAACCGACAGACCAGAGAGTATGGAGGAGATTTTGCAACGTTTTCATGACGTTAAGCTCATGACTAGCCTCGATCACACAGAAGTTACTGGCAAATAGAACTCGATGAAGAATCTAGGCCATACACCGCATTCTTGTTTGCGGGCAGGTGTTATCAGTATAGAGTAGTGACGTTTGGACTTAATATATCTGTGTCCATATTCTTCTGGGCCCTAAATAAAGTGCTAGGCCCGGCTTTTAGTTCAAGATTAACTGTATATGTTGACAACCTATTGTTGGCCAATGCCACTTTGCATGAGCATTGTGACCTGTTAGATGAAGTTTTTAGAGCATTGCGCCATGGCGGAATGACTCTAAAACTAAAGAAATGCGAATTTGTGAAGCAGGAACTGAAATTTTTAGGGCATGTAATTACCACTGCTGGTATTACGAAGGACCCAGAGAAACTAGAGGCAATAAGGAATTGTCCTCCACCCAAGTCTAGCATATTGTTAAAAAGTTTTCTAGGGCTCACAGGACTTTACCGTAAATTTCTAAAAGGACAGGTGTTTAATGATGAAAATTTGAATAACTTCTTAGGCAAAAATGTTCCGTTTGTGTGGACTGACGGGTGTCAGGCCGCTTTCGAGAGATTAAAAGACGAGTTGTTAAGATCTAACGTACTATTTCAGCCTGATTTATCGCTACCCTTACATCTGGGGACGGATTCGTCGAATTACGGGGTGGGGGTAGAACTGTCCCAAGAAGTTGGTGAAGGAGAGGATAAGGAACACCGGACGATTACGTTCGCGAGTCAAACTTTATCAAAAAGTGATCGAAACTACACGATTTCTGAAGAGTGCCTCGCTATCGTGTGGGGATTCAAGAAGTTCACGGGTTACCTATGGGATTATTCATACGGACCGTAAGGCGCTCACTTATCTGAATGATTGTAAATTACTTCACGAAAGACTGACTAGGTGGTCGCTGTATTTACGGCAATTTAACTATGACATCTGTTACGTAAAAGGGACCGACAATTGCGTAGCGGATGCGCTATCGTGGTTGTCCGAGTCTAATCAAGATGTATTGAAAGATGAGTCAGATGGACTAGTCAAATTATACTATTTTAAAGAAGTTGAGGGACGTAAATTAATAGTGAGCATCCGTAAGAATCTACGTTGTCATCAGAACGAGGACGGTTGTTTAAATATGGTGAAAACCCGGTATGACTAAAGGAGTCCAGAAGGAGAGAAATTAAGGAAGTATTACTAGATATACGATCATATCTTGTACATACGTAAGGGTGAAGATAGTAATATTTGGCAGGTATGCTGGCCCACCAAATACGTCACGGAAGTAATAGACTACTGCCATTAGTCGTATGGTCACTGTGGACCAAAGAAATGTACGGAAAAGCTGAGTGAAGCAGTGCATTTTAACAACATGTTGAAACGCTTTACTGACAGAGTGAAAACTTGCGATTTATGTCAGAAGGTGAAGGTTACCAACTGTACGAGTCGTGATCCTATGCAAAGTATAAGGACTAACGACAACTTTGAATTACTATGCGTGGACCTGTACAGACCTTTGCCCAAGTCATCAGGAAACTTTGCCTACATTTTAGTAGTGCTAGAAGCTTTTTCCAAGTTCATCAAACTATACCCGATTAAGAAAGCTACAGCCAAAGCGGTCTATAGCAAGCTTGTGAACGATTATTTTGTTCATATTGGTAAGCCCAAGGCGATTCTATCAGACAATGGGGCACAATTTACTTCTAAGTTGTGGAATGAAGGCATGGTAAGTAATGGGGTCGAAGTGATCCATATTTCAGCTTACTGTCCGGCTGGAAATCGCTCTGAGAGGTATATGCGCGATCTAGGCGGACTTTGCCGTACCTATTGCCATCACAACCATAGGGCATGGGGCAAATATGTAGCAGAATTTGAGAAAATTTGAGACATGAATCTACGGGATTTTATCCAGAGGAAATCCTGTTAGATGACAGAAGTAAAAGTTTAGTGTAAGAGATAATCAAATTCCCTCTACGGAATAACATTAGTATGGGTGTGAAAAAAGATCGTTTGCTAGAAATAATGAAGCTAAAAGCCGATGCTCGCATACGTCGTCATGACGCTAAAGCGCGTTTTGCTAAGTTTGCAATCGGAGACTTAGTACTTGGAAAAGCTCATGAGAAATCGAGCGAGATAGACAATGAAATCTCTAAATTTAAGTTTGTTTATAATGGACCATATAAAGTCATTGGAATACCTCACACAAATGCTTATTGCTTAGAGTATCCAAGCTCTGGAAAACTATTAGGTATACGGAACATTAAAGACTTGAAATTGTACCAACCAAGGATTGATCAATACCACAGAATGGGTAATTTGTACAGTATGTAGATATAGAGTATAAGATTTAAGGATTTGATATGTTGCCATGCTTTTGCCTGACCAAGAGGTGATTAAAGAAGTTGTAATTAATAAGTAATTAATTTTGATTAAATGATCTATAAGAGTAACTGATTATTAATTAATTGAAAAATCCAAGCTGCTAGTTTAAGTTTTCAGCTAGTCACAGCAGATTAAGGAATGTAAATATGATTTTGTAACTAGCTGTAAGATTTCATGAATATGTGTTTTACTAGTCATTGGCGATGTACTTAGACGCCGTTTTAAGTTTCACGCTAGTACATGCGTGTGATGATGGACAGTGTCGAGTTATCCACTGTGATGGTATTAACGGACTCCTTAAGATTACTCGGGAGTGAGTTTTTTCGAAAGAATTCAGTGAAACGGACGTTCTGGAAATGCCGTTACACAGGCGAGTGAGATCAAGCATGCCGCACAGGCGGGCGCAACAATACTGGCGAGGCGGAGCCGCTGTCGGCTCTTGTGCCGCTGTCGGCATTCTTTGTGCTTGCGAGTACGGAAGGCGGAGTTGTTTTTCTTCCCGGACAGCTGATGTGAAAGAATTCTGCTGTCAATATTCGTTTTTTTTCGATCTGCTGTATATTATTTTCTTGTTTAGCGTTAAGGGGATTCTCATGGCGAGAATCTTAATTATGAAGAGATTATATAAAAATGTGTATTCTATGTAATTAATTATTAATGTGCGTATATTTATCTACCTGCTTTTATGGCCATGTACTCTGATTAATTTTGTAAGTAGTATTCCATTTCTTGATACTGTTAGGGATTTTGCTGATTGTAAAATAGCCAATCCATTCCTATGTTTTCTATGAATTTTAATATGTTGTCAACCTGTTTTCTTTTGTGCAAGATGACAGCATGGAATAAGATTAGGAGTGTCTCCACTCAATTATTATGGTCTAAAAATTGATTTATGGTTAATTAGCCTAATGCTAAATTTTCTTTATGTTTTGAGCATATACATTTCCGCTGGGTTTTTTTTTTTGGGACATTTTCTGAGTCTGCTTAGGTTACACGAACATCCTCAGACAATGTGGGGCACGTGTAACACCGGAATTGCATATCCTCCTATTTCCATCTATTGTACTTTAAATTTTTTCCTTATTTTGTTACCTGAAGATATGACATTTCTGTGTCTTTATATATTATAATTGTTTTACAATTTGTATATATATATATATATATTTATGCATTTATGTTGATGTGTAATTGGTTTGTTTTGTAAATATTATTTGTATTTTTACGCTGGGTCTTGCCTAGGAAAAACTATGCTATCGAACGATTACATCGATAGGTCGTGTGGAGAACCAAAGTGTTTAGGATCTTGGGTAGTGTCAACTCTGCCGTGTGGAGCGCGGGCAGAGCAGAGTCTGGCTGGAGTAGGGCGGTGGAGCAGGTGTGTCGAGTGACGCTCCCGCGAGTTGCTGCGCTTTCGGCGTTTGGTAGCTTGTAATTGCGCTCGACTTGCTATAATACTTTCTGACACGGTGTCGCGGAAGGGAAACATTAGCTGGCACACATCAAGAGCCCGTTTCGCCTGGTGACCGTGTCGAGAAGAAGGCGCGCCAACATCCAGCTTCTGCAGCAGCGACGGCCGGCAATAAGTGACTGTCGACACCTCGATCGACGACTTCAAACGTTCAATCAACCAACAAGAAAGACTGAAAGCACGTTAAGTTTTATAACTGTATGGCAGACCTCAACTTTTCAAACTGTTCCATTTGCATCACTAAAATACAGCAACTTAGCATGAATCTTTGTTGCTCATTGTCCCAATTGCATTACCAAGCAGGGTCCCTTCCTTTTCCGAAATGAACCCGTGTATCGTTGAAATTAAAACGCCAGCATTAAAGTAATATCATTCCATTTCACTACTTTAATTTCAAAGTTCAGTTGAAGTACTCATAGCTGGCTACAATAAGGAAACAGAACTATATTTAGATTACACAAGCACAGATTAAGAGTGCGAGTTTTGTTACCATATTTTAGCTTACCTGTGACTGCAGCTCAGCTTGGTACGTACTAAATTTTACTATTGTTAATTGTTCAAAATCGTTTAATTCAAGTTCAAAGTTAAATCTCTTATTTCTAAATTGCGTAGATTGAAGTTGCTTTTGAGATGATTGTTGAGGTAGCCCAAGACTAACCGTATTTTATTTAATTTCGTAGTGCTTCAGAAACAAAGTTCACTATTAATTTCAGTCACTAAATTATCTTTCAATTTTTCTGGTTTTATTAATTCTTTTGCTAAATTAAGTCAGAGTGTAGCGAAATTTATTACTTCTGACAAACATTCAGTTTTCACACAACAAGTGTCAACCTTCAGTTGCCAACCTTTTGGGGCTAATTTTATGTGCATTAACCTTTTTTTTAGTTATTATAGTAGTTGTCCATAGGACTGGCGACTGTAATTTTCCCCGAATCTCAAATATCTAATTAACGCCAGTTAATTGATAACGTAACGACCGCACATTTACTTTCTTTATTAACTTTACCCTTTTTCAAAATTAATTTGCACCAATTTCGTTTGCATTTTTCCTCTTTACCGACAGATTAACTTCGGTGACGATTGCTTTTTCCCAAATTTCCAATAGGTACACGCGGTTTAGTTTTTCACTGTCATTAAGGTCGATAAGTGAGGGGGATGTTGCAAGACTTCCCTCCAATGCTGAATAAGTGATCCCTTGATGTCTTAGAAAGCGTCCTATCAACCAATCCCTTCTTACACTCAGTGTGTGCCACAAATTTTGTTTTTCTCCAATTCTGTTCAGTACCTCCTCATTAGTTACGTGATCTACGTACATACTCTTCAGCATTCTTCTGTAGCAACAGATTTCAAAAGTTTCTATTTTCTTTGCTAAGCTGCTTATCGTCGATGTTTCACTTCCATATATGGCTACACTCCATACTAATACTTTCAGAAAAAACTTCCGAACACTTTATTTGATATTCAACGGTAATAAATGCCTCTTCTTCAGAAATGCTTTCCTTTCCATTGCCAGGCTACACATTGTATACCTTCTACTTCAGCCATCATCAGTTATTTTGCTGGCCAAATTAAAAAACTCATCTGCTACTTTAAGTGTCCCCCAGTATCACCTAATTTGATTCTGTTATCTTTGCTTTGCTTTAGTTACGGTCGTCTTATTTCCCCCTTTCAAGACTGTTCATTCCCTCCAGTTACTCTTCCAAGGCCTCGGCCGTCTCTGACTAAACAACAACGCCATCGTCAAATCTCAAAGCTTTTGTTCCATTTCGGGCGTGCAGCCCAATAAATTTCATTTTTCTTCCGATATTTGGGCTATATACCGTCGAGTCTCCTTCAGAGTGAGCCGGGTGACTGTCGCTCCAGCACTTGTTCTGCCGTTTTAAACCCGCGGACCGCGTCACTGCGCATGCGGCCACAGACACAGAAGACGCCTGAGACGTTGATCAGCGACAAAGAGGTACAACATATGTTTTTATTTCTTCTTCCTGAACTTCGATGCCTACTCCAAATTTTTCTTTGATTTCGTTTACTGCTGTAGCCCTTCGTTAGTTACGCGATTTACTCACCTAATCTTATGCATACTTCTGTAAGACGCTATTTCAAAAGATCTTCTTTTTGTCTGAACTGATATCATCCATGTTTTTCGTCCGCACAGGGCTACACTCGAAATAATACCTTCAGAAAAGGCTTCCTAACTTAAATTTATATTCAGGGTTAACAAATTTCTCTTCTTCAGAAACACTTTTTTATCCTTTGACAGATCAGTTGTTCTAATAACCAAATAATATATATCATCTGTTACCTTTACTGTTTCATTTTACGATCTAGTTCACTCAGCATCACCTTACTTAATTCAACTACGTCCCGTTACCATTATTTTGCTTTTGTTGAAGTTCATTTTATATCTTCCTTTCAAGACACTGTCCTTCCGTTCAACTGCTCTTCTAAGTCCTTCGCTATCTCTGACAGAATTAAAACTACGTCAGCAAACCTTGAAGCTTTGATTTATTCTCCGTAAACTTCAGTTTCTCCTCCATATATTTCTATCGTTTCCTTCATTTTTTGCTTAGCGTACGGGTTGAATAACATCGGGGAAGGACTACAACCCAGGCTCATTCTCTTCCCAACCACTGCTTTCCTTTCATGCTGCTCGACTCATAGCTACCGTTTCTGTAAAAGTTGTAAATAGCCTTTCGCTCCATGTATTTTACCACTTCTTCCTTCGGAATCTCAAAGAGAGTATTCCAGTCAACATTGTCAAAAGATTTCTCTATGTCTACAAATGCTATGAATGCAGGTTTGCCTTTCCTTAATCTACCTTTTAAGATAAGTCGTATGGACCGTATTGCCTAGCGTGTTCCTACACTTTCCCGGAAACCAAACCGATCTTCCCCGACGTCGGCTTCTACCAGTTTTACCGTTCTTCTGTAAATAATTCGTATTAATATTTAGCAACCATGACTTATTAATTGATAGTTCCGTAATATTCACACCGTCAGCACCTGCTTTCTTTGGAATTGGAATTATTACATTCTTCTTGAAGTCTGGGATATTTCGTCCGTCTAATACAACTCTCATACCAGATGGAAGAGTATTGTCACGCTGTCTCCCCCAAGGCTATCAGTAGTTCTGAGGGAATGTCATCCACTTCCGGGGCCTTTTTTCGACTTACTTTCTGTCAATTTCTTTTCGCAGTATCGTATCACCCACTTTATCTCTATTTATATCTCTTTCACTTACATAATATTGCCTTCAAGTTCATCTCCCTTGTATAAAGCCTCTGTATACTCCTTTCACCTTTCAGGTTTCTCCTCTTCAGTAATGGTTTTCCATCTGAGCTCTTGATATTCGTACAGCTGCTTCTCTTTTCTCCAAAAATCTCTTTAATTTTCCTCTATATTTCCCATAGTGAAATATGCTTCTAAATCCCTACATTTAACCTCTAAACATTCCTCGTTAGCCAATTTGCACTTCCTATTACTCTCATTTTTAGACGTTTGTATTCCCTCTCGCCTGCTTCATTTGCTGCATTTTTATATTTTTCCTTTCATCAGTTAAATTCAATGTGTCCTGTGTTATCCAAGGATTTCTACTAGACCTTGTCTTTTTACCTATTTGATCCTCTGCTGCATTCGCTATTTCGTCTCCCAAAGCTAACAATTCGTCTTTACTGAATTCCTTTCCCGTGTTCTATTCAGTCGTTCCCTAATGCTTCCTTTGAAACTTTCAACAACCTCTGGTTATTTCAATCTATCCACATCTCCTTAATTTCCTACCTCTTTCCAATATCTTCAGTTTTAATCTGAAGTTCATAACCGATAATTTGTGTCCAGAGTCCACATCTGCCTTTGGTAATGTCTTACAACTTAAAATCTGTTTGCGAAATCACTATCTTACCACTACATAAACTGTCTAAAGCCTTCATGTGTCTCTAGGTCTCTTCCAAATAAAAAAACCTCGGTCATAATCCTTAAACCAAGTTTTCCAATGATTAAAGTATGCTCTGTGCAAAATTCTACCCGGCGGCTTCCTCCTTCATTCCTTTCCCCCAGTCCATATTCACCCACAATTTTTCTTTCTCTTCCTTGCCCTACTGACGTATTTCAGGACCCCATCACAATCAAATTTTCATCTCCCTTGGCTGTCTGAGTAATATCTTTTATTTCATCAAACATTTCTTGAATCTCTTTATCATCTGCCGGGCTAGTTGGCATATAAACTTGTACTACTGTTGTGGGTGTTGGCTTTGTCTGTATCTTCGCTACAATAGTGTGTTCACTGTCCCGTTCTTTTTTCTGATTCATTATTAAACTTAATCCTTCATTGACCCTATTTGACTTTATATTCATCTGACTATAAGCTCCGTTCCTCCTGCCACTGAACTTCATTAACTCCCACTATATCGAACTTCAACCAATCCATTTCCCTGCGTGATAAGGAGATTCAACATTTCACACTCCGATCCTCGGAACACAAGTTTTCTGAACTGGCTGCTGCATCTCTTCAGGAACCACGAATTTGTCTGGCCTCTCACTAGATACCCCATCCCCCCCCCCCCCAATTGCAGTTTCTCCAGCGGTATGGCTACCTGTATCGTTGATGAACGCAAGCCGCTTCTCCAATCGAAAAGTCCATGAGACTATATACACTACTGGCCATTAAAATTGATACACCACGAAGATGACGTGCTACAGACGCGAAATTTAACCGACTGGAAGAAGATGCTGTGGTATGCAAATGATTAGCTTTTCAGAGCATTCACACAAGGTTGGCGCCGGTGGCGACACCTACAACGTGCTGACATTAGCAAAGTTTCCAACCGATTTCTCATACACAAACAGCAGTTAACCGGCGTTGCCTGGTGAAACGTTGTTGTGATGCATCGTGTAAGGAGGAGAAATGCGTACCATCAGGTTTCCGATTTTCATAAAGGTCGGATTGTAGCCTATCGCGATTGCGGTTTATCGTATTGCGACATTGCTGCTCGGGTTGGTCGGGATCCAATGACTGTTAGCAGAATATGGAATCAGTTGGTTCCGGAGGGTAATACGGAACGCCGTGCTGGATCCCAACGGCCTCGTATCACTATCAGTCGAGATGACAAGCATCTTATCCGCAAGGCTGTAACGGATCGTGCAGCCACGTCACGATCCCTGAGTCAACAGATGGGGACGTTTGCAAGACAACAACCATCTTGTGTATATATATATATACATATATATATATATATATATATATATATATATATATATATATATATATATATTTAACATGTAAACGTCACTACAGGTACTTGGATTTAGGTTATGACATGTTCTATATGCTTGCCATCATTGGCCATGATGTAGGGCAGAGGAATAGCGAAATTCTACATGACAAGCTGAAGTTTAGAAACATCGATGCTGTCGATGACCTGAATGGCTGCTTTTAGCTCAGCAATGGTGTTGGGGTTATTGCTATACACCTTGTCTTTAGCCATACAAAATTAGTCTCATGTGTTCGGATCCGGAGAATACGGCGGCCAATTGAGGCCCATGCCAGTGGTCTCTGGGTTTCCAGAGCCTACACGGTCCCCAAAGTGGTCTTCAAGATATCAGACACCCTCCTGCTTCGACGGGGTCGAGATCCGTTTTGCACGAACCACATGTTGTCGAAATCAGGGTTACTTTGGATAATGGGGATAAAATCATCTTCCAAAACCTTCACGTACCTTTCGGTACGTTCCATCAAGGAATATCCCCCCCCCCCCCCCCCCCTCGTTTGTTTCGTGACTGCACATTGCACACCACATAGCTACCCGATGAGGGCGAAGAGACTTCTCGATCGCGAAATGCAGGTTCTTAGTTTCCCAAATCCGCCAGTTTTGCGTATTGACGAACCTATCCAAATGAAATAAGCTTCGTCGTTAAACCAAATCATATTCACACCAAAATCCTGTTCGTCAGTTCTGTGGACAATAGTGTTGGCGGAAAAGCCGCTGTTCCTTGGCCCTGGGGCTTAATGGCTAATGGGTTTGAAGTTTGTACGGGAAGAGATGCAGGTCTTCAACAACAATCTGTTGCAGTTTCTCCCAGTTGATTCCCACCTGTTGTGTAGCTCGTCTGATCGATTTACTGGGGGCTGGTTTGAAACACAGCGCTTATCTTCTCGATGTTTTCAGGCATTTTCACCCGTTTTGGATGACCGACGTTGCCAACACTGTCATCACGAACATTACCCGTTCCTCTCAAACTTGCGAATCGAATTCTTGATTGTTCGCACACTTGGACCGGTTGTCTTCTGCTTGAACTCGGTCGCAAACCTCTTTTCAGCAGCAGTTGGGCTGTTTTTGCTCGCATAGTAGGCTTTATACAATCGCTATACCCTTGGGCACGCTGTACCTTGACATTTTCAGGTGATTGACTAATTAACTGACTCGATAAATTAATTAAACCCCCTGTGGGAAACTTCCCAGCCCTCTCCCTCCCCTGCCCCACCTGGAAATTGACGGGAGAAAGCCTCATTTGATTGGCCATTTGGAGGGAAATCGATTTTGGAGTATGGACTATTCTTTAAACAATTTGCACAATGTGTGGATTACTGTTTATTTAAATAATTTATGGGATATAAAGTGGTGTTTGTAATGCAGTTTACTCATTTAGTTAAAGCATTTGTCGGGGAAATTACCTGCACTATATGGAGTTCCGTTTGTGGAGCTATCTGCGGCACATGTGCGGACACAGACATGCAGAAGACATAGAAAATGCATTGCAAATTTAGAATGTGTGGATGGACGTAACTGGATGCATTTGAGCATTTGAGCCATGACATCCGACAGGAAAATAGTGAATTTGTGCTAGATGCTGGCAGCGGTACTATCTTCACAAGCAATTTTAGAATACGATACGAGAAGTGATGTCATGATCGCATGGGTAGAAGTGGCATAAAATCGATAAAATTACGAAAAATGGCGGAAAATACGTGTAAATTGAGGGAAAATATGCCAAAATGTGGGAAAATTTTGGGAGTACTAGCACGTCTTCTGTTTGGTGCAGGACAATTATTGTACAGCCTGCTCAGAAGTATCCGAACGATCTGAATTGCATTTCGCCTGATTCGCGTGCAACCGGCATAACGCAGCTGTCTAGCAGGTCCTCTAATCGCTCCTTGGTACAGTCGTTTGACTATTGAAAATGGTTCCAACAAGTCACCACTAGAGAACACTGTTCTGTATCTCAATAACTCAAGTTGGCACGATACTACAAACATCAGGGACCACCTTATCACAGATAAGACTGTCCTTAAGGCTTGTAAGCTCACATTTATTACAATAAATGACATATCTGAAATGTTACCACTCTCATTATTACATCAGATAGGTAATGCCCGTAGTAAGTTTGTCGTATTCATGATTTATTCTTGGAAGTAACAAATGGTTCAAATGGCTCTGAGCACTATGGGACATAACATCTGTGGTCATCAGTCCCCTACAACTTAGAACTACTTAAACCTAACTAACCTAAGGACATCAAACACATCCATGCCCGAGGCAGGATTCGAACCTGCGACCGTAGCAGTCGCGCGGTTCCGGACAGAGCGCCTTAACCGCGAGACCACCGCGTCAGGCTTGGAAGTAACATACCGTCCTTATTATTTAACACAAAATGACATTAAAAATTTAAGATATTCACGAGCAGCTAGTTGCGAATATGTATGAACTTCAAATGACACGACGAAGCGTCTCGTTCTGCATATGGATTCAAACCCAGGTCATGCAGATTAAGCAAAGATTTTGTGACTGACGGAGACTAACAGTCATTCCTGATTAGACATACAGAGAATGATATACCTCGATTTTAGACAGTATCAGTTAACAAATATCAACTTTAAATTACATAACGCAGACATTTTTAACGGACGCGAATTCCTACCCAGCATCTACTGTCCCTGTTAACGAACTACGAGAGATGTTAAATATTGCTTCTTCACAAGTAACTTACTTGAAATGACGTGAGGTAAAGCTTTGTGTTGGACAGGGATTCGAACCCAGAACATAATCGGATTGATATCGAAGCACAATCAATTGTGACATATCGGATTTTCTCGGCAGTAGCTAGATCTTTTAACTGAAATGACGAGACGAAACATTAATTTTTTCCTTCCCAGGACTCCAACCCGGCACCTATCGCTGTTATATTCTAGAGAAAACGAACGTTAAATATGGGTTTGTTGCAACAGCAGCGACATGTGAGCATGTTTTAACTAGAAATAATATGACGAAGAGTTCAGTGCTGACTGGGAATAGAGCCCCACACATGTCGTTGTTGACTACACACAAAGGGGCGTCAGCTACCGAATTTTTCGCCACCAGCAGCTCGGAATAACATCTTGAACTTACAGTGATCTCGCAAATAGTTCTGTGTGTCACTGTGAGTCAAAAACGTCAAATATCGTTAGTGTTGACAACGAATGAAAATTCATTAAACATCAAAATTATTATCCACCAGCAGAGAGGTGTTCTCATGCTAGAGCTTGATAATACATAATGAAATCTTTAGTTCCGGACCACGATTCGAACCCATTCACGCGCAACATGTGGAGATGTTGAGGAATCTGCAGTTTTGAACAAACAACAAATTGTAGCCGAGCTGTATTGTCACGAAGGGATCAAATTCCGCGTTAAGGGCGGTCTGAGTTGCATTCCCAGTTCAGAACCAATTTTATCGACATACAGAAGCTCACATAAAAGATGGAATAAGTGTCCTGTGACCCTACGTAACGTTTGTTTCGTCACTAGAAATAAATAACTAGAATAAGAAAGGTTACTGGTGACAGAGTTTCTACATGTCGCCACTCCAGACTTTATTGTGGTTGAAACTAATTTCTACTTGGCAGAGGAGGAATATCATTTTTAATGTGAATTGCAGACCACAGTACCATTATATCTTCTTCGCTTGGTGTAGCCAGAAGAGAATGGAATCTGTCTCTCCCTATCTAAAATCACTGACAGAAGTTCGAATCGAACCCAGACCGTAGGTATATGAACTTATCATCAGTCCAACAGACCACCAAATCCTCTTCTCCGTGACTCGTTTTTCTATTGTAACGCCGTTGCGCCACACTGGATGAAAATTCTGACACATAGGCTCCCTGTAGTAATTTGCAGCATGTTCAGTAAATTCATTTACTTGGTTGACCGAATCACCATGAACTAGCTGCCTCGGCTATCCAGTGCATACATTCGACTCTATTTTGTAATCACCGAAATAGAATCACGTAACTGCCACCTACACAGAACAGCCAACAGTGTAGGATGCAGAAATTTAAATAGGAAGTGTTCCTTTCCACTTGAGCTACTGTATTGCGCTTTCTGTTTGTTGAAAACGTCGAGCAGTGCAAAAGAAAAGCTGTAACTGTTTGTCTCTCAGAAGTCTAGACCCGGGTATATGCATTATCTCACAGTGGAGTGGAAGGCAGAAGTTCTGGAGGAATTGTTGAGTTCATGGTAAGTGTCGCGCACTGTAGATAAGATGTCGCGAGTTCGAGTACATTCACTGCTTCTGCTGTCTGCTAACGTTACAAATCTAATGGAACTTTGAACATAATTCCCTTCAATTCTCAACCCAAAATAGTCGCATGTCAAAAAAGGGGTAACTACTGCGACATTTTGTTCTTTTCAGGCTTAATAGACATCCAGGGAGCAGAGGCATCTCGAAACTCTTGTATTATGTATGGGGATAGCGCATCGTGCCAAAATGCGCCAGAAAAGTATTTTTTACATTAGCTGTCGTGTGGTAGTGGCATTTTATTCTTCTTCAAACCTTGTTTGACAGCTTTAACTCAGAACAAGTTTTCTACATGCATGTAATCAGTAAACAGCATGTGCATTGTCCGACTGTTATAGATAACATCAGAGAATTCGCATATATCCTTGATGATTAATATCTCCCTCATGTTTACTATTGTTTTAACAACACTAAAGGAAAACTTACGAAAATTGTGCACTGTATTACAAGAAATGAAATAAAACTACCCACGATAACCTTACGACGAAAGTCTGTTTTAATAAAACTGAGTATCTGTACACAAGCGTGCCTCTATGGACACGAATTAGTAAAATACTACTCATTTAGATTTTGATTGGGTCTGTGTTTAATTGGTATGCTGTGACATACTCAAGGGGTACACAAATGTGGCATTTCATAAATAAAGTTACATATTCCTAGAACCCAAAATTTGCTTGGCAGCAGCGGAAAGAGGCGTTACCTGTTGTGCAGCATTGTAAGTTTTTCACCATTGCACTATGAGCCGAAAGTATTTTCTTGTGATTTCCTTATCGATGTTTGATCTGACTGCTTGTAGCTCTCCCACAGAAGGGATAGAAACGTTGTCGTTAGTGAGACTGGAACTGCGAACCATAACAGACACTTTTTCACAGGTCAGCACGTTACCAAAGAGCTGGCGAAGAGGTATGTGTCTTAGCTTCGTCTTACGGGTCCAGTGGTTGTTAGAACTCGCAAACCGCTATTTAAAGGACGAGATTAGTTGCGATTTCCACGTGCAACGACTTTCCTGGGCTGAAAACCGAATGCTGATCCAATACAAAAATATTCATAATGTCATTTCAAGCCCTATAACGTGCTTATCGGCCTGCTAGTGAAAATTAACGTGCATTTTTAATGTCTGTTTATGTGTTGCCAACAATCGCATTAGGTGCCGTTATTTCTGGTCAAACACGCACACATCTTACTGTTGGTGAGTAAGCAGCTGATACTTAAGCTATATTCGTGGATACACAGTAGGTGTGCAGTTCGATTGTCGCTTAGGCACGAAAGTTTGTATCCTTGTTTTAGATTCAAACACCTAGCAGCTGGTAAGAAAAACCGATACGTAATATTTGATTTTACTTAGTCAACAATCCGATTATGTGTTGGGTTCGTATCTCCGTCACAGAACTCCACATCATGCACTTCATCTTTATTTGCATGCACACTTTGTTACTCCAGAATGGAGGTATATCACACATCTTTCGTGGTTAGTTAACAGGGACGAAAGGGTCTTGATAGGAGTCCCGGTTTATTACAAAAATTGTCGTCTTTTATTGTCAAGTTTAGACCTGGTTACTGGAATTGTCGAAAGTTTCGGTAATTCATGACTCTTCATTGCTATTTCTCAATACGACATTATTAGATTAGATTACATTAGATTAATTCTTGTTCCATAGATCATTTCGTAATGTTGTGGAACGTGTTATTTTAATGAAAGATTTCTTTACATACCATGATTCAATTTCTTTACAACAATTTTTTACTCTCTCTCTCTCTCTCTCTCTCTCTCTCTCATTCTTTTTGATTTTTATCTCTCTCTCTCTGTCTGTCTGTCACACACACACACACACACACATTCTTTTTTTTATTTTTATTTGTTTGTTGTGCTCGACTATCAGCGAGGCACGAAAATTTCTGTGAATGAGTTCTTAGTTTTGAGTACACTTACGAAAGAAATGTAAAAACAACTATGAGAGTTACTGATTTATGATGCTTGGTTTGCAGTCAGTTCTGAGTATTATTAGTAACTACGCTCCAGTCCCTAAACCTAGTTACAGAAATCCGAATCAGACGCATTACGTATTCCAGGCCGTAGCAGCCGCGACTTGGAGACGCCAGCTATGGTCACTTCCCAGCTCGCTGTAGGATCACGTCGGTTCGTCTTCTTCCTGCTGGTACTGTGACTGAGATTTGGCAACAAGGAAGGGTATGTTTGGCAACTCTGTGATCGACGAGTTACTTCCTGGTGTGCACGGAAATAAGCCTCAAAGTTCACTTGATTTTACCTGTCATAATCTGAGTTATTATCGCTTGAGGTGTAATAAAAGATTGTAAATTTACGGTTTTCAGCCCAGGAAAGTCGTTGCACGTGGAAATCGCAACTAATCTCGTCCTTTAAATAGCGGTTTGCGAGTTCTAACAACCACTGGACCCGTAAGACGAAGCTAAGACACATACCTCTTCGCCAGCTCTTTGGTAACGTGCTGACCTGTGAAAAAGTGTCTGTTATGGTTCGCAGTTCCAGTCTCACTAACGACAACGTTTCTATCCCTTCTGTGGGAGAGCTACAAGCAGTCAGATCAAACATCGATAAGGAAATCACAAGAAAATACTTTCGGCTCATAGTGCAATGGTGAAAAACTTACAATGCTGCACAACAGGTAACGCCTCTTTCCGCTGCTGCCAAGCAAATTTTGGGTTCTAGGAATATGTAACTTTATTTATGAAATGCCACATTTGTGTACCCCTTGAGTATGTCACAGCATACCAATTAAACACAGACCCAATCAAAATCTAAATGAGTAGTATTTTACTAATTCGTGTCCATAGAGGCACGCTTGTGTACAGATACTCAGTTTTATTAAAACAGACTTTCGTCGTAAGGTTATCGTGGGTAGTTTTATTTCATTTCTTGTAATACAGTGCACAATTTTCGTAAGTTTTCCTTTAGTGTTGTTAAAACAATAGTAAACATGAGGGAGATATTAATCATCAAGGATATATGCGAATTCTCTGATGTTATCTATAACAGTCGGACAATGCACATGCAGTTTACTGATTACATGCATGTAGAAAACTTGTTCTGAGTTAAAGCTGTCAAACAAGGTTTGAAGAAGAATAAAATGCCACTACCACACGACAGCTAATGTAAAAAATACTTTTCTGGCGCATTTTGGCACGATGCGCTATCCCCATACATAATACAAGAGTTTCGAGATGCCTCTGCTCCCTGGATGTCTATTAAGCCTGAAAAGAACAAAATGTCGCAGTAGTTACCCCTTTTTTGACATGCGACTATTTTGGGTTGAGAATTGAAGGGAATTATGTTCAAAGTTCCATTAGATTTGTAACGTTAGCAGACAGCAGAAGCAGTGAATGTACTCGAACTCGCGACATCTTATCTACAGTGCGCGACACTTACCATGAACTCAACAATTCCTCCAGAACTTCTGCCTTCCACTCCACTGTGAGATAATGCATATACCCGGGTCTAGACTTCTGAGAGACAAACAGTTACAGCTTTTCTTTTGCACTGCTCGACGTTTTCAACAAACAGAAAGCGCAATACAGTAGCTCAAGTGGAAAGGAACACTTCCTATTTAAATTTCTGCATCCTACACTGTTGGCTGTTCTGTGTAGGTGGCAGTTACGTGATTCTATTTCGGTGATTACAAAATAGAGTCGAATGTATGCACTGGATAGCCGAGGCAGCTAGTTCATGGTGATTCGGTCAACCAAGTAAATGAATTTACTGAACATGCTGCAAATTACTACAGGGAGCCTATGTGTCAGAATTTTCATCCAGTGTGGCGCAACGGCGTTACAATAGAAAAACGAGTCACGGAGAAGAGGATTTGGTGGTCTGTTGGACTGATGATAAGTTCATATACCTACGGTCTGGGTTCGATTCGAACTTCTGTCAGTGATTTTAGATAGGGAGAGACAGATTCCATTCTCTTCTGGCTACACCAAGCGAAGAAGATATAATGGTACTGTGGTCTGCAATTCACATTAAAAATGATATTCCTCCTCTGCCAAGTAGAAATTAGTTTCAACCACAATAAAGTCTGGAGTGGCGACATGTAGAAACTCTGTCACCAGTAACCTTTCTTATACTAGTTATTTATTTCTAGTGACGAAACAAACGTTACGTAGGGTCACAGGACACTTATTCCATCTTTTATGTGAGCTTCTGTATGTCGATAAAATTGGTTCTGAACTGGGAATGCAACTCAGACCGCCCTTAACGCGGAATTTGATCCCTTCGTGACAATACAGCTCGGCTACAATTTGTTGTTTGTTCAAAACTGCAGATTCCTCAACATCTCCACATGTTGCGCGTGAATGGGTTCGAATCGTGGTCCGGAACTAAAAATTTCATTATGTATTATCAAGCTCTAGCATGAGAACACCTCTCTACTGGTGGATAATAATTTTGATGTTTAATGAATTTTCATTCGTTGTCAACACTAACGATATTTGACGTTTTTGACTCACAGTGACACACAGAACTATTTGCGAGATCACTGTAAGTTCAAGATGTTATTCCGAGCTGCTGGTGGCGAAAAATTCGGTAGCTGACGCCCCTTTGTGTGTAGTCAACAACGACATGTGTGGGGCTCTATTCCCAGTCAGCACTGAACTCTTCGTCATATTATTTCTAGTTAAAACATGCTCACATGTCGCTGCTGTTGCAACAAACCCATATTTAACGTTCGCTTTCTCTAGAATATAACAGCGATAGGTGCCGGGCTGGAGTCCTGGGAAGGAAAAAATTAATGTTTCGTCTCGTCATTTCAGTTAAAAGATCTAGCTACTGCCGAGAAAATCCGATATGTCACAATTGATTGTGCTTCGATATCAATCCGATTATGTTCTGGGTTCGAATCCCTGTCCAACACAAAGCTTTACCTCACGTCATTTCAGGTAAGTTACTTGTGAAGAAGCAATATTTAACATCTCTCGTAGTTCGTTAACAGGGACAGTAGATGCTGGGTAGGAATTCGCGTCCGTTAAAAATGTCTGCGTTATGTAATTTAAAGTTGATATTTGTTAACTGATACTGTCTAAAATCGAGGTATATCACTCTCTGTATGCCTAATCAGGAATGACTGTTAGTTTCCGTCAGTCACGAAATCTTTGCTTAATCTGCATGACCTGGGTTTGAATCCATATGCAGAACGAGACGCTTCGTCGTGTCATTTGAAGTTCATACATATTCTCAACTAGCTGCTCGTGAATATCTTAAATTTTTAATGTCATTTTGTGTTAAATAATAAGGACGGTATGTTACTTCCAAGCCGGCCGCGGTGGTCTCGCGGTTAAAGCGCTCAGTCCGGAACCGCGCGACTGCTACGGTCGCAGGTTCGAATCCTGCCTCGGGCATGGATGTGTTTGATGTCCTTAGGTTAGTTAGGTTTAAGTAGTTCTAAGTTGTAGGGACTGATGACCTCAGATGTTATGTCCCATAGTGCTCAGAGCCATTTGAACCATTTGTTACTTCCAAGAGTAAATCATGAATACGACAAACTTACTACGGGCATTACCTATCTGATGTAATAATGAGAGTGGTAACATTTCAGATATGTCATTTATTGTAATAAATGTGAGCTTACAAGCCTTAAGGACAGTCTTATCTGTGATAAGGTGTTCCCTGATATTTGTAGTATCGTGGTATTACTTTACAACTTGAGTTATTGAGATACAGAACAGTGTTTTCTAGTGGAGACTTGTTGGAACCATTTTCAATAGTCAAACGACTGTACCAAGGAGTGATTAGAGGACCTGCTAGACAGCTGCGTTATGCCGGTTGCATGTGAATCAGGCGAAATGCAATTCAGGTCGTTCGGATACTTTTGAGCACGACTGTACATGGTAATGAGTATGCGACAGCAAGAGTAATACGACAAAACATTGACATGGAAGCACCAGGAATCAGGGAAGTAGTCATTTTTCGTCGACAGCGATAAGACGGCTGGAATAGAATGTTCACCGTGGATGACCACGTGGATCACAAGCTCAAATGTGATCCCAAAGTTATTGGGAACTGCCTTATACATTTTTTTAAAGTGTCCTTAGCTAAAGAGTGTTGTATTACTGGCTGGGGTGAAGCCAGCTGATAGGTATACCTGATTGAAGTCACTCTAAGGGCTCACCTTCAGAGGACGTCATGTTTCCAAGTAGAGAAGCAATTAGCATATTTCATCAAAATATAAGAGATGATATTGTTCGTGAACTGCTTACAGATGTTGACCACTTAAATAATTTGACAACTCAGAAGCTTCCTTTACCAAGATAGAGTTTAGCTGGCTATTTTTCAAGGATTTCCTTGCGGGTGGGTGAGTGGCCATTACATAAAAGACAGTATTCCATTTGAGTCCATCGACGTGCCTCGGCTACGCACTAAACAGATATTTGAGTGTTGTGCAGGGGCAGTTGAATTTAGTAAAACTTAACTTCTAATTGTTGTTCTTTATAGGTACCCTAACTCTGACTCCAGAGCATTTCTGCTCAAGCGAGAGAGGGTTCTTGATTCGCTGTATAGTAAGTACAAGAAATTAGCTATATATGGTGACTTCAATATAAATTTTGTGCGTGATGGTGCAAGAAAAAGTTTGTTGGTAGATGTCCTAAATTCATATGACCTGAAGCAGACTGTGTTTTTTTCCCAACTAGGGTGCAGGGGATCAGTAGAACAGCCATAGACAATAGTGTTATTCTTTCTTTATTACTAGATGGGCATTCTGTTAGTAAGAGAGTGAAAGGCCTTTCAGACCGTGATGCAAAAATTTTAACACTAAAAGGCTTTTCTACTCAAACAAATGTCACATGTAATTACAAACTATGTGGGAAATTCAATCCAACTGCAACAGAGAGTTTTTTAAACCTCATCAAAGAACAAGACTGGCTGGATGTTTATAGTGCCAATAACATAGATGACAGATATAATGCTTTCCTTAACACATTTCTCACGGTCTTTCAGAGTTGCTCTCCATTAGAACGTTCTAAACGGGGTGCTAGCAGTAAAAGGCAGCCTGGGTGGCTGACTAGTGGGGTAAGGATGTCATGTAGAACAAAGCGAGAATTATATCAAAATGTTAGAAGTAGTCACAATCAAGCTGCAGTAGCCTATTACAAACAGTGCTGTAAAGTGCTTAAAATGTTATTAGGAAGGCAAAGAGCATGTGGTATGCAAGTAGAATAGCTAATTCACAGGATAAAATTAAAACCATATGGTCAGTTGTGAAAGAAGTGTTGGTTAGCAGCAAAAGTTCGACGATATAAAGTGAGTTCATAATAAAAATATTTCTGTTACTGAAAAATGAGATATATGTACAGTATTTAACAATCGTTTTCTGAGCATTGCTGGTGAATGAAATAAAAATTTAGTTTCTACAGGGAATCATATAACTCTCTTAGCAAATGCCTTTCCGACATTGATGTCTGAAATATTCCTCTGTGATACAGGCAAGGGGGAGATTGAGTCAATAATTAAGTCACAGAAGACTAATAACTCTCATAGTTATGATGGAGTGCCTGGCAGAATATTAAAGTAGTGTGCTGCACATGTTAGCCATGTATTTAGCCATATTTGTAATTTTTCCTTTAGAAATGGTCAGTTTCCTGAACTATTAAAGCGCTCAGTAGTAAAGCCGCTTTATAAAAATGGAGAAAGGGACAAGGTAGACAATTTTAGACCTATTTATATGTCACCAGTGTTTGCTAAAGTTATTGAAAAGGCTGAGTATGTAAGGATAATACGTCATTTTATATCATACGATTTGCTATCAAATGTACAGTTCTGTTTTAGATGTCGTTTAACAACTGAAAATGCTATATTCTCTTTTCTCTGTGAGGTACTGGATGGGTTAAACAAAATGTTTCGAACTCTAGGCATGTTTTTTGATTTAACTAAGGCATTTGAATGTGTTGATCACAAAATATTGCTCCAGAAGTTGGACCATTATGGAATACGGGGAGTAGCTCACAATTGGTTCACCTCTTACTTCAGCAAGAGACAGCAAAAGATCATTATTCGCAGTGTTAAGAATGGCTGTGATGTGGGGTCTGAGTGGGGTACTCTCAAGTGGGGGTGTCCCAGGTATCAGTGTTGTGGCCAACATTCTTTATTTGTATAAATGATATGGCTCTAGTATTACAGGTAACTCTAAAATATTTCTGTTTGCTGATGACACTAGCTTGGTAGTAAAGGGTGTTGAGTGCAACATTGGCTCGGTTTCAAATAGTGCAGTTCATGACATAAGTTCATGGCTTGTAGAAAATAAACTAACGCTAAATCGCAGTAAGACTTGTTTTTACAGTTTCTAACACACAATTCAACAAAACCTGAGGTTTTAATTTCACGATTAGTGAAACTGAACAGTTCAAATTTTTAGGTGTTCAGATAGATAGTAAATTGTTGTGGAAAGCCAAAGTTCAGGATCTTGTTCAAAGACTTAATGCTGCCATATTTACGATTCGAACAGTATCTGAAGTGAGTGATCGTTCGACACGAAAATTAGTCTACTTCGGTTATTTTCATTCGCTTGTGTCGTATGGTATTATATTTTGGGGTAACTCTTCCCATTCTAATATGATATTTTTGGCTCAGAAACGGGCGGTTCGGGCAATAAGTGGTGTTAGCTCACGAACCTCTTGTCGACCCCTATTCACGAGTCTGGGTATTTTAACACTGGCCTCGCTGTATATATATTTCTTAATGTCATTTCTTGTTAACAATATTAGCTTATTCCCAAGAATAAGCAGCTTTTACTCATTTGATACTCGGCAGAAATCAAACCTGCATTTGGGTCGGACTTCCTAACCTCTTGTGCTGGAAGGTGTGCAGTATACTGTTGCATCCATTTTCAGTACGATACCACTAGAATTCAAAAATCTTAGCAGTAATCCACACTTTCAAATCGAAACTGAGGAGTTTCCTCATGGGTACTCTTTCTATTCTGTCGAGGAGTTCATTGGAAAATTAAACTGATTCTTGTTGTATTGTAGACTGTATTTTCTTAAACTTATGGCTTGGCTTTTTTGGGGTTCGTAAAAATTTTATTTTTATCTGTTATTACTTTTATGTTGTAATATCTCGTACTGACACGTTCCATGGCCTTGGAGATTTGCTTCTCAATTTGGTCCTACGGAACTTGACGTGCAAATAAAAAAGTAAATAAAAAACTACAGGGTGAATCACATGTTTTATCCTGTGCAGGATTGTTTAGGTTTTTTAAACACTAACGAACTGTATTTACAATATGCTTCTCTGTACTCTCCGTCAATCACAACCTTGCCGTGTCATCTAATAAACAGTAAGGCAACATTCTACTGTCTATTGAGATAACAGTGATACGTGCAAGATGACTGTTGTCTTTGATGTTTTCCTGGAAAAGAGAGCCGTCTGCCTCTATACTTATATGGACCTGCGTTAAAGAATGATAGGAAGTAGATGAAGTGATCAGACGAGAGGGTGAAAGTGAGATATTGCTGCATGTCCTTTATTATGCATTTAACCATTTTTTTCATTGTTCTCTCAGTGTGCATCTGTTGTGTATTATAGCATGCGGTCGACTCGTATACAACTGCGTGTACTGTGTGCGACTTGCAGCACTATCTTCATGTGATTGGTAGCAGCAAACCTCTCCAAACCACAGTCATCAGAGGACTTCCAACTCATGTATGATGGAACACGCGCATCGATGAAATCCTATTTCGGTATCCTCCTCTAGACGAACGAAGATGTATGCGAAGTAGACCATTTTGCTGTAACATCTTGGGCTTAAATTTAGTATTCAGTTTCATATATATACGAAACGACTGGTATCATACTTTCCATGCTCGTCCTATCCTAAAGGCATGCAAGGGGCTCATTGGGGAGAGGGCAAGTCTTAGGATCTTTTAGTAGGTTGGTACAGTCAGCAACATGACCATTTACATATGAAAATGGAACAAATATGGAGATGATATAAAATCGGTAAAATTCGAGGAAAACCTGTTATAATCACGAAAAATTGATGTGGGATACGTAAAAATTGAGGGAAATACAATGAAATACCCTCCCCCCCCCCCCCCCCCACTACGAACCATGGACCTTGCCGTTGGTGGGGAGGCTTGCGTGCCTCAGCGATACAGATAGCCATACTGTAGGTGCAACCACAACGGAGGGGTATCTGTTGAGAGGCCAGACAAACGTGTGGTTCCTGAAGAGGGGCAGCAGCCTTTTCAGTAGTTGCAAGGGCAACACTCTGGATGATTGACTGATCTGGACTTGTAACACTAACCAAAACGGCGTTGCTGTTCTGGTACTGCCAACGGATGAAAGCAAGGGGAAACTATGGCCGTAATTTTTCCCGAGGGCATGCAGCTTTACTGTATGGTTAAATGATGATGGCGTCCTCTTGGGTAAAATATTCCGGAGGTAAAATAGTCCCCCATTCGGATCTCCGGGCGGGGACTACTCAGGAGAATGTCATTATCAGCAGAAAGAAAACTGGCGTTCTACGGATCGGAGCGTGGAATGTCAGATAACTTAATCGGGCAGGTAGGTTAGAAAATTTAAAAAGGGAAATGGAGAGGTCAAAGTTAGATATAGTGGGAATTAGTGAAGTTCGGTGGCAGGAGGAACAAGACTTCTGGTCAGGTGACTACAGGGTTATAAATACAAAATCAAATAGGGGTAATGCAGGAGTAGGTTTAATAATGAATAGGAAAATAGGAATGCGGGCAAGCTACTACAAACAGCATAGTGAACGCATTATTGTGGCCAAGATAGATACGAAGCCCACGCCTACTACAGTAGTAAAAGTTTATATGCCAACTAGCTCTGCAGATGACGAAGAAATTGAAGAAATGTATTATGAAATAAAAGAAATTATTCAGATAGTGAAGGGTGACGAAAATTTCATAGACTGGAATTCGTCAGTAGGAAAAGGGAGAGAAGGAAACATAGTAGGTGTATATGGATTGGGGGACAGAAATGAAAGAGGAAGCCGCCTGATAGAATTTTGCACAGAGCACAACTTAATCATAGCTAACACTTGGTTCAAGAATCATAAAAGAAGGCTGTATACATGGAAGAAGCCTGGAGATACTGACAGGTTTCAGATAGATTATGTAATGGTAAGACAGAGATTTAGGAACCAGGTTTTAAATTGTAAGACATTTCCAGGGGTAGATGTGGACTGTAGATTAAAACTGAAGAAACTGCAAAAAGGTGGGAATTTAAGGAGATGGGACCTGGATAAACTGACTAAATCAGAGGTTGTACAGAGTTTCAGGGAGAGCATAAGGGAACAACTGACACGAATGGGGGAAAGAAATACAGTAGAAGAAGAATGGGTAGCTTTGAGGGATGAAGTAGTGAAGGCAGCAGAGGATCAAGTAGGTAAAAAGACGAGGGCTAGTAGAAATCCATGGGTAACAGAAGAAATGTTGAATTTAATTGATGAAAGGAGAAAATATAAAAATGCAGTAAATGAAGCAGGCAAAAAGGAATACAAACGTCTCAAAAATGAGATCGACAGGAAGTGCAAAATGGCTAAGCAGGTAGGTGGACAAATGTAAGGATGCAGAGGCTTATCTCACTAGTGGTAAGATAGATACTGCCTACAGGAAAATTAAAGAGACCTTTGGAGATAAGAGAACCGATTGCATGAACATCAAGAGCTCAGATGGAAACCCAGTTCTAAGCAAAGAGGGGAAAGCAGAAAGGTTATTGGTGGGCTCTGAGCACTATGGGACTTAACTTCTGAGATCATCAGTCCCCTAGAACTTAGAACTACTTAAACCTAACTAACCTAAGGACATCACACACATCCATGCCCGAAGCAGGATCCGAACCTGCGACCGTAGCGGTCGTGCGGCTCCAGACTGTAGTGCCTAGAACCGCTCGGCAACCCCGGCCGGCTAAAGCAGAAAGGTGGAAGGAGTATATAGAAGGTCTATACAAGGGCGATGTACTTGAGGACAATATTATGGAAATGGAAGATGATGTAAATAAAGATGAAATGGGCGATACGATACTGCGTGAAGAGTTTGATAGAGCACTGAAAGACCTGAGTCGAAACAAGGCCCCCGGAGTAGACAACATTCCATTGGAACTACTGACGGCCTTGGGAGAGCCAGTCCTGACAAAACTCTACCATCTGGTGAGCAAGATGTATGAAACAGGAGAAATACCCTCAGACTTCAAGAAGAATATAGTAATTCCAATCCCAAAGAAAGCAGGTGTTGACAGATGTGAAAATTCCCGAACTATCAGTTTAATAAGTGACAGCTGCAAGATTCTAACGCGAATTCTTTACAGACGAATGGAAAAACTAGTAGAAGCCGACCTCGGGGAAGATCAGTTTGGATTCCGTAGAAATGTTGGAACACGTGAGGCAATACTGACCCTACGACTTATCTTAGAAGCTAGATTAAGGAAGGGCAAAACTACGTTTCTAGCATTTGTAGACTTAGAGAAAGCTTTTGACAATGTTGACTGGAATACTGTCTTTCAAATTCTGAAGGTGGCAGGGGTAAAATACAGGGAGCGAAAGGCTATTTACAATTTGTACAGAAACCAGATGGCAGTTATAAGAGTCGAAGGGCATGAAAGGGAAGCAGTGGTTGGGAAGGGAGTGAGACAGGATTGCAGCCTCTCCCCGATGTTATTCAATCTGTATATTGAGCAAGCAGTGAAGGAAACAAAAGAAAAATTCGGAGTAGGTATTAAAATCCATGGAGAAGAAATAAAAACTTTGAGGTTCGCCGATGACATTGTAATTCTGTCAGAGACAGCAAAGGACTTGGAAGAACAGAACGGAATGGATAGTGTTGTGAAAGGAGGATATAAGATGAACATCAACAAAAGAAAAACGAGGATAATGGAATGTAGTCGAATTAAATCGAGTGATCCTGAGGGAATTAGATTAGGAAATGAGACACTTAAAGTAGTAAAGGAGTTTTGCTATTTGAGGAGCAAAATAAGTGATGATGGTCGAAGTAGAGAGGATATAAAATGTAGACTGGCAATGGCAAGGACAGCGTTTCTGAAGAAGAGAAATTTGTTAACATCGAGTATAGATCTAAGTGTCAGGAAGTCATTTCTGAATGTATTTGTATGGAGTGTAGCCATGTATGGAAGTGAAACATGGCCGATAAATAGTTTCGACAAGAAGAGAATAGAAGCTTTCGAAATGTGGTGCTACAGAAGAATGCTGAAGATTAGATGGGTAGATCACATAACTAATGAGGAAGTATTGAATAGGTTTGGGAAGAGAAGTTTGTGACACAACTCGACTAGAAGAAGTGATCGGTTGATAGGACATGTTCTGAGGCATCAAGGGATCACCAATTTAGTATTGGAGGTCAGCGTGGAGGGTAAAAATCGTGGAGGGAGACCAAGAGATGAATACACTAAGCAGATTCAGAAGGATGTAGGTTACGGTGGGTACTGGGAGATGAAGAAGCTTGCACAGGATAGAGTAGCATGGAGAGCTGCATCAAACCAGCCTCAGGACTGAAGACCACAACAACAACAACAATGAAATACGTAAAATCGCGAAAACCTAGTAAAATTACGAAAATTGACTGAGAATGCATAAAATTAGAGAGAAATACTGTGAAAAGAGTACTGAGCAAAATCAATAAAATTGCATGTTCTGGGAGAGGAGAGTAGACCGACGATACATATACATATCTTAATAGTAGAGACTGTGTGCAAGAGATAGGTTACCAGGGGCAGTGGTAAAGTGCAGTAAGACTGTTCCATCTCCTCTGACTACTAATCGTAGTATTTATTGCCACATAAGATGTCAGTGTTTCTTCGTATGCATTTTCGACATCGACGACCGTTTTATAGGGCTGTTGTGAACATATCATAATTTCCGAACTGTAATCGGGCATGAACTCCGTCAATAGCAGGTGTCATACACCTCTGGAAACCTACACTATGTAATCAAAAGTATCCGGACACCCCCAAAAACATACGTTTTTCATGTTAGGTGTATTATGCTGCCACCTACTGCCAGGTACTCCATCTCAGTGACCTCAGTAGTCATTAGACATCGTGAAAGAGCAGAATGGGGTGCTCTGCGGAACTCATGGAGATTTCCACGCTCCTAAACATCCGTAGGTCCACTGTTTCCGATGTGATAGTGAAGTGGAAATGTGAAGGGACGCGAACAACACAAAAGCGTACTCGCCGACCTCGTCTGTTGACTGACATAGACCGCCGATGGTTGAGGAGGATCGTAATGTGTAATAGGCAGACATCTATCCAGACCATCACACAGGAATTCCAAACTGCATCAGGATCCACTGCAAGTACTATGACAGTTAGGCAGGAGGTGAGAGAACTTGGAATTGACGGTAGAGGGGATGCTCATAAGCCACACATCACGCCGGTAAATGCCAAGCGACGCCTCGCTTGGTGTAAGGAGCGTATACATTGAACAGTGGAAAAACATTGTGTGGTGTGACGAATCACGGTCCAAAATGATGGGATCCAATGGCTGGGTGTGGGTATGGCGAATGCCCGGCGAACGTGATCTTCCAACAGTAAAATTCGGAGGCGGTGGTGTTATGGTGTGTTCGTGTTTTTCATGGAGAAGGGGTTGCACCCCTTGTTGTTTTGCGTGGCACTATCACAGTACAGGCCTACGTTGATGTTTTAAGCACCTTCTTGCTTCCCACTGTTGAAGAGCAACTCGGAGATGGCGCTTGCATCTTTCAACACGATCGAGCACCTGTTCATAATGCACAGCCTGTGGCGGAGTGGTTACACGACAATAACATCCCTGTAATGGATTGACCTGCACGGAGTCCTGACCTGAATCTATAGAACACCCTTGGGATGTTTTGGAACGCCGACTTCGTGCCAGGCATCAACGAGCGACATCGATTCCTCTTCTCAGTGCAGCACTCCGTGTTGAATGGGCTGCCATTCCCCAAGAAACCTTCCAACACCTGATTGAACGTATGCCTGCGAGAGTGGAAGCTATCATCAAAGCTAAGGGTGGGCCAACACCGTATTGAATTCCAGCGTTACCGATGTAGTGTTTGTGCTACACAGAATCGATGTTTTGTTTGGTGTGCAAGGTAGTAGTTTTATCACTTTACAGTTTGTTACTGAAGTTTATTGTAGAGAATCTTACATGGAAAGTTTGTCATGCTCTGGGGATATATATCTTACATCGGAATATTAACAGCATTCAATTCCACACGACTAATAGGTCGGAAGCTGCTCTGTTCTAGCATTATAGCGTGTTTTAAGTGCAGAACCATGTAGCCTTAGGAATGCATGTTTTTATGTTCGCTCTTACCAACACCTTCTTGTTACTGACCCCAGGCACTAGAACAATACTTTAGAATTGATAGCACAGTTGATTTATGTAAAATGTTTCAAACTCCGTCCGTGTGGAGTTCCATCAGACGTAAAAACCACACTTTCTTCTTGTTCTTTTTAACCATCTGTTACATCATCATAACAGTTTCATATTTACTATACACCGATAAGCGGAGCTAACCTCCTCGACATGCTTGCATCTGGGGAAATTTTGTGCAGTTGGAAGGGTGCAATGAGTAATATTGGCGCGGAACAGCAGTTACGAACTCGGGTAGCAGTCTGCACTTTAAATCGGTGACAGTGTTGCAAGGAGGGTTGTTCAAAGACAGTACGAGCACATCTTTCAATCACTAACTTTATCCTAAGAATGCGAGAATGCCCTGTGACCCCTAACTGTATAGGGAAAGATAGGCAATCCTAATCGAAAATTGCGCATTATGATCGAAGTTCCAGAAATATGTATCTCACTGGCTGGTATAACTTGGTATATATGTTCGAGTATTAACAATGAATGGATGTACTTCACTATCATCTATCAACATTCGCAACGGTACTCACAAAGCAGAGGAGGGGCAGTTTTAGCGATGATACAGAAATTGGGAAGCATGCTGCAATGTCATTAGTCGGAGTTGACATTACAGAAAAAACTGGCAAAATTGCTAAAATTCATCGCACTATCAACTGTGGTGCTCTTTACAGAACATCTACAGTGTCTTTTCCATCCCACCCATCCACTGGTATGCTGATTGACTGACATCGCTGGTTTGAGATGGAGAAGGAGTCTTGGCGGAGGGGCAACACCTTCCGGGGAGGGCCAGCACCAAAACTGTGATCGAGTATATGACCACAATATGAGGAATCAATCGAAATAGAACCCTGAGCCATCTGCTCCCCCGTCACTGTGAAAGATGAATTTAAATGTAGAGGTTATCAATCACCCTTGGACAGCTGTTTGGAAACGCTCCACAATGATGCACAACTCTTCCAGTTTCTGTATGTCGTGACTGTCTTTCACTTAAAATCATCCAGTGTGTGTGTTGTGGGAGCAGCAGCATAATTTACACCGTGCGGTGCCCAGCTTTCAGTCAGAGCCAATGGATTGAAACGTGTTGATGCCAGTTTAGGAACTGACACAGGCCTCAAGGTCGTGATGGAAAAAGAATCTGTATGGTGGTGTAAAAGCTGTGTTACAGCCTGGATGTGCCACAGCAGAAAAAACAACGTATCAGACAACAAAACAGGAGGCCCTCTCTTGTGACTGATAGTCTGCAGGACATGGCCCTCAAACAATACAGGCGATGAAACATTAAACTGGTCTGTGCAAGCGACTTCTATCATTCATTCAGTCAATACCTGTATATTTAATAGGATCGCCACATATGCTCGATGCCAAAACGCAAACGGTATTTGTTTTCGATATATACATCAGAAGACAGGAACGCAGTAAAATCTTATCGTGTTCTCTGGTGGATGAAGTACAGCTTTTATGGTTCGTAGTTTTTCTTTGTTGGATGTTAAAAACTAGTGACGATAGAGAGAATGTTGGGATGACAGGCATGAATGCGCCCTGAGAGCAATAGATCTCCTTTACCTGTATGTAGTTTGGAGATGCACAGCAGTGCAGCAGCAAAATCCTCGTCGTTCTTTCAGTTCTTGTACTGTCTTTTATAAAGCCTCGTGCTGCAGGAGAAAAGTTCGTTTTGGCACTGACCTCACACTTCATACACTGTTGGCGGAGCTACGACAAAATGTCCCCATTTCCAACGAGTGATCAAAAAAGACGGTCCTGTCGCACCCTCAGTTCAACCTGTTTCTACACAAGTTGCAGAAGATGGTAGATACAGCGCTCTCTTACTTCTGATCAGTTCCGACTTAAATTGGAATGATCACTTGAACGAAGCTGCAGGCAGGGCGGGGCAGAGACTGATGAACAGTTACAAGATGCAGAGCTACTGTCTAAAATCGTGTTGGATTTTTTCTGTAGCACATAGGTTCGAAAAGCGACTCGTTTCAAGATACAAGAGTGGCATGAATATGGTTCTCCAGTGGCTGTTATCATTAAAAGGCGTCTCCATAGGATCCAACGCAGGTGTCTAGTTGACTGGATAGACTTGATTCCAAATCGCAGACAGCCTTTCTACCAGAAATCGCAACGCTCTCAGCGACTCTCGTGTGTGCCTGTATAGCGAACACCACATTTATACAGGACGACGGTAACAAAATCGTTGTGATCGTGTTTTTAATAGCGTGGTCATTATGCAAAATATATGTTGCCGGCGGTAGAGTCCTTCTGTGATCAGCTTCAAATGTTGGTTCTCAACAGTGTTTCTCGAAAAGATCATCGTCTTCCCTCCAGAGGATTCCCATTTGAACTACCTGGTGAGTGTAATCCGACTATTGAAAAAGAAAAATTACTCGCCATGCAAAGTGACTCTCATCATCAATTTAATTCATTAGTCATTAATTTGATGTCAATGAAAAGCCACCTGGAGGGTGGAGGCGATTCTTAACTTGGCGCTTTTGTCCTTGCAGCCATATCTTTTAACGGTATTTGAATCCTTCATCCAGCCATGGAGAGACAATCGTCGTAAAAAAATTATATGTATTACCGAATTTGTAAAGTGATACGTAATATAAACCTTACATTTACAATTTCTTTGTGCTGTTACCTTAAGAGAGAGTCCGAAAGTGAGGAGGCGTTCTGTGATAGTGCATTCCATCATGAGCCAAAAATGAGTTTAATATTCTAGTCTTGTGATGCAGGACGTGGCAGATAATAAATCATATTTTTCTACCTGATGAAAGAATACTTAGAGGGGATATAACTTATGCCTTAGTCCTGTAGAGGATTTTCACAAAAAGTAGCGATACTTTAGGTATGTGAAAACGTGTGTATTGTCCGATTTCTTCTGTCTTCGAAATTAACTCGTGTAAAAGGAAGGAATAACATTCCGCGTGATAAATTCGAGGTGTACAGTGAACAACACCGCTGCCTCGGATTCGGTACAACGGGTTTTTTAAACTGTTGGATCTATGTCGGGGTGGAACTGTTTACAACTACTGTATACGTCCAAGCTGCAGCTGCTTGTTTCGCAGTGCACTGCGACTGGTTGCAGCGGCTGTCATGGGCAGTCGGCAACCGGAATAGTGGATTAACTCGGCCTGTGATGGGTAAAAAGAATGCGCCGACCTGTCTGATCTTGTCCACGGCAGTGAGGGCTGGCGAAGTGACCAGTGTGCTGGGTGAGCGCGACAGAAGCGGATGTGTGTGTGTTGCGTGAGAGAAGATTCAAAATAATGGGTGTTTGCGCTGGTCGTATTGATATGATCCGAATTTCTCTCACTCCAACCATCCCCAAATGCCCTACCTGGGCGGGGCTGGTTCACTCTGGCATATATGTGCGTCCACAACTGCGGCTGCGGCCGCGGCTGTAGTTTTGCCTTGTCCCTGAACATTGGCGCCGGCGGCGTTTGAGGGGCTTGGCGCACTGTGTGTGGACGTGTGGGAAGTGAGTGCGTGGGATGTGCGAGTGTTTCAGTGATCTCCGACATCTACCCACGGCAACTACGGCTACGCATTGAATCGTAGTTTAAGTGTGTCGTGTTTATCGCTTCTCAATGCATCACAGTGGGCTCTGTCTTGCAGTGGTATTTTCTTTTGTGTCCATCCTATCACACAGTAGGGCTTCCGCTTTCCGAATGTAGTGGAGACAACCAATTTAGGAATTCTATACTTCTTTAAAAACATAGTCGCGACGTCAAATTCCCGACTGATAGCGATCTCCGATATCTAGCCACGGCAACTAATACTACAACGGTTGGATAGTGGTTTGAGTGTGTCGTGTTTAGTGCTTCTCAATACATCGCAATGGACTCTGTCTTGCAGTGGTATTTACTGTTTATTCTATCGTGCCGTAGCAGCTTTCTCCACCCTTCCAAATCAGAGTGGACCAATTTACGAATTCTATACTACTTTCAAAAACCCAACTGCGCTTGCGATAGTTGTGTTGCACGCACGCTTGCATTCAGTACGTGTGGGGCATGGCCGGCGCGACAGTGGGTCTCTCTCCCCTGGCCAGCACGGACGGAGCTACCCTGCACTCGGCGAATGGCGCGCTTCTTGATCCCGAGTTTCTGTGATCGGAAGGATTTTTTTTTTTTCACCAGATATGTTTAGTGGAAACGTTGTGGTGGAGAAGGGTGTTTGTGTTCTCAAGACCTCGGGTATATTTAGCGCTGCGGTCTATTTGTGACGGATATTTCATTACTTGACTTGCATAATGTTTGCGTGTGATACCCAAACGTTGTGAAGAAGGATCATCTTCAGGCGTAGGTGAGTGTTTTAAGCGATCTATTTGACTCCTGTAAATTGTTCAGTAAGTAATTTGACAGGGTAGCGCAAATGGATTATTTCACTCTATTTTTGTTATCGAAATTGCTTCAGCTTTCTCTTTGTCTCCGGCATTAGGCAATAGCAATACAATATTCTGAAGGGAGATAAAAACCTCCATCTTCAAGTTTAGAGACGTTGGTTCATACAGACAAACAGGTAGTGGCCTCTTCAGATAGACAGACACATGGAGCGAATCCTGGATTTGCCGATCCACAGAATGCTGCCACTTGATGCTTTATTTGGAGGTCGCGAGATCAAGGGAGGCTTATATCTGGTCCATGGTCAGCGGTATTTAGTAACATGATCTGTAATTAGACACTGGGCTGTTTTGACCTTCGTGGTGGCGCCGTGACAATAGACGCACACATGGGAGATCTCGAACAGTGACTACTATATCACACTTCATTCCATTCATGATCTGTAGACGCCTTTTGCAGGGTTTAACTGTCAGTGCGATATGTACACATATCAAAAAAAGTTTTTCATCACTTCGGTACCGAGAGTTCCGGAACCTGTACAGAAAATTGGAATAGAGATCAACATAAACATCATTTCCGCCCTTTTCATTGCTCATGAAAACCACACATCGCATGTTGTACCGCCATACAACAAGACCTTCAGAGGTGGTGGTCCAGATTGCTGTACACACCGGTATTTCTAATACCCAGCAGCACATCCTCTTGCATTGATGTATGCCTGTATTCGTCGTGGCATACTATCCACAAGTTCATCAAGGCACTGTTGGTCCAGATTGTTCCACTCCTCAACGAGGATTCGGCGTAGATCCCTCAGAGTGGTTGGTGGGTCACGTCGTCCATAAACAGCACTTCTCAATCTGTCTCAGGCATGTTCGATAGGGTTCATGTCTGGAGAACATGCTGACCACTCTAGTCGAGCGATGTCGTCATTCTGAAGGAAGTCATTCACAAGTTGTGCACGATGGGGGAGCCAATTGTCGTCCATGAAGACGAATGCCTCGCCAATGTGCTGTCGATATGGTTACACTATCGGTCGGAGAATGGGATTCACATATCGTATAGCCATTACGGCGCCTTCCGTGATCACCAGCGGCCTACGTCAGCGCCACATAATGCCAGCCCTAAACAGCAGGGAACCTCCGCCTTGCTGCACTCGCTGGACAGTGTGTCTAAGACGTTTAGCCTGACCGGGTTGCCTCCAAACACGTCAAAGACGATTGTCTGGTTGAAGGCATATGCGACACTCATCGGTGAAGAGAATGTGATGCCAATCCTGAGTGCTCCATTCGGCATGTTGTTGGGCCCATCTGTACCTTGTTGCATGGTGTCGTGATTGCAAAGATGGACCTCGCCATGGACATCGGGAGCGAAGTTGCGCATCATGCAGCCTATTGCGCACAGTTTGAGTTGTATCATGACGTCCTGTGGCTGCACGAAAAGCATTATTCAACAAGTTGGCGTTGCTGTCAGGGTTTCTCCGAGCCGTAATCCGTAGGTAGCGGTCATCCACTGCAGTAGTAGCTCTTCGGCGGGCTGAGCGAGACATTCCATCGACAGTTAGTGTTCTCTGTATCTCCTCCATGTCCGAACAACATCACTTTGGTTCATTCCGAGACACCTGGACACTTCCCTTGTTTAAAGCCCTTCCTGGCACAAAGTAACAATGCGGACGCGATCGAACCGCGGTATTGACCGTCTAGGCATGGTTGAACTACAGACAACATGAGCTGTGTACCTCCTTCCTGGTGGAGTGAGTGGAACTAATCGGCTGTCGGATGCCCTCCGTCTAATAGGCGCTGTTCGTCATGGTTGTTTACATCTTTGGGCAGGTTTAGTGACAGCTCTGAACAGTCAATATCCATACAATATCCACAGTGAACGTCTATCTTCGGGAGTTCTGGGAACCGGGGTGATGCATAACTCTTTTTGATGTGTTTATTTATGTTTCTCAATCTGTACAAAATAGTTTGCCACTGAAATTCGCGTAATTTGGTCGTCTGCAGAAAGTGGCGGTGGATTTCGAAATATGTCACGATCTTTTACTAAGTAATTGTTCTGATTTTACTATCTGATCTCAGACACAGTGTGATTAAAATTAAATATAAGAGCCTTAACATCCCTGACTCTGGCAGCAAATATAAACTAAGACCATTCAACATTTCCATGCGCAATGAGAATAAAAAAGCGCCACAATTGTTTAAAATATTCCATAGTGCCTTGTTACCCACAAACTGTTTAAATAAACAGAATTCCACAGAGTGCAGTCAATTTTCCGACAAATTCTTTAACCAAATAAATAAACTCTATAATGAACATCGCCTTGTATCCCATACATTGTTTAAATAAACAGTATTCAACGCATTGTGGAAATTGTTTAAACGATGTTCATACACTGCAATCGATTTCCTGCCAAATGGCCAATCAACTGACTCTTCCTCCCACCAATTTCCAGGCGAGGGAGGGGCGGGGGAGGGCTGGGAGGTTTCCTAGAGGGGGTTTAATTTAATTTATCGATTTAATTAATTAGTCAATCAAATTGATATCAAAAGTGTGCTTGTGTCGGTGAGAGGGTTCCAGAGGGATGGGGGAGGAGGAGGGGGAGGAGGAGGGGTGGGGGAACAATAGGTTAAGGACCTGTCAATCAAATGGAAGGATTATACCCAGGAGGTCAATCAAAAGGATAAATTATCCCGAGGTGGTCTTAATCCTCTTAGCAGAACAATAGGTTAAGGACCTGTCAGTCAGAAGAGAACAATGGTTTTGCCCTGAATGCACACTTATCCCTGATGTAGGCGACCTGGACTAACAATTTGTGCTGAATCATACTTTGCCATACTACTCAGAGAATCCGTGACACGCCAATAAAAATATTGTGGCACGCTAATAGTTTTATTCACATATGTGATGAGGTATCTGGTAATAACGTTCGAAATTGATAGCAATAATAAAGATCCCCACAACCCAGCTCCATGTTTCCGGTGTAATAGTGTACAATGATAAGAACATAACAAGGTGATAAAATATCTGAATGACGTGTTCATGTGAAAATTACGAAACGTGCCTCTCTACTTTTTTGCCCTTATCTAAAAGGTAATTCTATATAAAAAAAACTCATTTCTATAACGGAGATCCCTTGGGTCGAAACACACGTTGAAGAAACGACCGAATGAGAGAGTAGACCTCTGTTTTGACTGACATGAGATGTAAAATTGTTAATAGTCACATACAGAGAGTTTGTGGGGTACTGATAAATTTATATTCTATATTTTCACATTAAAGGTCTAATGACACATTCACACGTCCGTTCATCGCGTGTCTTAGGCTGGGTATGCGCAACTACAGAAGAGTGATGGAATATTAGACCACAAAGTCTCTTCAGTGACGAGCTTATTAGAGACAGATCATAAACACTCTGTGAGAAAAGATTGAGAAGGTAGTCTGTCCTGTCCTTTCCAAGGGAACCAACCAGGCATTTGCCCTTAGCTGTTTATGGAAACCATGGGAAATCTGTATTTGGATGGCCGAAGCACCGTCGTCAGTCCAGTGTCTAACTAACGCGCCACTTCGCTCCGTAGTTCTGTGGTCGCAAGGTGTGGATACTGGCGGTGGAAGAAACTATAATTGGTGTCTCGCTGGCAACGCAATGAAGTAAGAAGGCTCTGACGCGATTTAGGCAACCACGGTATACAGAAATTAAGGCGACTAGATGGTAATTTAGACCCTATCCCTCCGAAGATCTACCTTCTAAAGTGTGCAGAGTTTCTTCCGTATGCCCTGCCAGTCACTAAATCGGCAACATTGCAAAGGCAGCAGTCAACAAACATCTGACTGGCATGAAGCGTACTACATATTTTGATATGCATACGATTAGCATTTCAGCGTAATCGCGCAAAACAGATAGTAGTGACGTCATGTACACTCTTTGCATAAGGAAAGATAATGCAGCGAGTTTCTCGTTCTGAAAGTGCGTTTTAACTTTTCTTGTTTGTGAGAAGGTCATGTTATGCCTCGTGTAAGAAAGAGAAACATCTGCCACCACAGATTGGACTTCGACAGCGGCAGGGTCGTTGCCTATCGTGGCTTCTGTTAATCAGTCTGCGATATTCCTGCCCTCTTGGTCGGAATTTCATGATTTCCATGGAAATTTGGAACCGATGGGTTCTGGAAAGCTGTGCTCCACTCCACGTGGAATATCTATGCCCCAAGCGACTAGCGCCGGAAAGGACAGGCATCCTGTTCTTTCCACCATGCAGGATCATAAGGTCACTTTATGCACCGTTATTCAGAAAACAGATTTGTTTGCAGCGAGGTATGGACCCAAATGTATAGTGCAGTTATGTCCCAATCACCATCGACTGGAGACAATTTTTGAGGCTTCCCTTGACAGGGCAGCAAAAACAAGCGTTCCGGGAATGGTGCATCAAACGATATGACTGGACACATCAGTGGCACCACACCGCCTTTCCAGATCAGTTCTGGTTCCATGTACAGCATCGCAATGGACAAATCAACGTGTGATGGCTCCGAAGACAATGAACATTGTCAGGTCGTAGTCATCATCGTCATACGGGCCAAGCATCTGGAATGATGGCCTGGGTTTCCTTTGGGTGAATAACATGATTACGTCTGGTTCGCAAAGCTGATAATCTGGACATTACTACTGCAGTTGTAACGTGTTAAGGCTGGTGGCTATGCCCCATCTTCGTGGACTGCGTGAGGTTATCTTTCAGTAAGATAACGCAAGACCAGATCCTGTCCATGCGTCCTGAGCTACATCGATACAGAAAGTGTTTGATTGTTTCTGAGACCAGCATGTTCTCCAGATCTATCACCTAATGGGATAGATGAACTCTGGCACATATTTGAAGCCGTGTGGAATGAGGTACCCACGTCTGTCATCCAGCTGCAGCTGGACTCCATGCCCAGGCGAGCTACAGTTGTTGCTGGTGCCAGAGGCTGCCGTTCTGTGTACTACATTTAATCATGTATTTTCCGCACTATACTGTACACTAAGGTAACAAAAGTCATAGGATAGCGATGTGCACATATACACAAGGCGGTAGTGTCGCGTACAAAAGGCATTAAAGGGCAGTGCATCGGCGGAGCTGTCATTTGTACTCAGGTGATTCATGTGAAAAGGTTTCCGACGTGATTACGGAGACCTTGAACGCGGATTGGTGGTTGGAGCTAGACGGACGGATCATTTCATTTCGGAAATCGTTGGGGAATCCAATATTGAGAGATCCACAGTGTCAAGAGTGTGCCGAGAATATCAAATTTCAGGCATTATATCTCACAATTGAGTACGAAATGGCCGTCAGATGTAACTTAACAACCGAGAGCAGCGGCGATGGCGTAGAGTTGTCAGTGCTAACAGACAAGCAACACTGCTCGAAATAACCACAAAAGTCAATGTGGGACGTTCGATGAACGTATCTGTTAGGAACGTGTGGCGAAATTTGGCGTTAAAAGGCTATGGTGGCAGACGACCGTCGCGAGTCCTTCTCCTAACTGCAGGACATCGCCAGCAGCGCCTCTCCTAGTCTCGTGATTATGTCGATTGGACCCTAAACGACTAGATATCGTGAGCTGGTTCGGCAAGAAAGGAAGAATGAACGGATTGTTGGTGTTAATAACGATCATCCTCCTTTACCTCCTCTGCATTACTGCAGATGACGTGTCACTGACCACATTTGTTCTGAGCATGCAGTACACGTGAGGCGCCTAGTTGTTTCCACTGCACTGAGTGGAATACGAAGGTTCTATTATAGTTCACTAACCAGCTGTCTTCAAGTTGACGTGCCAAGCGCAGAAAACAGCCCGCAGGTCGTAGGTTCTGTATCTCGAGGCTGAAACTGACTTTTAGCGAGGTTCTGTTCTGAAACAATGTATCACTTCTTTGGGATGCCACTCGCGTATTTTAATATAGCCACACGAGAAGACTACATGATCTTAACACAACACCTTCTGATACAGCAAAGTACATGATCAAACGCAATGTTTACGAAAATGTATCTTTACACTATTTGTGGCACGTGTCTGAGTCCCATGGCTACCGGAGTGAATCTTTTAATACTGAATACTGGCAAACACATCCTGCCATAGACAACATGTCTGTTCTTCTCGACTGGCTAATCCAGAGTGACGAACAGGAACTTAAATAAAAATTGGGAACACATCCTACGACAGACAACATGTCTGTTCTTCTCGGGTGCCTAATTCAGAGTGACGAACAGGAACTTAATTAAAAATTGGAAACACATCCTACGATAGACAAAGTGTCTGTTCTTCCGGACTGCCTAATCCAGAGTGACGAACAGGAACTTAAACAAAAATTGGAAGCACATCCTACGACAGACAACATATCTGTTCTTCTCGACTGCCTAATCCAGAGTGACGAACAGCCCGAAACACTTCGCGCACCATACCAGAAAAGGCGTGACCCGAACGCTTCGGAAGTGTTTCGTCTGCAATTTCGTCAGTCTTTTTTTTTTATTTAAATTGTTTTTAATAATTATAAAATGACTGATTGGTAGTCAACTGTTGAGAGATATTTATATTAAAAAGTGAAGTCATTTCAATGAGTAGAATTAACTGATAGCAATAACTATACTTCAACGTTTTGGTGCCCTTGCTCCGAACACAGCCGCCAATCGCAGAGCAGTAGCATTATGCAGGCGGTCTTTCTCACGGGAATGGTACCGAATCTAACATCTGTCACAGGTATCTCACACTACATTTCGTCATCTATATACGTCTTGCATCTCCACTGCTCTGGGAACAGCTCCTTGGAGCCCAGTATGATGGCTGACTAAGCCAGAAATATTACACTGGTCAGATGAGTTCCGATTTCAGTTGTTCAGAGGTGATTTTAGGATTTGTATGTGGTACAGACCCCACTGAGCTATGGACCAGGTTGTCAAGAAGGCACTTTGCAAACTGGTGGTGGCTCCATAGCGGTGTGGGCCGTGTTTACATGGAATGAACTGGGTCCTCTGGTCCAACTGGATCAATCATTGACTGGAAATCGCTGTGTTCAGCTACTTGAAGACTACTTACAGACATTCATGGACTTCATGTTCCCAAACAACGATGGAATTTTTATGGATGACAATGCGCCATATCATCGGGCCACAATTGTTTGCAACTGGTTTGAAGAACTTCTGTACAGTGCGAGCGAATGATTTGGCCAGCGACAATACCAGGTATGAATTCCATCTAATATTTATGGGACATAGTCGAGAGGTAAGTTCGTCCACGACATCATGCACTGACAACACTTTTGCAACTGTGGACGGTTATAGAGGTAGCATAGCTGGATATTTCTGCTGGGGACTTCCAACGACTTATTGAGCCCATACCACATCGACCTGCTGCGCTTCACTGGGCAAAAGGAGGGCCGAAACGATACTGGGAGGTATCCCTTGACTTTCATCACCTCAGTGTATACACACAGTAGTTAAAATTTCGTATCCTTCTTGGTGTAGTAATTTTTAGTGACCAGCAGCGTGCGTGTTGTTCGACCGGCATCCCAGGGAGAAAAGATATGGTGGTGAGAGGTGTAACCACACCATAAGGGATATATGTCCTGTGACGAGCGCCTCCCGTCGGAGTAGACCGTTCGCCTGGTGCAAGTCTTTCGATTTGACGCCACTTCGACGACTTGCGCGTCGATGGGGATGAAATGATGATGATTAGGACAACACAACACCCAGTCCCTGAGCGGAGAAAATCTCCGACCCAGCCGGGAATCGAACCCGGGCCCTTAGGATTGACATTCTGTCGCGCTGAACACTCAGCTACCGGGGGTGGACACCATAAGGGGTGATCCTGTGGAAGGAATCATACTACCTGACAGATTCAGTCTAGAATGTTTGTGAAGCAAATGTATAGTTGGTGTACTTCACTGAGGAGGGGACGAGGACCGTGTTCCTTGCAGAGAGAAATGAGTAGGGGTTACAACCCACGCCAGGCGCCACCCGATCCCAAGCGACGGCTCCTCTGGCCGCTGGCGGAACATCCTCCGGACGCGGGCGAGGCGCGCGGGGCCCCTGCCGGCCACCTTGCGCAGCACGTGACGCTGACGGCGGCGGCGGCGCGCGCGACCGGCGGCAGCCCGCAGTGGGAAGCTGACCGTCCGCGCGGTGACAGTGCCTGCACAGTCCAGCTCCCTCACACGACGACCGGCGTCCGCCGCCGCCGCTGCTGCCGCGTCCCGAGTGTATAACGCTGGCAACAGGTACCGTCCCAACTCCGCTTATCTAATCTACAATCTTGCATCAGCACTGATGTCGTTAGATAAACATAAGCACGGATGAAGGGGCCTGACATGGCCATTCTGACAGAACCCTTTCGGCATTCGTTTGGAATGACCCGTGGATACCACAGAAAGCCTAAACCGTTGATTACGGGCCAGCCGCGGTGGCCGAGCGGTTCTAGGCGCTTCGGTCTGGAACCGCGCGACTGCTACGTCGCAGGTTCGAATCCTGCCTCGGGCATGGATGTGTGTGATGTCCTTAGGTTAGTTTGGTTTAAGTAGTTCTAAGTTCTAAGGTACTGATGACCTCAGATGTTAAGTCCCATAGTGCTCAGAGCCATTTGAACCATTTTTTTTTTATTATTACGGTTTGAGACCCTCCCCTCGTTGCAGCAAATTCTGTGCTATTGACAAAAGCGTTGTGTCACCTAAGACCAAATAATGTCCTACGCCGTGATCGTATCTTCACCTTGTTAGAAGATCTTCAACAACGAGGAATACAGTCTTCGCAACAATAGGCGAGGTGGTGTCATCTGATCCGAGCTGTTTTTATCTCATTGGTCACAGAAAGGACATTTCTTACTCGTATTTCTCATAACATTATGACCTACAGAACCCACATCCTTTCTGTTGGTCGTATATAGATTTTCAGACAAAAAATCCATACGAATCAAGACTGAGAGCCGAACAGGATTCGAAGCAAGGTCATTGCATGAGTAATGTTTCATTCTGCAAACGTGGCTAACACAGTCTACGCTACATCTTTTCTATCAGAAACGTTAGTTCAAAAAAAATTAATAAACAATACTCGGTTTGTTGCTCAGCAGTACTAAGAACCTTGTTCATCTCAGGAATTCGAAATTATTTCCACATTTGCGCACATTCGTAATTGGTGAATGTTGGGTCTTGATAGATTTTAATATTCCTCTTAAACAGAATCTAGAGAAGCGCTGAGCTTAACACGCTCACTCGTCAAACGCATTGTCACTAACGTCGGATGTCTCCACGGCAGGACACAGTGAGTCTAGGTTTTCGATTTACCTAAGACGTCGATGAGAACGAACTGTACGAAAACATCCTTTCTTGCTGACCAGATCCCACTAGAGATAAAAATGATTTTAATAATTTGAACCGACTATCATCCAGGCAAGTGCTACCAAAATACCAACACTTGTTATGGAATAAAATGCACTATTGACAAGTTTCACTTTCAGAGGAAATTGTGAGGTTTTTGGAAATTCCGGAGAAAGTTACTACTGGTTGAAGCTCTGATGAACTAAAAGAATGCAACTTAGGAATGCACCTTAGGGTGTACACAAATGTCTTGTCGATGTCGAAGATGTTAGAAACCAGTGTCCGCATGTTTCACTTAAACCACAAAAAACTGATCAGAATTGTCAGGTAGTCTACCCAACGTCCGAAAATAGTGCAGTGTCTTAAGCAAGCGGCTACCTCGCTATGTGTCAAGCTTCTGGGTGGGTCGGCAACCATGTTCGGGTATTCAGCTGCCAAAACTCTGCTTGAGAAATGACAGGCCCATATCCGAGCCCCGATTATTAAGTGTTGAAGAAGGAAAAACGGTTTACATTGACTACGGCATGCTAACACTTCAACTGATCAAACTCTGATTTACTGAGAAACGGTGCGATATTATTTTGTGCATAGCCTGACAGTGAACCGGCTGCTGCATCAGATTTACTTCTTACGCAGTTTGAATGCTGTTTGCGGATCAATAGAGCTGCTGTCAACTTGAATTGAGGAGATCGAACTTCGGTAGACCCCTGTAAGGGAATTTCTAATTTTATTGGTTATCAGTCGTTGCAGCGAGGTGTCATGTGCTCGAACCACAGAATAGGAACTCCCTTGGTTACCATGGAAATACCTTCCTATTCGTTTGGACCCAGAGACTCCAAAATAAATCACGTTTTTGATATTAAATCTAACTCATTAGATCTCCATTAATAGGTCATCCTGCTTTACCTGACTTGGAAAATAATGTATGAGGTCTTTAAGTGTAAACCTCGAAACAAGCGTATTTCCATCGACGTGCCTGACTCCTCTGTTTTACTAGAGACACCGACGATCTTTTTATTCACAAAACTTCTTCGAACTGTGATTCGACCTTAGGATCTATCAAAGAAAACGCTCAGACAGTAAGAAAGATTACTTTATTTCACAGTATATGCCACAAGTGCACTGTCAAAGATAGTCTCTTTTTTTTCTTTGAATAAGATCTTCGGGATTAATGGAAAGACTGCTCTATAATAAGCGTCAATGAAAATTCCAGAAGACCTACATTGCTCTCTTCTGCTTTTCATCATACCTCAGTTTGCTGACCGATATACGATGTATACTACTAACCAGTAATCTGAAGCACAATAGGATCTGGTATTCTTACCAGATGTTGAAAAATATACGGCGAAGCTGTCTAGCCTTTGGAGATGCGGGATATCACGGACTGTGGGGTTTTAACGACTGCGGATGCCCTAAACCGATACCATTTGCTATAGGATTTGGCCACATACAGTGTGTGAGAATTTCCGCTTCCGTAGCTTAGTAGTCAGCGCGGCTGACCGACGTGGAGGGGAAAGGAGGGGCGGGGGGGGGGGGGGGGGAGAGACAGGTGCGTCCCCGGTACTGCCAGCGATTTTTCCTTGGTGGAAGGACTGGTACGGGATACGTTCAGCCTCGTGAGGACAACTGATGAGCTAATCGGACGCTTAGTAGCGGTTCCAAGGTCAAGAAACCCGACAACGACTGGGAGAACGGAGTGCTGACCACATTTCCCTCCATACCGCATCCTATGCCGCCACTGGCGAGGGATGTCATGGTGGTCGGTCGGGCCCGAAATTTACCTGTTTACCTAACGTGTCAGAACGCGAAGAAACACCTCGAAGAAAACGCTATATTTACACATAGCACAGATTCAGAGAACATCGTACTTGTGAAACACAACTGGCTCTCTATTTATACTAGGTAATGGGTTCTTTCGACAGGGGATATGAAGTTGATTGCGTATTTCCAGATTTCCAGAAGGCTTTTGAAGTGTTCATCACAAGTGTCTTCTAATCGTATGCATACCTGCGAGGTATCGTCTCAGTTGTACAGCTCGGTTCAAGACGTCCTGTCAGAAAAGTCACTCACAGTTCGTAGTAATTGACACGAGTGAAACACGGGTGATATTTGGGGTACCCCAAGGAGTTGTTACAGGCTTTCTGGTGTTCTTAATCTATATAAATGATTTAGGAGACGATCTGGCCAATTAAATTGTTTGCAGATGACACTGTCGTTTATCGTTTAGTAAACTCGTCAGAAGATCAATACGGATTACAAAATGATACAAACAGGGTGTCTCCACGATGCTAAAAGTGGCAGTTGACCATGAACAATAAAAAATCCGAGGTCTTCCAGATGAGTACTAAAAATATATATCAAATTTCGGTTACATGACTAATCACACAGTCATACAGGCTGTCGATTAAGCTAAACGCCTAGGGATTACAATTAGGAACAACCTAAGTTGGAAGCACCACTCGGAAAATGTTGTGGGAGAGGTGAACCTAACACTGAGTTTTATTAGCAGGACACTTAGGAGATGTAACATACCTACCAAAGAGAGTGCCTGCACTACGCGGGTCCGTCCTCTTCTAGAGCATTGCTCGCTGTATTGGGTCCGTACCAGATAGCGCTGACGAAGAACTTTGGAAAATTTCAAAAAACATGTTTTGTATTATCCTAAATAGGGGAGAGAGTGTTGTGGATATGATATACGAGCTGGGGTGGCAATGTTAAAACAAAAGCGTTTTCGATTCCAGCGATAGCTTTCCACCAAGTTTCAATCATTATCTTTCTCCTCCGGATGTGAAAATATTTTGATTTCCACCTACACAGAGATAACCAACCATTGTGATAAAATAACAAAAATCAGAGCTCGCACGGGAAGATTTGTGTGTTCATTTTTCCCCGCACTCTTTGACAGTGGAACGATCGAGAAATACTCTGACAGTGGTTTTGTGAAACCTCTGCGAAGCACTTTAAGTGTGAACTGATTTATACAGTAGTCAGGTAGATGTACATGCGGATGAAACGGCGTGAACAAGCAATCACTTGCGTGACCTTGACAGATGAAATAGCAATTACCACTAATCTGATGTGAAGTGTTTTGCTGCCCATGAAACAGTATAAATACATCAGTTATTGATACCAAACATTTTAAAACGTAGTTCATGAAATTATTGAAGCGATAAAGTAAAATCGAACTGCAATTTATAAAAGAAATGCTTGGGCTACACTCAGTTCGCCGTAGAATTATGAGAAGTATAATAGCTGTGCTCATGTAACTCACAAAAAGTGGAGACTACATTTTCGTTCTTTCTTCCACATTGCTTGCAAGTAAGAACCTAACTAGTAAATTCATTACTTGCACATAACTAATCGTGGAGGACAATCAATACTTACTCATCATACGCAGAAATGTAGACCCAAATGATGAAACCGTTTGTTGCCTCGTGAGAAATTAAACGTATCATTTACTAAAAATTATGATGACGGTTACCTGTATTTAGAACAAACTGTGGAAACTGTTTGTGGCTCTTCACAGTTAATGCATCACAGAGGTAAGACGATCTGCTGCAGCAATGTTGTTGTTATGGTTTTCAGTCTGAAGACTGGTTTAACGCAGCTCTTCATGCTACTCTATCGTGTACATAACTACTACAACTTACACACTTCTGAATTTTCTTATTGTATTCATCTATTGGTCTCCCTTTACGATTTTAACCCCCCCCCTCCCCCCCCCCCACACACACACTCCCCTCCAGTACTAAATTCGCGATCCCTTGATATCTTCTAATCAGGTTATGTCACAAATTTCCAAATTGTGGAAACTGTGGAGTTGGAGTGCACACGTGGGTTTTTTAGGTTAGAGAATTCCCTCCCTGGGCTCGACAAGACGCCTCCTGAGACGCGGCAAGGTAGGAGTAGGCAAAATGCAACAGGGAATAACAATATTAATCTGCTAATAGTAAACTGCAGGAGCGTCTATAGAAAGGTCCCAGAACTGCTCTCATTAATAAACGGTCACAATGCCCACATAGTACCAGGGACAGAAAGTTGGCTGAAACCAGATTAAACAGTAATGAAGTTCTAAACTCAGATTGGAATGTATACGGCAGAGACAGGCTGGACAGTGAAGGGGGAGGTGTGTTTATAGCGATAAGAAATGCAATTGTATCGAAGGAAATTGACGAAGATCCGGAATGTGAAATAATTTGGGTGAAGGTCACGTTTGAAGCAGGCTCAGACATGGTAATTGGATGTCTCTACAGGCCCCCTGGCTCAGCAGCTGTTGTGGCTGAGCACCTGAAGGATAATTTGGAAAATATTTCGAGTAGTTATAGTTCTGGGTGGAGATTTTAATTTGCCGGATATAGACTGGGAGACTCAAACGTTCATAACAGGTGGCAGGGACAAAGAATCCAGTGAAATTTTTTTAAGCGCTTTATCTGAAAACTACCTTGAGCAGTTAAACAGAGAACCGACTCGTGGCGTTAACATATTAGACCTTCTGGTGACAAACAGACCCGAACTACACTCCTGGAAATTGAAATAAGAACACCGTGAATTCATTGTCCCAGGAAGGGGAAACTTTATTGACACATTCCTGGGGTCAGATACATCACATGATCACACTGACAGAACCACAGGCACATAGACACAGGCAACAGAGCATGCACAATGTCGGCACTAGTACAGTGTATATCCACCTTTCGCAGCAATGCAGGCTGCTATTCTCCCATGGAGACGATTGTAGAGATGCTGGATGTAGTCCTGTGGAACGGCTTGCCATGCCATTTCCACCTGGCGCCTCAGTTGGACCAGCGTTCGTGCTGGACGTGCAGACCGCGTGAGACGACGCTTCATCCAGTCCCAAACATGCTCAATGGGGGACAGATCCGGAGATCTTGCTGGCCAGGGTAGTTGACTTACACCTTCTAGAGCACGTTGGGTGGCACGGGATACATGCGGACGTGCATTGTCCTGTTGGAACAGCAAGTTCCCTTGCCGGTCTAGGAATGGTAGAACGATGGGTTCGATGACGGTTTGGATGTACCGTGCACTATTCAGTGTCCCCTCGACGATCACCAGTGGTGTACGGCCAGTGTAGGAGATCGCTCCCCACACCATGATGCCGGGTGTTGGCCCTGTGTGCCTCGGTCGTATGCAGTCCTGATTGTGGCGCTCACCTGCACGGCGCCAAACACGCATACGACCATCATTGGCACCAAGGCAGAAGCGACTCTCATCGCTGAAGACGACACGTCTCCATTCGTCCCTCCATTCACGCCTGTCGCGACACCACTGGAGGCGGGCTGCACGATGTTGGGGCGTGAGCGGAAGACGGCCTAACGGTGTGCGGGACCGTAGCCCAGCTTCATGGAGACGGTTGCGAATGGTCCACGCCGATACCCCAGGAGCAACAGTGTCCCTAATTTGCTGGGAAGTGGCGGTGCGGTCCCCTACGGCACTGCGTAGGATCCTACGGTCTTGGCGTGCATCCGTGCGTCGCTGCGGTCCGGTCCCAGGTCGACGGGCACGTGCACCTTCCGCCGACCACTGGCGACAACATCGATGTACTGTGGAGACCTCACGCCCCACGTGTTGAGCAATTCGGCGGTACGTCCACCCGGCCTCCCGCATGCCCACTATACGGCCTCGCTCAAAGTCCGTCAACTGCACATACGGTTCACGTCCACGCTGTCGCGGCATGCTACCAGTGTTAAAGACTGCGATGGAGCTCCGTATGCCACGGCAAACTGGCTGACACTGACGGCGGCGGTGCACAAATGCTGCGCAGCTAGCGCCATTCGACGGCCAACACCGCGGTTCCTGGTGTGTCCGCTGTGCCGTGCGTGTGATCATTGCTTGTACTGCCCTCTAGCAGTGTCCGGAGCAAGTATGGTGGGTCTGACACACCGGTGTCAATGTGTTCTTTTTTCCATTTCCAGGAGTGTATTTGAAACAGTTAACGCAGAACAGGGAATGAGCGATTATAAAGCGGTTACTGCATCGATGATTTCAGCCGTAAATAGAAATATTAAAAAAGGTAGGAAGATTTTTCTGTTTAGCAAATGTGACAAAAAGCAGATTTCGGCTCAACACAAAAGTTTTGTTTCAAGTACAGATAGTGTTGAGGATCAGTGGACAAAGTTCAAAACCATCGCACAATATGTGTTAGATGAGTATGTGCGAAGCAAGTTCGTAAGAGATGGAAAAGAGCCACCGTGGTACAACAACCGAGTTAGAAAACTGTTGCGGAAGCAAAGGGAACTTCACAGCAAACATAAACATAGCCAAAGCCTTGCAGACAAACAAAAATTACGCGAAGCGATATGTAGTGTGAGGAGGGCTATGCGGGAGGCGTTCAATGAATTCGAAAGTAAAGTTCTATGTACTGACTTGTCAGAAAATCCTAAGAAATTTTGGTCTTATGTCAAAGCGGTAGGTGGATCAAAACAAAATGTCCAGACACTCTGTGACCAAAATGGTACTGAAACAGAGGATGACAGACTAAAGGCCGAAATACTAAATGTCTTTTTCCAAAGCTGTTTCACAGAGGAAGACGGCACTGTAGTTCCTTCTCTAGCTTGTAGCACAGATGACAAAATGGTAGATATCGACATAGACGACAGAGGGATAGAGAAACAATTAAAATCGCTCAAAAGAGGAAAGGCCGCTGGACCTGATGGGATACCAGTCCGATTATACAGAGTACGCGAAGGAACTTGCCCCCCTTCTTGCAGCGGTGTACCGTAGGTCTCTAGAAGAGCGTAGCGTTCCAAAGGATTGGAAAGGGGCACAGGTCATCCCCGTTTTCAAGAAGAGACGTCGAACAGATGTGCAGAACTATAGACCTTTAGCTCTAACGTCAATCAGTTGTAGAATTTTGGAACACGTATTATGTTCGAGTATAATGACTTTTCTGGAGACTAGAAATCTACTCTGTAGGAATCAGCATGGGTTTCGAAAAAGACGATCGTGTGAAACCAAGCTCGCGTTATTCCTCCACGAGACTCAGAGGGCCATAGACACGGGTTCACAGGTAGATGCCGCGGTTCTTGACTTCCGCAAGGCGTTCGATACAGTTCCCCACAGTCGTTTAATGAACAAAGTAAGAGCATATGGACTATCAGCCCAATTGTGTGATTTGATTGAAGAGTTCCTAGATAACAGAACGCAGCATGCCGTTCTCAATGGAGAAAAGTCTTCCGAAGTAAGAGTGATTTCAGGTGTGCCGCAGGGGAGTGTCGTAGGACCGTTGCTATTCACAATATACATAAATGACCTTGTGGATGACATGGGAAGTTCACTGAGGCTTTTTGCGGATGATGCTGTGGTATATCGAGAGGTTGTAACAATGGAAAATTGTACTGAAATGCAGGAGGATCTGCAGCGAATTGACGCATGGTGCAGGGAATGGCAATTGAATCTCAATGTAGACAAGTGTAATGTGCTGCGAATACATAGAAAGAAAGATCCCTTATCATTTAGCTACAAAATAGCAGGTCAGCAACTGGAAGCAGTTAATTCCATAAATTATCTGGGAGTACGCATTAGGAGTGATTTAAAATGGAATGATCATACAAAGCTGATCGTCGGTAAAGCAGATGCTAGACTGAGATTCATTGGAAGAATCCTAAGGAAATGCAATCCGAAAACAAAGGAAGTAGGTTACAGTACGCTTGTTCGCCCACTGCTTGAATACTGCTCACCCGTGTGGGATCCGTACCAGATAGGGTTGATAGAAGAGATAGAGAAGATCCAACGGAGAGTAGCGCACTTCGTTACAGGATCATTTAGTAATCGCGGAAGCGTTACGGAAATGATAGATAAACTCCAATGGAAGACTCTCCAGGAGAGACGCTCAGTAGCTCGGTACGGGCTTTTGTTGAAGTTTCGAGAACATACCTTCACCGAGGAGTCAAGCAGTATATTGCTCCCTCCTACGTATAACTCGCGAAGAGACCATGAGGATAAAATCAGAGAGATTAGAGCCTACACAGAGGCATACCGACAATCCTTCTTTCCACGAACAATACGAGACTGGAATAGAAGGGAGAACAGATAGAGGTACTCGAGGTACCCTCCGCCACACACCGTCGGGTGGCTTGCGGAGTATGGATGTAGATGTAGATGAACTGTTTCTGGTGCTTCATAATAATGGCATCTCAGAGGTAAGACCTGCATCAGCGATGGGACGTTATATTGTATTTGCAGCGTCACTGGTTGTTAATACTGATTTGTTTTCCGTTATTTGCCTAAACATTTATTTGCGTGTTCCTCGGACAAGTTCACAGACAATTTTCGCTTACTTCTGTGCAGTCCTAGTAAATACATTGTTTCCAACAGCGTACCCGCCGACGAATTATTTATAACAGAAGCGCAGCTACTGAACATGAAGAAATTAACACGCTCGAGTTGCAGTGCAAGACAAAGAGGGGTTCTGCCTCGGATACTGGAACCAGTTTTGTAGTTAGTGTCACTACGCTGCTACGGGAAAGGCTTTAGCAGCAGGCAGCAGGTACGGACTCTGCGTACACCTTGACGCGAGCCTCCTCCGATATGTCTTCTCCTACCAAACGCTATTCTACTTTCTCCCATGAGTGATTGCAACTGCAACACGAAACACCTTGATATGTTGCCGTTGCTTCTGTGTTTAACACTCTGTTAGTAGCGAGGTCTTCGGGTATAAATACTTACCTCGTCAACAGAGAAGAAATGAAGGACAAATCCGGAATGTGCATTCACTTTTTCTGCAACAGTTAACCAGTGAACCGAGAATTACCCAAGTTGTCTTCACGACTATTCCTCATGTGTAGTTCCATGCACAGCAGTTAAAAATGGTTGGAAGCTGAACTGTACAGCAGTCTCCGTCCTTATAAGCGAGTGGCCGTCTGTATTTGTCAGGTAATATAGTTCGTATGCCCAGCAAATATCATCCTGGACAAATTTTATAGTCTGACCTGAAAGTATGAAACGCAACAGTGGCGCACCAAGGAAACGTTTTAAAGGCATCATCAGACTTAATCTAAAGTATGGCTGTCAACAACTCGCAAATTATTTCAAGGATGTCGTCAGTGATTGATTATCACAGTTACTTTAGCACATCTAAGTGACATATAAAATGTTTTGCTTTTTTGATTCCAAAACCAATTTTTGGATGCAAAAAATTATAGGTTGCTCTTGTATTGTTGGATTTTTACTGTGTAATAAAGTCAATGCCACAAAATGATATGAAACAGCCTAACAAAAGAATGTATTCACCATCTGCTGAATACGGATTTCGTGTGAGTGGTAACAACCAATGAAGCACATCCTTGAATTGTTCAAACCTCTATACACCTTTCTATTCACACTTGTACAACCAGCTGGCAAGCAAGCCAGTTTTACAGCGGCTTTTCGATGTGGTTCTACTGTAACCACGTGCTTGGTGACCTTCAACGTCAGAGAGCGCCATTTTGGAGACGGCGACAGAGCAGTCGTGTGTGGGCCTTTGATTGGTCTGTACTATGTATTCTCCATCGAGATCTGCTTCTAAACAAGATGATCGTACGATAAACACAGAAACAGTTTCTTTACTGTGTTATTGTAAATTATCACATAACTATGCATAACTGGAATAAACGGTGAATTAACTAATTCAGCAGTGAAAACTAAGCCAACAATATGTGTGTGTTCCATGTTGGAAGTGAAGTGTACTGGGTTCACAACTTAGGTAATAGCGAATAATGTATTTCGTTCTGTATTTGAGCATTCACCAGTGTAATTTATAATTGTAAGTATTCGCCAGCAGACTTTTGTAAAGTATAAGAGATCTCTTTATTGTGTTTGAAGCATTTGTTATTTGCAAAATGCTAGGAAAGACGAGCTGATGATAAACAGGAATTGCTTCAACAAAAACTAACTGTACTGAAAGAACGAAAAATCTCACTTTGATTTTAGTGAATTGCAGTAGTACGTAAGAAAACGCCTTCTACATTCTGCACATTAATTTTTATTTTATTTATACACCAGATGCGTTTCGCCTATGTAACAATGCTTCTTCAGTTGGGGTCCTGGAATATTACTGATTCTTTCATTGTCACAAACTGGATATCAATTTAAAAATATGGCAGGACACCCACTGATGATGCCTTGTTAAAAAGATGGAACATGTCTGGGTTCATAAATAAAATAAATTAACATGTAGCATGCAGAAGGCGTTTTTCTGTAAACAACTGCAATTTATTTACAGCTAGTGCAGAAATTGACCACCACAAGAAACTTGTTTCTTTTTAGTGTTTCTTTGTGAAAGGGAATGTTGCTTTGAAATGCAGACTAATTCACAATTTAAAATATTCTTGAGTATGGAAATGAGCTGTGAAGCTCTATAAAATTAAGTGTTGAAGAAAAGCTATTGAGATTTCTGCAATAAATATTTCCTATGAACACAAAAGTTACCAAGTAATGTTATCATGGCATAAAATATTAATAAATGCACTGATATTCTGCAGTGTTGTTTAGAGTTTAAATTTTACAACTAAAGTAGACTGATTCAGCAAATAAGATTACTTTAGAAGATTTACGTCATTTTATATTCAAACGTCCTTCAGTTTACTTAAAATCTATAAAGAGCTCTTTTAAATTTTATTAATATATCATTGGTCCTTCTGTTTGCTCATGATACAATTTTAACGACTGTGATAGTCGTTAAGTTGTGAAGAAAATGAATAATACTCTTTCATTGACTGGTGCTATGATAATAAGGTACGTTTAGATATTCCTTGAGCTATAGCAGTGAGACATTCTGTTACTAGTATTCAGAGTATTCAGAGAGAAGTAGTGTATTACACACTGATCGCCTTTCTAGAACACAGGGCCAGCTGGTCATTGAAAGAAAATACATTTCACAAATACAAAGAGCATTCTGTCACAAAGGGGTAGCATCTCAGTTTATTGTCATCTCCTGAATTTATCTGTAACAACCATCATTTCTGAACACTTTATAATTGTTATATATATTTCTGCTGTCATTAGATTAATGAAATTGACTTACCGCAACCACGAGTAGAAATACTATGAATTAGTGAATATTCACTGTACAGTTTCCTTGACAACACTACAATTTTTGGAGTAAGGAAGTTCATTTTCAGTTCAAAAACTAATAGTTATGTATTACTTATAGAATATTAATCTTTATTCGACTATCTCAATATGATTATTATCTTAGTCTTTGATTACTTTTATATTATTAGGCGTATTGATCAGCAATACCATTATCCTACTCCTAGAGCAAGTTATATTCATTATTATTTAGATTTTTTCTGTTCTAGACGTATTACTACATCACTCAGCCATGAATTTCTTGTTTTATCTTTGTCCTATTTAAAGAAGCTCTGATTATTATAGTTAATATTTAAAACATTAGATATATTACAGTTAATATCATTTTATACTCAGTTCAATATCATTTTATACTCAAATCATTTATTTTTGGTAATAACTTTTTGTAATGATGACACCTATGCAAAGCAATATAAAAAAAGTTAATAGCAATATATTTATCTGATATTTCGAACTTATTTGCTCCACTCTTATGCAGTACAGTACATCATGATGTATGAAGACATTGTTTAAGCTAATTAGTCAGCGCTTCTGCTGCTTAATACATTTTTTACATCTCTAAAGTGCTGATATGTTGCATTAGTTAGGGAAGAATAACTACAAACAATTTTAAATCATTTTTGTATAGTATCATTTCTGTTCAGGTTTTCCAACTAGTTTTATGATAATTTTTTGTAAGTACCTGTAAATAGTAAAAATATTTTACACTGTTTTATTATTACTTTTAATTGAAATATAAATATTTAAATAATATTAAACAACAGTGTGTTGGAGCAATGTCTGACTTTCTGGTCCTCATCCAATATAAGCAAGATAATAGTTTAATATTGTTCAGACTGATACAATACTTGCAGATATTTTACAGTAAACATGAATGCCATAAGATATTAGAGTAATATAGGCATATGGTGGATTTTTGTTGTATGAACTGCATCTGTTTGGTCCAAATCTCTTCCTTCAAAGAACATAGCAACTTTGGTCATTTGTGCTATCCAGTACAAAGGCCAAGAAGCCCTTCAAGTAATCTTCAGAGCTACTGGTACCCTCAGAACGATTCAAAACTAATGACATGGTTAGTCTGTCTTGTAATTTAGTTAACGTGCTAGCAGTAGATGTGGAATGTGAGGTTGTTCATGTATATGATGCTATGTCTGAAGAGATACTAAATTAGCAAGGGATCAAATCGCGAATGTCAGATTTCTGCGCCGATACCGTTACTCATTCATCTCTGTAGGACCTTTCTCTCGTCTAAATGATGAATGGTAAACTGACAGTGTCCTTGTCTGTTTGTGCGATAGAGGCTGGTTGTCACAGCTCAGCCCATCATTGCAGAGGCCGCATCTGGAGCTCACACTGCTGGATGCCTGACATTCAGTCCTATTGTTGTCTCTACTTACTTCCTTGCTCTGTCTTCTTTTTCTATCATAATGGTCGTTATTTTTACAGTGATCATAGTCTCTGTTTCTTGAGTGACAGCCGGCCGCGGTGGTCTAGCGGTTCAGGCGCTCAGTCCGGAACCGCGCGACTACTACGGTCGCAGGTTCGAATCCTGCCTCGGGCATGGATGTGTGTGATGTCCTTAGGTTAGTTAGGTTTAAGTAGTTCTAAGTTCTAGGGGACTGATGACCACAGATGTTAAGTCCCATAGTGCTCAGAGCCATTTGAACCATTCTTGAGTGACAGTTACACAAGAAGAAACAGGTCCATAATGTATAAGGATGTTTATGATGCTAGAACTGACAGCGGCAATAAATGGTGTCCCAAATGGCTCTGAGCACTATGAGACTTAACGTCTGAGGTCATCAGTCCCCTAGAACTTAGAACTACTTAAACCTAACTAACCTAAGGACATCACACACATCCATGCCCGAGGCAGGATTCGAACCTGCGACCGTAGCAGTCGCGCGGTTCCAGACTGAAGCGCCTAGAACCGCTCGGCCACACCGGTCGGCTGGTGTCCCACGTGATAGTTAACAGCATTATATGTTTTAAGGATGACTTCTTTTTCTAAGTTAAAAATATTTAAGAGCCTTCCTCTCACGATCAGATAACATAGTACTGTACTGTCCTCCTCTTCGTTTTATCGCATAGCGCTCTTTCTTCCCTGTACGCTGTGGAAATCGAGTTTGCTTGCCTAGAAAAATTGGGTGAACTGGCCGCGCTGATAGACTGACGTCACCACTGCAGGTGCCAGTGCAGAGCCATTTGGTGTTTCCTGCCGTTTCTGCTCACCTGGCACTCTGGCCGTTGACAAGTGGGCCGGCCGGCAGCTGCAGCTTCCACTGCAGGGTTGCCAGTTTCCTACTGGACAGTTAATTACTGCTCTATGTTGAGGTCCAAGCACGGTGACAAAAAAAGAGCAGGTGCCTTTGGTAGACACAGTCTGGAAAATACTTATGATATTTTCGATTAAACTCAGAGAACACACTGTTCTAAAAAATTGACATGGAGGGGTATGTATTTTTCTCCTTTCCCTTTTTACTGTAACGACGAGAGACAGACGACCTCACCACTTCACTGATACATCTAAGAAGTGCTTTCGTCATGTGTTTTGATCGTTCCACATGAATACTGGCAATGTTTCGTTAATCAGTTGGACAGCTCAGTATTCCTCGAATATCGTTTGCAAATAGAATGTAATCACTTCCCTCTTGCTCATCATTTAGGCCAGATGTAATGAACAAAAATTAGTAACAATATGCAAAAACAAATAAATCGTATGAGTAAATATAGAGCATATGTCAGTCAATAATTCATGGAATACGAGCGATATATTCTGTTGACTAAATGTTTGTATAGTTTCCAAGTACATGGCAGAGTAGACTCAAATCCAAATACCTGCCTTTTGTGCGAGAGTACATCAAAATGAAACCTCCAAATCCGTCCCAAAATCTTACCTGTATTTCATGACTGGAGCGGTCTTTACTCTGTGAACATACCATTTTCTCGATCATGTCGTTCTTTGCTACATAATGGGAGAAGAAGCTTTGCCCCAATTTCAATATATTGTGATACTGAGAGGTAGGTTAAAGATTAAATTAATATCAACTTGTGCTCTAATGGAATCTTTTGAAGCTTTAAGAACACAAATGCTGAGTGTATTAGCTGCAATACTGCGAATTACTCTTTTCAGAAAAATTGATGTAATGCATGAAAATATGTGAAGCAAGAATAATATTTTTTCGAATGTGCCTTGACAAGTCCTCTAATGAGTATCAAATATCTCTTGGAATGGTATAAAATTTTTTATTAATGAGACTGTACAAAATGAAGTCATCATCAGTTAATACCTAATTCAGAGAGAGAATGTAAACTGGAGCGTATTTGACTGTCTACAGCTCCATACTTTTAAGTGTAACAAAATTCGTGTGAACTATCAGGTGACCTACTGAATCTCGAAAATTTTGTGAAAATTGTTTGAGGAGCAGTGGTGAACTTATTCTATTTTGTATTGATGCGCCAGAAGGAATCGCCTTTTCTTTGAAAATTTGATTCCCCAGATCAAAAACGCAGTGCACATTAATAGAAACTTGAACAGAGACAGCTAAGCAGTGCTTATAGCAGTCAAAAGAGGTACATACCATCAACAGCTGCTTCCGACTCACAGAGAACCATAGGAGTAGGTCTGAGGGAGAGACATCCAGACATCAATTTCGGCAGCATCATAGACGCGCTGAGTAACGCAGAGTTCAGGTTTCTGAATGACAGGTGACTACCCAAATGTCCACGGAGTGCTAATCAAACAGCTCTGACTCAGTTTAAAATTGATAGGATGGTGCACTCTACGGTTGAATATATATTTTCCTAGAGGAATAAATGTGTACACACGATCGTCAGGTCCCAATATCAAACATCTATTGAAAAGGAAAGCTGAGTATCAGACAGCCCACTTCATCTCCTATAAATATTCTCCACATCAGGATACTAACAGTGTTTGAATATTGCTTTGGTGCTGTCCTTTCCATTGTCCTCATACCAACATATTGCACCAGTCACCACCCAAATTCCCTTCCTCCACAATTCGTGTGTACTATGACAATGATGCTGCACTGATGCTTATTTCTGTACTTCTGTACGTAAAGTTAGCAGAAGTAGTTGCGTTCTAGTGTTGGCTTCTGCCCATGACGATGAGGAGACAGTTATTGATAGTACAGCCCTCTAGATCCAACTGAAAATAAAAAGAAAAACTCAAATGTTGCGGAAAACTGCTTTTGTGACTGACTCGTAATTAATTAATTCGTACTAGCCAGCAATGTGCACTGTTACTCCATATTGCTCAGTCTTGCAACTTATTCTGGTGACGGCACTTTTAATGTATCAAGGTATTTGCGGTAGACAGTTGGACTCCATAGCAAGCAAGGTCACTGGTTCAGAGATGAAACACCACATGCATCTCGCCCTTTCGATCTGGTGGTAGCCAAATCGTCGCCTGCGCTGTAACGGATCTGCTGTTCGTTTCAGGGGCGGGGATGGGAGGCCGGGAGGGGGGGGGGGGGAGGGGAGGCCGGGAGGGGGGGAGGGGAGGCCGAAGCAGCGATGTCGTAATTTGCCCCCCCCCCTCCCAACATCAAATCTAACTAGCCATGACCACTTGCTTTCACACAATCGCCTTTGATTATAATAACTATAACATTCTTTAATACAATAATAATTTGTTTAAATTAATGAGTATATTTTTAGTGTAACTTCCAAGAAATTCCGTTTCAGAGTTGAAAAACATTTTTCAAACAATTAGAGAAGTACGTGTGGCACTCAATTGATTTAAGAACCATAATAGCAACAAGCTCTCACGATTTTGACAGCTTCAGAATTTGTCAATATAAAATCGAAATGAGCATTTATCATTAGCAACATTTCACTTAGCACTAGCGGTTATTAACACAGGCCTGCACGATATGACTGACGAGTTCGTAGATGAGGGATTCCTCTCTCTTTCAGCAATTTTCACCGTTTGCAAATTTTCCGGTGCAGGCATCACTGACATAAAATCCTCAACAAAACAGTCAGCAACCGTATCAGGATCCAGCATGGGCAAAAAAATATATAAGGCAGAAAACTTCCAATTTCATATCGTGTGTAATATCATGTGCAAGCCCCAATGGTTGTATTATTCGCTTCAGCTCTGCGTTAAATGAAATTTGCATTCATGTATTCTTGTATCTGTCCAGATTTCACTTCTAGCATTCATTATGTCGTCTTTAAAATCTGAAAACATCGTTGATGGTGAAAATTTCAGATCTAGGTCATTACATTTATCGATAACTGTTTGAAAGATATACTTATACGACGAAGTTTTCTTGTCGTTCAATAAAGAAAAAAAGTCCTTGGAATATAATGTCTACTAATTAGCCCAAGTATTGTAAACAGCTGACAAAAAACCTTGTGCAACACTTGAATGTTCCATCAACATATTTCGTGTCACACTGAGTAAGTATTCTAAGGTTTTCAGATTCACAAAATATTACAACTTTTTCTCAGTATCATTTTCTAGCAAGAAATTTGCACCGACTATAGTTTCCAAATTTAGCATGTTGATAGTATCATGAACCTCTTCAATACTTGTCGGCAATTTCACAAGCTTTTTTAATTGTTTTACCAAAGCTGTCAACATCTCTGGTTGTTATTTCTATCTTATCTTCTCCTTTCATGGGATTGTAAATTAGCTTTGACGGTATCTCACAAATATCTTCTGTAGCTTTTCTCTTCAGAATACAAATTATTTTTTGCCTCTGTATTTTGCCGCAAGGTATTTCCAGGTGATTGTGGTCTTCTTGAGTCTCCACAACATACAGCTCTTCAATAGAAATAGTTTCACTAAAGCTTCTGCAATCCTTAATGTTGCGCCGGGCGGTTCTAGGCACTACAGTCTGGAACGGCACAACCGCTACGGTCGCAGGATCGAATCCTGCCTCGGGCATGGACGTGTGTGCTGTCCTTGGGTTAGTTAGGTTTAAGTAGTTCTAAGTTCTAGGGGACTGCTGACCTCAGCAGTTAAGTCCCATAGAGCTCAGAGCCATTTGAACCTTAATGTTAAGCGTCCATCGCGAGACACCAATTTTCAACAGTTTTTGAAATCGAAAGGCGTTATCTTTAAGAACAAGCACTTTCACTCCCATTCTGTTTATTGAAACTACAGTGGGATCGGAGGACTTGTTCACTTAAAAGTGATCTGCCGTATACTGAAGCATGAACCTGCAAACTGCTGGGAGGTCTCGGGACTATTTATTACCTGCAGGCCATTAGGTTAGTTCGGGAGGAGTGGATCCTGTTACCCGCTACTCTGATTTCGGGAGGAGTAGGTCCTGCAACCGGTACGAGCAGCGTGTGAATGAGTGCTCGTACATGGCTACAGTGTTTACTCCAGGTCGCTAGAACATGAGTGCATCCATACGGGAGAGAAATTGAAAAGTTGCTTGTAATTTCTTAAAATATCCATTTTAGAGACTCTTAATTTCTATGCTCCTTCATTTTTCAGAAGTACCTGAGAAATTTGTAAATTTGTATGTCATATTTTATATCCTACTCGACGAGGTAGAACACAGTTCATGATCACACACAGTGATGATGAAGCAGAGACCACAACAGGTGGGTGGTTCCTGTGGTCAATGGTGGAGTAATTCATGAAGTGAAAAGATAGGTAGTAGCAAAGCCAAGAGCATAGCGAAAATCGTCGTAAGTGAAGCACAAAGGCACTAGCTGAGTCGATCACTTTATCAATGGCACTCACTGTAGGCTTCAGAAAATGGCGAGAATTGCCGAAGGAGCGCAAGGCCGCGGTCAAGGGACGGGACCATGTGACATGCCTGCAGTTGTGGCGCCCTCCGTGGGAGAGAGCTGCACCCATTGTATGAAGCCGGAGTATCTCTGACCCTTCCTCCATATCGATAATCAGGCTGAGCGGAGAATCCAAATCACTGTTGGATACTAAAGCGTTTTTTTATGGGTTTCATGGCCACCCCTTCTTTTGGATCCAGGCCTGCTTGTAAGAACTCAAATCGGCAGAGAGACAGATAAGGTCGCTTACGTCACCAGCCCTAGGTCTGACAAAATCACTGTCCCGCACGACTTCACGTTATCACATTCACCGAAGTGACACGAGCACTGCCTCTTCAAAATGTTTCTTATATGTAGTTGAAATTATCATTTTTTTGGTAGTGCTAGTTCTGCAAGGTTTTCAGGAGAGCTTCTGTAAAGTTTGGAAGGTAGGAGACGAGGTACTGGCAGAAGTAAGGCTGTGAGGACGGGGCGTGAGTCGTGCTTGGGTAGCTCGATGGCGGAGCACTTGCCCGCGAAAGGCAAAGGTCCCGAGTTCGAGTCTCGGTCCAGCACACAGTTTTAATCAGCCAGGGAGTTTCATATGAGCGCACACTCCGCTGCAGAGTGAAAATCTCGTTCTGAAAACATCCCCCAGGCTGTGGCTAAGCCATGTCTCCGCAATATCCTTTCTTTCAGGAGTGCTAGTTCTGCAAGGTTCGCAGGAGAGCTTCTGTAAAGTTTGGAAGGTAGGAAACGAGGTACTGGCAGAAGTAAGGCTGTGAGCATGGGGCGTGAGTCGTGCTTGGGTAGCTCAGATAGTGGAGCAAAGGCAAAGGTACCGAGTTCGAGTCTCGGTCCAGCACACAGTTTTAATCTGCCAGGAAGTTTCATTTTTTTGGTACTTTTCATATTCAGGTAAAACTAGATGTCCTAGCATTATGACCTTATTGAGCAATCATAGGGCAAAATCGTTAGATAAAATTACATTGCTAGGATACCTGGTTGCTTTGAAACACTGACAAGGACAGCGTTTCATGTACACCCACACATTCGAGCCCACTTTTCGGCCCCAGAAAACATGCATAGTGCTGTCTGCATTCATTCATGCTCCATTCATAAGGTGAAGTAAGCTAGCGTTCGGACATGCAGGTTCACATCTATTACGTGCCTGTCAACATCTGTGTATAGGTTCACGCGTAAGGCGCTATTCATAGATGTGACACAGAAGCGCCCACTTCCGTTCCTAGTAACCGGCCGGTCTAGCGCGATCCTGGTTCGTAGTTTCCGCACAAGGTCAGCTGCACCACGTTGCGCAATTTTTCCGAGCTGTCTGCTGCCGGCCGCGCCGGACAAAAAGCCGGTCGCTACGATGGGCGGGAGCGCAGGCAGCCGCTGCTTTGTTCCGGTGTGCGGGCGCTAGGTGGCGGGGCGTGGAGCGGCGCTGCCGCGTTTCCCGCAAAGTGGGACCGGCGTCAGCGAAAAGGCGCAGTGCCTGGCGAGCTTTCGCTCAGGTTTTGCATCCTGCTACTCTGCTCGTTAACAAGGGGACCACGCGTGCTCGTCATCACCGAATTCGTCTAAATTTATGGTAATTGCAGGACTTGGCCAGAAATGAAACTGAAATACGTAGGAGCTCCAGGTGACCAAGCTTCCTTTATTTTATTTTTTTTGTTTGTTTTTTTAACTGCGTTTTTGACGCGGGTCAAGAGAGGCATGTGCCATTAATGATAGCGCAGATCAAATGCAATGGTTGGCACTGCGGAAAGAGTACACTATAGTAACGTGGAGGTAGTCGGGTCGAGAGTAACCATGTGAGGAACTTCTTTACTTTCAATTTTTACGTTACTTACACTAAAAATAACGTGAAAGCTCAGTATTTTGTATTCATTAACATTTTCAAAAATGTCATAAAAGGAAATGTAAAGGAAAATTTGAGTTTGTAAATAAATTTCCAGGGAAGGATTATAGCTACAGTGTCCACGAGAACTCCGCAAATACTTTTCCGAGAAAGGGTTGTAACTAAAGTATACAGACTTGGTATACCGTTAGCTTCTTTTTGATCTCCGAGCAGCCAGCGGCAGGCCCCACGAACAATAAGTTACCGGTACAAGTAAAATTGGCCCATAGGCAGTTGCGGACTACGCTATCTACGGCTACGGAGCTCATTACCTTCGTACTTCTCGACGAGAAACGAAAATTTTCTAGAATATCGTATTCTCGTATACGTTTTACAGTTCCTTCCTGGAAATTTATTTGCAATCGCAAATTTTCCTTTGCCTTTCCTTTCCGTGCCCTTTATAAAAATTTTAATAAATACAATCTATAGAGCATTATTTCAATTTACTTGTGTTGTAAGTAAATGAAATTTTAAAAAAATTAAAAAGATGTTCCTCTTTCGGAGTTGAGCTCACGCCCTTTGGACTTACGTCTTCTGCTCTCCCCACTGCACCAGCCACCTAACATGGATGGCTCATGCTTCACCCGACCTGCTTCAAAAACGCTATTTTTTCTAAAGAATTGGCGGCCTGGAGCTGCCACTTGCGCCACTTTCATTTCTAGCCAGTCTGCAACTCGTGGTCTTGCGGTAGCGTTCTCGCTTCTTGCACGGGGTCCAGGATTCGATTCCCGGCGGGGTCAGGGATTTTTCCTCCCTCGAGATGACTAGGTGTTGTTGTGTCGTCTTCATTATCATCATTCATCCCGATTACGGTCGGAGGAAGGCAACGGCAAACCACCTCCGCTAGAACCTTGTCTAGTACAGTGCTGCCGGTCTCTCGCATCGTCCCCTACGCTCCCCGGAGTATGAGACCTCGTCATCATTTCTAGCCAACCCTGCAAGAGCACCGTAAATGTGAGAGAAATCGGCGATGACGAGTAGGTGCTGTCGCTTGCAAGTCAAGCCCGTTGTGACCAAATTGTGGCTAAAGATTGCACATGCCACAGAAGACTTTTCTTCTTACCTTGTTTATAAATCTAAGAATCATTCTCAACGCATACAATTGTGTCAGGAATATATTTCCGGTTAACTATGTCTCTTTCATTACATACGACCAGTACAGGCGGTCAGTCTGTGTAGCCACAAACAAAAACAACGTTTAAAACTTGGGAAATTAAGGAATGGGTTGTAGCCGTGTCTAGCAAGTAAGAGCATAGGGCATGATCTGGCTTCCAGTTGCATGTGGGAAGAGTGTCGTCATTTTCGGGAGTTTTTTCCAATTTCATAAGATGACTTTTTGTTAACATCGAGTATAGATTTAAGTGTCAGGAAGTCGTTTCTGAAAGTATTTGTATGGAGTGTAGCCGTGTATGGAAGTGAAACATGGACGATAACTAGTTTGGACAAGAAGAGAATAGAAGCTTTCGAAATGTGGTGCTACAGAAGAATGCTGAAGATAAGGTGGGTAGATGACGTAACTAATGAGGAGGTATTGAATAGGATTGGGGAGAAGAGAAGTTTGTGGCACAACTTGACTAGAAGAAGGGATCGGTTGGTAGGACATGTTTTGAGGCATCAAGGGATCGCAAATTTAGCATTGGAGGGCAGCGTGGAGGGTAAAAATCGTAGAGGGAGACCAAGAGATGAATACACTAAGCAGATTCAGAAGGATGTAGGTTGCAGTAGGTACTGGGAGATGAAGAAGCTTGCACAGGATAGAGTAGCATGGAGAGCTGCATCAAACCAGTCTCAGGACTGAAGACCACAACAACAACAAGATGACTTTGTAACAAATACTCACTAGCGAAACTACTTTCAAGCGTGAAAGCTTAGCATGAAATAACAGTTGCATTTTCTTTCGTGGGTGCAGAGTTTAAGTTCACCTAGTTATTGTTCCTGTGTATTTGTATTTGGTAACAGGGGGCAATTTCCGACAGCTACAGTGTCACTCCTCACTATTTTTCACCCCAAGCCAAAATCTTCTCGCACTTTTAATTCATAGTTCTTACTAATATCGCTACCAAATCTTGGTAGAAGAGATATATTTCTAAACACTCCCACAGAGGCAGGCTGGTGAATTCAAATAAAAACGAGAGAAGCGATAAGCGACGGACAGCCCATCGACAGCGAGGTCGTTAGAAATGGAGCACAGGCTCATGTTAGGCACGACAATCGGGCGTTTTCTTTCTGAAGATATCATGCCAGCATTGACCTTCATCGTTCAGAGAAACCACAAGAGCCTCAAGAGGGATGGTCGGACGAGAATGTGACCCCGATCGTTCAGAATCTGGCTCCAGCGTCTTTACTACTGTATTACCTCACTCGATTTGAAATTGGAACTCATTTACAATACTTCATGTAAATAGCATAGCTACAACAAATATATATTTCATTCATGCACGTTTGTATGTATGTCCGGACTAATACATACAGGCTGATTATGTGAGTTACAAACTTACAGGGATGATGAGGAAGGGCAAATGCATCAATTTGAGGCGAGGGACCCTGCCTCGGAAGACCGAGTCGAAAGTTATAAGAGAAAATCGTTCTGATATCTCTGACAGTGGAATACATTTACCGGTACTATCGTTGCTAAGATTGTAGGGTATACAACTTCCAGAGGTTGTAGTGTGGACTGAAACAAGGAAAACATGTCTAGCAAACATGGCTAACGCATATCGTAAGAGCTACGAGTACTTGCTAACCTTCGCTACTGAGAAACACACCTTTTCTATTTAATGCATTTTAGAGCCCATATTTAGTGGACATTTTTTTCTTACTTTGGTTGATATTACCACCTCTAAAAGTTGCCTAACCTGCAATCGTAGCAACAGTACCGGTACGTATAGTCCACTGCCAGAGGTATCAGAATAATTTCCACTTGCAGCTTTCGACTCAGTCATTTTTGGACTAGGGTTCCTATGTTCAAATTGATATATTTACCTTTCTCCGTCATCCCTGAGATTGTGTGTACACTGTATGTGGAAGATGCTCTTCCTACAACAGATATTACGTTCCAGCTCCGTGCCTCTGTTTGTTATAGGTGGAAACATTCAACACCTACAGCTTGAATTACAGTGGGATCTGAAGTTTTTTCTGACTGAAAGTAACTTTCAAATGTAAAAAAAATCTTTGCTTTATATGACTATGCGAAAATGAGTCGCGATACGCATTCCCTTGTAGCTGCTTGGAAAAGCAACAGACCATAGATTCCTTGTGGAGACTGTGGAGCGTACACAGCATTCTAATTTATGTATGCTGGTTGGGCTTACAAGGGATTCATAGGTAGCAATTTTAGTCTTAATCTCACAGACACTCATATAATGCGATTTCAAACATGCGATAATGATCTGTTAGCAGCAGAACTGGAAGTAAATGGTAATAAACTAAATGTAGCACAGTTCCTTGGTGTCCAGTTGGATATCACGTTAAAATGGCGTCAACACATAGATAAACTAATCAATCTTATTGTGTTGATCTAAAGACAAGGGTTGGCTTAATTAGCATGTTTTCACTCTATGTTGTCTTTTGGATGATCCCGTTGACGTGAAGTTCACCTCTGAAAAAGGTGTATGTATAGAGAAATGTCAACTCGGACTGTTTTATATGAAGGAGATTGTGTCCAGGAAAACTCTTATAACTCGTTATTTTGACAGTTTATTATTAACCATGAGGATTATACTACACACTATGGTGACGTAACTCATGGCATAACGATATGCACATATACACATGGCGGTAATATTGCGCACACAAGGTATAAACGGGCAGTGCGTTGGCGGAGGTATCATTTGTACTCAGGTGATTCATGTGAAAAGGTTTCCCATGTGATTATGGCCGCGCAGTGGGAATCAACAGACTTTGAACGCGGAATGGTAGTTTGACATTGACGCGTGGGACATTCCATTTCGGAAATCGTTAGGGGATTCAATCTTCTGAGATCCACAGTGTCAAGAGTGTGCCGAGAATATCAAATTTCAGGCGTTAGGCCTAACTCTCACTATGGACGACACAGTGGCCAACGGCCTCCGCATAACGACATAGAGCAGCGGCGTTTGCGTAGAGTTGTCAGTGAACAGACAAGCAACACTGTGTGAGATAGCCACATAAATCAACGTGGGACGTACGACGAACGTATCTGCTGGGACATCGTGACGAAATTTGGCGTTAATGTCCTGTGGCAGCAGTCGACCTACGCGAGAGCCTTTGCTAGCAGCATGACATCGCCTCTCCTGGGCTCGTGACCTTATCAGCTGAACCCTAGAGGGCTGCAAAACTGTGGCCTAGTCAGATGAGTCCAAATTCCAGTTGGTAAGAACTGATGGTAGGGTTCGAGTGTGGCACGAACTCCACTAAGCCATGGAGTCAAGTTGTCAGCGAGGTACAGTGCAAGCAGGTGATGGTTCGAGAATAGTGTGTGTGTGCTGTGTTTACATGGAATGGACTGGGTTCTCTGGTCCAAGTGAATCGATCAGTGGCTGTAAATAGATATGTTCGGCTACTTGCAGACCACTTGCAGTCATTGATGGACTTCATGTTCCCAGACAACGATGGAAATTTTTGTGGATGACAATGTGCCATGCCACCGGGCTGGTGGTTTGAAGAACATTCTGAACAAAATTCGAGCGAATGATTTGGTCACCCAGATCCCCCGACCTGAATCCCATCGAACATTTATGGAATATAACCGAGAGCTCAATACGTGCACAAAATCCTGCACCAGCAATACTTTCGCAGTTATGGACGACTACGGAGGCTACGTGGCTCAATATTTCTGCAGGGGCCTTCCAGCGACTTGCAGAATCAATGTCACACCGAGTTTTTGCACTACTTCGGGTAAAAGGAGGTCCGACACAGTATTAGGACGTATATCGTGACTTTTGTCACCTCTGTGTAAATAATTGGGGATTATTGGTTTCGGTTTTGCAGTAAACTATCGTAAGATCAGATAACTCCTTCCCATTGGAGAGTAGTACGTTTGTTCAGTGTTCACTTGGTATGGTATGCTACATCAGACTATGTTTAGCATGTCCGTCGCAGGATGTCACACGATTTGATCATGGAATAGACTTATTACTCTTGTAGTAAAAGGAATGATTTGTTCTGAAGATAGTTTGCTAGAGGCCGGAAACCAGTAATCGCTCAAAGACCGTTTTTTGACCCTGACGTTTAATAAATACTCTGTTAAAAGCGGTGTTTATAGTGGGTTTTATATGAAAGATGTTTGTGTAAGGTATTTTATTGGTCAGAATAAAGCAAAAAAGTGCTGTTCTTTGGATTATGTCTCTTAAAGCTCTGCGATGTTCGGACTATTCTACGGGATTACGTCTGGCTTATTTTATGATTTAGTGAATTCCAGAGAGGACCTTGAGTTCTTGCTTCCACATGTCCCAAAGTTTTGTCACAAATGTATAAGATCAATTCGTACTCTTGTCCAGGATTGTAGTCACAAAAAACTGTTTCCACCGCACAGAAAAAGGTAAGGCCATACCGTTCCGACAAGAGTTATCCGTCTCAAAGCGTTGTAGCTCTCAAACAGTAGGCTAACTTGTATATTTTATTGATTCACATAGTAATGGTATCATCCAAGTGATACTCGCCGGAAACCGTGTCTGCGGAGGAACGTTCTTCCGCGCGACCGCTACGGTAGCAGGTTCGAATCCTGCCTCGGGCATGGATGTGTGTGATGTCCTTAGGTTAGTTAGGTTTAAGTAGTTCTAAGTTCTAGGGGACTGATGACCTCAGATGTTAAGTCCCATAGTGCTGAGAGTCATTTGGAGGAACGTTATTCAAGAACGGCATTCTTTTGCAGTGCCGTACAACTCACATGTAGCGTGAAGCATTTCAGATTACTCAAGAAAAGGTAAAAAAACTGTGTCAGGCAAGGCGCTGCGGCAGCGAACATTTCTCTATGTTCTTTGTAGAAGTCAAACAGTAGAGAAATGTTTACTGCGGACTTGTTCCAATTCGTTTGACAGATGGGAATGTGGTCCGAGCTGTTGGAATGTAAGACTAGAACAGTGATCCACGCTGCTTCGCATCTTTTGGAACAAATTCTTTCATCAATGTATTTACTGCGGAGCAGGTCGAAAGATGATTTCAACCACTGAGGGAGCTGAAAGCATTTATTAATTGCACCAGATAAAGTTAACTCATTTCAAAGTTGTCGTGTTTTATCCCAGCGTTAGATTTGTCACCGTGAATAGTGCGGGATAGTGACGCAAAGAATGGTGCTAATACAACAGTTAATCAAATCCGAAGTTTAGCAGAAGATGCCACCTGTTGCACAGTTGATCAAGGTGAGTGTTAACTTGGTAACCCAACCACACGGATGAAAATTCAGTCAGGTGGAAGGAGACGATAATTACAGGAGGATTATATGAGTGCTAGTCGCGTGCCCAACTAGAGCTGCATAATTATTAATGGTGTAAGATAAGGCTCATGGGGAGAAAAACGAAAGAAATGGGGACAAGTGCGAGATCTTCTGAGGCTGCGTTCTCAAGATGCACCTTCCAAAAACTTTCAAGGAACATTCACCGCTGCTCTTAGCATAATAGAGCTCAGTTAACAGAAAGCGAGAAAAAATGTCATTCTGTTGCGAAATTAATATAAAGATAAACTTCTTGAAGGTATAAAATGTCAGTCCCTTCTTCCCTATTTTCCAAGCCAAAGTTTTCACTGCACACAAAAAGTAAGTTTATCGGAGTGTTCAGGAAAACCTCATTTACTCTTCCAGAATGACGCGACTAAATGGCTGTGCGACTGCGTTGGTGCGCGCAGTGCCACGGGGACGGGCTTGTACAGAACACCAGTGCTGATGAATCTGTCTGTCCGGTGGCTAACGTTGCACGAGACTTGCGAATCCTCCTCCCCACTGCGCTCGCCCGAGGACACGACCCAGTCTCCCGGCGAGTTCACGGCTAAATCTGTCTGCCTTTTTACATCGGTGTCTCCGAGAAACACAACTGGCAGCTGCCACGCTGCAGATTCGTAGAAAATCAAAGCACAGCAACGTATAACCAGCGACAGTGTGCTGTAAATCACAAGCATTTCTGTTACAGGTTATGCTAGATTGCTGCCTTTAAGTCCATAGCACAGGATGTCCTTTAGATAACAACATGTCACAGTAATTCCAGTTGTGCAAAACCTCCTGATATCTATAAAGTATTCTCTATATTGATTCCGTGAATGCTACTTTTCACATTTTCCATTTCTTTTCAGGCGTTCCAACCTGCATCTGTCCAACAGGAGTCCCGGATTTTGCCCTGCACCTCTCTTACCCATTTCTATGAATCCTTTTAATGAACTATTACATTAATTGTCTTTTGTTACAAGTGATAACGTGGGCATGTACTCCATTTTATACTCCGTAAGGGCCGCCCCGAGCAGAGAAGCACAAAAAAATTTCTTCTACTAAATGATGACATCGTAGGAGTTCGCTTACAATTCCTTTTGCCTACACATTTCTGTTAAAAAAGTTAACATTCCCAACATTGTAACCTACATTCCTTGTTGCCCAGCCACGTGATAAATGATGCTGCTACGTTAGACTATCTGCACAAGTACTGGTTCTAAAGACTGAAACTTTAGGAAAGTTCAGGTAGCTTCAGTCGCCAAGATAATGTGACGTCATTTTCCTATAAAATAATAGTTTTTGTTGATTGGGCTGCTGCATAGCACACGTCATAGTGTGATATTTTGAAAATCAAAGGTCCAGAATAGCTGCAGTGAGTTTAATATTCCTTACGACAGCTGTTTCGGCTTTATTGCCATTCTCAGATAACGTCTAGTTTGATTTGACGGCCACGTTCCATCTGTAGTAAACTGGCACTGTCTAATGCATAGTGATTACGTGATATATAGTAATTATAAACACATGGAAAACGTTTTTGAGAGTTCGTTTACTGTTTGTCATGTATTCACTACCAGTTAGATAGTGAAGTTTATTATTGATGGTATTTGAACCTAAAATCAGATTAGACGAAACTCGAGAAAGGCAGTAAAGCCGAAACAGCTTTCGTAAGAAACATTAAGCTTATTGAAGCTGGTCTGCACTTTTAGTTTTCAAAATAATAATTTTTGAACGGTGTAAACACCAAATTTAAATTCAGTTTGTACGAGCGACATGCTGGGAATAATTTCATTGAAGCAAACCTCTTTTGAACCTGTTGCCTTCCTCTGTAAGTACCCGCTTCGGAACGTCAGGAATTCTGACCGCAGCTTTCCCTCCACAGGGTCAGACGATCTGCCGCGTCGTCGCGGTGCACAGAAATACCTTGGAGTTTGCGTCACGTCTCCCCGTGATCCCAGCCGCGTTCTGAAAGAAGACACGTACGGTTGGAACGGATAAGTTAGCTGCGCTCAGGCAGAATAGATACCTCCTGCGACATGGTCTGTCACAGAATCTCGCTCTAAGTAATTTCGGGTTAAATGGTGACACTAATTGCCTAAAGCAAGGTGTTTAAAACGTTTACGGTAGCCTTAATGTACAAATTCTGGGCATCCGTATTTTGCTTCCGGGTACTATTCCTCAAGCGCACCGTTTTAAAAATTTATAAATTGATGGAACTTATGCTTGTTATAAACTGATTTAACTCAATCAAGCAACACTTTTTCACTCGCACATTTACTTTTAATAACTTTACGAGCTTGTCGAAGCAAGCATATTGCGACTAAATATATATTAAGTTCGTAGCGCTCAATACATTTGCGTAACTAATCTCAACAAACTTTCAGAAATGCATCATATTCGGAAGCACGAGCGTAAATTTCTCCCCATTCTATTTATATCGTCTTTCATTTTAGACTCAAATTGAAGAGTTCTTACAATGAAACGCTTTTGAAAAATATAAATGTATTCCACGACGATATTAAAGATATTTGGAAAAAATTACTGATAACATGAAATCACGTAGACAGACGGAAATCATACAAGTAACCATAACAAATGAAACACAATTAAGAAACAGAAAAGCGAAATTTATTCTTAGGACGAAAACCGAGTATTTGTTAACATATTTAGAAATAATTACTTCTAACAATAACGTGTTTTCATTTTCGTAAGTACGCATCTTCCATATTTCTATGAAGATTTCCAGCAAATCATCGCAAAACAATCAGAAATATTGAATTGGTACCTAATGAGGCGCCACCATGATTCAGGCACTTAATTCGGATTCAGAGAGAGAAGAGTTCAAATCCCTGTCAGACCGTCTACTTTAAGGTTGTCTGTAGTTTCTCCACGTCGAATAAGGTGAGTGATTGGAGGGTACATTTCAAAATGTCACCGTTTATTACCTGGCCCTTTCTTCTCCACTCCGAGGTTATGATCAGCCAGCCCCTAATGACCCCGTCGTCGGCAGCAAGTTAAACACAAACTTTTTTAAAAAAGTGGGTTTCAACAGCAATATCAGCTTCTACGCAAGGATCATGGTAAAAACATATTTTTGACTTTATCTGAACTAGATTTTACATGGAGCGCCTTAGCTTCGCGCCCGTGCGCGCCAGCGCGCGCGCGCGCGCGCACACACACACACACACACACACACACACACACACACACACACACACTATGACAATAGCATGTACGTGCATGTAAGAATATGTTAAGAGACAGTAGTAATGTTCTACACTGGGCAATCACTACCGTATATGCTACTCGCAGCAGTGTTCTAAAAGGTGTGTTGCCTATACTGTAGGAGGCTCGGAACTCGTGTGATCGGGCCTCATTTTAGAAGCACGAACTTACGTGATTTCTACTTACTCTAAAACTCGTCTGCTGGCATGCATGCAAACATTTCACGAAGTTCAGTGGGTGCAAATGGTTATGCGCTAGCCTGTCAGAGTCCTGGTAAACTAGAGGTGAGCAGGGACTCTCGGCGGAAAAACAAAAAAATAAAAACAGGATCTCGGTTTCAATTTTGGCAATCAAAGGGTTGTACTATATGTGATACGTAAAACTTGAAGTGTAATTGAATACGACTCATTTCCTCAAGGACTTAGAAATCAGTGCTAGTATGTTGATTATGGAAATGAATGGAATGGTGAGGCTGAAACGTGCCTGTTGCACATAAGTTACTCTTACCGAATAATATCCAATAACAGACGGAGTCCTATCACCTGCGTTACATTTTCTCGCGCCTTAATGAACTGCAAGGAAGTTTGTATTTTAATTGAAAACATTTTACACAACCTAGTTATAAAGAAATGTACGGCATCATCTCTCCCGTTTCCAACCAAATCATGGTGAGGAAAATTTCGTCCTCAGAGGCAGGTAAAACTATGTGGTCTACCACCATACTGGTACAAGTACTATACACTGAGGTGACAAAGGTCATAGAATACTGATATCCACACATACGCCGGCCGGTGTGGCCAAGCGGTTCTAGGCGCTTCAGTCTGGAACCGCGCGACCGCTACGGTCGCAGGTTCGAATCGTGCCTCGGGCATGGATGTGTGTGATGTCCTTAGGTTAGTTAGGTTTAAGTAGTTCTAAGTTCTAGGGGACTGATGACCTCAGATGTTAAGTCCCATAGTGCTCAGAGCCATTTGAACCATTTGCACATATACAAGTGGTGGTAATATCGCGTACACAAGTTTTAAAAGGGCAGTGCGTTCCCGGAGCTGTCATTTTTACACAGCTGATTCATGTGAAAAGGTCTCTGACGTGATTATGGCCGCACGAAAAAATTAAGGGATTTGAACGCGCAGTCGTAGCTGAAGCAATTCGGTAATCGTTAAGGCATTCAATATTCCGAGGTCCACAGTGTTAAGAGTGTGCCGTGAATACAAAATTTCAGGCATTATCTCCCACCTCTCACTTCTCACCACGGACAACGCAGTGGCCAACGACCTTCACTTAACGACCGAGAGCTGCGACGTTTGCCAAGAGTTGTCAGTGCTAACATACAAGCAACATTGCGTGAAATAACCGCAGAAATCAATGTGGGACGTACGACGAACGTATCCGTTAGGAAGGCGCGGCGAAATTTTGCGTTAATGGGCTACGGGAGCTGACTATAGGCGCACGTGCCTTTGCTAACAGCACGACACTGTCTGCGGCGCCCCTCCTGGGCTAGTGACCATATCGGTTGGGCCCTACCCGTGGCCTGATCAGATGAGTCCCGATTTCAGTTGGTAAGAGCTGATGATAGGGTTCGAGTGTGGCGCAGACCCCAAGAAGGCGTGGACCCATCTTGTCAACAAGGCACCGTGAAAACTGGCGGTGACTTCATAATGGTGTGGGCTGTGTTCACATGGAATGTACTGAGTCGGGGATTCAAATGAAACTCGGTCACTAGTGTGAAGTAACGGTAACGATTTTACTAACTCAAAAATGTAGTTATACACAGTACACATACTCAAAAATATTCGCCAAAATTGTTGGCACGTTTATCCCATGGGACACTAGCCGGTCTATTCCATCCTTGAAGAAGTAATAGGCTGCTGTCGTATAAGGCCTGGATCCAGTCACACACTTCGTCGTCCGTTGTGAATCGTTGTCCGCGAATAGCTTGTTTTAGATGTCTAAACATATGAAAGTCACACGGTGAAAGGCTGTCCAAGACTAAAGCACTCACTTCCGCAACCATTTCCGGTGTCATGACACGATGAGCCTGTCCGGGACGAGCATCGTCTTCCAGTGACTCGCGCCCCTCGAGGAATCGTTTGCGCCATTCCACAACGCTTGAAAGACTCAGACTGTACTCACCGTACACAGCCTTCATCCGTCGATAGATTTCACAGCATCCCTCCGCCGCCAAAAATCGAATCACTCACTCCTCACTGTTCCTGCTCACCCGCCTGCATGTTCAGTAGTGGACGATAACTTGTGTGACCACCTTCTCTTCGGCGTCAAACCACACTGGCACTATGCAACATCAAACAGTGCGCATCCGTCAATCTCTCTACCAATAGATGGCGTCATCATACCGCAGTTACGTGGTGCCACCTTACGTGTAAGGCAAAGGTAGAAGTACTGACCAGGTTTCATTTGAATGAACCTCATATATGCGACTTCTATGTTATTTCTTCCGTCTGTTCCTCACAAGCTGCCAATCCGCTTTCTGAGAGCTTAGAGGGCGTCTGCCTGGAAAAAAATTTAATGGAATACCTATATTACAATCTGCATGCGCCTGAGACATCATAACCCCTACAGTGCGGAAGCAACTATCTTTATTAATGAGACCATTAGAGCAATATTCGTCACTATGCGAAAAAAGTAAGTGTGTATGTAAATATTCCATACAGGACACTAGATGCGTTACTGCTTTATGCTTGTGAACAAGACATAGGCAGTGCGCCTCACTAAATACCAGATTTGGTACTGTTGCCAGCCGGCCGGGGTAGCCGAGCGGTTCTAGTCGCTACAGTCTGGAACCGCGCGACCGCTACGGTCCTGCCTCGGGCATGGATGTGTGTGATGTCCTTAGGTTAGTTAGGTTTAAGTAGTTCTAAGTTCTAGGGGACTGATGGCCTCAGAAGTGAAGTCCCATGGTGCTCAGAGCCATTTGAACTGTTGCCGGACTGCTGAATTGCGCTCACAGACTGATTTCGTTTATTTCCCTTCGTATTTCTCGTATAGACAAAAGCACTATGGTCCACCATCCATAATGTTTTTAACATTGCGCTGTACAGCCATATCCCATGTTAAGGAATCGAAGATTTCCAGTGCGTAACTGGTGCACAGAAACCTTTTGCGTAATTAATAATTTGAGGAAGTGATACAATTTTCTTTAAGATATTTTTTGTATACGGAGAGCCGCACAAAGTACAGCTATGCGCCTGTCGAAGGAATTATCCTGCTATATGAGTGAACCGATTTAGAGAAATCATGGAACACCTGAGTCAGAATTCCAGGATGGATAATTTGAACCACACTTCTCGCTTATGCTAGCCCTCTGTCTTAATCATTGACCAGCGTTGTTCGGTACACAGTACAGATTGTTTATAAATTAATTATACAAAAGCAATCTTTATTTCGGAAAAATAAATAACTTACAGAAATATTTGACGTACCACTGAATGCAGTATATCTTCGAGTTTTATTCCCACCAAACATTGCTAGTTCGTAACATTTCCGCTAGGTGGCATGCACGAATGAGTTACTCCAGCAGACATCATGGGGTCGTATAATGCTGCAGAGCGTGCTCGTTGTTGTTTACGGTTTCATGAATCCAAACTCGCTAAACGCTTCAGAGATAACTCTGGACTAAATATCGCAAGCTGCCACCTCAAATACAAACTGGTATTAATTGTTAAAATCGTTCCATCGAAACTGGTTGCGTATCATATAGGACTTCAGGTCACGGTTTGCCAGCAGTCTCGGACGCAGCAGTGGAACAAGTCAGTCAGTTTTACATTCGCAGTCCGGGTAAATCAACGAGTCATGGCGTCTTAGAATTGAATATGCCTAGTGTTACAGTGTGAAAGATATTACGGAAGTGGCTGTCGTTCAAACCCTACATATTGGAACTGTTGCAAGTTTTAAAAGAAAATGGCAAATAAAAACGAGCTAAGTTTTGAGTAGAAGTGTTTAACAGAATGCAGACTGAAAATGATTTTCTTAATAAAATTGTGTTCAGTAACGAAGCCATCTACCATACCTGCGGTAAGATGAATAGTAATAATGATTGGATATGGGGTGAGCGGAAACCACGTCACGTAATCGAACATTTACGGGACTCGCCAAAGGTAAATGCTTTTTTTTTCTGCGCTGTAAGCTGTAACAAGATTTACGCGCCATCACATTATCGTCGTGAAGTTGTCGCTTATCTCCGTAGGAATGCGCTGACTTGAATTGGACGTAGTGCAGCAATATCTTGGCCAGCAGGATCACCCGATTCAACCCCCACAGACATATGCGTATAGGGTTACATTAAAGACAGAGTTGTTCTTCCTCCGCTTCCGGTAAACGTCGACGAGTTGCGACAACAGATAACACGAGCAGCTGCCACCATATATTTAGACTTGCTTCATGGGATTCGACAGAAAACTGACTACAGGTGGGAAATTTGTCATTTTACAAAAGGTAGCCATACTGAACATTTGTAAATAAAACTTGAAGGTGTACTGTATTCTGTGCTGTGCTTAGTACACCGTTCGATAGAGCTCTTGACAAATCGTGAATCTATCTTTAGAGTAATTAATCTACGTATATTTTTAACAATGGGTAGAGGATTACTTTGAAGCCCCTTGTGCGACTAACACGACCTTTATTCGGTCGCTGTGTCATAGCCCACAGTATAGCCTCGTAATTTTTCCATGATTAATGACAATAAAGAATGTAATATAATGGTTCGTGTGTAATGTAAGGTAGCACAAAGAAAGTACAGAGGAATGAGTAAGGTACACCTCCTATTTCTCAAAGTGCAGTAGTTGTCAGCAGCCTAATATCGAATTCTTAATTTCTAACTTCGTTTGCGGCGACGGCCGGAGTGGCCGAGCGGCTCTAGGCGCTACAGTCTGGAACCACGCGACCGCTACGGTCGCAGGTTCGAATCCTGGCATGGATGTGTGTGATGTCTTTAGGTTAGTTAGGTTTAAGTAGTTCTAAGCTCTAGGGGACTGATGACCACAGATGTTAAGTCCCATAGTGCTTCGAGCCTTTGCGGCACGTTAACTAATTAATAGGATTTAGAGCCATTACGATGTCCTTTCCAGCATTTTCATGTGTGTCTTTCTTGATAAACTTCCATCTGAAACCAGGTCGAACACGCACGCTATTATAATGACTCGGATCGAATAGTGGTGGTTGAAGAAAATGTTCGGACAGTGGAAGTGACGAGTCGCTGCTGGTCACCACTGTACGCAAGTGCCCGTGATTAAATCCTAGCCCTCTTGGCGCTGTCATGTGGAAGCTAGTGAGTCTGAGACTGTCGATGGTGATCCAGCTGTCGACTGAGAACGCTAAGCTTGTTCTCCTCTTGGTACTCTCTCTCATTTTCTCTTTCCGTAACCATCCACAACAACAGAGACGCAACACTTTAATGCACCAGTACTGGCTATAGCCATCTAGAAGACGTTAGTGCACGTTTCACATATAACACTGACGAAACAAGACGGATCCTAGGACAGTGTTTCGGTGGGTCCAACGTACATTCGTCAAAATAGGTCACAGCGCTTGGGCCCGAATTGATGGCGAGGCAGACGGTGTTTCTTACGCGTTTGCTGCGTCAGTTTATTTTGGTAAACACTAGTAGACACTGAGCAGATGTTCCAGAAACAATTTTCACTCCGCACGGGAGTGTGCACTGAGGTGAAACTTCCTGGCACATTAAAACTGTGTGCTATGAGGTAGGATATGAGATACCGGCGGCAGTAGCACGGTGAGGGCAGTTCGTGAGCCGTGCTTGGGTTGCTCAGTCGGTAAAGCACTTGTCCGTGAAAGGCTATGTGTAGACGCTGCTTGCACTCAGTACAGTGAATAGAAGGAAGAATTACCCTGCAAAGGATTCGAACACGAATCTCGAAAGATAGATCGGAGACATAAGAGAAGAAAAGGAAATTTTGGGTGAGTTAGTCTGAATGGATATTTTTAGTTGCAGAGGTAACTCTAAAGTAAGATTTCATTGGAAAACTCGAAAATTCTGTATTATTTCATTTTGATCATATTTTTTTTATGAAATATCATGGAAAAACTCATCTGTTTTACCGTGTAAAGTTCTCTGCAGTGTGACAAATTTTTTTTATATTATTAATACCTGGTACGCAAGTTACCTTTATGACCTACACGATATGAACAAAGTGCGGCATATTCTGAGATGTGCTTGCTTTAGTTTGCGTTGTTCCGTCTTACTGCTCTACAGGAAATTACGTTCATTGTTTAGTGACAGTCCGCGCAGGAATGGTGTAAGTGAGTACGGAAAAAGACTTTTGGTCCCTTTTCATAGTTCATATCGGCAGCATGGGCTAGAGTTGTGTCGTAATTGTTGAGTATGGATGAAAACTGCATAGCAGCAATACCATATACGCAACTTTACGTTTCGTTGCATCAGGCTCGCTGTGTTGCCTTTCACAGTCCATTTAGCTGATAAATTAACTCTAGAGTCATCAATTGGAGAGGCACTGAAAGGGGACAAATTGGTCATCGCGAATCAGCGCAGCGTGGGCAGGCAGCAGCATGATTCTGTCACCGTCGCTGACAGATGGCCTCTGGGTAATGCTGAACAGGGGAGAGCTTTCGGGGAACGGTCCGCTGCGCTCAACTAGTGTGGGATGGTATCTCTTAAACAGGTCGCGACCTACCACAGTTGATTGTGGGAACGTAGCGGATTGCCGACGCGCGGTTTACACCGTTGTCGCATGAACGGTTGAGTGACGCAAAACCGTTAAAAGTGCTGCGGAAGGTGTTGCGGTGTTGCCTTAGTAACGTTTGCGTAACTTCCCTACAGTCGTCAACAGTGCAGATAACACAGATATGGGGCGCAACGGCAAATCTGTATTGGCGAGAACATGGCTTCAAAATAGCTCTGAGCACTATGGGACTTAACATCTGAGGTCATCAGTCCCCTAGAACTTAGAACTACTTAAACCTAACTAACCTAAGGACATCACACACATCCATGCCCGAGGCAGGATTCGAACCTGCGACCGTAGCGGTCGCGCGGTTCCAGACTGAAGCGCCTAGAACCGCTCGGCCACACCGGCCGGCGTATGTGTGGAACATAGTACATTTTTCAGTGTGGTAAAAGAACGCTGGACCAAAAAAATGTGAATCTCCGCCCACAGCCATCAGCGAACTCCACGGCTAATACTACGGAACACCACCACTAGCATTGATAATGGTCTCAGTTCAGCAAGAACGGAAGTCCAAAAAATTCTTCGGGTATACTACATCTAGCTGAGACCACTCGATGATTACTAAAGTCGTAGACCAACCAAATTTCTCTGATGTTGACTACCACCTTTCACCCCCTATACTAAATAGTTTCGGACGTTTTCTATGAGATTTAGATCGGCTAATTAAGCGGGCGTGTCACGGTACGACAGCGTGCTTGAGTCTGTCAAATCAGTGATGCAAATATATAGCTCTGTGAATACGGCTGATGACATCTTGAAAGACGAGAATGTCCATGCTTATTCACAATTAACACGTAGAAGAAAGGGCAACAATTGGTCACTGAGAATATTAACACAGACATCTTGTCTCGTGTTGACGGTAACTGGAATGAGTGCGGCCAAGTCGTGGTACTCAAAATACCCCCAAAACATTCGAGCACCACCTCACCTCTGAAGTACACTCTTAATCCACTCCGGGTTGAATGCATCATTGGGCAATTGGTGCATTCAACATCTTGCATCGCGTGAAAAGAGGCTGAATAGCGACTGGTCGGACTGTACTACTTCAGTCAGCTACTGTTCTGCGTTGTTTGGCCATCGAAGACGTGCAGCTTTAGGCACTGCCGCGAGTAATGGCCTACTGCAAGGTACCGGGCTCCAGACGTCCACTGCTTGAAGTTCCCTTTGCATCGCTCTCTCGGTAATTGTTGACGTAGCCCTGCGCTGACTGACACTTTTATTTTTGAAACCGACTGTCACTGACTACGCGTGTCACTCTTCTCCAGTCCCCGTCAGTTAGGATCTTTTGACGACCGCTGTTTCTATGCCATTCGTAAGGCCACGAGTGGTACACCATTCCTTCTAGACACGCTGGATAGTCCGAGTTGATACACGAGTAAATCGAGCAACGTCATTCCCGGTGTGGTGACGGGCAGGTCCAGACACAATAACTCCTTTCTACCATTGTGATGTCGACGCATCGTACTGCGCTGATTCCATGCAACCGACGGGTTATACACACCACTTTCGCCACTGGTACAAGATCATATTGTAACCTTGGGTCTGATCGTCTACTGATACGTGTGTGTCGGCTTTTAACAGAGACGCGAAAAGAACAAGAACATGTGAAGTCTTACTGGAATAAGCCAGCTGCAGCAGTAACTAGTAGAGTAACAGATGTCCACGCTCTAGTGGTACCTGGGACCTCCTGCTGCAAACGTCCACTTAGTGCTGATCAACGCCACTGTAACCTGTTAAATCCTACCTGTTTCACCTGCTTTACATGACTACTCTATAATTCACAATTAAGCGCCTGGCAGAGGGTTCATCGAACAACTTTCACTCTACCGTTCCACTGTAGAACCGCGCGCGGGAAAAACGACTACTTCAGTCTTTCCGTGGGAGCTCTGATTTCTCTTATTTTACTACAATGATCCCTACGTAGGTGAGAGTCAACAAAATATTTGTGAGAATGAAATATTCACTCTGCAGCGGAGTGTGCGCTGATATGAAACTTTCCTCTCAGATTAAAGCTGTTTGCTGGACCAGGACTCAAACTCGGGACATTTGCCTTTCGCTGGCAAGTACTGTACAGACTGCGCTACCCAAGAACGACTTACGACCCTTCCTCACAGCGGAAGTAAAGCTGTGTGGACGGTTTGTGAGTCGTCCTTGGGTAGCTCAGTCGGCTCCAGCACACAGTTTTAGCCGGCACGGTAGCTCAGCGTGTTCGGTCAGAGGGTTAGCTGCTCTCTGTAATAAAAAAAAAAACCTGTGTGAATAGATCAATAATGAAATTCAATGCGTGTCATGGGATGTCCGCTCCGAGCAAATGCAACGAACAAAGTGAGACAAAAAACAAGTCGGTAGAGCAGTTGCCTGCGAAAGGCAAAGGTCCCGAGTTCGAGTTTCGGTCCGGCACACAGTTTTAATCTACCAGGACAGTTTCAAAATATGTTTGCAATAATTTTGACGCTGCTCTCCAACTGGTAGTACACATATACTTTTTGACTTGAATAAGAAGTCTGGGGGGAAAAGGTTGTTTGGCCAGCAAGAAAAGTCTGGAGAGAACAGACTATATTAGCGAGGCCTTGTGTACTCCAATTAAGTTCACATACATTAATAACAATTTTCCAATCAAAGATCAATATGCACCAAAATTCACAGGAAGCACTATTTATGGGTAATCGCTTTCACAACGGAGTGTTGAAGAACTAGCGACCCAGAGGGATATTGAATAAAATATGCTTCTGCGACTCAGTATTTTATAATTGAAACGCAAGTATAGTTCTGATACTGCTTAGCACCAAAAACATCCTAAATTCTTCACTACTATCAAAATGTCACAAGCAATAGCAACCAGCAAGTCATCTGCGATTATTTACCATAACAGCGCATGTACGCACAGTGAGAAAATAAGCGTAGCCCCGTTTACTAGTATCTATGTGTGAGATGACGTAACGACACGACATAAGATTTGTTTCCCTGATCTAATTACGTTTAGTTACTGTCAAAATCAAAAGTATAGAGCATCAATTAAAGTTACCGTACTTCATCCGCGACTGTTCATAGTTATACTTCTTACCCATTAGAGTAAGCCAACGAAAACTAATACTGTCGTAGGCGTTGAACTGCTGTCATCTAAACGGCTGTCCTCAGTCAACATTCGAGGCACCCTGCTGTGAAGAAAGGCATGTTGCCCTTTAGTCGAGTATGACATCAGATGGATCACTTTTACGAACATACATAATATAGTTACTTTGGTGCTCCACAATTTTATCTGACGCGTAGACTCACTAGGAACTATTCTTGTAATAATTTTACGACCTTTCTGTGTATCAAAACATAATTTTACTGAGGGATTACTTTCTCTCTCCCACCCTCAACGGCTGTGGAACGAGTAAATCCAGCTGTCTTCCCATAAAAATTGAGTCGTCCGTTTTAGTTCGGCGAAATTATTGCTGCAGCAAGCTTCCAGAACCGTCGAGACACCACGGCTTCGTCCTTCCACGGGCCATCGCTACCGCCCACCTGGATGACCTGTGTCTTCAGAGGGTGCGTCTCGCCCACCAGTGGTAGAATACGACTGCTGCGCCCTTTGCAAAATACTGATGCACTGCTCAATTAAAACTCGCATAATTCGTGATCTAAGCGTCATATTCAGATGCAGTCTTCATCAATCAATCGCATGGTCCAGTAACCACTCGTCACTGTGCATGACTTTCTCCTGTTCACTGCCTCCACTCAGGGGTCACTACCTTGAAGGCATGCCGGACACGAACCGAAACACTTCGAACGCATTTCCTCTGAGGCCAGTCATTCTGCACTATTCGAACTCACCCCATATACTGATAATGCGCTCACTGACGTCGAAAAGGAGTTTTAGCATTTGATTTCAATATTATTGGATGTTATAGGCGTAACTTGGCGCTATGCGGTTCTGTTGGACCAGCGTCTACGCCCGCTGACTGCATTGGAAACACATTATTAAACATATCTTAAAAGATCTCGTCTGAGTGAAACGGACCTCGTGCCGTTAGTCAGTCAGAACATGATTCGGACAGTTTTTTTTCTCTACTGCGTCAAATGCTTTAAACACACAGTTGTTGAAAGCAATTTTTAGTGTATCATTTATGTATAAGTGGCTAACGACAACCGTCTCACATTCTGATGTGGATCATCGGACTTGAGTTCCACGTGGCTAGAGATACATTGGCTGGACCGACCAATATATGCTACTCACGTCACGCGCACGGGTTAATATGCAATGTGAACGCTTTTTGAATGTTGTGAGAACCGGACGAAGCATCACAAAGCAGCGCAACCGTTAAAACATCAGCTTTATATCATTTCAAGTACGTCAATGCTAATTTAATTTTACTAGAGTTCATCTGTCGATCTGCTGGATGATGGCTTCAATCTGACCAAGGTGATGTCTCTCAGTGCATCCATTTGAGTTCGCGTTCGATTTCGACAGGAAGCCGAAAACAACAGAAAGGAAAAAGCAGTATTTCCATTTGACATGTCGGGTAAAATGGCCGTTCGCATTCTAGTGACGACGAATGCGTGATCATGTTTTCTTTCTCCATTCGGCCCAGCGGCTCCAGTCTTGGAACGCAGAAGAGCAACAGAACGCCGAGAAATACGACACAAAACCATGCCAAAACAGTCGTTGACAGAGTGATAAGTCTTGAAACGTTTCCATTAAGATAAATTAAGTGCTGGAGTTAATCGTCTTGGCACCAGACAGTCTGCGGCTATGAATCCTGATTTATACATCGACAGCAATTATGTAAGCATCTCATGCCATTCGAACGTACTCAGCAGAGACCGTTAGACGGCAGAGCGGCCGTTTGGCGAGCGCCAGATAAAGCGAGCGGCCTGGACTGGCTTCAGTGTTGTGCGTGACGGCGATGTTATCGTGTGCCCGCGTACCCAACAGATGGTCCTCGCGAATGTGCTCCTCTTGTGTACGGCGTGACGGCTCTTCCAGCGACAAAAGCCACTCTGCGACGGTGACTCCAGCACCGCTGGCAATGCTCCCTGAAGGTAAGCTGCGATCTCAACTGGCGACTGCGTTTTGAACGGTGGTAGGAAAAGTGCACATTGTTGTTTAATCAAACGCCTCGTTTACTCCCTTTATTAAATGAAACTGCGAATATTGCCTTGTCTCCGTCCTGAACAATAAGCAAATGTAAAATCAGAATTTTTCTTCCTTTTGTCACTCATTCCGCACACGAGTAATGACTCTGTAGTGGAAACGCTAAACTAGTATTTTAAAGGAAAGGATTCAATTCCTCTTCAGATTATCCCAATTTAATTTCACTGCTTCCATGAAATAGGTAAGACTGCCGTTTCCAATAGCACCACAATCAGTTTCTTCCAGCACTCTTCTTTGACTGAACTCTATTCGTCTTTATTGTCACATGTGTGTGTCTGTATCGCATCAGGTGACTGCTACATTGTTTGGTTCACGTTGTCTGCTAATACGTGTGCGATGGATTTTAACACAGAAGTGAAAAGGACAAAAACGTGCGGCGTCTTACCAGAACAAGTCAACTGCCGCAGTAACTGGTGGAATAACAGGTGGGTGTACTCTACTATCAGGGACATATCTGCTGCATACCTCCGCATGGTGCTGGCTAACACCACTGTAACCTGTTATATCTTAGCTGCTTTACGTTGTCTATATGACTACTTTATAATTCACAGTTAAGTGCCTGGAAGAAGGTTCATTCGAACCCAACTGCAGTAGTGTTCCGTCTCTAAAGGACTAGATGTCGACAGAGTGCTAATCTCCCACCTACATTTCTTTCAGTACTTTACGCGTAATGAACAGGACACTGTATAAATATATCGCTCGTGACGTGACCGTCAAGATAGCCAGAATGGTCGGGAAGATCGTCAAATGGATCTGCACGTAGAGAGGATATCATTCTTAGCTCTTTCGCTTCGTTTAACTGTTTAATTCGACGTAATTTAAATTACAGAGTATATGCGCAGTTCAGTACAAAACAAGGGCTGACTCAAATCAACGTCTTAGTATAAGAGAAATGTATTATCTATGGCATCATATATGTAGATTGAAATATTACACGAGAGCACCAGGGTAAAATAAACCACTATCCACAAACACAGCTTTGATCATATGTGTCAATTCCCTCAGTTTAGTCTCGAATTTTCAACTTACGAGCGATGTACTAGGCAAGCTGGAAATGGGGCGCAGGGAGTCTCAGTTAGGAACATTTGGGAGGGGATTCCAACTTACAGCATTTGCTTCTCAACCAAGGGAAACCTCCCGTAAATCTTTGTCGTAGCGGGGAAACAGAAATTAGTTTCAGTTTAATTTTGGGATGATATGATCCCAAAAATATTATAAGCCAAGTGTATGTGAAATAGTATTTGTTTATGTATATGTTACCGTGAATGACCGAAATTGGAGAATGTCGACTTTCACCGGTGAATGTCAACGGATACCAAATACGTCGGTGAAAGATCGAATATTTCATTATATTGTTGTACATGCGGACGCTCTCCGGTGTGTGTCGACAATCACAGATATGCTCTGGTGGAGGTCCAAAACAGAAGAATCAAAAAACAAGCTACTGGCTCTCTCCCACCAAATCCTTTGTTCTGCTCGGAGTCAATCAGCTTGTCAGTCTTATGCAAGCTTTGATAACACGAGCAACGTTTTCTTAATTTTTTTCCGATATCCTGATTTATACTAAATGGATGCTGCAGTTAATCGTGATCTTTTTCATGAAAAGTTAAACGCCTGGCCGCGAAAGAAAATCTTCTACTGCAAGCAACAAAGATGTTACAAACCTCACAAAAACAATTTCCTCCTGCTCAAATTGGTGATAATGTACGAATAAAAGTCCCTGATGTCGACCGTGGTCGTATAGATAGGCGAAATGTGTTAGCGGTTCTTGTTGGAATAGAAGACTCCGACTTCTATAAATTGGCAAATAAAAATGGTACCCTCAAGCAGCTTTACACACGCAATCAGTTCGTAGTTTGTAAAGAAAAGTTACTTTCCATAGATGAGATTTCTTTTCAAGAAATGTCGCTGAAAGAAGCAACTGCAGCTAATTCGAGAAGAGGGGGACAAAGCTATACACGCTGTCATTGCAAAAGGAAGTGTTCCACAAATAAATGCAATTCTAAAAGCAAGGGACCCTTGTCCAATTCAAAGTGTCATCATAGTTTAAGTTGTTGCAATAAATAAGTTTTGAAACACATAAGTAAGTAATTTTTTTGTAACTATTATTTTCTTTTCTCATGTAGAATGTACTGTGTATTTTAAGTTCTTGGTCATTCCTTTCAGAAAGAGAGGTGAAAAAGTTACGTCACACGTGTGACGTTTTATAGCGACTGAATTACGGAGAAGAAAATATAAATCTCCAACATGTTCAACATTCACCATTAGTGCATGGTGAATGTCAACATTTACCGGTGTAAGTCAAAAACAAGGGTATTTAACAAATATTTCGGACATACACTAAGCGACTATGTGAATGTTGACATTCACCGGTAAAAGTCGACATTGTCCAGATTTCGGTGTTTCACTGTAACATATACACCTATACAAAACAAAGGCGATAAGGTCCTCGACATGTGCAGTGTAGATGGTTCGCTTTTAGTCGCAGTTAAGCAATCGACAGTGACTGAAAGTCGATTGTCGATATCGATATATATTCTGATTGTAGCTTACTACAGGCAAAGTGTTGCCACATGGGATGAGGAGCTTCAGTGGGAGGGGGTGTGTCATCCGCCTTCGTAAGTCAAGGAACTCCACGACGGGATTACGGAGTGGTTGGGGAACGGAGACCACCCCAACACCATGCCTCCTCCTCTTTGGTAGTAAGTTCTTAATTTTTGCTCTTTGTGACTGTCCCCGTGCTCTACAAAGGAAACAACCAGTATCTTTTAAATGTACGGCTAAAAAAGCGAATTTCTGCCGATTATTTCACAGTTGAGTCCCAGAAAAATGAAGTGTGGTATCATTTAATCTGGCCTTATATTAGTTCGTAACTTAATGTTCCGCTATCGCTGACATTTTTGAACTTGATGTGCCGGTCATGTTCGGTGTAATTACATTGTTCACTCAACGCATCATCGTTTTAATTTTCGGCCATGGTAGACACACGAGCCTAATACGATATTTGCCTATCTAGCTCCCTCCCTTGCTTGATGTAGCGTCGCAGAAAAGAAGGATTGCTGCGGCTCTTTTTTTTCTTTTTTTCGGTTGACTGACTGTGATTCACTCTTCTTTCACTCTATGACGCAACTCTTATTTCGCATCGTTTATATTCTTTCTTATTAGCACAGCATTTAAATATTTCATTTCAGCTCTCAAGTTTTTGTAATCTGATATTGTCTGAGCTCTTTATATTAACTACCATAGGACTGAATTCTTTTGGGCAGAGTGGTGGACTCGGCGATCAGTTGGACGAAGATCTGTATGTGTCGGCTCCATAAACACGGAATAGTACAGCTGGCCGTTCGATAGAAACTCTCACGTCACCAGTCATTTGAATCGATGCTTCTGAATGAGGAATGGTTGTCACAACAGGTGCAAGTCACGGGTTGGTACCTGTAAACTATTCAGACTGCATTACTTTTCTGTTGATGTGTTGTTCTAAACACTCCATGTAAGCAGCTCCACGCAAGTTGCATCCTTCATAAACATTGTTCAGAGACAGTAAAGATCCAAAATGATACATTTCAGCTTACAACATTAATATTTTCTTTCCCCATTTTCTTAGTTTTTGTAAGTCCATCAACTCAAAAGATCGATGCAAGTCATTGGTTCGTGCTGTAATCGAACTGCAAATAGAATTACGCAAAAAAGTGAATTAGTGAATTCTGAGGAGACGGTAGCATTAATCATTACAGCCTTTCTCAATTACATTTTCTAGGGTTTCAATAATGCGATTAGGCGTGAAATGGAAGCCATTGTAAAAATCCCATGGAACTTCGCACAGATGTATTGGTCAGTGTCTTCAGTGTGCCTCTCGATCGCTTCAACGTCGCTCTTTTCAGTTCAGAGCGCTAAGTGATCACATAGAAGTGCTTAAAACGACAGTGTCTTCCGCCAAGTATGTGGATCTGGTGACAGATTTCGCCTGAAGCTATGCAGTCCACATAACATAAATGTCATGCATTTCTTTCTTCAAGACAATTTTCAGCTGCATTCTGCAGGGGCAATGAAGACGCTCCTGCAGCGTTTTCGATGGTAAGTGTTCGATCACCCACAATACAGCCCTTAATTGGCTCTCTCTGTTGTTCGTCTCTGCTCACATGAATCGCTGACAACGAAGACAACATTTTGGCACAAACAACGAAAGGCAGACGAGCGTAGAGAATTGGTGAAAAGCACAGGCGTTTGCTTTCTGTGACGAGGTACTGGCAAGTTTGTACAACGCCACGACAAATAGCTAAGTCACAGCGGCGGCTATCTAGAGAGGTTGCTGGAAGGTGTGGCTAACTGTTGCACATAAAAATTGTTTGATTTTCACTATGGTTTTCGTTTCGCGACCGGTCGGATCTTACTTTCCGAACAGCCCTCGTAACTTGACAGAAATGTTGGAGTATGCATATACTCGAGTAGAAGTTTTGGATTTTTTAAGCTCTGAGCCAATGTTTGCATAGAATATGATTAACAGGGTCTGTCTTCTAGCAAAACACTGTTGTAAGTTTGTGTTTACCTAAATTTCACCACAGTTGTGGAATTCTCAGAGGACTTTAAGTCGCGTTCTTTTTAGATTACACTTCTTTCAACCTACTTCCGCCATCCTCGTTGGGTGTATATTTATGTTCCCTTTAGGGCACATTTCGGATTTTTCGAACAGTCTACCTGTTTCAGCCATAAATCTATAATTACTGAAGCTTGCCGTTGAGGACATAATGAACTTATTCTATGCCTTGTGAAATGAGATTTTTCAGCTTCTTAATCAATCTTATTGTACTTTCTTTATCCTGGCGACGTTTTCCTCGTGTTCGTCTAGTTTTCCATTGAAGTAGACTGTAAACTGTGTTACCAGATGAGTAACAAAGTACTCCAGCCGTCGCAGGCAGAACGAAGTAGTGTGGTAAGATACTGGACTCTGAATAAGGAAGGTCAGGCTTCAAATCTTCTACCTGCCGCCCTGATTTAAGCTTTCCGTCGTTTCCCTGTCTCTCTTTAGGCAAAAGCCGGAATAGTTCATCTAGAAGGACAGAGTTAACCTTATTCTCCACCTTCGTCCACCGAAGCTAGTGTTTCAACTCTATTCGTATCACTGTCGACGCGACATTAAACTTAAAACGTCACTTTCCTCTCTACTTTCTTTCTCCAACTTCCCATTCTACGCCTCACTTAATAGGATAACTGATCCCATTATGCGTGCTTCTTCGTTTTCAATCATGCATGTAACGTAGCTGATTTAACTGTCAGTACAGCTGTCAAGTAACGTCGTTTTGAAATAAACTTTCATAATTCGACAACTTCACAAATAAGTGCTCCGGCAAAAGTTTAACACCTACTATAGCTCCAAGAATATCAAAGGAGCAACTTTACACAGTAGTGTGACAGCACCTGAGACGCCGGTGTCACACGGATATCAAGACCACTGGATATAACCTGAAGATGGCAGTCACTTCGAAACAGGTCTATAGTAATAAATAATATAATCGAATACAGTACCGTCTTTGTCTCATAGCCTAATACATAATGTTCTTTCTGGTTTACTATCACAAATATATTGCAGTTGCGTTTCTTATGGGAAAAGCTCAGATAATTAATGCGAGCTCCCTTCTCTGGTCTATGAACGATGAAAGAAGTGCAAAATTTGCACGTTGTCATCCAGTGTAAGAATTCCAAGAAATCTTTTGGGTTACCATCATCCGGAGTAGCGTGTATTAAGTTTCGAGCTCTGTGTTAGTTCATTTGAATTAATGAGAAAACCATATAAAGAAGGAGTGAAATATGAAGCATTGATACGGAAATTATCACTAGATTTCAGATACCTTGTTAACATTGCAAATGTTTCTCAATGAAGGTTAAGTCGATATTTTCCCCGAGGAGCAGCAGTATTCGAGTCTTGAAGTGATATGCGTCTATGTTTTAGATTTACGGTTTCTGTCATGCGATATCCCTGCGTGGTGAAGGACATATCAGCCCATATTCTGCTTCACGTACACTGTTAGTGTTTACACGCATTTTGGGAATGAAGCAGTGTTATCTAATTGAACTAATTCTGGAAGAGTAAAATACGGTAGATTGTTATAAAGTGTTAAACTGTGAGAATGAAACTTAGTAATGAAGTCAGCCCTCCTCTATGTATCCATCCTTCAACGCGACGTAGGGTTCACAACGATGGATGACGCAGCGAAGATCTTGGTTGCAGTAATCTGTATTCTGTATGTTCAGGAAAATCACCATGCCGTCATTCTGGAAATGTCTGACACGCAGTAACCTCTTCATCTAAGGAAAGAGAGAGAAGTCACTGGGTAACAGATCTAGAGAATATGGGGAAGCAGCCGAGAGTGAGGCAAAATTCAAAAGCTCAATGAGGAAATATGCCTGACTGTGTACCGAGCTGAGGCATCTTTATATGTCCATCCTTGTAACAGTCTGTTACAAGGACTTCGGCTGTCCAGTAAGAAAAGACAATTATAACACCTGCAGCCGTCTCTTTTTTATTTAATTTATTTACGCATCCTGTTTCGGTGCTTCATTACACCATCTTCAGGCCCCTTGCCCAACGTAAATTGGGAGGAACCCAATCTCGTGTGCAATCATAACAGGAGCCAATTTAAAATTATCGGTGTCCGTAGATCTCGGGTCTACAGGACACTGTTCCTTCGCTCATCAACCAACGACGGTAGGGAAAACATTCCTGACAGTCGTTAGTTGATGAATGAAGGTATAGTCCTGTTGACCAGGGATCTATGGACACGGGTAATTTAATATTGATTCCTGTTATGACTGCACACGAGACTGGGTTCCTCCCAATTTACGTTATCAAGGGGCCTGAAGATGCTGTAATGGGACAACGAAACCGGCTGCGTAAATAAATTAAATCTTGAGGAGACGACTTCAGGCGTTTTGATTTTCATTTAGAACTGAAGCATTGTTGTGGAGCACAAACGCCTCCTTGGACTGTTGCACTCAACATTTCGTCTTGATAACCTCCCATAAACATGTCAGTAGATTTCGGTAGTACGCTTGTGTGACGATTTGTCTCTCCGAGTATAGTCTGATGGAAGCAGACCATGGCAGTCCCAAAAATACTCAGCGACACCTTACCGGATCAAGGGTTGCGTCCTCGCTTTTATCAACGATCATGACGCCACGTGTTTCCACTGATTGCATTGCCCCTTTGTTTGGGGGCCATAGTAATACCATCAGACGGCTGAAAATGTCATCTGGACTGTCCCTGCACAACTGCAAGATTTCCACCTCTGTCTCAGTTCGGTGGGCTTTCTGAATGGGTGTGAACAGTCGAGGAACCCAGTGGGTGGCAATCTCTGTCATATTCAAAATGTGCTGCAAGATGTTGAAAACTGATGCCTGACTGATTTTCACTTCTCTCAGTATCACCCCGACTGTGATTTGTCGGCCTTCGAGGACCAGAACCTCCCTTTCTCCTAGATTTCCCGGCTTTTCACAGAGAGTTGGTCTGGCACTTCGTACTGTGTCATTCAGGCTCGCTCCACCACAATAGAAGCCTGTGTGCAAAAACTAATCATACGATGGTGCATTGTTGCTGTAAACACACAGCATATCATCATGGATTATTACCGCGTAGTTCTCCTTGAATTGCAAAAATCGAATTACGATCAGTTCACTAGTGGGTTATCCGTTTGTTTTTGGTTCCACTAGAGATGTGCTACGTTACTGTAGCGCGGGGATTTCATTTGCATCCCAGTACTTCAGACAAATACGTGCAAACAAACAAATAATTGATTGCTGGTAAGTAACTTTATTTGCGTGACTACCCCTCGCGTAGTCTAAGAGCTTTAAAATAAACGACTGTGCTCGATTAAAGTGACAGGAAATTAACTTTTATTCATATTCACTTAAGCTTTAGCTTCAGAATCACTATTGCGCCATCACTTTGTTGCCATTTACGGTTGCAAACCACCCCTCTGTTCTGTGATATCCCACAGCTGGTCCAGCTGTGCTATCGGTGTACCGAAACCCCTGACCTGTGCTCAGTGACACCTACACTGCTGGAGGAAACAAAACACAGCTGATGGATGCCATCACTATCTTTGGACTGCAGAACGTTTTATGTCGTAATAAACTATCTGGTGTCAGCGCACGACCCCAATTAGCGAGAGAGGAGAAAGAAGAAAAATAATGAGACGCAAATCACCAGTCGCTGGCTGCAACCGTCCTTCGGTGGCGTTACGTAGGGCGGCTCAGGTCGAGCATATTTCTTCACTCCGCACTACACAGTAAACTAGTACCACGTGGGAAGACAAGCAAGCAAACTGAGGCTATAAGGAAACTACCACCATGATTCTTATAAATCCGACAGCAGCTCCAACCGTACAGCGAATATGACCTTTTTAGCAACATGTTATTAAGTCCTTATCTCCTTCCGTGAGCTTAGTTTCTAAGCATATTAACGAGCAGGCATTCGACCAGTTATAAATTCAGGGGGTATGCGGCGGATAGGGGGAATCCACCCCAGAAATTAGAAATTCCCCCTCCCCGCTGAGAAATTCATATCTATTAGTATATAGCATTAAAAGTCAAAATAATAATGTGTGAATTTAAATTATCTTCTAGGCTGGTGTAATGTAATAACTAACAATCTTGTATTGTTTTGACAAATTTCATCTGTGCCGACAGCTGCTGTTTACGAAGCAATGGACAAGTCGTGATAACTCTGGATATGCAGATACAGGCGAAAAGGATCTATCTAAAGACAAAGGTTGCCGCCTGTTACGAGCAACAACAATAATACGCTTCCATCGTTGTAATAAATTTCAGTTTCTAATAAGCAGCTCTTTTAACGGTTAGTCACTAAATAGCTTACTATGGAAGGATGATATGATTATGAGACAGGCGTGCAGTCTTCGTCAATTCGTCGTATTAAAAAAAATGTGTAAGTGCCGAAAAACAATGTCGAAACAACAAAATTTATTTGCTTTCTTTTCTGATACAGGCGTATTGCAGAAGACATAGTTGGGTGTGAGTCTATTGAATGAAATGCTAGTGCATGAGAGGTGGATTGCTTTCTGGGTCTTCTGTTACTCTTTCTCGGTCTTCGTCGTAAAATGTACTGTTTCTGGCCCATCATTAAAACGTCATCCTAAACAAAGCGTCGAACGCGAAATTAAGAACCAGCTTCAACTGGTTATACTTTGACCGTGATCGGGCAACAGATAGGGAGGGGCTTTTTTGCAAATTACTTGAAATGCATTTAAAAAAGCTACTGAAAGCATGGGAAAACTATGAAAACGTGCAGAGTCCGTTGCACTTGAGAACTGGAAATTACGGGCATTAGACACTCCAATTCATGCGCAGATAATTAAACAAAATGAAACTGAAAAAGTGTAAATCACCAAGCAGTCTTCTTTAATTCGAAGTGTGTGTATCCTCATTAAGGAAGAAATCCCGCCGGCCGGAGGGGCCGAGCGGTTCTAGGCGCTTCAAATGGTTCAAATGGCTCTGACAAGGGAACCTACCCATCGCACCCCCCTCAGATTTAGTTATAAGTTGGCACAATGGATAGGCCTTGAAAAACTGAACACAGATCAATCGAGAAAACAGGAAGAAGCTGTGTGAAACTATAAAAAAATAAGCAAAATATATAAACTGAGTAGTCCATGTGGAAGATAGACACTATCATGGACAGTATAAGCTCAGAAGCGCCGTGGTCCCGTGGTTAGCATGAGCAGCTGTGGATCGAAAGGTCCTTGGTTCAAGTCTTCCCTCGAGTGATAACTTTAATTTTTTACTTTCATACAATTATTATCTGTCCGCCATCACTTTTTTGGGAGTGATTATCACATCCACAAGAAAACCTATATCGGGCAAGGTAGAAGAATCTTTTTACCCATTCGCCAAGTGTACAAGTTAGGTGGGTCGACTACATATTCCTGTCATGTGACGTACATGCCGCCACCAGTGTCGTATAGAATATATCAGACGTGTTTTCCTGTGGAGGAATCGGTTGACCTATGACCTTGCGATCAAATGTTTTCGGTTCCCATTGGAGAGGCACGTCCTTTCGTCTACTAATCGCACGGTTTTGCGGTGCGGTCGCAAAACACATACACTAAACTTATTACAATGAACAGAGATGTCCGTGAACGAACGGACAGGTCATAACTTCGCGAAAATAAAGAAAGTAAACTTTTCACTCGAGGGAAGACTTGAACCAAGGACCTCTCATCCCGCAGCTGCTCACGCTAATCACGGGACCACGGCCCTCTTGAGCCTACACTATCCTTGATGTTGCCTATCTTGCGCATGGACTACTCAGTTTGTATATTTTGCTTATTTTTTTCATAGTTCCACACAACTTCTCCCTGTTTTCTCGATTGATCTGTGTTCAGTTTTTCAAGGCCTATCCACTGTGCCAACATAACTAAACCCGAGGGGGGTGCGATGGGGAGGTTCCCTTGTGAGCACTATGGGACTCAACTGTTGTGGTCATCAGTCCCCTAGAACTTAGAACTACTTAAACCTAACTAACCTAAGGACATCACACACATCCATGCCCGAGGCAGGATTCGAACCTGCGACCGTAGCGGCCAGAGTGGCCGAACGGTTCTAGGCGCGTGGCCGAGCGGTTCTAGGCGCTTCAGTGTGGAACCGCGCGACCGATACGGTCGCAGGTTCGAATCCTGCCTCGGGCATGGGTGTGTGTGATCTCCTTGGTTTAGTTAGGTTTAAGTAGTTCTAAGTTCTATGGAACTGATGACCTCAGATGTTAAGTCCCATAGTGCTCAGAGCCATTTGAAGAAATCCCCCACACAACAAAATATGAATTTCTAATTCGTAAGATTGTACTAAGAAGCGACATTAATCTTGAAAAGTGGGTTAAATTTCAGAGGTAAATGCCCACATATGGTAGCAAAGACACTGCTTGAGAATTATTAAGTTGCATTGCTGAGGCACTAGACAACCAAGATGAAACGATTCTCCATGATAAATACTTTTCCTTAATGACAGATGAATCTGCAGGTTCTTCTAACCAAAGCGAATTGCCTTTGCTAGTTCGTAATGTGGCGCCAGCTTCGTCTTATGAAGAGAAGGGACGATTTTTATGTGTGGTTGAATTGAAGGCTACGACAGCTGAATCTGTACTTATAGCAACTGATAATGAACTAAAGAATCGAAAACTTTCTGATGACAAATTGGCAAAGTGCTCTTTCGATGGTGCTGCTAATTTTAGTGGTTCTGTCACTGGGATCGGCGCTCGGCTATTATCAGCACAAAAAAAAAGAAAGAAAGTTTCAAATGGCTCTGAGCACTATGGGACTTAACTGCTGAGGTCATCAGTTCCCTAGAATGTAGAACTACTTAAACCTAACTAACCTAAGGATTCGAACCTGCGACCGTAGCGGTCACGCGGTTGTAGAACCGCTCGGCTACCCCGGCCGGCTATTATCAGCAAAAAGGCGGCTTCAATTGCCACCAACTATAAGAGCAAACATCCTACAATAAAACACACATTACATATTGTTAAGGAGATTTATAAACTGGTTCATGCTTCTCCTAAACGAAAAAATATTTTTGGTAAAACTCAGTGTGATTTTTTTTAAAAAAAAAACCTTTTTAAAAGTACCCAAAGCTGGTGACATCCGTTGGTTGAGTACCTATTGCACAGTGCATGATTATGATGGCATGTGAACATATACACAAGGCCGGTGCGGATTTAGCAAGTTTGGAAGGAAGAATCTTGTTAGAAGTTATGAGTTCCAGCTTCATTGTAGGTTATTGACGATACATTGAATGCCGTCTCAGACTTAGGTAAAGTTTTCCAAAAACAATCACTCGGAATTTCACAATTCCTTGTACTTTTTTCTGGAACACTGAACTGCGAAGCGACTGCGATGAAAATCGGGCGGAAAATGAAACACAAAACAAAATTAAGAAACTACAAGTGGATGCAACACAAGTTAAAAGTGTGCTATACACGGACGACTAGAAATAAATGAAACACAAAACAAAATTAAGAAACTACAAGTGGATGCAACACAAGTTAAAAGTGTGCTATTCACGGACGACTAGAAGTAAAATATCAAAATTTTAAGGAAATTTGTGAAAAATTTAATTAATGAACTTGAGCAACCGTTCAATGAGAAGGCTATGAAAGTGATAGAACTACGTACATATTTTGGAAGTTTTAAAATATTTCAAGAATTTAATGACAATGATTCTAAAGAATTGTAAATGATGTCAGGACTTAAAAACGTTGATGCTGTTATTGCAGACTATTTCTGTTGATGCTCGTAAGAAATCAGAAGATTCGTCTTCTGATGGTATTTCTTTTATCTTAAGTGCAGACATCGGCTTTGAAGCACTAAAGACATTCTGCGAATGTTATGTATGCTGTGGATTCCCATTTCCTCTGCTGGCATAGAAAAGTCATTCAGCACAATGAATAAGGTGATGACAAAGTCAAGACATAGGATCAGAAGGTGACTAGCAACCTAGAGAAACTTTCTCTGGTGATGTCATAAACAAATATGTTGTAAAAAAGCCTCGACTGTAAATATTAGTTATTGCAGGCAATCGTGTTATTTTATTGATTCTCATAATGTTTTTCTTTAAGATAAGTAACTAACTTAGGTTATGCCTACTTATTACTTGCACATAATTTGATTAATCACAGGAGATGAAGTGAAACATTTAAATATTAATCCGTTGCCATTTTTTTAGTATTGCATCATTAGCATTTGGATTTTGTAATATTCCCTCTCAGCCAGGCTCAATATCCACCCACCCCCCCTCCCCTCCCACCCCTCCCTGGAGGAAAGCGGCTGTGTTCATCATGGCATTCGACACACGATTCTGCCAAACTTTAAATGGAATTTTTAAAGTTAAAAGAATTGTTCCTGATTACAAGATCGTTCTGTGCAATAGTTCAGTATTCTCCGCCGCGCCTGATGGAGCGAGAACGTGACTTTGTTGAAGGCGGTCCCTCTGTCTGACGGAAAGTTGGTTTTCATATTTTCGCTAGTGCTTCAGAAAGTATACTATATGGCGGCACCTGAATCTACCAAATTACTTTCGTATCGGCCACAGCAAAAGACCGAGAGAGAGAGGGAATGATGCACATCACTAAGTGTCGCTAACGTTGACTGTAAATATCCGACACTAGGTTTTGCTTTAATTTCATTATTCATAGCTTTTTACCTTATGCATACTCAAAATCGACCTTCAGGGAATATCAAAAAACCCTTTCTCGAAGAAAATACACTTGTTATCCAAATAATATTAGAAACAATATGTCTAGACGCTGATACAAAGGAAGAAAAGTCGTACAATGTAATGAAATTTATGTAATACTATAATGGATTAATTAAAGCAATACACAAATACTTTCAAGCTGCACATGCCTGAAATTACGATGTATGAAAAGAGGATTCAAGTTGCTAGCAATATTTCTAAAGATAGTTTGTTGTTCACCGATGTGTTGTGGCGCGAGAAATGTACTGAGAGAAAACCGACGAGCCGTCTTTTGTAAAACCAAATAGTCTTTAGTCACCATTTCACGAATTGCGAAGACATAATGTCGAAAATAATAAATGAATTACACTGCAGATGTATTCAAATGTGGGAGGTACGTAAGCGTGTCGTCACATTTACGTTATTAGAGGCATAGTGGGCTGGACAAGAATGAGAAGATGACAGCGGTGTCTTTGTTGGTGAGATTGTCCCCTATTCGCCTGAACTGATCTGGGGTAACCACGAGAAAGCTGAATCAGGAAGTTAGGACTGGGATTCGAGCCCTATTCATATCAAATACGACTCTAGAGCCTTATCAGTGCCCCTTGGTATACCACTTACGAATATTTCGTAATAGAGGCAGAGTAATTGTCTCGTGCAAGACATTTCATCTGTTTGGGGAACTCATATTTCATTAGCTTTTTAAGCACTTTACTTGTATTTTTATAAATGTTTGGAACGTAGAACATTGCAACGTCTTTATCAAAAGGAAATTTGTGTCGTGTAACTAATTATGCACTCTATTTTCAGGATGCCACCGAGTCTTCTAAGCATCTGGAAGAAGATATTGTGTAAGTACCTAATTATCTTCCTAAAACCTATGATAGTTTAGTATCAACTAGCAACAGTAAAGAACAATCTTAATATCTACTGTGGTAAAGTTCAAATGTAGGCTATTCGTCAGGAGGAAGTAACGTTAATCCATGAAATATGAAACGAGAAATAATTGGACATGATTTATAACGTTCTTACAGTAATAACTTTTATTTGTAACGAATGAGGAAGAAGGAAGAAGAGGAATAATTGAAAATCTTTAACATCTAGTCGACAATGACGTCAATTTAGTTGAGATCAAGTCATTTGGAGAAAGAGGCCAATATCGTTGACGTCAATGTGTTATAGACTTGTGTAACACATTTTATGCTGAAGCATGAAGATTTTCTCCGCTCATGGGCTGGGTGATGTGTTGTTTTCATCATCATTTCATCCTCATCACCGGCACGCAAGTAGCCCAATGTGGAGTCGACTGAAATAAGACTTGCACTCGGCGGCCGAACTTTCCCGGATGGGGCATCTGGCCAGCAATGCCATACAATTATTTCATTTCATTTCATTGTAACAGGAAAACTTCTATCACATAAAAAAGGAAAGAAAAAAGTATGATGAAACAAGGTCCCCGAACTTTTGGCATTAATTAAGGAGTAGGCCCATCTACCTTCTCTCCTTGCTCAACTGACAAGTTTTTGCCAGAAAATGGTTCCCTTCCAACTGCCGCCATTCAGATTAGACCTAAATTTCAGAGAAATGGTCTGGAATCTTGCAAAGAATAAGGTCCCTGGTAGTAAAACGACAAATATCTCGTTCTCTAACCCGAAAGAAATGGCTGCTGATTTTGCTGCTAGTAGTTAGGCCTGACCAGAGTCAATTACGCTGGTTTTATAAACAAACAGCTTTTCATTCGGCCTCGCAAGGCTTAATAGACCTCTCTTCAGACATTTCCACCAAAGAAAAATTTGAGGTGGCTACTAGGAATCGAATCCGAGAGCCACAAACGCTAACCACTATAACCACTAAACCACACAGTTAGTATGTTATGTTGCTGTAATATTAGTTTTCACCGTTGTAAGATAAAAGACTGAAAGTCAGTGAATCACATCAAAAAACTGTGTGATGACTAGTGGAGGCACCGAGCGAGGTGGCGCAGTGGCTAGCACACTGGGATCGCATTCGGGAGGACGACGGTTCAATCCCCCGTCTAGCCATCCTGATTCAGGTTTTCCGTGATTTCCCCAAATCATTCCAGGCAAATGCCGGGATGGTTCCTTTTAAAAGGCACGGCCGACTTCCTTCCCCTTCCTTCCCTAATTCGATGACCTCGCTGTCTGGTCTCCTCCCCCAAAATAAACCCAACTAGTGGAGGCAAGGCACTCTCATTGACTAGGGACCTGAAACTGTGATAAAATCAGTCGCCTTTGCTTCGATGGGTAGGAGTCGACAGTGTCATCCGTGACTGAAACGGTAGAAAATCAACACGGGCAGCCGTGAAAAACAGTGACAACACAGGTTCAGATGGTTCAAATGGCTCTGAGCACTATGGGACTTAACATCTGAGGTCATCAGCCCCCTAGAACTTAGAACTACTTAAACCGAACTAACCTAAGGACATCAAACACACCAATGCCCGAGGCAGGATTCGAACCTGCGACCGTAGCGGTCGCGCGGTGCCAGATTGAAGCGCCTAGCACCGCTCGGTCACAGTGGCCGGCGACAGCGCAGGCGAGGCAGTGTTACAGATACTGTCAGCAAAGTTTCGCGAGCAGCAGAGATGAGACATTACTGTACGTTCTGTTTCTGTTCTTGTTCTAAATGGACACTTCATTCAGTGGTAAGTAAAGGCATGTAGTGTGTGACAGGGCCCCTGTACAGGATACTGGAGTGTACGTTATTCCTACCTCTCCCCCCTGCTTTTCAGACGTATACATGGCTGTGTCGCCACTTCGCCTTGCCGAGTATAACAGCCATACACATAATACGGATACACATCAGACACTTCATAACAGGTTGAGGGAAGGTAGTGGCAGACCACTTCTACTTGGACATTGCCCTGAATGGCAATGAGGAATTCCTGAGTCTGCCCGTCAAGCTCATTTGATGAATAATAGAGCTGACCTTATACCCGAGACCACGGAAGCTGATGGCGCAGTTGAGTTTAGTGGAGCACAGTGAAGGCGGTCGGGTTCAGCCAAGTTGCAGCAACGCGACGCGTGTCCGAGTTGTGACATTCTTCAGGTCGTGAGCGCTGCTGGGTGAGCCCATTCATTTCTCAGCAACTTCGGCGCCGTCTCACGCAAAGCCTGGTAATAACCCGAATCATAGATGCCCAGATTATTCGCTCATGACGAAGTTATGTACAAAACTTTATCCTTCCTGAGTTTATCATCCAGAAATTTTGAACGACTTACAATCGGATAAAATGTTGGCCGCGCATAGTGAATGGCGGCTTGTTTTGAAAACTGCATGAGTGTACGGCACTGCATTACAGAGAAGCATATATAATCGATAGGCAAAAAATGTAGCGGCTTTTGTGTTCACAAGTAGTGATACACTGTCAGGTTCAGTCCGGTTGAATAAATATTTAAGGTTAACTTTACGAAATGAAGTGGGATGGAACGAATCCACGAGGTCAGTCGCAAGAAGGATAATCGGGCAGCTTGAGTTTATTGGAAGAAATCTGAGAAATAATAATGTGTCTGAAAAATAGATCGCATTCAAGATATTTGTGTGAGACAAACTTTCTTACTGTCCGAGTGTTTCGAATTCGCACCATGTCATGTTAAAGAAATTCGAAGATAAACCGCTACATTTGTAACCCACTGGTATATTCAGAACAAAAGTACTTGATGGCGTTTAGCGATCTTACACGGTAATGTTCAGAAGAAAAACAATGATGTTTATACGAAACACTTTGGCATAGTTTTCTGAATCTACAACCTGGAACAGGCAGTAAAACGATACTACAACGTCTATTGCTTATCTTATGTAGGGCCGTAAGAACAAGATACGAGATGAGGTGGTCTACAAGTAGCCTTCTTTCATGCGTTTCATTTGCGAGTGGAACGGAAATGGGGATTGCTGATAACAGTACTGAGTGCTCATCACCGTACTGTGCAGAACAGTTTGCTGAGTTCATATGAAAGTGCAGATGCAGACGCTCTAGCAATGACTGTATAAAAATCCAGAAGAGAAAAACACCGACGCAAACGTTAGAAGCAATAGTGACATTAAAGAATGATTTAAATTATTAAAGCGTCATTTTTATGTCATTTTTGATGGTTAAAAAGATAAACACTTGCAAAAGACCATTAGGAACAGACGTTTATATGGATGATAGAGATGGATCATCATTAGGAGTCCACCTTCTTTCTCCTGTGTGTGTGTGTGTGTGTGTGTGTGTGTGTGTGTGTGTGTGTGTGCCTTTGTACGTGGAGATAGGGAAGGAAAGACGGGGACAGCGTAACTGCAGAATCTTTGGAGAAATTTCAGACTTCGTGAACATCCAACTTACTACCTGAAAATCGCCTGAAACTGTGGGCGAGAGGGTGCTGATATCTAAAATTGATCGAAAACTACAGATATTACGTAGAAAATACGCTTTTATCGCTAAACTGGCTGGTGACAGTCCAAGTTTAATTGAACAGAACCATTCTAGAAGACGCCTGCTTAAAAAGAACATTGTAGAGTAGAATGGTTTGTGAGGTGAAGCGGTAAATTGTACATTTTTGCCGCAGGCAGTCTTCATGTTCCGACAGCCGTGGCATCTGTAGAGAGCACGCAAGCACCGCGCTATCGCAGCAGCGAACAGACGCGCCGCTGGCTCTGCATTTTCACTGTAAGCGTCCTCCTTCAGTTGAACTACTTACGCCTTCCGCTATGCATTCCTCCTGAAGCTGTCTGTATTGGCGGAATCTTAGCAGATCGTAACATTTCAGTCGCCGACGTCAGTGTGATACCAATTCCCAGTTATCCCCACCAGTAAAAACAGTGCTCGATGAAGACGAGATATTTTGATAAATGTTGGGAAGAGTGTCTGGGCTGGATCTGCTTGAAATAAAACCGAAAGAGGACGAAGTTCGTTCCGCTTATATAGCCAAAATTAGAATTAGACATAAACTTAATTTCTATGTGGTGCTATGTACAGTGAACAACCAAAGAGACTGGTACACCGCCGTAATATCCTGTGAGGCCCCCGCGAGCACGCAGAAGTGTCACACCACGACGTTGCATGGACTCGACTAATATGTGAAGTAGTGTTGGAGATCATGAATACTGCAGGGCTGTCCATAAATCCGTAAGAGTACGAAGGTGTGGACATGTCTTCTGAACAGCATGTTGCAAGGCATCCCAGATACGCTCAATAACGTTCACGTCTGGGTAGTTTGGTGGCCAGTGGAAGTTTTTAAATTCAGAAAAGTTTTCTGGAGCCACTTTGTAGCAATTCCGGACATATTCCGTCGGAATGCACAATAGACATGACTGGATACGGATGATCAGACAGGATGCTTACATATGCATCCCTGTCAGAGTCGTATCTAGATGTGTCAGGAGTGCCATATCACTCCAACTGTACCGCCCCACAGCATTACAGAGCCTCCGCCAGCTTGAACAATCCCCTGCTGACTGCAACGTTCATGGATTCACTGGGTTGTCTCCATACCCGTATACGTCCATCCTCTCGATACAATTTGAAACGAGACTCGTCCGACCAGGCAACATGTTTCCAGTATCAACAGTCCTATGTCGGTGTTGAGGGGCCCAGGCGAGACAAAGTTTTGTGCCGTGCAGTCATCAAGGGTTCATGAGTGGGTCTTCGGCTCCGAAAGCCCATATCGACGATGATTCGTTGGATGCTTCGCACGTTGACCCTTATTAATATCCCAGAACTGAAATCTGCAGCAATTTTCCGAAGTGTTGCACTTATGTCACATCGAATGATTCTCTTCAATCGTCTTTTGTCCTGTTCTTGCAGGATCTTTTTCCGGACGCAGCGATGACGGAGATTTGTTGTTTTACCGGATTCTTGATATTCACGGTACACTCGTGAAATGGTCGTATGGGAAAATCCCCACTTCACCGCTACCTCGAAGATGTGTGTGCCATCGCTCGTATGCCGACTATAACATCACGTTTAAATTCACTTAAATCTTAGATACTCCGCCATTGTAGCAGCAGTAACCGATCTATCTATTGCGCCAGGCACTTGTCTCATAAAGGCGTTACCGACCGCAGCGCCGCATTCTGCCTTTCTACATAGCTTTGTATTTGCATATGCACGCCTATACCAATTTCTTTGCGCTTCAGTGAGTCTGCAATGTTCTTTGACATAATCTGTATCGAAGAGTTGACAGAAGCTGAGGAAGAAACTGACGCTAAACTGGCTCAAAGTGTAATTACGTCACACGAATTCGCATTAAAACCATAGGAAGCGTTCAAAGAGATTACGGGCAAGGCCGCCTATGAACCATTACAACCAGAGACGATCGGTACCTCTCGCTCAAACCTAATCGGAGTGAAAGGCAGTATGCAGGTTTGCTATAGCAAGTCATTTGGAGCAGTACGACGCATAGTATATAGTTGTAGTCTTTGCGAGGATGATCCCTATGTATGATGACACGCGGTGTGTGTTACATTAACGAACTGCAGTGTCCAAAGACTGAAGACAGGTAACTATATTACAAGGGAATACAATAAACAGAGCTGGTTTTTGGTTCCTAATGAGCTTCTGTTTAGACTTGGTCAACTGACGAATAGCACCTGGACTGAATGCGAACTCTGCTGCACTAGACAACACATTTCCATGCTTTATGTCCCGATATCGTGGAGGTAGATATTGTGGGCAGAAATCGACGTTTGCGGACTAAAGGATCTCCTCGTGATCCTAAAGTGTTCTTTACTGGCTCGAAGGTATGGTAACGCTATCTTCTCTCCTTTAGGCTTTCTATATAATTTTTTTTTTACGAGTGATTATCACCACTTTGTGCATGACTATACTCAACAGAGGTCGACATGCTCTACCATTGTCAGTATGCCACGTGAACATCATCGCTTATTCTGAAGGATCATAGTTCAAACCCGCTTCTGGCCATCGTGGTGAAGGTTTTTATCGATTTAATCGTATCACTACAGGTGGATGCCATAACGATTTGATCAATAAGGTCACAGCCGATTTTTCTACTTTTCTATCCCAGCTGAGTTTGTGACAAAATTGTAATGATCCTGACGTCGACGGGACGAGCTCTCTCTCAAAATCCGTGTCCTTTGTGCTCCACGAGCTAAAACATATTAACGCATCTGAGGTTCATTACTCCTCAAGAGTGAAAGAACGTGCCTGAAGGAGCACATCAATAATTTTATCAACTACTTGTAACGCTGGTGATAAGCAAAGCAGAAGATTATCGTTTAACTTCTCGTCGACGACGGTGTGATTAGTTCTGGAGCACAACCTCGGTGTGAGGCACGATCTGAAACCATTACAACCACCTCTCGCTCAAACCTAATCAGAGTGAAAGGCAGTATGCAGGTTTGCTATAGCCTTAAGAAAGCTCAGAGAACGTAAAGCTAGTAACCCAGAGAGGGACATGAACCAATGTCCTCCCGAAGGCGAATTCAGTGTCTTCACGATTGCCGCAACGTAGTTGGTGGCCCGATGCAGCGTTGTCCGTTTGTACTGGCCACAAATGGATTTGACTGGACAATAATGATAGTTCCTACGCGTATTTTTGATACTTTCTATTGGTGCAAAAATTTCTTTTCTTGTTTTATATGATATAGACAACATCTGTGGAGAAATTACGTCATTATTTTTCGAAGAGAAAATAGCTCTCTTTACACAGAGTCTGATATCTAATCTTACCTTCTAACTGTTTTAAACAATGTGTTCCCGTCTTAAACAAATGCCGCCACACACACTTACGTATGCAAGGCTGTCGTCTGGCGATGTAGATAGCACTTTCACAAATAAGGTGTATTACTGCTTGTAGCCTAAGCTTTTGCTGGCACCGGCTTGAGCTGAAGGAAGGAATATTAGAATTTAAGTCCTGTCGACAGTGGAGTCATTACGGGCAGAGGCTTGGGCGGCAGCGAAAGATCCGGCAGTCGACTTCTCCAGTATCCTTTAGGAGAGAGTAGGACTACTTTCAATGAAGAATTACGGCCGCCTCAGTCGTTAGTCAACATGTGCAATTCATTCGTTGTTCGTTGTGGTCTTCAGTCTTGAGACTGGTTTGATGCAGTTCTCAATGCTACTCTATCCTGTGCAAGCTTCTTCATCTCCCAGTACCTACTGCAACCTACATCTTTCTGAATCTGCTTAGTGTATTCATCTCTTGGTCTCCCTCTACGATTTTTACCGTCCACGTTGCCCTCCAGCACTAAATTGGTGATCCCTTGATGCCTCATAACATGTCCTACCAACCGATCCCCTCTTCTGGTCAAGTTGTGCCACAAACTCCTCTTCTCCACAATTCTATTCAGTACCTCCTCATTAGTTATGTGATCAACCCATCTAATCTTCAGCATTCTTCTGTAGCACCACATTTCGAAAGCTTCTATTCTCTTCTTATCCAAACTATTTACAGGGTGTTTCAAAAATGACCGGTATATTTGAAACGGCAATAAAAACTAAACGAGCAGCGATAGAAATACACCGTTTGTTGCAATATGCTTGGGACAACAGTACATTTTCAGGCAGACAAACATTCGAAATTACAGTAGTTACAATTTTCAACAACAGATGGCGCTGCGGTCTGGGAAACTCTATAGTACGATATTTTCCACATATCCACCATGCGTAGCATTAATATGGCGTAGTCTCTGAATGAAATTACCCGAAACCTTTGACAACGTGTCTGGCGGAATGGCTTCACATGCAGATGAGATGTACTGCTTCAGCTGTTCAATTGTTTCTGGATTCTGGCGGTACACCTGGTCTTTCAAGTGTCCCCACAGAAAGAAGTCACAGGGGTTCATGTCTGGCGAATAGGGAGGCCAATCCACGCCGTCTCCTGTATGTTTCGGATAGCCCAAAGCAATCACACGATCATCGAAATATTCATTCAGGAAATTAAAGACGTCGGCCGTGCGATGTGGCCGGGCACCATCTTGCATAAACCATGAGGTGTTCGCAGTGTCGTCTAAGGCAGTTTGTACCGCCACAAATTCACGAAGAATGTCCAGATAGCGTGATGCAGTAATCGTTTCGGATCTGAAAAACGGGCCAATGATTCCTTTGGAAGAAATGGCGGCCCAGACCAGTACTTTTTGAGGATGCAGGGACGATGGGACTGCAACATGGGGCTTTTCGGTTCCCCATATGCGCCAGTTCTGTTTATTGACGAAGCCGTCCAGGTAAAATTAAGCTTCGTCAGTAAACCAAATGCTGCCCACGTGCATATCGCCGTCATCAATCCTGTGCACTATATCGTTAGCGAATGTCTCTCGTGCAGCAATGGTAGCGGCGCTGAGGGGTTGCCGCGTTTGAATTTTGTATGGATAGAGGTGTAAACTCTGGCGCATGAGACGATACGTGGACGTTGGCGTCATTTGGACCGCAGCTGCAACACGGCGAACGGAAACCCGAGGCCGCTGTTGGATCACCTGCTGCACTAGCTGCGCGTTGCCCTCTGTGGTTGCCGTACGCGGTCGCCCTACCTTTCCAGCACGTTCATCCGTCACGTTCCCAGTCTGTTGAAATTTTTCAAACAGATCCTTTATTGTATCGCTTTTCGGTCCTTTGGTTACATTAAACCTCCGTTGAAAACTTCGTCTTGTTGCAACAACACTGTGTTCTAGGCGGTGGAATTCCAACACCAGAAAAATCCTCTGTTCTAAGGAATAAACCATGTTGTCTACAGCACACTTGCACGTTGTGAACAGCACACGCTTACAGCAGAAAGACGACGTACAGAATGGCGCACCCACAGACTGCGTTGTCTTCTATATCTTTCACATCACTTGCAGCGCCATCTGTTGTTGAAAATTGTAACTACTGTAATTTCGAAAGTTTGTCTGCCTGAAAATGTACTGTTGTCCCAAGCATATTGCGACAAATGGTGTATTTCTATCGCTGCTCGTTTAGTTTTTATTGCCGTTTCAAATATACCGGTCATTTAAAACACCCTGTATCATCCATGTTTCACTTCCATACATGGCTACACTCCATGCGAATACTTTCAGAAACGACTTCTTGACACTTACATCTATACTCGATGTTAACAAATTTCTCTTCTTCAGAAACGCTTTCCTTGCCATTGCCAGTCTACATTTTATATCCTCTCTACTTCGACCATCATCAGTTATTTTGCTCCCCAAATAGCAAAACTCCTTTACTACTTTAAGTGTCTCATTTCCTAATCTAATTCCCTCAGCATCACCCTACTTAATTCGACAACATTCCATTATCCTTGTTTTGCTTTTGTTGATGTTCATCTTATATCCTCCTTTCAAGACACTGCCCATTCCGTTCAACTGCTCTTCCAAGTCTTTTGCTGTCTCTGACAGAATTACAATGTCATCGGCGAACCTCAACGTTTTTATTTCTTCTCCATGTATTTTAATACCTACTCCGAACTTTTCTTTTGTTTCCTTTACTGCTTGCTCAATATACAGATTGAATAGCATCGGGGAGAGGCAACAACCCTGTCTCACTCCCTTCCCAACCACTGCTTCCCTTTCATGTCCTTCGACTCTTATAACTAACTGCCATCTGGTTTCTGTACAAATTGTAAATAGCCTTTCGCTCCCTGTATTTTACTCCTGCCACCTTCAGAATTTGAAAGAGAGTATTCCAGTCAACATTGTCAAAAGCTTTCTCTAAGTCTACAAATGCTAGAAACGTAGGTTTGCCTTTTCTTAATCTTTCTTCTAAGATAAGTCGTAGGGTCAGTATTGCCTCACGTGTTCCAACATTTCTACGGAATCCAAACTGATCTTCCCCGAGGTCGGCTTCTACCAGTTTTTCCATTCGTCTGCAAAGAATTCGCGTTAGCATTTTGCAGCTGTGGCGTATTAAACTGATAGTTTGGTAATTTTCACATCTGTCAACACCTGCTTCCTTTGGGATTGGAATTATTATATTCTTCTAGAAGTCTGAGGGAATTTCGCCTGTCTCATACATCTTGCTCACCAGATGGTACAATTTTGTCAGGACTGGCTCTCCCAAGGCTGTCAGCAGTTCTAATGGAATGTTGTCTACTCCCGGGGCCTTGTTTCGACTCACTTCTTTCAGTGCTCTGTCATACTGTTCACGCAGTATCATACCTCCCATTTCATCTTTTACGTACAGGCTGCACACAGCGCGAAGTTCCAATGACAGAAGCTCAAAGGAAGATTAATGGTAGAATTAAATTAAATCGCACTATTTGACTCACACAACTGAACAGGAAAGCAAATGACCTTCAGTCTTTCGCAAATACAAATCTATGACAATGTTCACATGATCATCACAAAATGTGAATTTTCAAAATGATTAACAAAGGAGGACAACTGTATGAAAATGCAGTTGTTCATATTAAATTGTTGATGGAAGGATCACTACCACAAAAAAAAGGAATTTGGTTACGAAAACGAATTAGTTTTATGGTTTTTTTTCTAGGCCGATCAACTTTTAGTAACGTATGACAGAGCGGAAATCTGGAAGTGTCTGAATTGAGAAGTTGTCACAGGACGATGGCGAGGTCTGCGTAGAATGAGTTACTTAGAAATTCTTGCATGCTCGCACGACCTTGTAGTCTTTAAGTCCAATCAACGAAGGAAAATCAAGGGAAAACATTTGTGTAGTCACCAAATTTTGTACAGTGTTTTGAAGAACTGCCATATATATTTTTTGTCTAAGACTAATAGTCTCCACATCGCAGGGGATGGAGAAATCGCAGATTATTAAAAATATTGTTTTAAGCCTACAAAATCTTTAAATGAAGTAGGTTGACAACAAATGTTAAACGTGTGTTCCATGTCTAAGTGCAGCTTGAGTGGTATGAAGGGCTAAATTGCGTTCCCGGGATGTAACGTCTTGGAGTAGGGGGGAGGGGGGCAGGGGCACGTGGGTGGTAGCTGTGCGAGAGAAGGTAGGTCACAAGATAGCGGTCACGCATTTTCCTCCTTCCTAGGTCTGCAAACGGAAGATCGAGCAGGTGATTCCCCGCTCTATTTTTCCCACTACGTCGCAGGAAGAAACCCAGCGCGTTTCACAAAATTGTACCGACCCTGCACAGCACACCTCCATGAATCTGAGCATCAACTAATAAAGTCATCAGAAGATCAAAACAAACTGCAAAACGATTTAGAAAAGATATCTGAATGGTGCGAAAAGTGGCAGTTGACCCTAAATAACGAAATGTGTGAGGCCATCCACATGAGTGCTAAAAGGAACTCGTTAAACTTCGGTTACACGATAAATCAGTCTAATCTAAAAGCCGTAAATTCAACTAAATACCTAGGTATTACAATTACGAACAACTTAAATTGGAAGGAACACACAGAAAATGTTGTGGGGGAGGCTAATCAAAGACTGCGTTTTATTGCCAGGACACTTAGAAAATGTAACAGACCTACTAAGGAGACCGCCTACACTACGCTTGTCCGTCCTCTTTTAGAATACTGCTGCGCGGTGTGGGATCCTTACCAGATATGACTGACAGAGTACATCGAAAAAGTTCAAAGAAATGCAGCACGTTTTGTATTATCGCGAAATATGGGAGAGAGTGTCACAGAAATGATACAGGATTTGGGCTGGACATCATTAAAAGACAGGCGTTTTTCGTTGTGACGGGATCTTCTCACGAAATTCCAATCACTAACTTTCTCATCCGAATGCGAAAATATTTTGTTAACACCGACCTACATAGGGAGGGACGATCACCACGATAAAATAAGGGGAATCAGAGATCGTACTGAAAGATATGGGTGTTCATTCTTCCCCGCGCTATACGAGATTGGAATAATGGAGAATTGTGAAGTTGGTTCGATGAACCCTCTGCCACTCACTTGAATGTGATTTGCAGAGTATCCATGTAGATGTAAAGCTATATGTAGGAAGTACTAATGACGCAAAATGGAAAGAGTACGGCAACTTGAAAAAGAGGGGTTCAAATGGCTCTGAGCGCTATGGGACTTAACTTCTGAGGTCATCAGTCCCCTAGAACTTAGAACTACTTAAACCTAACTAACCTAAGGACATCACACACATCCATGCCCGAGGCAGGATTCGAACCTGCGACCATAGCGGTCGCGCGGTTCCAGACTGTAGCGCCTAGAACCGCTCGGCCACTTCGGCCGGCTGCAAAAGAAAGGGTGGGAGAGAGTGTGAGATATATACGTCCATATGACAAATCCCTTCCATTGAAAATTTCTCTTCTCCATACCTTCTCTGTGTTATCACAGATGACGTGGCACTGATCTCATTTGTACTTTTAAAGATTGCAGTACACGCGCTGTATCTATTGGCTTACACCGCCCTGAGTGGAATGCAGAAGTTCTAATTAATGTTCGCCAGTCTGCAGTCATCTATAGTTGTCCCCTGTGCAGAAACCAGCGCGTAGGTGGTGGATCCGTTTCTTGAGGCTGCAATAAACTCTTAGCGAAGATCCGATATTTTAGAAACAAATTTCCACTCGCTTTTTATTAGCAGAACACGAGAAACTGCACTATTACATTCCAGTTTAGAGCCACAAATAATTTCCATTCCTCTATAAATTAATGAAATGCGTATTTCCGTAATTAGGCCTACTATCACACTGTTCACAACTGCATGTCCAAATAAGCAGAGTTTGCTAATAAAATCGTAACTGACACCTACTGCGGCAGACAAAAAATGGTTCAAATGGCTCTGAGCACTATGGGACTCAACTGCTGAGGTCATTAGTCCCCTAGAACTTAGAACTAGTTAAACCTAACTAACCTAAGGACATCACAAACATCCATGCCCGAGGCAGGATTCGAACCTGCGACCGTAGCGGTCTTGCGGTTCCAGACTGCAGCGCCTTTAACCGCACGGCCACTTCGGCCGGCTGCGGCAGACAAAGTGTCTGTCCTCCGACACTGCCCAACCAGCTCTCACATTTACAAACTGCACATTGCTAATTAAGTCTTAACTGATACCGGCTGTGGCAGACAACATGTCTATCCTCCGCGACTGCCGAACCAGCTCTGATCTTACAGCCAACCACTTCGCCCGCCATCCAAGTTAGGTGCGATAAGAAGATCACCGAAATGCTTCGTCTGCCCTTTCGTGTAGCCGTTGTTTATTATTGTGCTAGTTATTAATGCTTGTGAAATAATGGAATGGTAGCACGCTATTGAGAGCTGCTTTAATATGAAATGCAAGTAAATACGCTCTTTAGTTTTTTTTTATATTAATAACAAGATTATCATTTTGGCGCGCAACTTCCGAATGCAGCAGCCAATCATGGAGAATGACTACAATTTAGGCGATCTTTCTCACGACACCCAAACCGAACAAACCATCTGTCATCGGTACCTCACTCCATAATTACGTCATCTTGCCACTGCTGCCTCCTCAGCAGCTGTAAGGAGAGCTTCTTGTAGCCAAATATGATGGCTGTAAACCAAGAGATTTTACAAGAGCATAAAGATATCTTGTGAAATGGTTACAGGGTAAAAACAAACTGTAAGTAATGTGTGAGTAACTATGAGTAATGCAGTGAATGAATTGTCCTTCTAAGGACTGAAGTGAAGCCAGTGAAACCACCATTGTACAGGTTTACTTGCAGGAAATAGAATGCATACATATGTTGAAATAGAGGAATTCATGAAAAAAGGAATGCTTAGGAATGAAATTAACAGCAAATGCAAACATGTAATACCACAATGAGCAAGTGAGACAAGCTAAAATAATGAAAGAGACTATCATAGGATAAATCAACACAGCTTACAAAGATATTAAGTGTAACACTAGAGAAAAAGTAAAAGTTTTTGTCTAAGAGGTGTGGTAATGGTGACTAATTTGGAAAGACACATGTTACCACAGCATCAAGCCAATAGTATATTTCAGCATTCATGCTCTTGAGCAAGGAGTGTCTCTAACCTTTCATATAAACATTCTGGCATATTTCACATAATGAGCTGTTCAACATATTCATCATTGCAGTTGCAGTAGAGCTTTTGTAACTTTTGTGTATGTATCTCTTCCCATCAGGAAGTATCACTGCACAATACCAGGAGCTAGAGACACGTGTTACAATGGCATCGTGTAATTTCCTCCAGAGGTTTTTCATTTAGCAACTGCACAGTGTGCTGCATGCTATCTATGGTTATCCAGTTAATTTTAGCACATCAGCACATTACAGTTTGTTCATTCTTTGGAAGACCACTTGATCTTCATTTCAGTCTATTCATATGTTTGGTAGTACCTTAGAGGAGGTATAATGTTAAGCAGTAACTCAGGACTCTATTGTTGTCTTTCCATTTATTTCAGTTTTGTGATACCTGTTTCTGTTACATTTTTTGGTGATTCTAAAGCCAGTGCCTTAAAAGTAAGTGAATAAGATTTCACATAAGCTGCTACAAGGGAGGATTCATTGTTAGCTGCTCCAAGCACAAGATGTGTTTGGTTGGTGCACAATTTTCGCTATTTTGACTGACTGTGAGGTAAATTGACGCTGCAGTGTTCATATTTGGCATGCCACCATAGAAGGTTTCACCGAATCAACTAAGTAAAACATCTGTACAATTAATGCATTTGTTTACATACTAACTTCAAACAAAGTTTTGCATCACCACGGTTCCTAGAACTCCTGAAGACAGATGTTGACTGTGGATATTATATCACAGACATAGTCCCTTTGACTGTTCAGAGAATTCACTAAACCCACTCAAAGATGTAAACAACCATGCACGAGCAGCGCCTATTAGACGGAGGGCGTCCGACAGCTGATCAGTTCCAGTCATTCTATCAGGAAGGATGTACACGGCTCATGTAGTCTGTAGTTCAACCATGCCTAGACGGTCTGCACGGCAGTTTGACTGCGTCCACATTGTTACTTTGTGCCAGGAAGGGCTCTCAACAAGGGAAGTGTCCAAGCAATGTTGTTCGGACATGTAGGAGATGCAGAAAGACAGGAACTATCAATGACATGCCTCGCTCAGTCCGCCCATTTGCTACTATTGCAGTGGATGACTGCTACCTACGGATTATGGCTCAGAGGAACCCTGACAGCAATACCACCATGTTGAATAATGATTTTTGTGCAGCCACAGGATGTCGTGTTACGAATCAAACTGTGCGCAATAACTGGCATGATGTGCAATTTCACTCCCGATGTCCTTGGCGAGATCCATATTTGTAACCACAACACCATGCAGCATGGTACAGATGGGTGCAACGACATGCCGAATGGACCGCTCAGGATTGGCATCATGTTCTCTTCATCGATAAGTGTCGCACATGGCTTCAACCACACAATCATCGGAGACGTGTTTGGATGCAACCTGGTCAGGCTGAACTCCTTAGACACACTGTCCAATGAGTGCAGTAAGGTGGAGGTTCCCTGCTGTTTTGGGGTGGCATTATGTGGGACCAATGTATGCTACTGGTGGTCATGGGAGGCGTCATAACGGCTGTACGATATGTGAATGCCATCTCCGACTGATAGTGCAACCATATCGGAAGCATATTGGTGAGGCATTCATCTTCATTGACAACAATTCACGCCCCCATCATTCACATCTTGTGAATGACTTCCTTCAGGAAAAAGACATTGCTGGACTAGAGTGGCCAACATATTCTCCAGACATGATCCCTATCGAACATGCCTGGGACAGATTGAAAAGGGCTGTTTATGGACGATGTGACCCACCAACCACTCTGAGGGATCTACACTGAATCGCCATTGAGGAATGGGACAATCTGGACTTATAGTGCCTTGATGAACTTGTGGATAGTAAGCCATGATGAATAACAGGCATGCATATTACTGGGTATTAGAAGTACCGGTGTGTACAGCAATCTGGACCACCATCTCTGAAAGTTTTGCAGCACGGTGGTACAAAATGCAATGTGTGGTTTTCATGAGCAATAAAAAAGGCAGTAATTATGTTTGTGTTGATCTCTATTCCAATTTTTTGTACGGGTTCTGGAGCTCCTGGAACTGAGGTGATGCAAAACTTTTTTGACGTGTGTATAAAACCTGACTTTACCAATCTTCCTTTGTGTGAGACAGTGTATGGCAGATTACTATGCCAATTTGACATTCTACATTCTGGCATATTACTCTTCAAGTCACTTCTGCATAATATTTCATTGACAGCTCTCTTTTTTAAAATTTTGGCAACAGCTGGCCTACCCTTGAGTTTTCTTTTGTTACGTGTATACAATACAAGTGGAGACGTAGAATCATAAGCGGATTTACCAAAGTCTTTATTAGCAATTTCAAACATATGGTACGTACGATAGGCAATTACATCTCTATCATTAAAACTTTCAAGTCCAGGTACACTAGACACTCCACTACCATCTCTCACTATGGCAATGGTGAACCATCCATTTCCATGTGAGAATGTGTTGTTTATATCCAAGCTAAAATTAAGTGAACATCCAAGAAATATACAAGGTTCATCAAGGAGGGCGTGGGCTGCAACACTCTTGACTGGAATGCGGTTCTTCTTGTCTCCTGATGTTGTAGTTAGTTCTATGTTTTCTATATTTTTGTAAGCCATTGTTGTGCACATAACTTAGTGCATAGTAAATTGGCAAATGTGATTTACATACTGTAGCACATACCAGCTACTGTAGAATGGGTTGTAGTGGGACATGTGGGGTGAAGTGGGATGTTATGTTTTCTCTGGTATTTTGTTGGTGCTGACATTGAGTGGCTGCCTCTAAAAGCGATCTCTTTACTTAATTGCATTCATCAAAGTTTAACAAAGCAGATACATAGTGTTTGAAGCTTATTTTGCTGGTAAGCGCTTCAGAGATTGTTTTTTTCTGTTGTGCCATAAATGGTTAAATTATAAAATATCCTTACAAACCTCTTCCAGTGCTCAGAAGAATATTAATGTAATGCTCAGCTTAACCTATAGTCTCAGAACTAGTATTGAGGTTATGTTTTATCCAAATTGTCGTGATGTTATTGTCATTAATGTACTCAAGAGACTAAATAGTTTAAATAATTGCCATTTTCAGGGGTGAAGTGGGACATGGAGCAAAACTATAAAAAAGCTGTAGGGAGTGGTGGACTCTTTAAATATGATGAAAATGCGATGCAAAATGCTATTGCAGAGTACAGGAGAAGTAGCAGAAGCTTAAGGATCATAGCTGGAATATGGTGTTCCAAAAACTACAAGTTGGCAAATAGGGCAAATGAAAAATTTAAGAAGAAACATGGAGGTCAACAAGTTTTAAGTGAGGAGCACGAAAATTTAATAGTGGCAGGAATTTTAACCTGTGCAGAATGGGGGTTTCCTCTTCAAAGTGATGATGTTAAGGACATAATAAAAACTTTTCTTGATCGACTTGGAAACCATATGAAAAAATTCAAAGACAATAGACCTGGGAGAGATTGGATTCAGAATTTCTTTCGTCGACGTCCTAACCTCACATTTCGTCTTTCAGAAAATATGAAAACCTCAAGAGCTGCTGTTAATGAAGACTGCCTTACTGGATATGTCAAAAACTTGGAAGCTAATTTGAAAGACATTCCTCCAGAAAGGATTCTAAACCATGATGAAACAAATTTCACAGATGATCCTGGATCTTCCAGGGTTATTGTAAGAAGAGGATGTCAACATACAGAAAGAGTTAATGTCCATAGCAAACAGTCAACCAATGTGATGTTTACTGTTTCTGCTAATGGAGAAATGCTCCCCCCTGTTATTGTGTACAAGACTTTGGGCACAAGTCTCTATCCAACTTGGGCAGAAGGTGGTGTTGAAGGGTCACGTTATGCAGTAAGCAAATCTGGTTGGTTTGATATGCCATTATTTAAAGAATGGTTTGTCAAAATAGCTCTGCCATATCTGAGAAGGTTTGATGGAAGAAAAGCTGTCATAGGGGGCAATCTTCCAAGTCGTCTCTCTCAGGAAGTGATAGGATTGTGTCATGATCATAACATTGCCTTTATAATGCTGCCTCCAAATTCTATACATCTAACACAGCCCTAGGATGTTGCAGTATTCAGACCAATTAAAGCAGCATGGAGAGCTGTTTTGCTGAACTGGAAGAAACTGTACAAGGGCGTCTGCCTAAAGTCCAGTTTCCAAAAAAACTGAAGGAAGCACTGGGAAGGTTGATAACATGCAGAGGAACATCATCTATGGCTTTAGAGCATGTGGTATAATACCATTAGATCCTGAAAAAGTGCTGCAGAAGATTCCGAGGAGAGTTCAGCATTCTGAGTCTGAAAAAGTTTGGACAGATGTTCTCACTGAAAAGTTTGTCATAGCCAGATCTAGTGATTCCACAAGAAGCAGAGGTAGAAAACTAAATGTTCATCCAGGTATGAGCATTTCTCGTGCAGATTTTGTCATGAATGTTTTCACAACTTCTGCCAACCATAATAGTGTCTGCAAACTCCAGATGTCCATTGGTACCCAACAAGAATTCAAATTCCTAGAGGTAAGAAGAGAAGTAGGGAAATTAAACCTAAATTTACACTGTCAACAAGAGAACAACTCAGAGACTTCATTGTGGTGAAATCCATCACAGAGCAAGGCCACCAAACAAAATTCTATGTGGGAGAAATCATTGGCATACCGAAGGATAAGACAATTGAAATAAAGTTTCTGAGGAGAAAAGTATGGGGGAAAAGTGACCATATTCCATTTCCCTCACACTGATATTGTTTGGAAAATTGACATGTGTCAAGACGTCAGAAGAGGAAGATTTATCTTCCCAACACCGTCCAAGATTGTTGACATTGCAAAAGTCCGATGAGAGAAAATTAGCGATGAACAGTGTACAAAGCTGCATATAGATTTGTAAGACAATTATTACCATGTTATAGTGCATTAAAATAGTCTTATTTTCAGAAAAAGTTCCTGAATTTAAAATAAAAGTTTTTCTCTACAAAACTTTTTTGTATGGTAGCGTATAACAAAAAGAATTTCTGCTTACCATACTCATTTGTGTTATTTCCCTGTCCTGCTTCACTGCCATAGTGAACTTGAGGGTATTTTGAACACAAATAAATTTCTGTTCCACTTCACCCAATCTTAAACAGTCCCTCTAGCTAATGAACCCAAACCTAGTGTAAAACATTGTTAGAAGATTATATATTTAAAGTTTCATAAAGTTTGGAAACAAAATTGGTAGGTAAATTTACTAAAAACCTGAAAATCTGTCCCACTTCACCCCATTCTATGGTAACATATCACATTACATCTAGTATTCCCTTTTCAACAGGAGTGTATATTATCTACATTTATCATAAATTAATGCTATTTCCACGATTGTTAGCTACTATAAACTCAAAAAGTAAGTAGTAATTTTTACCACAGGTTTCTTTATTGTCTTAATAGAAATAACATTTTGTGCTCTAATTGCTCAGTTCTTAGAGGGAATTACTAACATTTTGAGTCCAATATATTGAAAGATAATCAGCTGGCCTAGTTTAAAGTTATTTATTAACTGCCCTCTAAAACACTGCATCAGCCACATACAGCACCAGTGCAAATGCTGTTCTCAAACACAGGATGAGTTAGTTGACAGCAATAAACAGCTGTAAATCGCCCTGACCATTGTCAGATGACTGGGAACTGCTATGAATTGATATGTTGGGAGAGCTCCCAAGAGTCACGTACCAGAGGTTCCACTCTCTTCTGTTGGTCCTGTCTCCTCTGCAGGAAGTACAGTATTTGTCATTATTTGTCCAGTTGACTGCCTGTGACAGGTCTAGGCATTCAGTACAGGGTAGATAGCAACCAGGAGGACTCAGGATGTTATACCAGTCCTCCTAACTGACAAGACCGAGGTGCTGTCTTCTGCTGAAATTGAAACTGTGCTGGTGGGACTCACTTCACCTGTTGTGAAACCTGCTGTGGCCTGTGTGAAGAGGAGGCAAACAAAAAAGGGTAGGGGCCTATTAATCACTGGCAGTTCAAATTTACGGTGAACAATGGTACATCTTAGGAAAATGGCACCAAGGGACAGGAAGGAAGATCAGGTGCACTCTGCATGTATGCCTGGGGGCCTTATTCAACATGTTGATGAGGCTATTCCTGCAGCCCTTGAGGAAACAGGATACATCCAGCTTGAGATTGTAGTGCACAGTGGAACAAATGACATCTCTCATCTGGGCTACAAGTTCATACATGGATCATTCCAGTGATGGGCACAGAAGGTTGAAAAGGCCAGCCTCGTGCATGGAATTTCAATGGATCTCACGATTTGCAGCATTGTCACCAGCACCGATTGTGGCTCCCTGGTTCTGAGTTGAGTGGAAGGATTGAACCAGAGACACTGGAGGTTCTGTGAACAAATAGGCTACGATTTCCTGGCATTGTGTCAGAGGGTTGAGAACTGTAGGATCCCCTAAATGGGTCAGGTGTGCAGTGTACATCAGAGGCTACTATGTATGTAATTGATGGTATGAGGTGCACACAATGGTTTTTTAGATTGGGCTAAACTTCATCAACTCCAGATAATGACAGCTGTAGGGAATCAAGAAGCATTAGTGTGAAATTCAAAGACATGCCCCACATGGTTGAGAGTAATAAAATTTTATTAATTAACTGCTGAAGGCCTTCTGAAAAGCAGTGAAGTTCACGTAATACTGGGTACAGGAAGTTGGTTAAAACCTAAATAGCAATGGGGTTTTTGGGGCAAATTTAAGTGTATAACAACAGGACAGACTAATGGGAATGTAGGTGGTGTATTTGTCACAGTAGACAAGAAGCTCAAATACAGCAGATAGAAACTAATGCTGCATAATAGATTTTGTGGGCAAGACTCAGTATCAGAGGTGGGCATAAAATTATAACTGGATCTTTCTATCAACAAGCAGACTCACTTCTTGATGTAACTGAAAATTTTAGAGAAAACCTCAGTCCACTTTTCTGTAAATTCCCCCATCATACTGGAATCTTCAGTGGAGATTTTAATCATTCAGAGTTATTTAGTGGTGAGTTGACAAGACATCCTGCGGATGCCTTCTCTGAAAAGTTCATATAACTGGGAGTTCAGAACCCCACCCCTGATGGAAATATACCAGATGTAATGGCAACAAACAGTCCTGACCTCCTTAAGGATCTCCACACCAAAACTACTATCAGTGACCATGGCAAGGTTTGGTATCAATGATTACCAAAGTACAAAGGACAACTAAACTAAGCAGAAAGCTATATATGTCCAGTAAACTAGATAAAAAAGCGGTAGTGTCATATCTCAATGAGGAACTTGAAACTTTAAGCACAGGAACTTGAGGATATAGAGGAAATATAACTCAGGTTTAAAAGGAGAGTTGTCCAGGCACTGGATAGATATGTACCCAGTAGAACAGTTCATAATGGGATGGAGCCTCCATTATATACACTTGCTGTAAAGAAACTTCTGAAGAAATAGAGGCTACTGTATAATAGGTGTAAAACAAAACATGAGTCTATAGATAGAGAGATGCTGAATGGAATACATTTGGCTGTCAAGAGAGCAGTGCATGAGGCCCTCAATGACTACCTTAGCAGAATAATGTCAAATGATCTTTCACAAAAATCAAAGAAATTTTGGTTGTATGTAAAGGCTGTTAATCACATCAGAGTTAGTGTCCAGTCATTCAGGGATGAGACACAAACTGAAACTCAAGCTAGCAAAGCAAAAGCAGAAATGCTTAACTCAGTTATCAAGTGTTCTTTTACAAAGGAAAATTGAGGAGAATTGTCTCAATTTGAGAAACAGCTGGAATCGTTAAAATTGAACAAAGCTCCAGGGCTCAATGGAACTCTTGTCAGATTCTACACTGAATTTGTGGCTGAATTAGCCCTATTTTAACTATAATCTATCACAGATCCTGTGAGCAAAGAACTTTGCCCAGTAGTTGGAAAAAAGCACAGGTCACATCCGTTTACAAGAAGGGTAATACAAGTGATTCAGAAAACTTAGAACATATTCTGAGCTCAAATATAATCACACAATTTGGAAAAATGACCTCCTCTATGCCAACCAGTAACAATTCCAAAAACATCGATAATTTGAAATCCAGCTTGCACTATTCTCACACGACATACTGAAAGTTTTGGATCAAGGCAATCAGTTAAACACAGTATTCCGTGATCTACAAAAAACCATTTAACTGAGTACCACATGTATGCTTATTACCGAAAGTATAGTTTTATGAGGTATCAAATGAAATTTGTGACTAGATTGAGAATATTTTGGTAAGGAGGATACAGCATATTATCTCTGATGGAGGCTCATTACAAACATAGAAGTAACTTTGAGTGTATTCCAGGGAAGTGTGTTGGCATCCTCACTTTTCATGCTGTACATTAATGATCTTATGGACAACATTATTTTGCAGATAACACAGTTATCTATAGTGAAGTACAGTCTGAAATAAGATATATTTATATTCACTTGTATCATGATAAGATTTCAAAATGGTGCCAATTTTGGCAATTTGCTTTAAAATGTTCAGAAAAGTAAAATTGTGCACTTCACAAAATGATAAACTATAGTATGCTATGACTACAATATCAATGAGTCACAGCTGAAATCAATCAACTCATATAAACACCTGGGTGTAACACTTCGTTCCAATTTGAAATAGAATGATCACATAGTCTCAATCATGGGTAAAACAGGTGTTAGACTTCAGTTCATTGACAGAATACTGGGGAAATGCAGTCAGTCTACAAAGGAGATTGCTGGCAGGTCACTCATTTGATCCATTTGATCCACCCTAGAATATTGCTCAAGTGTGTGGGACACATACCAAACAGGACAACAGGGGATATTGAAAATATAGAGAGAGAGGTAGCATGAATGGTCGCAAGTTTGTTTGGTCAATTGGAGAGAGTCACAGAGATGCTGAAGAAACAGAATTGGCAGTCTATTGAAGATAAACATAAACTATCCCACGAAAACCTGCTTACAAAGTTTCAAGAACTGGCTTTAAATCATGGCTGTAGGACTCTATACAACCCTCTACAGCTCACTTGCATGCAGATTGTGAGGACATGATTAGATTAATTACAGCATGCATGGAGGTATTTAAACTGTCACTCTTCCTGTGCTCATACATGAATGGAATGGGAAAAACCTTAATAACTGGTGCAATGGTACATACCCTCTGCCATACACTTCAGTAGTTTGCAGAACATACATGTAGATGTAGATATTGATGTAGTCATTGATGTCGACTCACAAATGCCTATTCCTTTGACAGTGTGTGTCATGTTCAAAGAGTAAGAAATGGTGTGAGGAGGAGTATGGCATTTGACCAGATTATTGTAAAGTTTGGGAGAGCACTGAAAAGGTAGTTTGATATTTTTTTAGAAAAAGTAGTATGGTGGGGTTCATTAAAGGGCATAATTTTGGTCAACCATTATCTTGATGTAGAAGTTGTCTATTGTAATCCTGGCAAGAGTACTCCCGAGTGTCTCGAAGTACAAACCATTGGTTTTTAGGGAGTCAGTAGGATGAAGACTGGGAGAGACATCATGAAAAATCCACTTCAAACTGAGTTGGTGGGATATCATGAGAAAAGAAGGCATTGTATATTTAGATAATGTACCAGCTTTTGAAGGTAAATGTTTTTCAACAATTACAGGATTATAGAAGAGGGATCATCAGAAGAGTGACAAATGTCCAAGTGTTGATATTGCTATTTGCTTGTTGTTGGTTCCAAGATACACTCCTGGAAATTGAAATAAGAACACCGTGAATCCATTGTCCCAGGAAGCGGAAACTTTATTGACACATTCCTGCGGTCAGATACATCACATGATCACACTGACAGAACCACAGGCACATAGACACAGGCAACAGAGCATGCACAATGTCGGCACTATTACAGTGTATATCCACCTTTCGCAGCAATGCAGGCTGCTATTCTCCCATGGAGACGATCGTAGAGATGCTGGATGTAGTCCTGTGGAACGGCTTGCCATGCCATTTCCACCTGGCGCCTCAGTTGGACCAGCGTTCGTGCTGGACGTGCAGACCGCGTGAGACGACGCTTCATCCAGTCCCAAACATGCTCAATGGGGGACAGATCCGGAGATCTTGCTGGCCAGGGTAGTTGACTTACACCTTCTAGAGCACGTTGGGTGGCACGGGATACATGCGGACGTGCATCGTCCTGTTGGAACAAGAAGCTCCCTTGCCGGTCTAGGAATGGTAGAACGATGGGTTCGATGACGGTTTGGATGCACCGTGCACTATTCAGTGTCCCCTCAGCGATCACCAGTGGTGTACGGCCAGTGTAGGAGATCGCTCCCCACACCATGATGCCGGGTGTTGGCCCTGTGTGCCTCGGTCGTATGCAGTCCTGATTGTGGCGCTCACCTGCACGGCGCCAAACACGCATACGACCATCATTGGCACCAAGGCAGAAGCGACTCTCATCGCTGAAGACGACACGTCTCCATTCGTCCCTCCATTCACGCCCGTCGCGACACCACTGGAGGCGGGCTGCACGATGTTGGGGCGTGAGCGGAAGACGGCCTAACTGTGTGCGGGACCGTAGCCCAGCTTCATGGAGACGGTTGCGAATGGTCCTCGCCGATACCCCAGGGGTAACAGTGTCCCTAATTTGCTGGGAAGTGGCGGTGCGGTCCCCTACGGCACTGCGTAGGATCCTACGGTCTTGGCGTGCATCCGTGCGTCGCTGCGGTCCGGTCCCAGGTCGACGGGCACGTGCACCTTCCGACGACCACTGGCGACAATATCGATGTACTGTGGAGACCTCACGCCCCACGTGTTGAGTAATTCGGCGGTACGTCCACCCGGCCTCCCGCATGCCCACTATACGCCCTCGCTCAAAGTCCGTCAACTGCACATACGTTTCACGTCCACGCTGTCGCGGCATGCTACCAGTGTTAAGGACTGCGATGGAGCTCCGTATGTCACGGCAAACTGGCTGACACTGACGGCGGCGGTGCACAAATGCTGTGCAGCTAGCGCCATTCGACGGACAACACCGCGGTTCCTGGTGTGTCCGCTGTGCCGTGCGTGTGATCATTGCTTGTACAGCCCTCTCGCAGTGTCCGGAGCAAGTATGGTGGGTCTGACACACCGGTGTCAATGTGTTCTTTTTTCCATTTCCAGGAGTGTATATCAAAGTATGGAATTAGCCATCAGTGAGACACAGAATGGTAACATGTGATATATGTAAAAGAAAAAGATAAGATGAATCTAATATCTCTTATAAAAGGAGCAGCTTTGCAAGACTGATATAACTTTCAAGAAATTTGTTCTTTCCCAAATGCATATGTAATTTATCTTGCAAGTGACAACTAATTTCATAAAATATTATTTCTGTTACAGCTTATGTACTATGTGGCTGCCCCCATAAAAAAGACAGGATAAAGTACGCTGGATATTACAATGCAAATAAGAGGACTGTTACTGTAGAAACTCCCAGATCTGGAATACAGCGAAACAGTAAGAGGTTTACACCAAAGAATGGTAGAAGAAAGAGAATCCCTTCACAAGATGAATCTTGTGCTGGAACGGACAGAACAGAAAGATGTATAAGGTAAAATTACTTATATTCATGATTGTACTTAAAGAGAGTTTTCTGTCAAGGTTGTGCCTGGAAAGTGTTATAACTCATGTAAGTCATATGTATGATGTGATTAATATCAGAGCAGATGAATGTTTTTCATGGACACAGATGTTAGATGAGATATCCTACACAAGTGACAAGTTATTAGGTCATAACCACAGCCAAGTCATAAAAACCTATGAAGTTTTTCAATAATGATTATGAAGTACGCTCTTAGAAACTAGTGTACCTTTTACTGTTTAACACAGCAAGGAATCAGTATGGCTCCCAAATGAATTTGATGTGGAGTCCACACCATGAAAAATCACAAATCCCTAGCACCAGGGCAGAGAAGGGTGGCTACATATTACTGGAGAGTTGTCTCTAATTCAGTTGATCTGCATTGTAAGTCTTTCACCACCACTTATTTTCTGACACCAGCAGCTCTTCTCTGTAGTGCCTACTCATTAGTATTAATCTAATATTACTGGTTCCCCATAAAATACCTGAACACAAATTTGGTTTATCTTCCCTGTAGTTTGTTAACAAAGGCAGATAATTGTAGGACTTGGTGAAAAGCCCAGGGTCTTGGCTTATTTCTACAAAATTATTTCTCACAATTATTGATACCTCAATGTAACTACACTACTGGCCATTAAAATTGCCACACCATGAAGATGATGTGCTACAGACACAAAATTTAACCGACAGGAAGAAGATGCTGTGATATGCAAATGATTAGCTTTTCAGAGCATTCACACAAGGTTGGCACCGGTGGCAGCACCTACAATGTGCTGACATGAGGAAAGTTTCCAACTGATTTCTCATACACAAACAGCAGTTGACCGGCATTGCATGGTGAAACATTGTTGTGATGCCTCGAGTAAGGAGGAGAAATGTGTACCATCACGTTTCTGGCTTTGATAAAGGTCGGATTGTAGCCTATCGCAATTGCGGTTTATCGTATCGCGAGATTGCTGCTTGCGTTGGTCAAGATCCAATGACTGTTAGCAGAATATGGAATCAGTGGGTTCAGGAGGGTAATATGGAATGCCTTGCTGGATCCCAACGGCCTTGTATCACTAGCAGTTGAGGTGACAGGCATCTTATCCACATGGCTCTAACGGACCGTGCAGCCACGTCTCGATCCCTGAGTCAACAGATGGGGATGTGTGCAAGACAACAACCATCTACATGAACAGTTTGATGACATTTACAGCAGCATGGACTATCAGCTCGGAGACCATGGCTGTGGTTACCCTTGACGCTGCATCACAGACAGGAGCGCCTGTGATGGTGTACTCAACGCGATAAACCTGGGTGCACGAATGGCAAAACGTCATTTTTTTGGATGAATCCAGGTTCTGTTTACAGCATCATGATGGTTGCATCCGTGTTTGGTGACATCATGGTGAACGCACATTGGAAGCATGTATTCGTCATCGCCATACTCACGTATCACCCGGCGTGATGGTATGGGGTGCCATTGGTTACACGACTCGGTCACCTCTTGTTCGCATTGACGACACTTTTAACAGTGGACATTACATTTCAGATTTGTTATGACCCGTGCCTCTACCCTTCATTCGATCCCTGCGAAACCCTACGTTTCAGCAGGATAATGCACGACCACATGTTGCAGGTCCTGTACGGGCCTTTCTGGATACAGAAAATGTTCGACTGCTGCTCTGGCCAGCACATTCTCCAGATCTCTCACCAATTGAAAACATCTGGTCAATGGTGACCGGGCAACTGGCTCATCACAATACGCCAGTCACTACTCTTGATGAACTATGGTATCATGTTGAAGCTACATGGGCAGCTGTACCTGTACATGCCATCCAAGCTCTGTTCGACTCAGTGCCCAGGTGTATCAAGGCCATTATAACGGCCAGATGTGGTTATTCTGGGTACTGATTTCTCAGGATCTATGCACCCAAATTGCATGAAAATGTAATCACATGTCAGTTCTAGTATAATATATTTGTCCAATGAATACCCGTTTATCGTCTGCATTTCTTCTTGGTGTAGCAATTTTAATGGCCAGTAGCGTATATTTAAGCTCTCTGAATGATGATTTTGAAGCTATAGCAAAATCTAAAATTTATGTCATATGTAATCCATGAAGTGCTTTGCTTGAGACATTGATACAGGGAATGGTATAAATTCAGGAACAACAGACCCAAACCTTAACTAAAGGGGAAAACAAGAATGTTTCTAATTTCCACTTATAAAAGTCCTAGGGCACTGATACAACCAATAATGGCCCATGTCCAGAGATTTCTGTGGTACAACTACGGTCACATAAGACAAAGTACCCCACAACTTGATGTCTGATAAGTGAAAGAACAGTAGCAATTACGGTATTTATAATCAACTAAACAAGACAGTAATAACTCCTACTGCTGTGGTACACACAAGACATAAAGTATTTACTTGTCACAGTGCTAAAAGAGCATTTTGGAATACTCATTGACCATTTTGACAGTGGTTATTTAGGTGTATAATAATAATTAGCTCAGTCACAATAAAGTGGTATTCCTCTTTTATCCATTAGATGCGAGAGAGCTGCATACATTGCTTTACGTATTTGTTTCTCTAACATGAAAACTGTACTTCTGCAGAGATATGTTTGTATTCATTGCCTGCTACAGATTCTAGGAGTCTGTAAAATGGAAATTAGAGACAGCCAGTTGTGTCTTTTATGTTAAGACAAATGCTAGCTCTGAGCAGGAAAGAGATTTTGCACGTTTTCTTTTTGTTCATTCATTCATTAGGCCACAAGCCAGCTTTCAAGCTATTTAAGGACCAAGAAAGTTTTAATAAATGAATAAATTTGCTATAGAAGTTCAGTAGCTCCCTGACTTCCTAAAATTTTTGATCTCTCTAAATAGTCACTTTTTGATATTAAATGACACTATTTCAGTCTCCTTCATTGTGGCATGTAGATACTGGGTAATATAGAAAAATAGGACAATGATAAAAAGGATACAATGAACTAAGACAATATTTTATATAGTTCGTTTAGATGCAATAAAGAAATGCAAAGGTCTGTACAGAAACAACAAGGGACTTTATTAGTGCTTCTCATTACAGAACATGTTCCAGTGAGTCACTAAATGGAAACACTAACTTTAATAGACAGAGGTAGTAGTTTAGTTCTTAACCCATCAGTTAATATGAATACAATCACTATCGGCATATTTAAATGTCTTAGGACTAAATATATTTGTAATAGATTTAGATATTTGCTACATCTGTCATGCAAAACTTAAAAAAAAAGGATGTAAAGCTAAGAAAAGGGAACTAAAATGCAAGCTGGAAACTTCTGTTAAGTATATTCTTCAAAAATTATTCAAGACAACCAACTCATGTCCTACTCTGTCCCTCCCTTCTGATGAATAAACTGGTAGCAGAGTGTGGTTGCAAACAAGAAACTTTAGTTTTAATTAATTTATTCACTGAATGAAGAAAATACATTAGATGCACTTTACGACAACACACACAGTCTGCACAAACTAAATTGACACTTAGCACAGTGGCTTATTGGAGTAACTGTAAATTAAAAATGCCACTACAGTCACTTCTATCAGCCACTGCACAAAGTGATAACTTAATTTGTGCAGACAGAATATGCACACTCAATGAACACAACAAATCCAAAACATTCCCTCTACCAAAGATGTACACATATCAAACAAATCATAAGAAGATAGTATAGAACTGTTATTCTTTCACTACACTTCAGTCTGCAACTTTAAATCTTTTCAATCCTTGTGATCATTTTTCAAAATTTTGTTTGCCCAATGATTTTGTAAAAGTGTCAGCTAACTGATTTTCTGTAGCAATGTACATAATATTTGTTTTCCTTTTAAAATATAAGTATCTAATAAACTTATACTTAATATCTATATGTTTTAGTCTTTTATATTCCATTTACAAAAACAAGCAATGCAAGACTGATTGTCTTCATAAATTATGAGTTTTTCAGTCATCAAAATTTTTAGATCATGGAGAATTCTCAAACCACAAATATTTTACAACACATCTTGCAAGTTATAAAAATTTTACTTCTGTAACAGACTACTTTAAAGTACCTCATCTTTTTAGTTCTCCAACTTACAGTGTTAACAAACAGCTTGATTTTCTATGTGAGCTCTTGGCCCAATCATCATCAAAATAAGCTATGACAGTTTCATTGTTTTCTTCATTTTTATAATGCATCCCATAACCTGCAGTGTCTCTTCTCTTTAAATTTTTCCAATGGATAACTTTGGTAAAGATTGAAATACACTGAATTGCCAAAGAAACTAGTATAGGCATGCATATTCAGATACAGAGATATGTAAACAGGCAGAATACAGCACTGTGGTTGGCAGTGCCTATATAAGACAACAAATGTCTGGTGCAGTTGTTAGATCAGTTACTGTTGCTACAGTGGCAGCTTATCAAGATTTAAGTGAGTTTGAACATGGTGTTATAGTTGGTTTACGAGTGATGGGACACAGCATCTCCGAGAGAGTGATGAAGTGGGGATTTTCCCATACAACCATTTCACGGATGTTGCGTGAATATCGGGAATGATCCTGCAAGAATGGGACCAATGACAACTGAAGAAAATCATTCAGCATGACAGAAGTGCAACCGTCCTGTAGATTGCTGCAGATTTCAGTGCTGAGCCATCTACAAATGTCAGCATGTGAACCATTCAATGAAACATTGTCAATATGGGCTTTTGGAGCCAAAGGCCCACTTGTCTATCCTTGATGACTACCAACACAAAGCTTTATGCCTCATCTGGGCCTGTCAACACTGACATCGGATTGTAGATGACTGGAAACATGTTGTCTGGTCAAATGAGTCTCATTTCAAATAGCATCTAGTGGATGAATTTGTACGGGTATGGAGACAACCTCGTGAATCATCCATGGATCCTGCATGTCAGCAAGGGACTGTTCAAGGTGGTAGAGGCTCTTGATGGTGTAGGCGTGTGAGTTGGAGTGATATGGGACCCCTGATACATCTAGATAAGACTCTGACATGTGACATGCACATAAGCATCCTGTCTGATCACCTGCATCCATTCATGTCCATTGTGCATTCCGATGGACTTGGGCAATACCGGCAGGACAATGCAATACCTCACATGTCCAGAATTGCTAAAGAGTGGCTCCAGGAACACTCTTACAAGTATAAACACTTCCAGTGGCCACCAAACTTGCCAGATATGAATATTATTGAGCATATGTGGGATGCCTTGCAACATGCTGTTCTGTAGATCTCCACCCCTAATAGTCTTATGGATTTATGGACAGCTCTGCAGTATTCATGGTGTCAGTTCTCTCCAGCACTACTTCAGACATTAGTAGAGTCCATGTCACATCGTGTTGCAGCACTTCTGTGTGCTTGTGGGGGCCTTACACAATGTTAGGCAGGTGTACCGGTTTCTTTGGCTCCTCGGTGTAATTAACAGCACAGCTTAAATCAGGTCATGTTGTTTGAGTTAATGATGCAATCATTCTATTAATTCTCTGTAAGGCACTTTATCATACAATCTTGTTTGTAATTGAGTACTAGGAGTGTGTTAACTGGCTTGCACTCATTTATATCAAACCTCTTCAATAATTTTTCCAAGTAAGTTTTCTGACTCAAAATTATTCCATCTTTGCTCTTATGTGTCTTAATTCACAAGAACAGTCTGAAACCTCCAAAACATTTCATTTTAAATTCACCCTTAAAGCTAATTTGAATTCTTCAATTTTTATCTTATCATTCTTTAAAATGATGACAATAGCTGCATACAACAAAAAATAAACCTTTTCTTGTTCTTGTTTTCAGGTAATTCAAATACTGGTTTCATTTATTACTCAATCTCTTTTGCTGCTGGGAAGTCATTCTTCTTTGTCTGATCTGATGAAGATGTCACTGAAAGTCCTCAGAACATCCTTGATATATACTTCTGCACTCACTTCTAATACTGCATAGTCTTTCATCTATGCCAGACATTTTCTTTCTCTGCACTTTTGCATATTTCAGGAGATCTCATTTATTCAACTTCATTATCACTTGATGTATTGTCATTTCTGTAGTCATTAATATTCTCTTCATCAATGGTAACCTCATTGTTGCCTCCGAGAGAACCAATCTTCATTATTAAAATCAGAATGATTTTCATGAAACTTGGCTTCTCTTCCAAGAATTATGTATCTCTCTTCCAGACACCATAGCCAATATCCTCAACACAGCGTCCAACCATGAAGGACTTCCCTGTAATAGAATCAAACTTTTCAACAATCACTTCTTCAGGAAGTTTTAAATATGCCACACAACCAAACACTTTCAGTTTCTGAAACTTGGGCATTTCACTGTACCACAGAGTAGCAGGAACTGTCACTTTTAATGTAACATATTGATGTTCCATTTATTAACAAAACAGCAGTCTGTACTGCTTCTGACCAAAAAGATTTTTTTAGTTTATTGTTCAGCAACACACAGTGAGCCTTGTTTGTAATGTTCCTGTTCATCTACTCACTTACTTCATTTTGTTGGTGTAGCCAAATCTCATTGTCAGTTCATACAGGATTCCCTTCTCTTTAAAGAAGGTTTTCACTTCATGTGACAAATATTCACCTTCATTATTGCACTGGAATCTAGTAATCCTCAAACTTAAATGTGCAGTTGGCACAGTCAGCCCAGATATAGACAGACATATGCTGATGATGTACCAATTATTAACAGAAGGAGAATTTCACTAGGGAAAACAATATGTGAATGGAAAGAAACCACACAACCAAGAGGCTTTATTGTCAATGAAATGAAGACTAAATACATAAATTTCATCAGGAAGTAAAATAATAACCTGGTTAAACTCTCAGCAGCTTGCTTCAATCTTGAACCTGTGCAGAACTTTGACAGACAGTGATCTAATATTAACAGTACAAATTCTAAGTGTAGAGTTCTGTGCAAGATCTGTAGAGCAGTTCAGTATGAGAATTGTTTCTGGAGATCTAGAATGGAAGCTGAGTTGGAGTTCCTCATACTAGAAACTGACATTAGATTGGTAAAAAGTAGGGGAATGGCCTGGTTTGGACATATCCTTAGGATGGATACCAAAAGAAGACAGTGAAGATTTCTGAATGGAAACCAACTGGAAGAAGACAGAGCTTGGTGGATAGATGATTACAAAGGAAATATCAAATTCCTTAATGTCAGAGGATGGTGATAAACATACTGGAGAAGGTAGAATGGAGGAAACTTGTTGAAGAGGCTAAGATCCATGCAGCATCGTAATGCCATGAGTCAAAGAAGTAGTATGGTGTATAAGTAGCACATAGTGCCATATTAAGTTACACACAAAATTGTTTTCCTCTTGTTTCGTGGCAAGAAATGACAGTGCAACTGAACATCACAAAAGTCTTGAAGTGTGAAAAGAGCTTTTCAGTGTATTTATAAGACTGCAAAAGCTAAGAGGAAAGAGAAACAAGACAGCCTAACATTAATGCATCAAAGTAGTCCTTACTATAGATTATATGGCAAAACACAAGGCATCATGCAGTGGTCTGCTTAGCTGAAAGCTATCAAGGTAGTGTCAACTTTCTCTCTCTCTCTCTCTCTCTCTCTCTGTGTGTGTTAGTGTGTGTGTGTGTGTGTGTGTGTGTGTGTGTGTGTGTGTGTGTGTGTGCGTGCATGGTATGTGCCACAGCTAGTTGGCATTGGGAAAGATAATCAAGAAAGACATGCATTAATAATAAAAGAGAAATTCTGACAGCATCTGCAATTGGGCACTGAAATAAATTCTGTGGTGATAATCTGTGTAAGACTGGGACTCAAACCCAAATTTCCCACTTTTCACAAGTGGTTGCCTCAACTACTTCATCTATCCAAGAATACTTCTCATTTAACCCAAATTCCCTTATGTTGCACACTGTATACATAGTGTATTCAGACATATCAAAAAGAACAGACACCACATTTATACATATATATACATAATGATACCTTCAGTGTGGATGCACTCTTTGTTTGACCTCTTACACGAATCAGGTGAGGTTGCAAGCAATGAGGATAATGGATAGGGGACACTATGTGTGTAATTTGAGACATGTGGGAATCGTTCTTGGATAGGCAAAGCAGTTTAAGTGACTGCTCATGATAAGCAGGAAATCCAGATTTGAGTCCCGGTCCAATACAAATTTTTGCTTTTCAGCATTGGATTTGTTTCAACACCTGATTACAACAATGTCACCATTTATTTTTCATCATGTAAATAAGGCTGCTGTATTATAAATGGTGCTATTATTTTGAACGTGTTTGAGAAAACAGACCTTACACATATTAAAAAAAGTTCTTTTAATGTTATTCATTTTTTAATATATATGTTCTAGAGTCAGTTTTAAAGAACACATGCAAATAACTGCAATAAATAATTCAAATATTGTGTCAGTTAAATCAAATTAATGCAGTAAGTGTAAAAATAAAAATAATGTAGCAACACAAGGTCATGAACTCTCTTGGCATTCCACAATTATTATTTGAAATGGTGTCTATGATGAGTAAGGCAAACTATGACTCTTCCCAGAAATGACTGCTACACATGATGTGTCATGTCTGTGTCTTTTAACATAGTGTCAAGTTATTTTATATTCTGCATCACAAATTGATGCTGTCAGAGATCTCACCTCAATAAACTAAAGATTTCAGATGGTTCAAAAAAGAAAAAGTGAATTGTGGCAAGAGGGTGTAATGGATCATGCTACAGGGCCTCCAGAACCACTTCATTTTGAAGGAAAGAAATTGTTTTGCTGGCATCACACTGTGGCACTGAAGTGACTGGCAACTCCATCATATATGAACCACATTTCCATTTAATGACCACACTAACTTCTTCCTCCGAATAAGTATCCTAGAAATGCAAATATTGTTCTCCTGTCAATCTTGGAAGTAGCACATGTGGTCCATTGAGATAATGATCAATAGAGCCACATCAGCCTATGACACAATACCATTGCTGGTACCCTCATACTTTGCTGGTGTGGGGATTCTCTATTCTCCATTATGGATGTTATGAGAAAGAACCATCCTTTATGAAATAATTTTGTTATTGCAAGAATACAGTGCTTGAAAATTGCTGATCTTGCATCCAATAACTTACAATGAAGCTCCAGAAATCCAGTCTCTGATGGTAGTCTCCCAGCAACAAAGCTTGTACCTACTGGTTTTGAAAGGGATGGAATTTGTTACTGGGTAATACTCACACAATTCAACTTTCTGACACTCATGATACAGTGCTGTGAGACCTGGTGCTTCATTTCAGTTCCTCACAACTGTCAGCAACAAGTTCTCTTCATTGTCTACATTATGTCGGCAGCCACCACCAGCCATTAAATCCTAGAGGCACCACAAATGCTCCATCCTCTCAGAAGCACTTGTCTACAGAGTAAAATACTTTTGCTGATGGAAGGCACCTTGTCACAGTTATTTTAAAAACACAGTTCTACAAGGCATGTAAATCAGAAATTAAAATGTATTTGTGTCATAACTGAGCAGTTTTTACTCCAGAGACAATTTTCAAGTGATAGCAAGAAGCTATATGTGTGAAGAGCTTTGTTTGGAGTGTCCTGATGTATGGATGTGAAATCTGGATGTTACTAAAGCAGGAGACACCTCATCTCAAAGCTGTGGAAATGTAGTTCAGGAGAAGTGCTGCAAGAACTAGCTGAATTGATAGAAAAAATGAATGAGATAATTCTACAAGAAACAGGAGAGAAGAAATAATTGCTGAAAGCTATAGCTCAACATTAAGCAAGACTAATTCAATACTTAATTAGAGATGATATTCTCTTACAAAACATTTTCAGAGGCAAGATTCTAGGGAAAGTAATGACTGGACAACTGAGAACATCCTATTTCAAAAATATGATTAGTGAGATAGGAGATGTTCTTCATACATGGAGATAAAAAGGACTGCTGAAGAGAGGGTACTGTGGCTGCAAGAAGAATAAGAAGGCCAATAAGTAGCAAGATACATCAGCTGTTGTAATCTTGGGAAACAAGACATAGCGTGTGTCTCATACTTGTGAGGAAACTTTTGCTCTATCGTGTCTCCCAAGATTATGATAACTGACACATTTGGCTGCTTTTGGTATCACTTCAAAATGGCCTTTATGGCCAAAAATGGCCAGAAATGATGTACTAATAAATTTTAATTGTTGGCAAACATTTGGAGTCCAAACAGACCCATGCTTTTAATCTTCACCAAGTTCATATCAACTGTGGAGCCTAAAGGCTGACTTGTGCTGTATCATACGGTTTCTCTTGCAGTACAAATGACCAGTAAAGTACTATCACAATTTCAAAGTAAATAAATCTTCTTGTGGCATCCACTGTCATTCCTACACAAGTGATTTCAATGGGTTAGGTCTGTATCTTGCATTTCATTTTCTATAGTTTGCTGTATAAATCTAAGAATTATCTTTTGATACATAATACAAGGCTCTCATAAATAAATAAACTTCTGTATCGATGCACTACATATTTTCAGCAGCAGCAGCAGTGGGAGTGGACAAGAACCTGATACTTGGGAACTATTTAATCTTCATAAAATGTGTGAAGTATCAAAGAATGGAAAAGTATCTTGGCTTGATATTTCACTTACTAGGATCATGACAATGATTGAAACAGCAATAAGGAAAGACACCTTAAAACCCATTGATAATGATGTTAAGTACACATCATCAGCTCTGGATATGATGGAGCTCTTTTATCAAGTTAGTACCTCTGAATAAATGGCTTATGTACAGTGGTTTGTGTTTGATTAAACACTTGTACAGAGTAATGTATAGATGTCTATAGCCTATACATTTATTTTTTCACAGTTGAAAAGGGCCACTTACAAACAAGGAGTATCTTACAAATGTGCCGCAAAAATGCTGGATGTATGTATTACATGCTAAATTCTTTTTACAACATAGGATAAGAATAGTAATCATACAGAAATTGAAAGTATTAAGGATTTCAATTAACTTTACAGTTAACAGAAATTTACTCAGATAATTTACAAAATCCATTAAGTGTAGTTTTAAAGCAAAAACATATTGTTTGTTTGTACTGTAGTGTAGTAACACCCAGTTCCCTACCAATTATTGGCACCAATGCTTCTCTAAGTGCCATTTTCACTGGTGTAGTGCTATGCAGCAAGTGTATTTTTGTTTCATAAAAACTAGCTCCAATACTTCAGTTTACAGCCAATGTTTCACAAACAATATGTGAAACATGAAATGTGATTTGTTCATTTTATCTCTTGCAATTTGCAAAGCATTTGATTTTGTGTTATGATTTACAATAGGAAACACTTTTAAGAGAAATACAAGAGTTTATATTATTTTACATTCATTTCTCAGATATTGCTACACAAATACAGACTATAGTTCCCAATATATACCAAAACAGGAAAGCGCTGGTAGATAGGCACAATAAAAAACACACAAACACACATACAAATATCAAGCTTTTGCAAACCACGGATGCTTCATCAGGAAAGAGGGAAGGAGAGGGAAAGACAGAAGGATGTGGGTTTTAAGGGAGAGTGTAAGGAGTCATTCCAATCCTGGGAGCAGAAAGACTTACCTTAGGGGGAAAAAGGGACAGGTGTACACTCGTGCACACACACACACATATCCATCCGCACATATACAGACACAAGCAGACATATGCAAAGGCCAATATAATATATTTTTCCCATGTGGAATGTTTTGGGGAATGTTTCTATATATATATATATATATATATATATATATATATATATATATATATATATATATATATATATATATATATATATATATATATATATAATAGAGGGAAACATTCCACGTGGGAAAAATATATCTAAAAAGAAAGATGATGAAACTTACCAAACAAAAGCGCTGGCAGGTCGATAGACACACAAACAAACACAAACATACACACAAAATTCTAGCTTTCGCAACCAATGGTTGCCTCGTCAGGAAAGAGGGAAGGAGAAGGAAAGACAAAAGGATATGGGTTTTAAGGGAGAGGGTAAGGAGTCATTCCAATCCCGGGAGCGGAAAGACTTACCTTAGGGGGAAAAAAGGACAGGTATACACTCGCACACACACACACATATCCATCCACACATACACAGACACAAGCAGACATTTGTAAGGAGTCTGCTTGTGTCTGTGTATGTGTGGATGGATATGTGTGTGTGTGCGAGTGTATACCTGTCCTTTTTTCCCCCTAAGGTAAGTCTTTCCGCTCCCGGGATTGGAATGACTCCTTACCCTCTCCCTTAAAACCCATATCCTTTTGTCTTTCCTTCTCCTTCCCTCTTTCCTGACGAGGCAACCATTGGTTGCGAAAGCTAGAATTTTGTGTGTATGTTTGTGTTTGTTTGTGTGTCTATCGACCTGCCAGCGCTTTTGTTTGGTAAGTTTCATCATCTTTCTTTTTATATATATATATATATATATATATATATATATATATATATATATATATATATATATATATATATATATATATATATAATAGAAGGAAACCGTCACCTCATCTTTGTTTATATATATGGTTATAATAAAGGGAAACATTCCACGTAGGAAAAATATATCTAAAAACAAAGATGATGTGACTTACCAAATGAAAGTGCTGGCAGGTCGACAGACACACAAACAAACACAAACATACACACAAAATTCAAGCTTTCGCAACAAACTGTTGCCTCATCAGGAAAGAGGGAAGGAGAGGGAAAGACGAAAGGATGTGGGTTTTAAGGGAGAGGGTAAGGAGTCATTCCAATCCCGGGAGCGGAAAGACTTACCTTAGGGGAGAAAAGGGGCAAGTATACACTCGCGCACACACACACACACATATCCATCTGCACATATACAGACACAGGGAGACATGCCACTCTCAGTTTTTTCTTATGATATTTTTTCAAAGATTTCCTGTACAATTCTTTTGCTCGTAAATTTTCACAAGAGGAACATGTATAAGAGGTAACTACATTGACAAAAGCCATTAGCACTCATAACATTTTTGTGTAAGGCAAACACAGTAAAAGTATAAAGATTTTCTATGACTAAAATAAAAAAAACAGGCTTTTCTTAAACCGTATATGGGTCTCATGTATTGGTCATTACATTTGAATTTTATTTTTCTGTTTCAATATAAGTTTTAGCACATTTTTATTTTGTTCAAAAAAGTTATGACTTTATTTCTTTCTCAAGGATTTTTGTAGATGTGTGCTCTTCTTCATTGATGAAATTACCAAGAAGATTAAGTCACTCCAGGAAGCTGATGACAGCAATAGGCCATTCAAAGTTTCCCCTGAGGTTAGTATATTTTGACGTATTGTTGGTAAATCATTCTTTTTACTCTCTTTCCTTTTAGTTCTAAATGTAAGTGTAAATGTTAAATAAAAATTTTCCAACTAAAGGTATAACCTCAAAATATGTGAAGAGCTGTAGCCTTCAAGGTGCAATTAAATGTATACATGGTGAGCAAAATAAAACTAGCCTGGAAAATATTTATAAACTGGGAAACATCCAATTGACCTTTATCAGTTAACATCATCAACGATGCTGTAAATGGCAACCATTAGATGCAGTGCTGTATTTTATTTATCAAATTGTGAGACATGCATTGCAGCTTTGCCTGGGGGACAGCAGCAACAGCACTAGTGTCTTCAATATTCTGCTGTAGCTTTTCTATTGTGTAAGGATTATTTGAGTGTACCTGGGGCTTCAATTTGTCCCACAGACAAAAATCACAGGGAGGGAGATAAAGTGATCAAGGTGGCCAGAAGATTGCACTGCCTCTCCTGAGTGTCTTCTTCCAATGAACAACTCATGCATTTTTGACAAGATTGTCAAGAGGGTACATGTTGTTGTTCCTATTGCTGAAAATATCTATACAGTCATTCATATACTGTGGGTTGATCTACATGTGGGTTAAACAGTTTCTGCACACACTGGTTAGCATTAACAGTTTGGTGACAAAATCGTGTTATGATGTGTACACCAGATATTACATGCGCGAACACCAATCTCAAGATTACCCAACTGCTGTTCAAAACACCATGGTTTTTTTCTGATGTATAATGGTGTTTGCACTGTGAGTTCACACACCTTGACAGGATGAATTGGGCCTCATCTTAAGAAATGAAAATCTGAAGTTCCTAAAGTCCTGATTCCATTTCACTCAGAAATCACTGGCAGAACTCAACACACAAAAGTTCACCTGGATGCTTTAACTCATGCACAACAGTAAATTTGTAATTACACAGATGCAGCACATTTATATTAATGTTCTGATTGTCTCTTAATTCCCACTTGCACAGATAAATAACACTGAGATTTTGTCAAACTTTGTATAAGTTTTCCTTCAATTGAACACTGTTTTCTGATGTTCAGTCTCTTTGTGGATAGCAACAAATTTTTTTCACTACAGAGCCCATTTTGTGCCAATTTGGCACTAAGTTATCACTGTAAACTTTGCTGGAGTTTGGCACTGTTTGCCCTTTCTTAAGTTTTTGTGTTGAATGTCATGCTCTTATCTATCAAACTTGAGTTCTGTTTTCTTAAACTCTGTTCTTTCTCTGGATGATGGAACTCCTGGGTATGACACTATTTCACTGAGTCATAACTAATTATTGACCCAAAGAAGATAAAAATTCAAAGTTATCAAACAGTAAGAATGAAACAGGAACAGAGAATAAAAGTTGGCAAAGAATGAAATAATTAAAATTTATATTATTTTTGTTTACTGTTATATACTAAAACACTATTTCTCTGAAGAAAACCAAAAAAATGTAAGTTCTAAGACTAATCATATGGTGACAACTCCTTACAAAGAAACAGAAGTCTGACTTGCTTTGTCTATTATGTTTTTTGACTTTGTAAATTGCACATAGCTAATTAAAAAACAGGAGCTTTGAACTCAAGTTTCCACTTGTCATTTAGCTCACATTATTAGCTTCATATCTATATGATGAGATTGTTATATGTCATAGCATAACAATTACAACAGAGCCTTGTCTATTCTGAACAGTGCTACTTGCTGTGTGGCCAACAAGAATCAACTACACTGAGGGTTTTCCCACCAAATTCCACAACTCTACACTTAACTCTGGAGAAGGAGACAAAGTCTAGATGAAAATCATTTGTTTCTTATGTCCTGATTGTGTAAATCACAGTTCAACTGAAAATGTTGGCCTACTGGAATGTGAGTGTAATAATCCCAAGATCTTTGAAAAAGCCTCTGAAAGATCTGTAGATATATACTTTAAACAATATTCTTACAGCTCAGATAAACTGAACAAAAAATTTATTTACTTCAGCTGCATTGCCACAGGAGAGAGGGAATGAAAATATGCAACTTGAAGTAACATACTAGTTTCTAAGTCAGCATCTTGGCAAATACTTTCGAGCACAATACTTGGTGGACTAAACTTCTTTATTTCATTTCAACTTGTTACTCAGCAGGACCTAACAAACTGCAAGGACAGTGTTTCATTTAATGAATACTACGCACAAACTTTTTGCATTATCTGAAGCTCTCTCCAAAATGTTCTGCAGCTCCCTCATAGTGTTTATGCAGAAAGCATTACAGGATGGTGTTGGTCTGTTCAGCATTACTAACAGCATCCCATCACTAATTGTGGCAAGTGAAAGGAACAGGGAAAGAGAGAGAGAGAGAGAGAGAGAGAGAGAGAGAGTATAAGAACACAACATAGAACCAGCCACAATTGACCAAGTAAGTCAACACTTAAGCATCTTAATCAAGGAAGATATGAAAGGTGAAAGAAATAAGATTCAAAATTACGATAGCCAAACAAGAATTAAACTGGAAGGAAAACTACCATGTAGGACATTGATTACAGAAATGAGAAAATATTGGTCAGGTGTCTTACACTGTGACATTTTATGCAGCAGAGACATAAGAAATATTATTGCAAGATAAAATGAGATTGAACACCATTGAGATGTGGATTCAGAGAAAGTTAAAAAGTACAAGCATGACAGAAAGAGTTGAAAATTAGGAAATACTAAAAAGGGTTAGTGAAAATAAACTAATATTACAGCAAATAATAAAGAGGAACAAAAATTATCTTTCACATTGCCTAAGAAGACAGTCCTCATCAGTATATCCACTGAAAGGATTGGTTAAATGAAAAATAAAAGGAGAGATGATAGACAAAGTTAAATTGTCAGATAGGTAATCAAAATAAAAATGACAGGAAACAGACAAAGGTGGAGAGCCAACATCATATAGAAACCTGCATATGAGGTGGAATACGAAATAATATGTGTGAGCATATACACAGGATCTGAGCTGGTGCTTGGTGGTGGAAACTCATATTAATTTTGTGGAAGACAGATTGAGTGGGGCAATCAAAGCACAGTTTCTTACAAAATAAAACTCAAGTATATTGAAAATCTGTGATTATTAATTACCAAACATACTAATGTTATCATTTTATAATAGATATCTAGTACCTACTACAGCATTCTTATCATAAGGAGTACAGCTTGTTTGAGATTTGTGCATTTTATTTTGCTGTAAGGAAGGTAATATGAGATGATCGTATACTCTGTCTGAACAGGCCTTGGAAGGCCCAACAGTACTGACCAACTGCCATGTCATCCTCAACTGATGGTTGCTGATATGGAGGGGCTTGTGGTCAGCACAAAACTCTCCTGGCCATTGTCAGTTTTTGTAACTAGAGCCGCTACTTTTCAGTCAAGTAGCTTCTCAATTAGCCTCACAAGAGCTCAGTGCACCCTGCTTGCCAACAGTGCTTGGTAGACCCAGCTAAGCTCAACAGCACTTAACTTTGGTGATCTGAAGAGAACCGCAGTATTGGCAGATCTTTGTATACTCGCTTTCTAATAGTTTTTGCCATATGTTGGTAACACAAGAAAAGCATCGTGAATTGAAGGTATAATGCTACTGGAACCATTTTCAGCTGGAAGAATAATAGTGATGAATTGTGGTATAGTTTTGACATTTCACAACAAGTGGCTCTAAGTGCACTTTCTACTAGTCAATATCCATTACACTTTTTGCTTTTCTTCAAACTAATACTGAGTTTGTACTTCTATCTCTGTGGCAATTTGGTTTCCCAAGATATTTTTTTCCCAAGAAGGTGGAAGTAGCTGTCTTCCCCTGACACTCGCTGGATTTATTTTTGGAGCATGTGCTCTGTTGCATAAGCACAATACTATGAAGAGCATATTATAACATAGCAAGCTGGAACCACGTCACTTGCTATTATTGCGGTCCTGCTAATAACTATATATATTTTTTTACTTTCCGAGTTCCCTTATAAATGTAGTTATGCATATCATGCATATGTTGTGCATCCTAAAATCTATCTAAATATTATTGAGACCTTATTTCAAGTAAATTTGGTACTCAGATAATAATTTTCAATATGTAGAATGCAGTGATGCATTTATGTTTTCTGAAAACCAGGTTAATTCAGAGTAATTAATAACTTAAATTATTACTGTAGTGGGTAATTCTAGATCTTGACTGTTAATCAGTCATTTTATGAACATTGATGTATACCATTAGAAAGCCCAGAATCCAGACTTTACAGTAACATTTTTAATATTTCTGAAACTAAGTAACTTATCAGATATTTAGAATTGAAGTTATCATCCACCTAAAACTATTGTTTCCTTTTGTGTGCTAAATTCCCAAGTTAACCATTGTAATTTTGGTGCCCTAATTTTTCTGGACCAAATGACAACCACCATTAATCAGTTCAGCCATTAACTAAGAATTTGTATAATTTATCATAATTTCAAATATGACAACTGTACTGACATTCACAGCATAGGTACACATTAGAGTTCCATAACATTTTTGTAATTTCTAACCATTTATACTCTAAGGGAAAAAAACCACATACACCTCAAAGGAATTTTCCAAACTGGATGGAAATTGATAGATGTGATGTACATATACAGACAGACAAATGATTACAATTTCAGAAAATCATTATACCTGGTTGTTGGGCTGTATGGCAGCTACAGTTGGGTTGGTAACCAACTACAGTCTAGGACGTCTCCAGACACATCTTCACTGGTCATCAGAACAGAATTCAAAGCAGGATTCATCTTTCATGAGATCCACTTCAAATTGAGCCCCAGTGACCAGCAAACATGTGTCTGGAGATGCCTCAGACAGCAGTGGGATACCAACCTGACTGTCACCCATTACATGGCCCGACAGCCAGGAGTGATGGTCTAGAGTGCCATTTCCTTTCATAGCAGGATGTCTTTTTATGTCATCCACTGCACCTTTACAGCACAGCAGTATGTTGACAATATTCTGTGCCCCATTTTCTTGCCCTTCATGGTAAGTCATCCTTGGCTTACATTTCAGCTAGGTAATGCCCACCTATAAATGGTGTAAGTTTCTTGTCTTCATGCTTGCTTGTTCAGCAAGGTCACCAGATTTTGCTCCAATTGCAAATGTTTGGAGCATTGTGGGCAGAGCCCTCCAACTAGCTCAGGATTTTGACAGTATAATGTGCCAGTCAGATAGAATTTTATGCCCTAAGATTTGGAACATTAAATATACAAACACTGACTGGAAAGGTGGAAGAGATGGTAGACATGATGGAAAGAAGGAAGTTAGACCTATTGGGGTTACCTGAAATGAGATCGAAAGGAGAAGGAAGGAGAGAACTGAGGAAAGGCTACTGACTGTATTGGAGTGGAAATGAGGAGGGGAGGGGAAGTGGAGTGGGAATAGTAGTAAGAGATGGATTAAATGAGGAAGCAAAGAGAATAAGTGTGCTTGGACCGGAGGGTTGGGGCTGCCAAAATGAGGGAGGTGAAAGACTATTGGAGTTCTGTCAAAGGAATGGCTTGCTGGTTGAGAACTCTTGGTTCAGGAAAAGAGAGAGCCACAACATTACCTGGTACAGTCAAGACTTAAAGAGAAAGTTGATCTGACTACTTCCTGTATGATAGTGAGATGAATGGTAATACCATCAGAGGCCTTAAATAGTGACCACTGTTTGCTGGTAATATACTTGAGAGGGACTAAGCATAATAAAGAGACAGAAAACCAGGAAAGACGTATAATGGTATGGGAGTTGAAGGAGGAAGAAAGCAGGCTACAGTACCTACGAGTAGTAAAGGAACGCATTCCAAAGGATGAACCAAAAATGGTTGAAAAGGAATGGGGTAGACTAAAGGGAATATTAGTAAGTGTGGTTGAAACAATATGTGAGAGTACAAGCAACAAAAAGAGATGGTGGGATAATAAAACAAGGATATAGTACAGATGAAGAATAGAGCCTTTAGGGTACGGTTTCAGAAGAGAACAGTAGAGACAAGAGAAGCGTGTCAAGCAAGAAAGAATGAATCAAAAAGAGTGAGTGGCAGAGGAGAAGAAAGTGGATGAACCAGTGGACCAGAATGATGGAGGGGGATAGTAAAGGTTCAAAAAAGGTGTTATATGGGATGATTAAAAGTAAGAGGAAGAACAGTATGACAGATTATGCCTGAATGGTGAACAAAAGTGGCCAAGACGCAGAGAATAAGGAGGAACTCAAGAATGTGTGGAAGGAGTATTTTGAAGAACTCCTGAACTCGAATGGAGACCTGGATGAGGAGGTACAAGCCGAGGAGAAAAAAGAGGAGGGACAGCAAATAGAAAAAGACCTTACATGGCGAGAAGTGGCAGAGGCATTGGGCAGATCTGGATGAGCTAAGTGTAGAGATGGTGAGAGCAGCAGGAGAATTGGGGATACAATGGCTATATTGAGTTATGAAAATTGTGTGGAGACTGAAGATGATCACAGAAGACTGGAGGAAGGGAATGGGTATGGGTATGGGTATGGGTATGGGTATGGGTATGGGTATGAACAGTCTTTAAGAAAGGAAATAAAAAAGAGTGCAAGAACTACCAAGGGATAACATTTATGAGTCATTGTGCAAAGACTTTTGAAAAAACTTTGGGAGCTTGAAGTCGGGAAAAATTAGAAGGAAGGATGAGAGAAGAGCAACATGGCTTCAGAGCAAGAAGATCCATGGTGGATCTAATTTTTTCTGTAAGACAACTGTAGGAACAGCATTATGAATATGGAATAGGTCTACTAATTACCTTTCTGGACATTGAAAAAGCATATGATAGTGTACATAGAAGCAAAGTGTGGAAAGCCCTGGAGAACAGAGGAGTAGCAAAACAGATTATTTGGAGGATAAGGAAAATGTACCATGAAAGTGTGAGCTGTGTGAAAGTGGGAGGAGAGAGATTAGATTGGATTGAACAGAAGAATAGATTGAGACATGGAAGTGCACTTTCACCATTACTCTTCATTGTAGTGATGGATGATGTATTGAGTACAGTGGCACAAGTTATTGGTGAAGGAAAGATGAAAGCTATGTTTTTGCAGGTGATCTGATGATTTGGGGGAATAAGGAGGAGGAAGTACAAGAGCAGCTGGACGTAGGGGAACGAACAGTGCAAGCATATGGGATGAAATTTAGTATAAGTAAGAGTGAGATGATTATCAACAAGAATGAAGAAGAGAGGAACAACTGGAATAACAGTTGGTGGGGAATGATTGAGGAGAGAGGAGAGTTTCAAGTACCTAGGAAGCCTGATACAATAAAATGGAAAAAATGACAGAGAAATAAATGAGCGGAAGATAAAAGCAGAAGCATTTCAGAAGAGTGTCGAAAGCCTGATATGAAGCAAGGATGTACCCCAAATCAGTAAAAAGGTTATATACTGGTCATACTATGCCCCAATCCTGACATATGCATCCAAAACCTGGGTTATGAAAGTAAGAGAGAAAAGCAAAATACAAGCTAGTGAGATGAAATTCTTGAGGAACAGTACTGGAGTGATAAAGATAGACAGGTTAAGAAATGAGAGGATCAGAGAGTTAATGAAGGTGGAACCATTACAGAACAAGATTGAGAAATCAAGGCTGAGATGGTATGGGCATGTTAAGCAAATTGAGGAGAAGAGGATACCCAGGAATATACATAAGATGAAACTGGAAGGAAAGAGATCAAGAGGAAGACCGAGAGGCAGGTGGCTGATAGGAGTGGAGGAATGTGTCCAGAAGAAAGGAGAAGACTGGACCAAGATGAAGACAGAGAGATGGTGGCAAGACAGAAGACAATGGAGAGGCTTATGTTCCAAACAGACACGGCCAGAGGCTGAAAACTGTCCAAGATGATGATGATTCCTCGCATGGCATCCAACAACTCTGTCAGTCAATGCCAAACTGAATAACTGCTTCATAACAACCAGAGGTGGACCAATGTGTTACTGACTTTCTCAGTTTGTGGAGCTCTTCCTCTTGAATAAATAATCCAAACAATTATAAAGCCTACAGTTGATAATCATGCAAATAAGAACAGTGTAACAAGTTCCAGGTAAGTTCATACATGACTAATATTTCTGTGGAAGTCTGTTACCAGTATTCGTACAATGAACATATCTGTATGACTCATGCCAAGTGTTAAGATCAAGCGTTGATGTGTATTATCTTACACTAAATGATTTGAGTCAGTCAGTGAATAACATTGATTCAGGTCCTGTTATTATGAACCTCTGTGTATTGGTAGCACATATCTGGAAATCTGATATGTTGACTGACTGTGTGAACTAAAACCAGTGTTGTGGCATTTTTCTGTTAGCACTTGGTTGTAAATGCATACTGTGAATAGTTGGACACTGTCATACTGATGAGTAAGATTTTGGAAGTTTCCACCTGCGAATAACATTTTATGTGAGGGCTGCAACTAGTCATCTTATTGTCAATAGTGACAATAAATGTGGAACAAGCCAAATTAATTAAAAGTTGTGTTGTGTACATTATTGGAGAAGTCACCATAAAACCACTTTAGAGAAATTCAATGATCTCCAATCAATGAGACACCAAGAAAAAACTAGAAACCACTAATAGGTACATTCCAACATATGAAAGCACGTCTTTTCGTATATAGTATCTGTTTCCTCCATGTTTATGAAACTCAGTATAATACTATTAAAACAAAATGAGTTTATTATTGATTATCAATGGTATTTCTTGTGAAGACCTACTCCTACTTAATTCTTTCACATTTGTTAAAATGTGCTTAATTTTTCCCCTGTTTTTCATAATTTACATGTTTTCCTCATCTAATATGATTAACACATTTAAAATTTGGAAATGCTTACTCCAGTTTGAGATTTTGATAACTCTCTCTTATTACAGATGTGTTCTGGGATTAATTCATCTGAATATGTTTATCAGTCACTAGCTCCATTTGTGACTGAAATGAAATTAGAAGAAATTTTATGGGATCTAGGATCTGCCCGTTCTGAAACGTTTGCATCCCAGTGGTATGAGACTGTATCAAATACTGTGGAACGCACATCTGAATCAGCACAGCAGAAAGTTCTACATCAGCTTGACTCCATAACAGAACGGGTATGTGAATATTGTGCACTTTTTCTGTAAATGACTATAAATGATTGTCATTTGATGGCCACTCCAAATAAGAAGAGCTACAGTGTATTTTGAATAGATGAAAACTGTGTGTTGCACAGAGACATGAACTTGGACATTTGTAAGGTAAGTGATGAGGTACTAGCAGAAATAGAGCTCTGAATGCAGATCGTGAGCTATGCTTGAGTAACACAGTCAGTAAAGCATTTGTGCAGAAGGCAAAGGTATTGAATTAGAGACACAGTCTGGCATACAGTTTTAATCTGTCAGAAAGTTTCATATCAGCACACACTCTGCTGAATAGTTAAACTTTCTTCATTTTCAATTCCACTGTTTAACAAGATGATACTGTTATTTCCCATCTTAATTTCACAGTAGAATATTACTAATAACCATAATAATAATTATGAATTAGAATAATTTTCCAAGAACAACACATAGAAACATTTATTACATTATTCAAAATTCCAGGATGTAACAATATTATGGGAAGGAAGTTGCTACTCACTATATAGCGGATATGCCGAGTCACAGATTGGCACAACAAAAAGACTGTCACAAAAAAAGCTTTCATCTAGTAAGACCTTAATCGAAAATAGATCACACACACACACACACACACACACAAATCATCCTCTGTGGCTAAGCCAATGCTATTTGTGAGTGATTTTCAGAGCAGAAAGGTCTGATGGTGGCACAAATGTAGCAGGGGTGGGCAAGGCTTCTGGAGAGCAGATAGAGTCAGTGTCCAACAGTTTAAAAAAAAGTTGATTTATTAGAATTATGAGCCATTCAAGTCTTCCCTCGAGAAAAAGGGGAAGGCATGAAATGGAAAAAAATGAGAAATGTACAACTGCTGAATAGTAATAAATGTTGCTACATCTCTCCATTATAAGAGAACCAAGGTAGAAGAGTTTACTGGTACTAGTGGCACCAATAACGAGCAATTAGTACATAGTGAGATCTAAAATATCAACTTCAATTGTGACTTTGTTTATTTTTTATTTGGGAGAATTATATTCCCATCTTCAGATGAACAAATTTACTGAAACGAGGCAGGAAATGTAGTACATGAAGGAACTGATGGTGCCAAGAAATATTAATAGTGCTAAATTGGCAATAAATTAATAGTACTAATGCTGTATGATTGGATATATGATAATGCTTGGTGGAAAAAAATATTCTTAAAAATGGTTTCCTCTTTATTGTTGTTCACTCTTTTGGATTACAGTTGTATTGAATATTGTTGTTAATACCATACTAGTATTTGTAGCAGCTCAGTTGCGGATGTTCTGTTAACAAATCCTATCTAATCATTACACAGATTATTAAAGACCAAAGATAATTTTGAAATAAATGGGAGAGTGAAAACAGACTCAAAAGATAAAGACATGGAGAAGAAAAGAGAGAGAAAAGAGAGGGGGGGGGAGATTATGGAAAAGAGGGTATGAGGGACTGGAAAATAGATAACGCAAAATGCAGCTAAAGACAGAAAGAAAGAAACTGAGCAAATGTATAATATTTGTGAAACCATCAGCACGTTCCACATCAAAACAAATTATTGTAAATGTGATCCATGGAACATTCAAATAACTAAAGTGACCTAAACCTCTCACTTTTATTAGAAAGTGTTGCCACATTTTATGAACAACAGAAGGATAGTACATTTCTATATAAGGAGTTTGTAAAACAAAGGAGTATCCTTGAAATAAAGTACCACTTCTTTTCCTCTCAGTATTTCTTTATCTGTTCCCTAACTTTCTTCTTCCATTCTGACATCCATCCTGTAGCCTGATGTTGATTACAGCTCTGGATTTTGTTCTGTCTTTGCGATTTCTACATACACGCTAATTTCCTTCAGATTTTCACAAGTTTCTGTTAGCCAACAACTTTGGTTATTTATCAGTAAATCTAAGTTCAGAATTTTCTGATGCATTGGTGCTATCCATCCTATGTAAGTGACCTTGACTTATTAGTTGCCATTTCCTGATTGTATCTGCGATGTTTGCATATAGCTTGATAAATTTTGTTTCGCCCTAATTCTGTTTTGGCATTTTGGTTCTGTGATTCTCCTAAGAAACTACCTGTCTTATTTTTCAACTTCCTGTCTTACTTCTCAACATTTTTTATGTGATACCAACCAGCAATTATCATAGTTTCAGGTGTGTAAAGTTCTTCTGTTTTAACAACTGTGTTATAAGTTTGTTCCTAGTTTTGCATTAGAAATGATCACGTAGACTCATTAACTTAAGGAATAGCTTGACAGAAAAGGTGTAAAACATGAAGTGGTTGACTTCTGAATAAAGGTACTATCTACACCATGAAAGCCTACTTACAAAACTTCAAGAAACTTAAGTAAGAAATCTAGGAATATATTACAGCACCATACATGGGGACTTTGTAAACAAGATTTCACTAATTACAGTGGTCACAGAGGCAGGTAAGAAATCATTATCCATATACAAATAGAAAGGGAAGAAACTCTTAATATGTGGTACAGTAGAAAGTAATGTCTCTCATGCACTTCAAAGTAGTTTGCAGAGTGTGGATGTAAATGGATACAAAGGTAGGTAGGTAGAAGAAGACAGTGGGGAGGAAAATGGGCAGGGAATGAATATAAATTAAGATCAGGTGGATTTGGTACTATGAAACTGCAGTGATGCATTCACATACTTTCAAAAGGCCGCACGTGCGGCAGTGCTATGTGGTTTGCACATGTGTGTGTGTGTGTGTGTGTGTGTGTGTGTGTGTGTGTGTGTGTGTGCAGGAGGGAGAGATCACCATCAGAGCCTGCCACAGGCACCAGTCTATTTAAGACTAGCCACGTTACGCTCAGCCTCAGTTCTCTATGTGTGTTGCTGCAGCTCTTTGTGTGCATAATGATTCCTGCTGAATGTTACTTAAATACTGTGTTCAAGTTGTTTATGCTTCCATGGAATAAATTTGTATTCAGTCTACTGGTAATGCTCTACTTATACCTAATTAAAACATGATTGGCGGTGACTGTGGTCCGGATAAATTTCTACCCTGGCTGGTCCTCTGTTTATCCTCACAATGGCTGATGGTGGATCAGAGGGTATTTTACATCAGTTGTTCAAACAGCAAGAACCATTCACAATGGTATTTCACCACAATGACAGGCACTGGACAATCAAACTCAGATAGTTCAGTCATTGGTTTCTGCGTTGTCTAGTTGGCATGCTCCTCACTCTATGTCACCTGCTGTTTTGCCCTCATGGTTTATCCACCTCCCTTTTCTATATACAATGAGTCTGCTGAGGAATGGGATGCAAGTGAGAAATGTCTGTGACAATACTTTCAAGCTTTTAGGATTACTGACAATATTTTATGTCATGCCTTGTTCCTTTCATGGATGTCACCAAGAATACATCAAGTCCTACATCAGCTCACCCCTTTGCAGGATGCATCTTCTTTAACATTTGACCAAATGTGTGAACTTCTTTCAAAATACTACTCTAAGCAGACCCATGTTGTTGCATCCCCCGTTGAGTTTTACCACTGTGGCAACCAACCACATTCACCCCATTTAGCATGGACAGCTGAACTTGATGGGTTAAGTCATTGTTGTCATTTTGTGTCTGATGTGCATAAAGTGCCATATGCTGATCAGATGGTGGAAGATGCTATCATTTGTTTAGCTCTGGATTGGGAGTTGTGAGAGCATGCCTTCCAGCGTGTAAATCCATTCCTCTATGAGGCTTTTGCTATTACACAGTCATTTGAGGTGTTGCAAGCTTCAAGTGACCAAAGTTAGTCATGGTGTGACCAAAGTGAGTCATGGTGTGAGGTGTGAGCAATACAACCTTCTCCTCCACACCAAGCTACAGATGGTTTGCAGGGGGAAGACATAGTCATGGCACCCAGCCTTGCTCCCAGCAGTTGGTGCACCACCAAAGTAAACAGTCCAGTAAACAGCAATGTATGTGTTCAATGCTCCATCCTGCTCTTATTGTTTCATTAACCAAGAGCATGACTGCCCAAACCACTGGGCTACCTGTCATAATTGCAGCAAAGAAGGTCACATTGTCTCTGTTTGTAATGCATAAATTCAGCACAACAATCCTGATGCAGATATCTAATTCTGATGCTTTGTCCCACCTGCCAGCTGGTCCAAACCCAGGATTTCTTCAGTATGAATTGGTTTGTTTCCACATCGATGTTGTCATATAGCAGACAATTGATAGTTTTTTATGTAACTAACACATTGATTGTGAAGGCTGTAGCTTTGGTAGCTTTAGATTCTGTTCTGTGGAAGGTCATAATATTTGTACAACATGGTTGGTTGGATACACCACCTACTAGTGTGTCTGACCCCTTCCATAATTATTACATCTTTTGATATTGATTCTCTGTTGTCAGTGATGATCAGCTTTTAGACATAGATAATGTAGCCCCTTGGGTAGTGATCCCCTCAGTGCTTCGTTCAGAGGTTCTCCATTTATTACATGCAATTCATTGTGGTGTATCACACACAAGAGCATTGGCCTGGCTTGGGCAGTGACATTACCCACCTGGTTGCCTCCTGTTCACATTATGTGATGCACCAAGCAGATCCCTGGGCATCGTTTTCTCCTTGGCTCATGCTGTTGCCTGCATGGGACTGTATACATGTGGATTTCGCTGGCCTCTTTCTCAGTGTTTATTGGCTGTTGGTCATTGATCCATATTCTTATTTTCCAAATGTTGTTTGCTGTTTTTCCACATCCACAAGTGCCACTATTGCAACCTTGTCCAAAGTTTTGTCACTCAAAGGATTGCCCACGACATTTGTGTCCAACAATGGTCCCCAATTTTCATTTCAAGAGTAGGTGGCATTTTGTGATTCCCATGGTACCCATCACATTCTTGCCTCCCTGATCCATTCACAATCCAACGGTGAGGCAGAATGCCTAGTGCAAACATTCCAAACTCAGATGAGAAAGTATCTTGCCAACTATTTGTCTGACATTGCCTTAGATAGGTTTCTCTCTTCATACCATTTAACACCGTTTGCCGCGAGGAGCCTAGCAGAGCTACTCCACAGGTGCCAGCTGATGATACTGCTACATCTCTTGTGTCCTTACCTGGACATAAACCCATGCAGCTACCATGCCTCTTCTGGCTGTGTGTGGCTGTCTGGGCATGCAGTTTCAGACATCGCCCTAAACTGATTCCAGCTGTCATCCCCAGATACGAGGGGCAGTGTCTCTGCAATATCTGCACAGAGGGTGGCCTCTGCTTGAGGCATCATAATCAGCTTTGCCTTCATGTGGACAGGCCAGTGATGTCACACCATCACCTACAAGTCTGACCACATTTGCCATCACACCACCTGCTGCTGCCACTGGTTCTCCCCTCCCACAGGGCCGAGGGCTTCCACTCTCGGTGGTCAACCCAGCAGTTCCTCTCTTTTTTCCAGCACTGTTGTCAGGAATTTCATCACCCATTCCTGAGCAACCACTGATATCAGTATCATCAGCACCATGAGCACCGTGACAATAACTGATGCCCTAGGTTAACATGGAAACAACCCCAGCGTTGCTGGTGTTGCCATGTGATGTGACATGGGAAGGTGGTTGCAGAATGTGTCCACACTCAAAGCTCTTCAGACCATATTCCGCCTTAGCCAGAGCTCAGCAGATGAGGAGGACAGCACAGACATCTCAAGAATCCATTGTCTCCCTAAGAGCGGAGGACTGCAGTAGTGATGTGTGGATGTACTTTCAAAAGGCCACATAAGCGGCAATGCTATATCATCCACAGAGGGTAGCTCAGACTTGTGTTTGTGTTGTGTGTGTGTGTGTGTGTGTGTGTGTGTGTGTGAGAGAGAGAGAGAGAGAGAGAGAGAGAGAGAGAGAGAGAGAGCCTCCAGTCCTCCAGTCTATTTAAGGCTGTCCAAGCTATACTAGGCCTCAGATCACTATGTGTATTGCTATATCTCTTTGTGTACATAATTTGTTCCTACTGAGTTTTATTAAATACTGTGTTCAAGTTGTTAAAGCTTCCATGGAATAAAGTTGTATTCAGTCTACTGGTCATGTTGTAGTTACACCTAATTACAACAGGAATATTTAACAATGAGATTATTCACAGAGGTTAGAATTGTTGATGAAAGATAAGTAAGGATAGTTGGTGTCTCACAGGGCTTGAAAAAATTATGATTGATTTTTTGTCAATGGTAGTTTTTTAACACACCCTTCTTTGAAACTGTAAAATGGATAACATCTTCTTTGATAGTGTGTCATTTGACTTAGATGTAGAACACAATTTTTATGGTGGCTTCATCAGCTCAGAGGATCATAATAGAAGCATCACTTTTCACAAATAATGGGTGGGTGAGCCATTATATATTTCCACTTACTGAAGGTAAAACTATGTCACATCTTGTATCTTGTGTCTTAAGTTGATATTTACCTTTATTGTCTTTTCATATGGTAGCACACGTTGTACTTGTAATATATGCGGGGCTGGGCCCAATCATATTCAGCCACCACACTCATGGATGTGCATCATGGGCCATGTACTGCCCATGCTTTACCTAAGGAGGTTGTTTTGTTGACAGAAGATTTCCTGTGCTGTTTATCTCCAAGCCTCCTGCAGCCATCACAACATCTGGGGCCAAAAGCCACACTGGTATGTGGCACACTGGTCATGGTAATCAGCATTACAGTTACAGGTATCTATTTGTGTCCACGTGGTCATGTGTCCATGTGACAATGTGCCTGTATTCCTCTGCTGATTGGTATTTAGATCACCATTCAGTCCCTCAACAGCCAGTTTGGCACTGGGCTCCAGGCCAACTATCTGCTGCCTTGAATCTGCACTTTGGACCACAATGACTGCCACTGCTACTACCCATCAGACAGTGCTGTCCATCCTTCACTGAGATCATCAGCTACTGGACATCTGTCAGCTGCTCCTTTGCATGGACCTGTGTCTCTATGGTCCATGAGCTTATAGCCTCATGGGGCAGTGCCGCTAATTATTCACAGTGCCTCCCAACTCATAACCACTAATGATAATTATGGACTTTATCATAGTGAGCACCTGCCGCACATCATTGTGATGAACTTTTCAGTTGTACTCATGTGTGGCCGTTAATACTGAACTGAGTTAAGTCCAAGTTAATAAACAAAAGAGTTGTTATAGCAATATATGAATTCAATCTCTATCAATTACACTGATTGGCAAAGGCTATAACACTGGTGATGAGAATGATGGTTTTGTGACACAGTACTATTCCCTTGTCTGCTGTATAGTACAGTGATGATGGGAGTGACTCTCTAAGGTGAGACACTCGTAATTCACAAGGATTCACAGTATAGCACTTATTCATAATTTGCCCACTCCAATAGCTGTCCAAGGTTTGCTGGCTGCAGCACCATCTCCTGGTCTATCCATGATCTGGTCACTGCCCTCCTTCATGTTGAGCCCAACATTGCCATGCCATGTCGTATTTCACGTGGACGATGCAGCTGTTGCCGGCCTTGTTCTTGAGAGTGGTGGTGCCTGGAAAGGGCATGGATGCAGAGGCCACTTCTTCGCATGTGTTTCAGGGTTTCTGATGTGTCTGGTTCGTCATCTTGATGGGACATCGTGTTAATGATATTTTGTTGTGACTGTCTGTAGGCAAATCCTACCACAGTGTGAGGGTATCCATCCATGTACCAGACAGGGACCATTCCATTCTTCAATTCTGTACTGTGTTAAATTGCATGCTTGTCTTGATTTCAGTAGGTGTTCGTTTTTTGCAATTAATGTTCAGATTTCTCAGTAGATGTAAGTTGTTCGCAATGTTTTGTTTTGAGTATATTTTAGGTGTCCTTTCATTTGTTAATCAATGCACATTTTCTTGCTTGATGTTGCTGGTCAGCATTGTTTTCAGTTTCTTAGAGTATCCTCTTCTTTCTGTGTACCATGTATGTTCAATTGCTGGAGGCATCATTGCCTTAATATGCCTTCCCCTTCCACGGTCAGGCAATTCTGGACCTGCTGTGAAGCATTTCCCTGTTCAATTAGGTTCTACAGGCTTTCTTACAGTGATCAGGACCAGAATTTGGACGCTTGCACCAGGAATTCGTGTTTAACAGGCTTGGCCACATTCCACTGAGTTTGTTGGAATGTCATCATACCATGTGGCACACTGATTTTTGTTCACAGAATTATCTGATGGAAGTCCCTCTGGTATCAGCCCCAGTGCTTACTCATGAAACCATCATCAGACACTGATCCACCTGTCATCAGCCCTTTTGGTGTCAATCAAGTCATCACTGTACTGGTCACAGCCAGCCGTCCTGTCTTCACGATCCCTGTTGATGCTAATGCTTGCTCTCTTGCTGGCCCTGTCACAGCCATCACAATGCCATTCTCAGCCATCACTGCTACTGCTAGCACCACCGCATCTGTGGCCATCTTGTTGGCCAGCCCAACTGTCCCCACTCATGCTGCTGCGGCCATCCACACTGCCGCTTTGGCAGTCCCCACCAGCACAGTCATGCCCGATTCTCTTGGCACTCTTCCTGGCCATCACCTCTCCTGCCTCCCCTGTGGCTGTCCTGCAGACAGTCCAGCTGGCACTGCAGATCCCATCATGTGTTCTTTTGGGCCATGAGCTGCATCTTCTTGGAGACTCCACCACCAACCCCACCTGCTCCCACCTTTCCCTGTCACACACACCACCTACAGCAAACAATTGTCATTCCCGTATGTGGAAATGGTATGCTTTTTTCTTTGGGGTAATTTCTTTTTGTCCATTACTGGTCCAGTTCTGTATATTCCCAGAATTTTTGCTGAACTTTTGAGTCTTTTTCGGCATAATACTTAACAACAAATTGTTTATCCATTATCCTGTTGTTTCATTTAAGTCATGGTGCATGTCCTTATGATGTTGCGCTTCTGTGAGATGGCTGCACAATCACTCTTAAGCAGGGAGGAGTGTAGTATAAGCAGGCATAGACCTATGCATATTCAGCTATCACACTCATGGACATGCTTCATGTGTCAGGCATGGCCTCTGCTTTACCTTGGGATGTTGTTTATCAACAGAATATTTGCTAGGCCATTTACTGCCAAACCTCTTGCATATGCCACAGCATCTGAAGCCACAGGCCATGCTAATACGTGGTACGCAGGTCGAGGTAATCAGTTCTGCAGCCGCAAGCGTCTATTTATTTCAGCACTGTCACATGTCCACATGACTATGCACCTGTATTCCTCTGCTGATGGATACTTAGGTTGCTGCTCAGCCCCTTGATAGCCAGTTCCATTCTGTGCTCCAGACTGACCATCAGCAGCTTCGAGTCTAAGATTCCATACACACCTGCTGCTGCTGCTGCTACCCGTTAGACAGTGCTGTCTCATATCTTTGCTGGGATCATCATCCACTATATGTTCATCAACCCCTTCCATGCATGGATCTGCATCTTGATGGACCACAAACTCACAGCCTTGTGGTGCAGTACTGCTGATCATCTATGGTACCTTCTAATTCATCATCACTAACAATGATTGTGGACTTCGTCAGAGTGGGTACTCACTAGACATCGTCATGATGGACTTTTCAGATGTACTCATGTTGGCCCTTCATCCTATGAAACCATAATGACTTTAATCAAAGGTTAATGAACAAAGAGTTGTTACAGCAATGTGTGAATTCATCACTACCAGCCACATCATTTGGCTAAAAATATAATATTATTAGCTTTATAATATGTGAGATCTTCTCACTCTCTGTGCATCTCTCTCTCTACCTATGTATTGGTCTGTCTCTGGTTCCCATCCCCTTCACCTGCCCGTAACTATAAGGCCTGCGTTTACTAGTGAACTTATAATTTAATATCTATTTCGTTTCTCACTGAACAGTGGAAGCTATGATATGTCAACAGGCACAAAAAAGGAAACTTCACTAGCTTCTGAGCAAACTTTTTATGAGCTAGAATACACATACATACTCACATATTCTTGTATGTGCACACACACAAACACACACACACACACACACACACACACACACACACACACACACACACGCACACACGCACACACAGCTATATTGTGCAAGGTCATTATAGCTATATAGGTGTGTGTGTGTGTGTGTGTGTGTGTGTGTGTGTGTGTATGTGTGTGTGTGTGAACTCAAATTCATAAAGGAGTCTGAATGCAAGCGAAGTTTTCATTCATATTTGTGTGCCTTACAATGACTATGCTTCTGCTGTTCAATGAGTTTTTATCTATGCTCCTAAATTATGCATATCTGTCACAAATTTACATACCAGTTTGTGTTATTGATATGTGTAGTAGCCTACAAGATGTCTGACAACACCTATTTTTGTTTTATAGATGGAGCCAACTATAAAAAAGCTTTTATTGGAAGAATCAAAAACACATAAATCACAACACTGTGAAGGATTGGTAGAATACCTATCACAAAACTTTTTGATTATGCATCTGCAACTTCATGTACACCATTTTGAACACATGTTAACATGTGTGTGGAACTGTTCTATAAGCAGCACACGTGGGTTCCTAAATGGAGTGAAAAAGGTATGTTTATCACGATGACTTAAATAAATACAGTACCACCAAATGGCTGCAGTAATGACTTAATACATTGTTTCAGAATTCCAGATGCACTTTCAATAAAAATATAAGTGCAGCACTCCAAAGGTTACAGAGATTTCTAATGGGGCTCGATGAAAGGAAAAAAGTTATATTCACAAGTATTAATGATCTGCTGGCTCCAGAACTGATTCAAGGATCATCTGAATGTATTCATCGGTATCATTTGGAGAGAATGTCTCAGCAGAATTCACTAACTAGCACTGGTCTTGTTGCTGTGAAAATGTGGTTTCTCAACAATGTCCTCAATGTAGAGATTTTAAATGCAAGGGACATTATACTACCACCCAAAAAATCAAATGGTAAGCATTGAAATTTTAAAACACCATTTTACAGCAGAAATGTATAATGTCCTTCCAGAATTTAACTAAATTGATTTCCACATAGAAAATATACATAAAACTTAAAATGCATTTATGAAAAACTGAAGTTCCTTTAACTTACTATATCCCAGTCAGTTTCATTTTTAATGTGTTCTGAGTAGGAAACACAAAGACAGATAAGATACCAATGGCTAGCATCAGCTAAAAGATACACAAACTAGGGACTAAACATGCTTGTTCAATAGTCACATCATATGCCTGTATTATTTGTCATAATGTGTCCATTAATATTCTGCTGATTTTTTTTTCTCAGAAGACTGTTGAAAGTGAAATTTCTAGTTGTGACAGACTGTTGTAGTTCAGTGCACATTTCTGACATTATTAGAGAACTGTGTTTGGTTTGTTGATGCTGGGAAAAGGGATTAAGTAGGAAAACTATTTGCAATCATAGTCCTACAGAGCCACACAGGATTGTATGAAATAAAAATCAACAGTGAGATACTAGGATCAGAGTACTTATGAGTCAGAGAGACTAGGAAAGGGCAAACTGGTAGTAGAAGTAAGGATGAAAAGTACATAGCAGTCAAGAAAAAGGAACTTTCCGGATTGGGAAGGAGCGCTTGGTCCCCGGTATGAGTTCACCAGGAGGACTTGTGGTGAGGTCTGGTGGTGAGGTCCGGTGAACCGACCAGTTTGTGGATGGTTTTTAGGCGGTTTTCCATCTGCCTCGGCACATGCGGGCTGGTTCCCCTACACTATGTTGGTGATCGCTGCACAAAAAAGTTCTCCACGTACGCATACGCCACCATTACTCTATGACACAAACATAGGGGTTACACTCGTTATCTAGAGGAATTTCATGAGTCATACAGTCAATAGCCTTTGAGAGGTCACAAAATATCTCAATGTGGGTGATGATCAGTTATTCAGAGCATTTAATATTTGATTAGTGAAAGCATACATAGCATTTTTTGTTGAAAAGCCTTTCTGAAAACCAAATTGACTTTTTGTTAGTACTTCATTGTTACAAATATGTGGTGCTGTTCTTGAATACATACTTGCTCTAAATGTTCACAAATGTAAAATTTTGCGCTTCACAAAATGAAAATAATGTAGTATCCTATGACTAATACCAATGAGTCACTGTTGGGATCAACCAACTCCTACAATTACCTGGGTGTAACATTTTGTAGAGGTATTAATTGGAATGATCACATAGATTCAGTCGTGGATAAAGCAGGTGGCAGACATTGGTTTATTGGTAGAATAAAGAGGATATGCAATCAGTCTGCAAAGGAGATTGTTTACAAATAAACTTGTGCAACCTGTTCTAGAATATTGCTCAAATGAGTGTAACGCATACCAGATAGAACTAACAGGGGATATTTAACATTTACAGAAAAGCACAAAAGGTCACAGGCTTACTTAATCTGTGGAGAGTATCACAGAGATACTGAAGGAACTGAACTGGAAGATTTTTGTAGATAGACATAAACTATCCTGAGAAGAACGACTTTGAATGATTACTCTAGGAATATGTTAAATCCCCTATGTATCATTCTCAAAAGGTTTATAAGGATAAGATTAGAATAATTAGTGATGTGCAGAGGCATCCAAACAATCATTCTTCCCATGCTCCATATGTGAATGGAACAGGAAGAAACCCTAATAACTGGCACAACAGGATGTACCTTCTGCCATGCATGTCATAGTGGTTTGTAAAGTGTAGAGGTAAATGTAGAAGTAGAACTTGTTGTAACTCAGTGATAAACCTCACTGCAGTGGGCAGCTTTTAATGGTCACTTCTCTGATGTTTTCAATCAGTCATGAGGATGCAAATACATGCAGAGCACAACACCAGTAGGGAGTGCCCATTGCAGTTGATTGTGTACATTCGTGGCCTCAGGATTGATTGAAAATGGCAAAGAAGTGACCATTAACAGCTGTCCACTGTAGTAGCCACATTGTGCTACAGAGTTAATTGTACCAATGTTTGTGCAAATTGTAACATCCTGAAGTAATGTCCAAAATGACTTTAAATTCAGAGAATGCATAGAACAGGGTGCAGAGGAATGATTAAGATTGCTCAGAGACAGTACATGAGTGTGCAGCAGTGCCCTCTTTAGTTTACCTAGAAAGGTCAATGCTCTAGTGTTCTCAGGCACTAAACAGTGATCAAATTAATTGTACCTTTGAAATTGAGTGCTAATCAGCCGATGCCTTCTTAAAATCAAAGGACATAACATAAACGTATGATGAGAGTGAGGCGTAAAGGTGTTGACATACCAGCACACCTCAGAATGTGAGAACAACATGAGACAACTGAAATACCATGCCATAACCATAATGGACCATACTATGTTGTCCAGAGACTTAGTTCAATACAGGAGTATTGGAATTGGCATGGATCTGTTTGCATTGGCTGTTTTACACCATTTGCAGTGGGCTGAACTATAAATGCACATGTCATTGAGACAGCTTTCATTTTTTATAACCTGCTTCAGGCAACTCCAAACGTCATATTTCAGCAAGACAGTGCCCATTCACAAGTAACAGTGAATACGACATCTTCCTCAAAGAATTACAAATATTACTGTTACCTTGGTCCAGATGTTTGCTTTGCATGTTGCTCATCAAATATGTTTGGTACGTGATTCATTACCAACTTGTTTGTCATCGTTCTTCAGAAATTATTGTGGATGACTTGTGGGTACACATACAAGTCACATTACTGGAGATTCTTGGGGAACATATCCAAGACCTCTTTTCTCATGCCGTGATGTTTAAAGACTCTGATTACAGCATGTAGGAGTATTATAACATACTAGATTCTCAGAATCAGAAATTAAGAACATTTTTGTAATCTTAGTCATTTGTATTTTGTAATGTTTCTGATATATATTGAAAATTTAATTTCAATCACATTTATCATGCTTGGTGATGCAATTTTGAAACATGTTATTGTAATGCTCTTTACAGAAACTTTTATAATTGTTTCTCTTTGTTTCAGCAAATTGCAATGCATATATAAAGATGCAACTCCTTCCCAAAGAAAAATATAAGTCTGTTGGGAAGATGAAGACTAAGGTGCAGAAAAATACATTATATCCCATATTTGATGAAACATTCAATGTGTAAGTTTTAATTGGGAGAATGATATAACTCATAATCAAAAAATTTTTACTATGTTTTTTAGCCTCAGTATATGTAAGTGGTACAAGAACTGATTTAACTTCTTTGCAGTTGATCATCAGATGGCATCTTAAAAAAGAAAAAAAGGGGGATAGTAAAATATTTGGGACTTAAATTATAAAATCAGAGTAATTTCCATACTCAGCTACACATGCTAAATATGTTACATAGTAGCTCTCCAAAGCAATACCGAACTGGTCAGCAAAAAGCACTCACAAAGAGAATGTATCTCATTGTGATTGTTGGTACTGAAGGCTATAGTTATCTACATAATAGTATGTAGGAAGTAATTTTTAAATAACAAGTACTGCATCAGAATATCTACAGTATAAAATTGATTAATAGAGATATCCTTCTTCAAAAAATTATGAAGTAATTCAGAAGTATGCATATTGGAAAGTGAATGTAAGAATTCCAAGATTCTGAAAGAGATCATTGTAAGATGTGCATGAAATATGGACCATGGACCTTGCCTTTGTGGGGTGGCATATGTGTCTCAATGACACATATGCCATAGGTGCAGCCACATTGAAGGAATGTCTTTGGAAAGAATGGTTGATATATGCTTTCTGACAAGGATTGGCAGCCTATTTAGCAGTTAACAGCACATCTTGGATGATCTACTGAACTGGCCTTGTAACACTAGCTAAATGACCTTGCTATGCTGGTACTCTGATAGGGCTGAAAGCAAGGGGAAATTACAATCATCATTTTCCTCAGAACACACAATTTTATTGTGTGGGTTAATAATGATGACATTCTCTGATGTAGAATATTCCAGGGATAAAATAGTCCCTCATTCGTATCTCCAAGCAGAGACTACTCAGGAGAATGCTATCATCAGAAAACTGTGGGGTCAGAATGTGGAATTTTAGATACCTTAAACATGCAAGAAGGTTAGAGAACCTGAAAAGAGAAAGAGATAGGTTGAAGTTAGATAGTGGTAATTAGTAAAGTGCAATGGGAGGAGGAACAGGAATTTCTGGTCAAGTCAGTCCATTACCACAAAATCAAATAGTAGGAGTAGGTAATAATGAACAACAAAATGGAATGCAGGTTAACTAGAACAAGCAGTATGAATAACAGATTATCATAGCCAAGGTAGATACAAAACCATGACCCACCACAGCAGTACAATTGTATATGCCTACTTACTCCACAGATGGTGAAGATACTGGAAAAATATCTGAGGAGATAAAAGAAATTTGGAGTATTTTGAAGGAAATGAAAATTTAAGTCTTAAGTAACTCAGAATTGAAAAATAACAGAAAGAAAAATAGTAGAAAAAAGGAATGAATGGGAAGCAACTTGATAGAATTCTCCACAATTCACACTTTAATCATTGCTTATAATCAGTTTAAGAGTTGTGAGGAAAGTTTTTATATGAGGGAGAGATCTGGAAACATTGGACAGTTTCAGATGGATAATATTAGTTATGAAATGCAGAGTAAAGTCAGTGAATCTGGAGACATATAAAATCAAAAAGCTGAAAAATCAGATAGTACTGAGAATTTCAAAGAAAGCATTAAGCAATGACTAATTGAAACATGGGAAAGGAATGCAATGCAATAGGAATGGGTATTTTTTATATGAGGAAGAGATCTCTGGACAGTTTCAGATGGATAATATTAGTTATGAAATGCAGAGTAAAGTCAGTGAATCTGGAGATGTATGAAATTAAAACGTTGAAAAATCAGATAGTCTTGAGAATTTCAAAGAAAGCACTAAGCAATGACTAATTGAAACCTGGGAAAGGAATGCAATGCAATAGGAATCGGTATCTTTGAGAGGTTAAATAGTAAAGTTAGTGCAGTAACAACTGGTCAACAAGACAACACCTAGTGGAAATCATAGGATAATACACACAATGTTAAATTTAGTTGATAAGGGAGAAAATATAAAAATATGGCAAATGAAGCAAGCAAAAAGGTATCTAACATTGACCCAAAATTCCATAGGAATCAAAGAAGACAGGCACCCTTCTCCATATGTGGAACAATGTGGTCTCCTTCATAGCAACTGATTTCCAGGAAGTACTTTCAGATATCCTTTTGGGGCCATAATGATAATGACTGCTTTTGTTGTGAATAAAGATGAAAGTGAGACAGGTCTGACCATGCTTTGCTGCAAGCCATGAACTCTTTCATTTGAAACTACTCTGTTTGCTTGTTAGCATGGACAGATTTCTCTCACATGCAAGTGATTACACAAAATGACAAATATATTAGAATATTTTCCATTCATTTTACTGTCTTGGTCCTTACCAGGAATAGCCATTATGGGCACCATGAAAATGTATTATGGTGGGAAATGCCAATATATATTTACATCATATCCAGTATTATTTCATAATCTTACCTAACAGTGGTCACCATATTGATTAATCGCTAATAAGTAAACTTGGCAAATATAAAATTTCACAATAACCTCTCTCTACTGCACTTTCAGTAGCAAATTTTATTCATGAGTGTATACCTTGAAGCACAGCTTGGTCTTCAGGGTTTCAATTAGCTACCATTTCTTTCTTCTTTTTTCCAAACTGTGTGTATGTATACAGGTGGGCTGAGAATGGTCAAGGACTTAGATGTAACAAAAATTATGGGCTTTCCCCAAAAAATAATAACTAAAGGAAATAAAAGTAAATGTTAACCATATTTGCTTTCAGTTACAGTAACCATGATTTTGTGTAATTGACTTTTAATATCTGGTTACTAAAATGTTTGGTTACTTCTGATGACCCATGTTTTGAAAAATATGTTATATCCTTTTCATTGTCAGTGTTAAACAACACAGAGGCATCATCAGTGTAAGTAATTAAATGGGAATTAGAAGGTTGTACAATATTATTTACATACTCAAGAAAAATAAATGATCCCAGTCTTGACCCCTGTGGCATGTCATTCATTACTGATTCAGTCATAGACTGACTGTTGATTTTTCTCTCCCCATTTTGATAATTTATTTGTTTATGGCTTTTTAGGTATGCAGACAGGAGTTCAAAAAATGTGAACATGCTGCTAGAGAAGTGCATGGTTGACCAGCTCAAAAACCTTTGCAAGATATAAAAATATACCCCAGTATATGTTCATCTAGCTTAAAAACTGAATTATTATAAAAACTAATCATAGGAAAGATAGATGTTAGAGTCTGTCTCACTGAAATAATCCTTAGGAAGTGCAGTCCACCCTCCTGCTGGGACCCTTAGAAGGAGGGGTGATATAGGAAACAGAGACTACTCAAAGAAGAGCAGCATGTTTTTTTATGAGTTTGTAATAGAATGTTGTGTAACACAGTGTGCTTTATAGTGTTAAGGTTTTGAGAATGTGAGAATGTAATTTCCTTGAAGAGTCTGTCGACATATCATTTTCTCCTCCATGTATCTCACAAAAAGGCCACAAAGGTAAAATTAGAGAGACTTTACTTAATAAAGAGGCTTACTATCAGTCATTCTTCCAGTTTACTATTAATGATTAGAACAACAAAAGGGGAAGTGACCATAGCAACATGAAGACACTCTGCCAAGCATTGTAAGATAGCTTGTCCAGAGAATAGATACAGGTGTTACCAATTATTTTGTACCGGTTTTTCATGCTCATGCTTCAGTAGGATATCCCAGTTGGTTTGAGAGGTACAGTAAAACAGTACACATTTTTCGAATGTGAAAATATAAGCATGTTGGAAGTCAGTAACAAAAGTGATATAGAAAAGCCTAGTGTCTTCATAATGGTGAAAGAATATTCCTAAAAGTTGGAATTAAACATTCCCATCTACATTTTGCTTTTATGTAATTTTTCAGTAGCTTCTTCTTTTTCAAAACTGTAGAAGTAGGTTAATGTTTACATATACATCTACATACACTGTTCCAAATACAAATAGAGTGGGTGAAAAATGCTTCTACATGAGCCCTGATTTCTCTTATCTTGATGGTCCTTATGTGAGATGTATATTGCTGGCAGTGGAATTGTTCTTCAGTCGGTTGCAAATGCCAGCTCTCTAAACTTTCTCAAGAGTGTTTTGCAAAAAGTATGTCTTCTTCCTTTCAGGGATTCCCATTTGAGTCCACAGAATATTTCTGTAATACTTAGGTGTTGATCAAAACCACTGGTAACAAATCCCTTCAATGTCTTCCTTTTATCCATATAGGTGGGGTCTCAAATACTCAAGCAGTATTGAAGAATGGATAATGTAAGTGTTCTGTATGTGGTCTCCTTTATAGATGAACCAACCATTTGCCTTACCTATAACAAGCCTTACATGCTCCTTCCATGTCATATTGTTTTGCAACTTCAAACCTAGATATTTAATTAAAGTCAGTGTTTAGGCAGCACACTATTGATACTGTATTTGAACATTACAGGAGTAATTGACTGTTCATCTGCATTAGCTTACATTGTTCCCTGTTCTGTACAAGCTGCAATTCATCACACCAAGTACAAATTCTGTCTGAATCATTATGTATCCTCCTACAACATAACATGACAGAAAATTGAATAAAAATGATAAAATATTACAGAAATAACATCTGAAAATACTTATACAATATTTGTTCATGGTTTTTATTTTGCAAACTTGTTAATTATCTCATCACATTCAATAATCTGATCAAGGTTGCTCAAAAAACGTTTTGTGAGTTTTGAGTTTCTGGGGGCCCCTAAGAGGTAAGGCCCTGCACTTGTGCCCTGTTCATTTTCCATTAAATTCACCATAGAATATGGAAGATGCTTCAGTGTAATTTCATGTGTAACATAAATCAGCAAAAATCACAGATAAATGCAACAGAAGTCAGTAAAATTCACAGACATATATTTCTGTCACACTGATAGTGAAGGTCCTTCAAGATTCACTTGAAGTTCTGAAGATGAAACTATGCTTTGAAATGTACAAAGTCTGTGAAAGTATTCTGCCAAGAATACTGAAGTTCTGTGGCAATCAACTGAGATAGTTGTAAATGCTTTTGACAGCATCATGACATTATACAACGTCATAATAATCAATGATGGCGGACAATAAGCAACAAATTGGAAACCTCTCTGCTGAAGAAAATTGGATAAGCAGGTAAATTATTGTGAAGACTCTTTTAGAGATTTTTATGTTGTTAATGGCAAATCAATGAAAGCAGAAGGAAATGTGCAGGATGAAGGCTAATTGCATGGCTAAGAAACATCTTATTTTGTCTCTTGAGACAAAGCTGTTGCTTTGTGTCAATAAATATTAAATCTATTAATTGTTTTGTGGTAGCCCATGATGATTGTGGGCATAATGTTCATTTTCCAGAATATCTTTGTGTCATTATAGCAGAGATATAAAATCTGACTCCATACAATTACAGAATCTACTGAAATATGCTACAAAAAAGGACTGTTGAAACCTCAGATATGGAAGAAAAAGGTGGGATTGCAGAAACTGGATGTGAAACTGTTGCTGAAACTGATGACATTGTATGGAGTTGACATTGTATGGAGATGACATGAAGAGATTGTTTATGATTGATTCTCCAGATAGATGTGCATGAATTAAGAGAGACAATTGGGGCATTGTGGACCATCATAATGTGCTAGGCAAGGAGGATTTAGGAATCTACTGAGAAGTAGGAGAGGAGAGAGGTTTTTGTATCAGCAGTAATGGCAAATGTGGAGTCATACTACTATCTGTCACAAAACTGGGATGGCACAGTGTGAATGAAAGATACATGAAATGAAAAGAGAAATCCAGTGTTGGAACATGTAAGGATTAAGATGAAAATGACTGGAGGGAAGAGTACAGCCAAGTGTCATAGGAACAATTAAAGAGGGTTTTAAGGTAATCCACATTTTATCATTGTCATTAACTGTTGCTCTCTTCCATACATATTCATATGGCGGATACATTTCTTTTTAGTAGGTATTATACTTTGTCTATTTCATACAGACATGTGGCATATGTCGGTAAGCATTGCCCAGTTGAAAAATGGCAAAACGATTGTGTTGCATGAGAATTAATGCATGACGACACAGGATACGTGAGCTGTACCATTGTGTCATCACTAACAGCCGTGACCTGAAGTCCTACCTGAGGTTCTCCTGGAGTAAGATCATTGTGCCTCTCAAAAACATTGGAAGAATGGGACCTCTTCAGGAAGGCACCACACTCAACAATAATGGCTATCTAGGGTCGTGCAGAACTATGATTCATCACTGAAGCCAATGCAGGACATTCATCAGCAGTACATGCTGCCTGTTCATGGTGCCACTCCAAACTCAACCATTTGTTTTGTGGTGTCAACAGCAGCCTAACAATGACATGATAATTCCCTAGTCTGACTGTTGCTAGTCTCTGACCAATGACATACGATAACACAGAAGGTTGCATGGAGCCCGTTACTGGTTCCTGGATGGCAAGTGCAGCTGTGAAGGGGTTTTGATGTTCTTGGTGCAGAATATGGTGATCCTCTGTTGTGGTGGTCAGATATGTTCAGCCAGAATCTTGACAAGCATGTCTGCCCTCATGTTCCATTGAAGTCAAACTTTTTGAGCCACTCTCACACTCCAGTGCCCCACAAATTTAGATATTGCACAATTTGACTACAATGAGGCCCTCTAAAACTCCTATCAGATGCTGATAAAACACTCTCACACAATTACATGGTACCTTCATGTCCTTCACAATGATCCACCAACATCTGACATAGATTATGCCCCTTATATACCATATCAGTCCTAAATGTGAACAACACTAATGCGCTCTGTTGGCCATTCTGTCTGCCACAGAGAATTGCAATTCTAGTCAAAATACCCACCAATGGTGTGTATGTGTATGAAGTTGCACTGAAACCTGATCATATGTTCTGGGAACCTTGCTTTTTGATCAGGCAATATATTCAGTGACAAACTGTCTATTGGCTTCTATCTCAAGTTCTTTGGTGAAAATTTCTTTGATGATTTTTCTTAAGTTTCACAAGCACCACTGGGTGGTATTGTCAAAGCTTCACCCTCCATTGCTGCTAGCTGACTGAAATGGAACTTGCGGCTACAGATCTTATGTATCTGTTGTACCAATGTCTGAGGGCTTCTCCCCATCCTTGCTGCCTGCAACACTCATGCACTGCAGCACAGGAATCCAGGATCCATTCACCATATCAGTTTCTCTTGCTGAAGCTCTTATCACATTTATGGATATTATGGCTTCTCTGAAGAAGTGGTTGTGGTAGTTCTCAACAGCAAGAAATTCTGTGTTGGCAAATTTTATTATGTGATCAGCGCCACATGTGCATGCTCTGCCATGGGTGACTACTCCACCTGTCCCAACCTAAAATATGGTTTATATTCAGTGACCCTGGTGTTATGGATTTCCAATCAATCCAACATAGATTTTCCCACATGTACAGATATATGATACATTTCCAACACTGTAAGTTGGTCCCTTTTGCTCTTTGCAAATCTGCTACACCCTTTGATCTTCTTGGTTGTAATGAGTTTTTATGCCATGTTGGCACAATATACAGCCAGTTTTGTCTGTGACCATGAAATGTATGGCAGAGAAGCCATCCTGACTTTTCTTCTTCCAACATGGCACTTCCCTGAGTGATACATTTTGCAACACTTCTTACGCAAATGGTTGAGTACCCATTACTCCTCAGAATGCTTTTTAGGTGTTGCATTGTCTGAGGCACTGTGGCTGACATAATACTTGTCTTTGAATCATTGAGAGTCATCCCCTTTCTTTCTGGCTTAGCTGATGGTTTGTCAGTTTGTGTCAGTTTTTGATACATGCTGTGTCCCATGTTTTCCCCTTTCCTCATAACCAGCACATCTAGTTGGTCATTTACTACCTCCATAGTAAATTGTATGTGGCATGGAGACTGTTCAGAAGTAAAGGAAGTCACCAAGCCATTCCTAATTACAACCCCATACAACAAAGTTGTCACTAATGTGCCTGTACCACACCTTATGTTTACAAGATTCGAAGTCCAGAGCATGTCTTTCAAAACGTTACTTGAAGAAATTGGCCCACTGGACTGAGTGGATTACCCATGGTGACACCTTCCAACTGTTTATAGAAATCAACATTCCAAATGAAATAGCTTGTGGTAAGACGTTCATGAAAGACCCTGGTGATGTCATCCAGGAAAAGGGAATTCATAGTCTCCATGGAATCACTGAATGCCACTTTTGTAAACAAAGAAACAATGTCAAAGCTGGCCAAACATTGCTTGGTCCAATTTGACTTTCTTCAGTTTCTCAGTGAAATGTCCCAAATTCTTTATGTATGTGTCAGTATTTCTTATGTGTAGTTGAAGTAGAGAGGTCTAGTGTTCCACCAATTTATACATCAGTGAGTCAGGAGTTTTTATCATCCGTCTTAATGCAACATAATCCATACAGCCAAGATAATATGACTTCTGTGACATACAGCATTCTATATAGGTCTGCCAAGAGAGAAGCCACCTTGATTAATTGAGTCATATACCCTGTGATCTGCTGCATTGGATCTATGCCTTCAGTACATTGTCGAATCTAATAGGTCCCAAATCTTTTCCTCATAATCTTTGGTCTTCATTTTAAGTAACATTTTCTTGGCAGGCACTACTAATGTATCCTTGTAGCTGTTAAGGCTCATGATAGCTTGCAACACTTCTTTTTTAAGGTTTAAAGCTGGTAGTTTTGCTCAACACAATACCCTGACTGTTTCATATAACGTTTTCTCAGATTTTTCACAAGGAATGACCTGGACGGCCACTTTGATATTAGCAATGATTTTCTCAATAGGTAAAGTTCTGGGGACAATACCAAAATTCCCTCCATTTTGAGGAACAGACAGTCCCTCTGATGTCAGTGGTCATTCACTGAGGTTGACCACTGTGTGTGATATGATTCAGATTCAGATTCTTTATTAGTCATTCAGCATTGTTACATGCAATAGACTTCGTCAGTTCACTTAATCTATTAATTTTACAAAAAAAAATTTTACATATTTAAGTTGATATTGGGCATTTCTAAAAATTCTTCTAATGAATAGAATGGATTAGTTAACAAGAAGTTATGAACATTGTCTTTAAATAATTTGTCAGGCTTGATTGACCCATTTTTAGACAATTTGTTATATATTTTAATTGCCATATACTTATGACTATTGTTAGTTTTAGCTAATCTATTTTGTGGCAACAGCAGAGAAGTACACGTTCTTGTATAGTAGCCATGTCTTTCATTTGTTACACTTAAATTAGGTAGTTCAGCAAGTATGTAGTTAACACTGTCAAGAATATATAAATTAATTACTGTTAAAATTCTATATTTAGTGAACAATGGTTTACAATGTGTTCTATTATCTACCTTAGCCATTACTCTGATTGCTTTCTTCTGGATCACCATAATTTCATTTATTTTTCTGCTGTTTCCCCAGAGTATTAACCCATACCTTAAAACAGATTGAAAAAAGGCAAAGTACGCTGTCCTTACGTACTCAAATGTCACACAACACATCAGTCTCTTCAACAAATGTATAACTCTTGACAACCTAACCACTATGTGATCAACATGAGAGCTCCATGTTAGACTGTTGTCAAGTACAATACCTAAAAACTTTGGCTTTTGTTTTTCTATTTTTGTAGTCTTTGATAGACTGAACCACATATTCTGGGTCTTTTCTTCATTTAATAGCAGACCATTGGCATTAAACCATGATGTTGCATTTTCTTTTGCCAATTTCATATCACTTACAAGGTTATCAAGTACATGGTTTACAGATAGAAAAGTTGTGTCATCTGCATACATATATGCCTTTACATCTATATTTCCTGGTAAGTCATTTATGTGTACAAGGAAAAGAAGGGGTCCCAATTTAGATCCCTGTGGCACTCCATGTTGAACCTCGAGTATGTTTGACAGATGACTTCCTGAACTCACCACCTGGTTCCTTTTATTGAGGTATGATTTGATGAGTTTTAAACTTTTATCACATATTCCATAGTACTCAAGTTTAGAGAGCAGAAGTGAGTGGTCAACACAGTCAAAAGCTTTGCTCAGATCACATAAGGTTACCTGTGCGTGCCCATGGTCCTCAAATGCTCTTAGAATGTTTCTGACTAAGAGCTCTATGGCATGTATAGCTGACCTTCCTTTTCTGTAACCAAACTGTGATGCACTTAACATACCATTTAGTTCTAGGTACTCATACATCTGCTTATATATTATGCCTTCAAAGACTTTTCCTAGTACTGGAATTAGTGCAATTGGTCTGTAGTTTGCAGGATCTGATTTGACACCCTTCTTAAAGACTGGAGTTACTTTGGATAGTTTGAGAGGATCAGGAAAAAACCCTTCTATGAGACACTGGTTTATAGAATATGTTAGTGGTGCTGCAATGTAATGTATGATTTCTTTCAATAGATTGTTTGACATATTAAAAATATCTGTACTGTATGAATTTTTCATTTCTTTGACTATTTTAAGAACTTCATGTTGGCATACCTCTTTGAAGTGTTTTAATGATGATCTGGCCCTATTATGATTTAGGTTTGCTCTCTTCAGATAATCTATACATGTTACATTGGGTTTACCGATCAGCTTTTTCATATCATCAGCACAGCTTACAAAATATTTATTGAATGTATCTGCTGGTATTGGGACTGTCTTGTTGAAGTTTCTGACTTCACCTTTAACAGTATTAATTACTGACCAGGCTGCTTTGCATTGGTTTTTACTATTTTTTATGTAATTTGTGTTGTATCTTAGTTTCGCTAATTGCAACTCTTTCTTATACAGTTTCTTAGTGATTTTTTCGAGATCCTTAATTTCATTAGAACTGTTTACTTTGGCAAGGTGCTTCAACAGCAGTAGCTAATTTTTTAGATTCTCCAGTTCTTTGGTGTACCAAAATTTACCTTTTCTTGTTTTATGGCATTTCTTTTGAAGAAGATGGGCTTTTAAAATACCTGTTAAGTAATTGTGGAATGTTTCATAAACTGTTTGGGCACTGGAATCAAAGTTTTGAAATAATTTGTCCCAGTTTGTTATGCTCAACTGGTGTGTTAGTTTTATGAGATTGTGTTTTGTTAATATTAAGGTATTAGATTTTGTTAACTTTTGTCCAGCCTTGCTCTCATCCCCTTTTATAAAATGTCTTAACTTTACTGTTAACATGGAGTGGTCTGAGAAAACAAACTCCTTTACCTTGGTGGAGTACATATCACGAGCACAGTTGACAAAAGCATTATCCAAGCACGCTTGTAGTCTTGTTGGTTCTGAATTTACATGATGGAAGTTGTGTTGCCTTAGCATATTCAGTAACTTATTTACACTGGGTTTGTTACATGTTATATCAAAGCTTGAATTAAAGTCTCCCCCAATTACAGTTACATACTGTTTCCATTTCGTTATGTAGCAGAGTACACTGTCTAAATTATCTAAAAAAGTTTTATCATCTGAGTCAGGGGAATGGTAGATACATACTATGATAAGTTTCATTATATCACTTATGATCCCGGTAATTTCAAAGTCTTTCTCTACACATGCCCAACTAAGATCTAGTTCTCTACACTCTATTTCATTTGAAACATAGATAACAGTACCACCATTACGGTACTGAGATCTGCAAAAACTGTTTCCATATTTATAACCTTCTGGTACATAGTATTGTATTTGTTCTGGTTTAAGCCAATGTTCTGATAGACATAAGAAAGAATACTTATTCTGTGGCAATGACTCATCCAGAATTTCAACTTTATTTTCAAGACCCTGAATGTTTAAAAATAGGATGTTGTTGTGGCTTATCTGTGAGTTAGCAGGCTGGTTTTTCACATTTTTATTTTCTTCTTGGCTTGAGACCATAAAAAATTATCACTGAATGACACAGATGTATTTTTCCTTTGGCTCCTCCTTAAGCATTGCTGTGTTGCTGCTCCAGTCGTTGTTGGTTCTGTTACTGCTGCTGCTTCTGCTGATAATGATGGTGCTGCTGCTGTTTCACTTATTTCTGGTGTTTGTTGTTCCATAACTGCTGTGCCTTTCTGTGAATTATTAACATTTGGAGTGTTCACTTGCATTAATAAAATTTCACATTTGTCTTGGAGAGGTGTAGCTTCACTGATAGCAGATTTCACATTGGATTCTACAGGATACACACACTTCCTGTCCATGAGAGGTATGACTTTTCTATCATCACACTGCACATTTGAGATTTTATTTACAAGTTCTAAAATTTTGGTTACTATTACGTTTTTTCCAAGTACATTTAGATGGGAACCATGTGTTGTGTGAAATCTTTTCCCTAAATTGCTGATGTTCACAAATGTTACATTTTCAAACCGCTTGCAAATATTTTGCATCTCTTTATTTGCTGTTTCAATTTCTTTATTTACACAGGACCATTCTATCAAGTCGTAACGGTGTGGCACTGAAAAAACAATAACATTTGTTCCTCTCAGCTCAAACAGTTTTCTTTTTAGCGAGATTAAGAGATCGTTTTTTTCGTTCCTAGCTATATCATTTGATCCCGCCAGGAAGATGGAAAAGTCCTTTTTGCTCAATGAGGAAATTTTTTCTTGACTCATTGACGTAGCAGCACTGAATTTTGCTCCTGGTTTTATTGTACAGTTAAAACTAAAATTCTGACTACTTGCACGCTGAAATTCAGCGGCTGTATTTCGTCCTTGGCTGTCGGCATACAGTTCAATTTTACCGGTACTTGCTGTTCCAAGATTCCCTGTTTCCTGCCTATCTTTGCAGTAAGCGAAGTCTTGTTTGGCTCTATTTATTGTGTCTTTTTTGCTAACACATGTCGATATTGTCTCAGTAGAGCAGCTTAGCGGTGGAAGATTTTTCGTGAGCACTTTCGCATATGATCTTTTACTTAACTGCTGCTGTATACCATGTTTTACCTTATTCACAAAGTCATTTGGTTTTCCACATGGTACACTCGCACTGTTAACTTCACTTTCACAATCCGTAGTCGAAAGAGCTTGAAAGTAATTTTCGTTCACTATATTTATGTTTCTTTCACCGTTTTCTGTATCTTGTATTATCTGTTTGCGTCTTTTGTACTTCACTTACGTCCAATTCTCCAACATATTCGTACTTTCATGGCGCGAGTTTTTCATGTTCAGTTCACTGTTTTCTTCTTTAAGTTTCTTGATATCCATCTTCAAGGAACTGATAATAAATTGTAAACTTGACACCCGTTCGCTGAGCTTTGTAATTTCATCCTTACAACTGTCACAATTTTTCTTTTTCACGGCAAAATTCACACTTTTTCTCGGACACGCACAACGAATTTTTACACTAGCTGCCATCTTGTACACTAAAGGAATCAATTTGCAAATCTTGCAAATTTTTTCTTCTGTTGCTTGATGCTACAGTCAAGTTTGTTCTGCATGCTCTTGTGAGTGAAGCTGTCAACCATATCCTAGTTGTCTCAGTTCATGCTGCCACTTATTTGATATAAACTGTCCAAAAGTAGCTCATCTGTTCTTGCCAAATCTCTCCGTGTTGTATGAATTCACTCACGAAGGAAAGCTCGTACATATGATGTGTCTGTGTGGTGTAACAAATCTTTCCATGTCTCTTAAGATTGTTAATGAATTTTCTTATGGCTATCAGACTCAAGTTAGACAGCTTTACTGAGAGAACGTGCTTAATTACAAAATAAACCTGACATGTGACTAATACGAAGGTGTGTCTTTTATATTTTTCAAATATTAAAGTTATTCAGTTGAAAAAGTCACTTTGAAATAATAACAGTGCATGTCAAATTACTTTTTTATTGTCCCTTTAGCATGTAACACACTTCCCAAGCAATGCATAAACTCATCCAATTGTGTGGCAGTAGTGAAGCTTGCTTCACAGTCATAATGAATTGTTACATTGCATTTCCATATTAATTAAACATGTTACAATGGGTCACAAAAGACTTTTCATTTGTGTTCTACCATCAGTATGTTTCTCCATGAAAGTTGCATATTCATGAACATGGTACTGTTTCAACCATAAATCTCAAATTTAGTCCCGTACGCTTTCCTGCAAAATAACTGAATTATTCACTTTTCTCTTACAAACTGATATAACACATTTAACTCTTAATTATGCTTTCTAGAAAATTCTTCATACTACTTATCTGAGACAAAGCTGTGCATAATTGTTCCATACTGAAGCCCCACGATGACTCACTGCACATTAACTTGGCCCATGGCCAGTACTACTGCAGCATTCTTGATGTTGTATTGCAAGACAATGCTTCCTCCAGAGAAAAGGCTTGATCAGCTTCAAAAATTCCAGAAGCCAACAATAAGTAAGGAGTACAATATTGCTGCATCAAAGACTGGGTGTTATGGGCACAGGATGCATGAAAAACAGTGGTATTACAATATTATCAGTTCTCATACAATTCAAAAATTGTGTACCTCTTTTTTTCTACTTCTTGACTGTACTAGTACATGAACTTTATCTCTTTCAGGCATATTTTCATAACCTCAGCCTTTATGATACTTCAGTTGTCTTTTGTGTACACACATTGATCTGTCTATGCAAAAGGAATATTATTATACAGATTGTACATAACTAAAGTTCAGCAATGTAGGAATGGACAGATTGGAACTTCCTGTAAAGAAGACATGTCATGTTTTAGACAGGCACAACGTTCCATTTTCAAAATGCTTTAGAAAGAGAATGACTGCTCAGAATGATGTCAAATTTGAACAGTGTATTATTATTCAGGGCGCAACATCATGGAAAAAGATATGAAAATTTTACCAGTAGATTGCACCATGTCTTAATGTAAATGAATTGCAGTATGAGGGCTATGGCTTGACTTTCTCATCACACCACCCATACTGTTCAATACTGAATATGCATGACTGCACAAGTTCAGCAGTCAACATTTGTGGTACTGTGGTACTGTTAGTTAGGAAAGCCCATCCACCATGGTAAAGTTGTATCACATCAGATGGAAAAATAGGTTTTTGGTTGTCATGAGGCCAAACATTGCATAAAAAGCAAAATGACATTGGTTTTTAATTGTCCTGGGGCCAAAAACTGCATAAAAAGCAAAATGGTAACAGTTTCTAATTGTTGTGAGACTGGTGCAAGACTTCTTCAATATGCTGTCCACCATTTTCTGCCACAAGCTGAAACTAAGAAACAGCATGTTCCACAGCAGATGGGAATATCTCGAGGCCATGTTCAGAATGTGTTACACAATGCATGCCTTTAGTTCAGCTACTTTTATTGTTGTAGTACTGAACACAACATCTTTCAGATAACCCCACTGTCAGAAGTCACACAGATTAAGATCAGGTGATGTTGATGGCCAGGATGCAGAGAAATGATGGCTGATAATTCTAGAACTTTTGAAATGCCTCTGTAGCAACTGCTTTACTGGCTGTGGAACATGCAGACGTATGTCATCTTGCATAAAAATGATCCTATGCACACATTCATGCTTTTGAGCAGTTGGAATGACATTGCTGCATGAAAGATTCATAACACTTACCGGTGATGACACAGGTAACAGGACCTGCAGGACTCATCTCCTGAAAGAAATACAGCCCTATGATAAATGGTGTCCTCAACTTGCACCACACAGCTGCATTTACAGAAAGGAGTGGTACCAGTTGATGTGTGTGTGTGTGTGTGTGTGTGTGTGTGTGTGTGTGTGTGTGTGTGTGTGTGTGTATGTGTGTGTGTGTGTGTGGATTTTCTGTTGCCCATATTCCACAATTCTAGACATTAACATGCCCTTGGAGATGGAAATGGGCTTCATCTGTCCACAGAACATTCCATCACCATTGATTGTACATTTCCATATAGGCAAGAAATTCCTGAGTGAACATTTGTCCATCAAGCAGGTCAGTGGAAAACAACTCCTAAACATGGGTAACTTTGTATGGAAAGTGATGCAGGATATTTCATAGGATGTTATGCCCCTTGACCGCAGGCACATCCAACATTTGGGCAGTTCCCTGTGCACTGCATTTTTGCACACCATTGCTTGACACCTCCTACAGTGTTGTGGCCACATCTTTGACAGATGTCATATCAACCGCTTTCCTCCCTCTGCCACATTACACTTCACAAGAATTGTCTTTCTTAACTTTTTAATCTTTTCTCCAGATGCTTAGCAGGTACTGAACATTTTGTAACCTCTTCTCAAACCTTTGAGCATCCAGAAATTCTGCAGGGCTACTGGTGCACAGCCACCATTCTCATAAAAGAGCTTTACTAGCAGTGCATGATCCTTCATGGAGACAGTCATGTTACTGCCTCAGACAGAAACTGAGGAACAGCCATATGCTGCATTTTGTTGGTTGCATATTCTGACACATAATGCACCCTCTATTGGTCAAATTTTCATTAATTTTTTCCCATGATGTTTCCCTCTGTATCAATAATATGCTATTCATATTTGACATCACTCTAAGCAGTGGTTCTCTTTCTACAGCATTTTGAAAATGGAACTGTAATTATGGACACCCTGTATCTATAACTGCTGCTCAGTACATAGAAGAAATTAAAAGAATGTAAACTTCCATTAAACTAGAACCTAGTTAGTTGCAAACTCTTTCCCTAACATGGTACAGCATCTTAAAAATTTATACATGTACAGCAAACAACATGTCCTCAAGTTGAAGTACATTAACTACCATGACATAAAAAAATTGATAAAAATTTATTTATGTTGGGGTAATGTAAGACAGCCAGAAAAATTTGTATTAAAAAATTTGAAAAAATAAGTTTCTAATATAAGAAAATACAAGATTTTGATTAGTTACCTGCAACAAAAACCTTTTACTTGTACTTTTCTGTGCAACAGTTTGAACAGTGTCCACACTCGCTGATAGGTGGCTGTAGCAGCTGATTTTAACACTTCATTTCTGCTGATAATCCAAATTGAGCATGACAGGCATTAATAGTTGCTTCATGGCAGGAGGCAATAGCTGTTGTTTTTGGTTGCTGGCAGCTGGTCAGCAACCAGCAGCTGCAAGAGCAGGCAGCGAAAAGTGAATGGCATGAATGCAAGCCCTACTGCACTGTTCATGCTCTGTAGAGGCAGTAGAGGCTGGGATGCCACTGGACTCTGATGCCAGAAAAACGCAAGCACGCTAACAAATAGTATGAGTCAGCATTCGTACACCGACAAAAATTGATTATGCGTAGGGCATAACATTCCTACTTTGTAAGTGCCACAATTGTAAAATGCTATAAGAAGAAAAATTCTGCAGACAGCCTACACTGCTGCTAGCATTAATAAAAATGATCCAAAATACTAAATAACTCACTTTTCATAAACATCTGACACTCCTGCAATTTGTGAGTACCATTCAGTCTTCTTGCAGGCCTACAACATGCACAGTGCATCATTGCAAACCTCTTCTCCCTCTTTTTGCATCTTCTCTTCCATGTTTACATCCTTGTAAACAAACAAAGAAGAATACACTACTTCAGCTCTGCCTATTTGACTTCACAACATGTATGCATGCATGGTTGACCTTGGCCATTCTCTCCTCTCTTTCCATTCCTTTCTATGTTTCTGTCTATAAACTGGCAAGCCATAGTTTTCTCACATATATTTGCAGTGGTAATTGTCTCTTCTCTTGTTCCCTTCAGTTGCATTTCCTCTTGACATATTCTCTATCCCATTTTCTGTGAATCTTCTTCACACCCGGTCTACAGTTTCAGTTGGTGGAAGATCATGAATTTCAAGCTGTAGCCATAGGGTTGCCCTGCATACAATATTATTTTCCTTAAAACTTACTTCAAAATACAGAGGCCTTCCTAATTTCTTTTGCCAAAATACTGAATATGATTGCTTCTTGCTTCCCAAACAACATACTTTCAAAGTTTCTTCTGACGATCTAATGAACTCTGACATTTCTCTCAAAATCTTGTTTTTGTTTTGTAACAGTCTGCTTCAGCTCTTCTGCAATAATATTCTTCATGTCCTCTGTATGAGTATCCCTTTTTAAAGTACATTCCTTATCCACTGAAGTCATTTGAATTCATACCAAAGATTTTAGCATTCAGTTAAGTATTATCACTGTCTGTGCATGTACTAGTTGTTTTGTCATTTGAGATTGCAGTATCAGTCATTCTGTATGACAAACTGAGGTCAAAACCAGATATCTCAATTATAAAACCCTTGTCTGATGTTACTTCCACCTGCAACTCTATTGTTAATGAACATTTCATAAGAATAATAGGTGCTTTTTGCATTTCATTTCATACGTCTGCATTTTTCTCTTCTTGTCTCTCCTCACATATCTTTGCCATTTCCTCTCAACCCTCCTTCAATGCAGATTTCATTTCATTCACAATTTTCTCTTGGTTTTCCTGAAACTCTGATTTAAGTTCCTCCTTTTATTCCTTCATTAATTCCTTTGCAATTTCTTTTTGACTTTCTTTTAATTCTTTTGCAAATTTGTCTTGACTTTCCATAAATGAATTGGCATCCTCTCTAGATTTCTTTCTGGGTTCTTGAGTTTTCTTTTGTGTTTTCTTCTATTGTGTTTAACAGTGCTGCTGTATCTAACTGACTGATAACTAGGAGCAACTGATGCTCAGTTTTACTACTAGTCAGGATTCACTTTCTCTCTTCCTGTTTTTGTATCTGAGGAACTGATATTTTGCTCTTGCTTAATTCCACCACTAGCTCCATGTCTCCTTTACTCACATCTTCAAAATAAGAATCTTTGAACCCTGTATTATCACACTCAATCTCCCTCTTTATCAAGCTGATTTTCCACAATCTTATCTGCTGGTTTGCTCCTTTTCCAATGACATTTTTACACTTAAGAGTCAAAAGCACAAAACACAAGCCTAACTAACTTTCTGCACACAAGATTCATCACACAGTAAATGATTCTAAAGTTTTGCCTTGAGCTGTAATTTCAAACCATTCAGAATTGCCATTATTGCAGCACTTCCAATTTTTGCTGTGTCTGTTGGTTGTTGTGTTGTGGTTTGATGCTGAAAACTGCACAACTACCTTGTGGAGATGGTCATCTCAAACCACTTCAATTGAAGAAGCTGAATATTCTTCTCATCTCAAACCACTGCAATCTGAGATGGTACAGATTCTGTTTTACCTGCAATTCTATTGGTGATGAACCACTCTTGTCACTCTCTCCACTTGCAGACACACCGCTTTATTGTTCAATACTCATTATTCCATACCACCTCCCCATTCTTCACCAAAAAAGCAATTGTCTAAAGTGATAAAATGCAAACTACATCCTGCCATAATTGTCAGATGTAATACATTTACCTTTGTCATCAGATGTGAGTTTGGCGGCTTTATTGAGAGACTATGCTTTGTCACAAAATAAATCTGACCTTGTGCCTAATCCAAACACATGTGTCTTGTATGTTTTAAATATTAAAGTTATTCAGTTGAAAAAATGGAAAATGTCACTTTGAAATAATAACAGTACGAGTCAGATAATTTTGTTTTGTTATCTCTTTAGCATGTTTCAAATTTTCCTAACAGTTCCTCAACTCATCCAGTCATGTGTAAACAGTTAAGCTCATTTCACATTCATACTGAAGTAACAGTTGCTACAATGTGTTTCCACACAAATAAAACCAGTAATCACTGATCACAGAGCCTTTTTCATTTATGTTCTAATGTCAATAGATTCTTCCATGAAAGTTACTGATTCATGAACATGATACAGTTTCAGCCAGAAATCTCAAAACTAATCCCATCTGTCTTCCCATCAAATAACTGGATTGCTCAAACACTTTTCTCCTAGTAACTGATGTAATAATTTCAAGTCTTAATTATACTTTCTAGAAAATTCGTCATACTGTTTATCCATGACATGACTGTACATGACCACTCTGTGCTGAAGCCAACAGTGGCTAATACTTCATCCACAGAACAGGTGCATTCACATTCAAAATTTTGAGAAGCCAGCAATAAATGAGGAGTACAAAATTGCTGTGTCATAATATCAAAGACAGCAGTATTCCTTATAGTGGTGGTGATTAGGAACTTTGGTGTGGCACCACAACAGAAAAAAAGGGGCAACATGCACTGAGATGACTGGCATAAGATAGACAGCATCACTCACAAGAGCATGCAAAATGAACTCAACTGCTGCACAGAGCAACAGAAGAAATAGTTCGCAAGATGTGGGAAGCAGATTGACATGTCATTTCCTGGCCTGTCATGCATAAGAGTCAACCTCAGTGAATGGTCATTGACATCAGAGGAACAGACTATCCTTCAAAATAGAGTGAATTTTGCTGTCATCCACAGAACTGTACCTATGAAGGATGTGATTGCTAACACAGAAGTGGCAATCTGGACCCTTCCTTGTGAAAAAGTGAGGAAATATCCCCTGTAACTGCCAGGGTATTGTGCCAAGCAAACCATCAGACTACAACCTGCAAAAACAAGAGTTCAAACTATCAAGAACTTTAACACTGCAAGAATATTTTAGTACTGTCTGCTGACAAGGTAAATGTGACCATTTTAATGGAGACTGAAGATTATTATCAGAAGGATTGGGACCTATTTGACCCAATGACCTGGTGAAAGCTATGCAAAGATATGAGCAATGGATTACATGGAAATAAAACAGTTAATCAAGGAATATTCTCTCTCAGGGGATCTACAGGAGTGTCTTCACATCACAGAGGTTCTGCCTCCTTGGCTGTATGGATTACCAAGAATCCACAAAGATAATATTCCACTAAGACCAATCATAAGCACTCATGGCTCACTGACATGTTGTTGTTGTTGTTGTTGTGGTCTTCAGTCCTGAGACTGGTTTGATGCAGCTCTCCATGCTACTCTATCCTGTGCAAGCTGCTTCATCTCCCAGTACCTACTGCAACCTACATCCTTCTGAATCTGCTTAGTGTATTCATCTCTTGGTCTCCCTCTACGATTTTTACCCTCCACACGGCCCTCCAATACTAAACTGGTGATCCCTTGATGCCTCAGAACATGTCCTACCAAGTGATCCCTTCTTCTGGTCAAGTTGTGCCACAAACTTCTCTTCTCCCCAATCCTATTCAATACTTCCTCATTAGTTACGTGATCTACCCATCTAATCTTCAGCATTCTTCTGTAGCACCATATTTCAAAAGCTTCTATTCTCTTCTTGTCCAAACTATTTATTGTCCATGTTTCACTTCCATACATGGCTACACTCCATACAAATACTTTCAGAAACGACTTCCTGACACTTAGATCTATACTCGATGTTAACAAATTTCTCTTCTTCAGAAACACTGTCCTTGCCATTGCCAGTCTACATTTTATATCCTCTCTACTTCGACCATCATCAGTTATTTTGCTCCCCAAATAGCAAAACTCCTTTACTACTTTAAGTGTCTCATTTCCTAATATAATTCCCTCAGCATCACCCGACTTAATTCGATTACATTCCATTATCCTCGTTTTGCTTTTGTTGATGTTCATCTTATATCCTCCTTTCAAGACACTGTCCATTCCATTCAGCTGCTCTTCCAAGTCCTTTGCTGTCCTCTGTCAGAATTACAATGTCGTCAGCGAACCTCAAAGTTTTTATTTCTTCTCCATGGATTTTAATACCTACTCCGAATTTTTCTTTTGTTTCCTTTAATGCTTGCTCAATATACAGACTGAATAACATCTGGGAGAGGCTACAACCCTATCTTACTCCCTTCCCAACCACTGCTTCCCTTTCATGTCCCTCGACTCTTATAACTGCCATCTGGTTTCTGTACAAATTGTAAATAGCCTTTTGCTCCCAGTATTTTACCCCTGCCACCTTTAGAATTTGAAAGAGAGTATTTCAGTCAACATTGTCAAAAGGTTTCTCTAAGTCTACAAATGCTAGAAACGTACGTTTGCCTTTCCTTGATCTTTCTTCTAAGGTAAGTCGTAAGGTCAGTATTGCCTCATGTGTTCCAGTATTTCTACGGAATCCAAACTGATCTTCCCTGAGGTCAGCTTCTCCTAGTTTTTCCATTCATCTGTAAAGAATTCATGTTAGTATTTTGCAGCTGTGGCTTATTAAACTGATTGTTCGGTAATGTTCACATCTGTCAACACCTGCTTTCTTTGGGATTGGAATTATTATATTCTTCTTGAAGTCTGAGGGTATTTCGCCTGTTTCATACATCTTGCTCACCAGATGGTAGAGTTTAGTCAGGACTGGCTCTCCCAAGGCCGTCAGTAGTTCCAACGGAATGTTGTCTACTCCGGGGGCCTTGTTTCGACTCAGGTCTTTCAGTGCTCTGTCAAACTCTTCACGCAGTATCGTATCTCCCATTTCATCTTCATCTACATCCTCTTCCATTTCCATAATATTGTCCTCAAGTACATTGCTCTTGTATAGACCCTCTATATACTCCTTCCACCTTTCTGCTTTCCCTTCTTTGCTTAGAACTGGGTTTCCATCTGAGCTCTTGATGTTCATACAAGTGGTTCTCTTATCTCCAAAGGTCTCTTTAATTTTCCTGTAGGCTCAAAACAGTTCAAATGGCTCTGAGCACTATGGGACTTAACATCTGTGGTCATCAGTCCCCTAGAACTTAGAACTACTTAAACCTAACTAACCTAAGGACATCACACACATCCATGCCCGAGGCAGGATTCGAACCTGCGACCATAGCAGTCGCGCGGTTCCGGACTGTGCACCTAGTGTCCTGTAGGCAGTATCTATCTTACCCCTAGTGAGATAAGCCTCTACATCCTTACATTTGTGCTCTAGCCATCCCTGCTTAGCCATTTTGCACTTCCTGTCGATCTCATTTTTGAGACGTTTGTACTCCTTTTTGCCTGCTTCATTTACTGCATTTTTATATTTTCTCCTTTCATCAATTAAATTCAATATTTCTTCTGTTACCCAAGGATTTCTACTAGCCCTCATCTCACTGACATATAAACTAGAAAAACATTTGGCCTCTGCTTCAGCCACATGTGGGAAAGACTGATACATATGTAAAGGACACTCAACATTTCATTGAAGCTGATGAAACTGCAACTGGAGCAAACGACATCTTGGTTAAGTTTGATGCTGTTTCTGTGTGTACAAAAGTGCCACTCATTTATATTCCACAGAGTATTGCTTCCATTTTCTTTCATGACATAACCAAGTTCTTTCATGCATGTCTTACTGTGAGCTATTTCATGTGGAATGCCAATTTCTATGAACAGCCGGAAGGCATCACCGTGGTCAATCCACTCAGTCCAGTGGTGGCCATGTTCTTCATGTACCATTTCAAAACACAGGCACAGGCACTAGACTTAGAACATTGTAAACCTAAGGTGTAGCACAGACAGATTAATGACACTTTTGTTGTGTGAAGCCTTGGTAAGAAACAGCTCACTGAATTCCTTAGACATCTGATCTGCCTCCAAGCCAACACAGAATTTACTATGGAGGTAGAAAAAGACCAACAGCTACCCTTTTTAGATATTCTGGTTATGGGAAATGGGGAGAACCTGGGATACAGCATCTATTGAAAACTGACACACAGGGACCAATACCCACACAGATTGGCAAGCCATTGCCCAAGCCAGCAAAGAGAGATAATTAATAAGTTCATAATGCATGCAAGACAAATGTATGAGCCACAGTACCTCGGATGTGAGATGCAACACTTTGAAACCATTCTGAGGAGTAATAGGTACTCAACGAGTTGCATAAAAAGCATCACAAAATCTGACACTCAGCAAAGTGATGCATTGGGAGAAGCAGTGTCAGGTGTGGCCTTTCTGCCACACATCCCTAGAATGATGGACAGATTCAGTCCTATATTGTTTAAATATGACATAAATACTATTTAAAAAGTGGTCAATAAGGTGACAGATTGTCTCAGATCAGTAAAGCACAAAAGGAACTAACTTACAATGTTGGGAATATACTGTGTATCCTGTACACAAAGGAAAGTCTGTGTTAGAAGCAGCTGGACAATCCATCAACACTAGGATCACTGAATGTAAATGGTATTTGAGATTGGGGAATGTGGAGAAACCAACCTTGGATGGGCACACACTGTGTGAGACCGACCACATAATAAAAGTTTCCAGAACGGGATTTGCCCTTGAATATTGGCATGACAGGTACAAGAATTCGAGAATCAAGGAATTTGAGAATTTTATTCACCATAGATCATTTTACAATGACATTGGCTTTGCCATACAGGATGTAGTAGTAGAAACATAATAACAAAATAAACTAACTTCATTACACTATAGTATATATTTAAAGCATGGCAGTGTAACAGATTACATCACAATAATTTCTAAAAGTTAATGCAATAAGCTATACTATAATATACTATAGTGTAGTAAAGTATACCTTGTACATAGTGTATTGTATACACAATGTAATTACACACAACTTAACCAAAGCATACAACAATATGTTTAACTACAAAAAACTTTGAAATGCGAATATGCTCCTCAGAAATCTCAAAGAAATCTTTAATGTCATAAAATCGATGATCTGACAGCCAGAAGTACCAACTAATTTTTAAAAAATTTATATCCATAGAATTGGCAGTTTATTGACCATTTTGAATGAGTTTACTTTGTGGGAATTTCCTGTTCTTGCTAATATTTCAGAATTCATTGCCAGAGGGGAAATACATGAACATAACACCAGAGCTAAGGGTAATTTAGACGCACCATTATGTCTAAATTACCCTTAGCTCTGGTGTTATGTTCATGTATTTCCCCTCTGGCAATGAACTCTGAAATATTATTTTTAATATAGAGTACAGACACATAAATGTATAAATTTATAATTGTGAGTATTCTGAGCCTGGAAAAAAAAGAGGATGACAGTGCTCCCTATGACCTCTTTTGCATATTATGTGTAAGACTTTTTTTGTAATTTCAAAATGTTCTTGATGTGAGGGGAGTGCACCCATATAATCAGACCATACAAAATATGTGACTGTAATAGCCCAAAGTATGTCACTCTAAGGCACTCCAAGCTCACTACCTCCCCTTAGTTTCAAGTAAGATATGTCACCCGAGATTTTTTTTCACATATGTGATTGGCATATTCTTCTCAATAGAGTTTTGAGTCTTTCTGTTCCTTATGCAGTAATAGTAATTTCCTGGGAATATTTTTTAAAAGTGGAATGTCTGTCACTAAACATATTGTGTGTATGAGAGCTCATCTATATTTTTCTTTTTTTCTTTTCCAGTGATCTCACAACAGAACAATGCAATTTCAATAATGCAGTCATTAGGTTCACTCTAAAAAAGCAGTAGCATATTTACAATGAGTGGAACTTTCTTGGGTGAGACATTTGTCCTGCTCTCTCAAATACCATCTCTCAGTGAATACCCACAGATAACCGTGCCGCAGCAGCTTTTAAGATTAACGCGGCCAATATCAACTGGTACAGTATTGTTTTACCATTGCTGTTTAAGCAAATTCTTCATATTCTTGGTACAAATGTGAGAAGTTAAACTCAGACATAAATCTAAAAAGCCTCAATTGCATAAGTAACAGAAAATCAAGTTTTTAAAATTTTTGAAATTTACATGTATAATTTTTAGTATCAGTTGTGCCATCAGTGAGCAGTTTAAATATATTAAGCACGTGAACAAAAGACAACTTTATTTAAAAATTCTCCTCTTACTTATTTTAAGCAGGATTTGTAAACAAAATTATCTGTCAATTATATCTACTTGAGTCATATAGTTCCTTCTCCATTTTTTCAGGGAGTTATTCATTTCAGGCTCTAAAAGGCTGTAAAAGTGAGAAGATAAAGAAATTTATGAAGAAGGAGAAGCTAAAACTCAAACAATGAAACCTCATTAAAAAGGCTAACAGAGTTATAGTGTTGATACACTGGTAACTGACCTCAGTACATGAAATCTGTAGCTCAGAAATGAATAACATATGATGCTATGTGGTTCATTTTGTCTAGTATTTTATATTGCTGCAAGAGTGCGAGAAGTTACTATTGTTGTAAGCTTTGAAGAACAGTTGTTATCAACACCAAATTTTGTGAAGATTTTGTGTTCAGTACACAATACACTGATAAACTAGTGACTGACCTCAAGATATGAACATCTATTGCTCCAGAAATGAATTACAAATGCCACAATGTGGTTCATTCAGTCAACTATTTCTTAGTGCTGCAAGAGTGCTGGAAGTTATTACTGTTGTAAGTTTTGAAGAACAATTGTTCCCAACACCAAATTGTGTGAATATGTTACTTTCAGTACAAGACATTTTTGTGGAACACAGTGTATGAGATGATACTCCAATTCAGTATTATTGTGTGATGAAAGCACAAAGGTGCTTCTTAATGTGATATTTATAATACATTTTGTATTTTTTACAAATTTTAACAATTCTTGTACATAAATAAAAAAATTTTCACCAGAAGTATACTTGTCGAACCAGATGCTTTCTATTATCTAGTACTGTAAAAATCTGAACTTGAAAGAAATATCACTTTCAGGCAAATATTAAATATCTCCTGAGATGAAAAATGCATCATTATTCAGCTTCCATGAACTTTAATGAAATACAAGTTCTTAATGTTTGTATTTCTCTGTAGAACAACCATTTAGTTGAATATCTTACCAAGATCAGTTAGTTATACTTTTGAAAATACATTGCATAGCACTTGGCAGAAATTAGTATCTGTCTTAGATCAACTGAACACTTAATGGGCAGAGTGGAACTGAAACACAGGTGCTGTAGAGTACTAAAACTGCAGCTAACTCAATGACAGAACTTGTGGAGTAATGCCACCCTACAATTTGTTGTACAGTTTTAAATTTAGATCCTGAATATATTTCATAAATGTTGTCTGACAGTATAGGGAACTTAGTACAATAGGCAATTTCCACATAAACAGCTATTAGTTAAATACTAATAACATCTATTCAGTCTTGCATGAAACACAACTACAACTGTAAAGAGAATAAATCCCCAGGTCACCATGTCAATTCAAGCAGCGATTCCTTTTATAGTCAACAATAACTTCGCTCCCTTGCTGTTGCGAAGAAAATTTGTGATGTCATATCAGCCCCTCTCTAGACCTCTGGTATATGGGAGAATTTGCAGTTGACTTGTCTGTTAGTTCTTGTGAAGATGGCTGGTGCAGCTATGGGCTTCTCCTGTTCTGTGAGTGCTGCTTCAGTGTACTCTACACTGAGTGCAATGATGCAGGCTGAGTAAGTAGTACACCATCATAGGTGTATACAGGTTTGAGCTGTTCTATAGAAACCATCTCCTGCTTGCCACCCTTGCCAATTTCAAAACTGTGACTTCCTCCTGAGATTACCCTGTGGGGTCCTGATTATGGGGAAATGAGCAGTGGGCACACTGCATCATGCCTGATCCACATGTGGGTCATTTTCTGCAGGTGTTTGTGCAAAATTTCTGTCTGGTCTCCATGACTGACGGGGTTGGTAGGCTGAATTGTTGATATTAGATTTATGGCTAATTCCATGCCTAATGCATAATTCATTGCCTAACAATTCATCTTCCACTGCTGGAGACTTCATCAGAGGCTTTAACAACTCAGGAAAGCTGTTACAGACTCAAACAAACTTAGCAAGCTGAACTGGTTATGTGCATCCCAGCAATGTTCAGTTCATAACATCATCAGACCACTGCATAATACACAAAATGGTGCCAACTTATCCAATGGAGCTTGTAATGGGGAATAAGATTAGATTAGATTTACTTTCATTCCAATTGATTTGTAGTGAGGGGGGTCCTCCAGGATGTAGAACATGTCAGAAAAACAACAATGCATGACAAATATTTACAACTCAAACAAATAAGCTAATGTACCATTCCACAGGTCCCAAGGGGCATTGTCGCCACTTTTTAATGAACACTATACGAAAGAATCATTTTACCAATAATAATGCACTGAATTTAAAATAAAAAAGTTTTTTATTTATTTATAAGGTAATAAATGTGTAATACAACTACTAAATATTTATTTACAATGAACACATTACTGCACTGAACTGGTGCAGAAGTTACATTGTACTTACACACACACACACACACACACACACACACACACACACACTTATTTACAATGAACACATTACTGCACTGAAATTGTGCAGAAGTTTTATATATATATTTATAATAGAGGGAAACATTCTACGTGGAAAAAAATATCTAAAAACAAAGATGATGTGACTTACCAAACGAAAGTGCTGGCAGGTCGATAGACACACAAACAAACACAAACATACACACAAAATTCAATCTTTTGCAACCAACGGTTGCTTCATCAGGAAAGAGGGGAAGGAGAGGGAAAGACAAAAGGATGTGGGTTTTAAGGGAGAGGGTAAGGAGTCTTCCAATCCCGGGGGCAGAAAGACTTACCTTAGGGGGAAAAAAGGACAGGTATACACTCGCACACACACACACACACACACATATCCATCCGCACATACACAGTCACAAGCAGACATTTGTGAAGGCAAAGAGTTTGAGCAGAGATGTCAGTCGAGGCGGAAGTACAGTGGCAAAGATGTTGTTGAAAGACAGGTGAGGTATGAGCGGCAGCAACTTGAAATTAACGGAGGTTGAGGCCTGGCGGATAACGAGAAGAGAGCATATACTGAAGGGCAAGTTCCCATCTCCGGAGTTCTGACAGGTTGGTGTTAGTGGGAAGTATCCAGATAACCCGGACGGTGTAACACGGTGCCAAGATGTGCTGGCCATGCATCAAGGCATGTTTAGCCACAGAGTGATCCTCATTACCAACAAACACTGTCTGCCTGTGTCCATTCATGCGAATGGACAGTTTGTTGCTGGTCATTCCCACATAGAAAGCTTCACAGTGTAGGCAGGTCAGTTGGTAAATCACGTGGGTGCTTTCACACGTGGCTCTGCCTTTGATCGTGTACACCTTCCGGGTTACAGGACTGGAGTAGGTGGTGGTGGGAGGGTGCATGAGACAGGTTTTACACCAGGGGCGGTTACAAGGGTAGGAGCCAGAGGGTAGGGAAGGTGGTTTGGGGATTTCATAGGGGTGAACTAAGAGGTTACGAAGGTTAGGTGGACGGTGGAAAGACACTCTTGGTGGAGTGGGGAGGATTTCATGAAGGATGGATCTCATTTCAGGGCAGGATTTGAGGAAGTCGTATCCCTGCTGGAGTGCCACATTCAGAGTCTGATCCAGTCCCGGAAAGTATCCTGTCACAAGTGGAGCACTTTTGGGGTTCTTCTGTGGCAGGTTCTGGGTTTGAGGGAATGAGGAAGTGGTTCTGGTTATTTGCTTCTGTACCAGGTCAGGAGGGTAGGAGACTGACATCTCTGCCCAAACTCTTTGCCTTTACAAATGTCTGCTTGTGACTGTGTACGTGCGGATGGATATATATGTGTGTGTGTGTGTGTGTGTGTTTGCGAGTGTATATCTGTCCTTTTTTCCCCCTATGGTAAGTCTTTCCGCTCCCGGGATTGGAATGACTCCTTACCCTCTCCCTTAAAACCCACATCCTTTCGTCTTTCCCTCTCCTTCCCTCTTTCCTAATGAAGCAACCATTGGTTGCAAAAGCTTGAATTTTGTGTGTATGTTTGTGTTTGTTTGTGTGTCTATCAACCTGCCAGCACTTTCGTTTGGTAAGTCACATCATCTTTGTTTTTAGATATATTTTTCCCACATGGAATGTTTCCCTCTATTATATATATAAAAAAAAACAAAGATTCTGTACCTTACCAAACAAAAGTGTTGGTACTTTGATAGAAACAATAACAAACACAAACACACACACAAATATCAAGCTTTCGCAATCCATGGTTGCTTCATCAGGAAAGAGGGAAGGAGAGGGAAAGACAAAAGGATGTGGGTTTTAAGGGAGAGGGTATAGAGTCATTCCAATCCCGGGATTGGAAAGACTTACCTTATGTGGAGAAAAGGACAGGAATACACTCGTGCACGCGCAGCGCGCGTGCGCACACACACACACACACACACACACACACACACACACACACACACACACACACACACACACACACACATCCGCACATAACAGACACAAGCAGACATTTGTAAAGGCAAAATCTTTGCCTTTACAAATGTCTGCTTGTGTGTGTGTGTGCGCGAGTGTATATCTGTCCTTTTTTCTCCCTAAGGTAAGTCTTTCCACTCCCGGGATTGGAATGACTCCTTACCCTCTCCCTTAAAACCCACATCCTTTCGTCTTTCCCTCTCCTTCCCTCTTTCCTGATGAAGTAACCATTGGTTGCGAAGGCTTGAATTCTGTGTGTATGTTTGTGTGTCTATCAACATGCCAGTGCTTTCATTTGGTAAGTCACATCATCTTTGTTTTTAGATATATTTTTCCCACATGGAATGTTTCCCTCTATTTTCCCTCTCCTTCCCTCTTTCCTGATGAGGCAACAGTTTGTTGCAAAAGCTTGAATTTTGTGTGTATGTTTGTGTTTGTTTGTGTGTATATCGACCTGCCAGCGCTTTCGTTCGGTAAGTCACCTAATCTTTGTTTTTATATATAATTTTTCCCACGTGGAATGTTTCCCTCTATTTTTTATATATATATATAAAAATAGAGGGAAACATTCCACGTGGGAAAAATTATATATAAAAACAAAGATTAGGTGACTTACCGAACGAAAGCGCTGGCAGGTCGATAGACACACAAACAAACACAAACATACACACAAAATTCAAGCTTTCGCAACAAACTGTTGCCTCATCAGGAAAGAGGGAAGGAGAGGGAAAGACGGAAGGAAGTGGGTCTGCTTGTGTCTGTATGTGTGGATGGATATGTGTGTGTGTGCGAGTGTATACCTGTCCTTTTTCCCCCTAAGGTAAGTCTTTCTGCTCCCGAGATTGGAATGACTCCTTACCCTCACCCTTAAAACCCACTTCCTTCCGTCTTTTCCTCTCCTTCCCTCTTTCCTGATGAGGCAACAGTTTGTTGCGAAAGCTTGAATTTTGTGTGTATGTTTGTGTGTCTATCGACCTGCCAGCGCTTTCGTTCGGTAAGTCACCTCATCTTTGTTTTTTATATATATATATATATATATATATATATATATATATATATATATATATATATATATATATATATATATATATATAAAATCAGTTGGTTCTACTGAGAAATTCATCAATGGAGTAGAAGGAGTTGGCTACCAATAAATCCTCTAGGCTCCTTTTAAACTGAATTTCATTGGTTGTTAAGCTTTTTATGGCTGCTGGCAAGTTATTGAAAATGTGTGTTCCTGAATAATGCACACCTTTTTGTACAAGACTAAGTGACTTTAAATCCTTGTGAAGATTATTCTTATTTCTAGTATTGATTCCATGAATTGAGCTGTTGGTTTGAAAAAGTGATATATTTTTAATGACAAATTTCATTAAGGAATAAATATATTGGGAAGCAGTAGTTAGTATCCCTAGTTCGCTAAACAGGCTTCTGCAGGCTGTTGTTGAGCTCACACCACACATAACTCTTACTGCACGTTTTTGTGACCAGAAAACTTTAGCTTGTCTTGATGAATTACCTCAAAAAATAATCCCATATGACATTATGGAATGAAAGTGAGCGTATTATGCCAGCTTTTTCATTTTTATATACCCTATGTCTGACACAATTCACATTGCAAATAGAGATTTGTTAAGATGCTTCAGCAGTTATGTGGTGTGCTCCTCCCAGTTGAATTTATTATTAAGCTGTAATCCCAAGAATTTAACACTGTCTACTTCTTCTATCTGCTTGTCATCGTATGTTAGGCATAAACTCGTGGGACACCCCTTACAAGTTCTGAACTGTATGTAGTGTGTTTTTTCAAAGTTTAGTGACAAAGAATTGGCTAGGAACCAGTGATTAAAGTCCACAAATATTTTATTAGCTGACCTTTCTAAGACTACACTTGATTTGCTATTTATTACAATGTTTGTATCATCAGCAAACAAAACAAACTTGGCTTCTGGCAATGTTACTGATGAAAGGTGATTGATATACACAAGAAAAAGTAAGGGCCCTAAAATGGAACCTTGTGGGACCACACATGTAATTAGTTCCCAGTTGGATGATGCCTGATAGCTTGATACTTGTCTCTTTCCTAATAACACCCTTTGTTTCCTGCCAGAGATATAAGATTTGAACCATTTTGCAGCATTTCCTGTTATGCTATAATATTCTAATTTACTTAAAAGGATATTGTGATTGACACAGTCAAATGCCTTTGACAGATCACAAAATATACCAGCTGCCTGCAATTTTTTGTCTAATGAATTAATCACATTTTCACTGTAAGTGTAGATAGCCTTCTCAATAGCAGAACCCTTTAGAAATCTGAACTGTGACTTTGACAGTATGTTATTTGAGATAAGATGGCTATAAAGCCGATTGTACATTACTTTTTCTAAAATTTTTGAGAATTTTGGCAAAAGTGAAATTGGACAGAAATTTGATGCTATTTCTTTATCTCCCTTTTTAAATGTGGCTTAACTTCAGCATATTTCAACCATTCAGGAAATATTCCACTGATAAATGACTGGTTACACAGATAGCTTAATATGTTATTTAACTCAGAATCACATTCTTTAATTAACTTTGTTGATATTTCATCATACCCACTAGATGTTTTTGATTTTAAAGATTTTATGATGGATATTATTTCTGCTGGGATAGTGGGGGTCAAATTCATATTACGGAATTTACTTGAAATGTCTGGTCTGAGGTATTCCATAGCAGCATCTACAGAACCTGACAACCCCATATTGTCAGTAACAGTTATAAAACATTTGTTAAAAAGTTCTGCAACACTATACATGTCTGTCACCAATGTATCATTTAGTTTTAATGCTATTTGTCCTTCATGTCTGGTTCTACCGGTCTCCTCCTTCACTATGTCCCAAATAGTCTTTATTTTGTTATCTGATATGACTATCTTATCCTTGTAATATATATGCTTTGATGTTTGTATTACAGTCTTTAATATTTTGCAGTATTTCTTGTAATATGCTATAGCATCAACATCAGAACTGTTTTGGATTGACAGATACAGTTTTCTTTATGTTTTACAAGATACCCCTATTTCTTAAGTAATCCATGGCTTCTTTGTAGACTTTGCTCTAACCTTGGTTAGTTTTGGGGGAAAACAGTGTTAGAATGAAGTAAGCACTTTATTAGCAAAAGTGTTATATTTTTCATTCATGCCATGAGCACTGTAAACTTCAGTCCAGTGAATGTCTCTGAGGAGTGTCCTAAAATAATCAATTTTTGGCTTATTGATTACCCTCTTGAGCTCAGATTTAACAGATTTTATATCCTGTTCAGTATTAACATTTAACAGAAGGAACTGCATGTCATGGTCTGAGAGGCCATTGACTATTGGTTTTGTAATATAATTTTGTTCACTGGACTTTTCTATAAAGATATTATCAATGGCTGTTTGTGAGCAATTGGCTACCCTAGTGGGGAACTTTACAGTGGGAATTAAGTTGAATGATAGTGTTACTAACTCATATAAATTCTTATTGCAAGAGTCTTTAAGGAAATCTACATTGAAATCACCACCAACCAATATTTCTTTGTTTTTAGTTGTTAAATGGGCCAGTACAGCTTCAAGGTGGTTTACAAACAGATTAAAGTTACCTGCAGGTGCTCGATATACACTTAATATTATGAAGGATTTTTTGTGAAATTCTACTTCTGTTGCACATACTTCCATATGCTGTTCTAGGCAAAATTTATGAATGTCTATGTTCTTAAATTTATGACAATTCCTGATGAATGTGGCAACTCCTCCTTTTTCCATTTCTGATCTACAAAAGTGAGATGCTAACCTAAACCCTGTAACACTTAAAAGTTCTATACCAGTGGTCACATGATGTTCAGAGAGGCAGATTATGTCAGCTGGGTTTGAGGACTCTAATTCATCTATGCAGATAATTAATTTATTAATTTTATTTGTCAGTCCTCGAATATTTTGATGCAATAAAGATAGCTGACATTTCACACTGACTGAGCTAAAATAGGGTAGAGTTAAAATATCTGCCGACTGTTGAAAATTCTTAACCAATAGCTGTTTATGCTGATGCAATAAGCTAGAAATATGATTTTTGGTTTCTTTCTCAAACTGAAGATTTGTCTCAGTCCTAACATCTCTTAAAATTTGGTTTCTTTCTGTCCTTGCTACCCTAAAAAAGGGTCTTTTCTGAACCCTATAACCACTGGTATTTTATCACTCATGACAGTGCCTCCCCCCCTTTAACTCTCCTACTATTTTCCCAGCCAGTTTACCCTTCTCCTTCCTGTTGAGGTGAAGGCCATGCCCAGTATAATCCCACCTATTGAGAGAATCAACAGGAACCGCACCAATGTGTGACCATGCACCCGACATAAGCAGCCGCTCCAACTCCAAAGTAACTCTCTTGACAGAAGAGTTCAAATGAGGTCGGTCGTGGTGCCCAAGAACAGATACAAACTCAACACTAGTATGCTTCAATGCTGATGCAATCTTTGCCAGGTCACACTCTATACTGTACCCAGGATCTCTGTCAATACTATTACCTGCCCCACCCACTATAACCACGGTGTCTTCCTTAGTGAAATCTTTGCAGAGTGATCCTAAATCCTCTGTCACCTGCTCCAGACCAGCACTAGGTTTAAAAAAATTGGTGACCTGGTATTCTGACCCTAGTTCATCCTGCAAAAGTTGGCCAACACCTCTTCCATGGGAACTACCTAACAACAACACTTTCTTTCTCTTTACTGATTTCCCCACATTCTTACTTTTCAATTTGCTGCTGAAAGTTTGTTGTACCCTGTCTACACCTGCAGCTGCTTGAGGCTCACCAGCTTCTAACTGAAGCAACAGGTCAAATCTATTTTCCACATTGACCATTAAGCTGTCAGACAAAGTTCTAGGCCTGTTCCTCCTGTTGCCTGTTGCCACTTCCCACCTCTCTTTACCCTTCTCCCTCCTTAACCTGTCAAGATCTCCCCTGGCCTTGTCTAAATCAACCTGAAGGGCAGCAATTTTCCCCTCCTGTTCTAGTATCTTCCTATCTCTACTACAAATCCTACAAAACCACTGATGAATCTCATTTACTTCCCCTATTCCCACGCCACTACAGTCACCCACATGGAAAAAACTACAGCACCCATCACACCAAAGCCCCAACCTAACAATTCTGCGGCAAGTCAAGCACTTTTCACTCATGATAAACGTAACAGTTTATTAAGAATAGTCAGTTAAATTACAGATAAACACAAAAATATGATTCCACAAATTTGGCCTATATCCAACTGTATGTAAACAAAAACAACAGCGCAAAGTTTCTGAAATAACAACTTAAAAATTATGGTACTTTCCAGAAATGCTAATTAAATAATGAAGAGGTATGCTACAGTTAAATTGCTGGAGAGAGCAAAGAACAACTAAACGAAATTTTATAGATTTGCTGCGGCATACCGTAAACAGAAAATACGACTGTACTATCTTTTCGCGTTTTCTGCTGTATTACGTAAAGAAAAATGAAACCTTTAATGGTACACTTAAAAGGCACACTAATACACCTATTCACCAAGTAATCGATAGTGAACTATATGTTTTATAATCTAAAATGACTTATCTTTATGAGAACACCAAAACTTGCGCTAGTCGCCTGGCTGCAGGGCTTGTTGGCACTCTTTATTTTATTTATCACTAGTGCCTACAGCTTATCTAATTTCAGTCCTTCTTATTTTTTGTTGAAATTGTTTTTGTGCTGCTGAATTTCTATGGGCCCTTTGTATATCTTAACATAGTTACATCTTGCTAAAACTATAGTGCCAGAGAAACAAATTTGGTGGTTTCCTATTCATAGTGTGTCATCTGCTACTGGAGATTTATCCATCTTGCCCAATTGATGATTGTTCTTGTGTTCCTTGGTGTGGGTGTTAATGCTTCTTTTTGTAGTGGTTGCTGTGTACACTTGGCCTCAAGTGCATGTCATTTTACATATACTTCTTCTGTGGCAAGTGGCAAGCATAGGTCCTTTGCAGTGTTCAAATACTTAGAAGCCTTTCTTGTTGATTTAAACACTGTATCAGTACTGTGTTAAAAAAACATTGCTGATCCACTCTGTGACATTTTTTTACAAATGGAAGGAAAATTTTAACTTTAGTTGGTTGTTTTTCTTTATAGACTCTAGATCTTTTAGGATGTAGTGGCCTATTTATCTTGTTGTCTCAGTAGCCATTCCTTGTGAAGGCCATTCTTAAATGATTGAGCTTGTCCTCAAGGTACTGTGATTCAAAGAGTCTTTTAACCCATCTACTGATTGGGATGGCGATTTGAATTTCTGTAGAGGTGTCTGTCCATGTGAGTGGGCATTCTATAGAATATACACCCTAATGTATTCTAATTACCTGTAGATTGTAAAATGAAATTTGTCCATCTTTCTCTTTTCCATAGTGAATTTTATATTAGAACTAATATTGTTCAGAAAATTTAGAAATACAGAGTTATTCTCCATGAGACCATATAATAAAAGAATTATGCACTTAGTGAAACCAACATGAGGGTTTCTTCTTCGTGTTTACTCATATAATAATAATAATAACAACAATAATAATAAAATTTTATTGTCATTCTGTTGATTACAGAAATAGACAAAGTCAAGAGTGTATATTTCTACATAAACTACAATATTGATGTAAATTGGTTTACATAAAATAGGTACACATTAGAATGCAGTATATTCATCTTCAAAAAATTCATCAGTGGTGTAAAATGGATTGTTTACAAGTAGCTTGTATAATTTAGCTTTAAAAATATTTACAGGCAGTTCTTTAAAGTCAGCACTTAGTCTATTAAACATCCTTAGTCCAAGAACTAGGTAGGAGTTCTGCAATTTTGATAATCTATGATATGGCACATCTACAGATGTTCTGTTTCTAGTATTGTGGCTATGAATATCACTTCTCAACACAAAATTAGAGACATTGTTTCTAATGTACAATAAAACATTGTAGATGAATAAGTTTACTACTCTAAGACACTGCAATTTAATAAACAGAGGTTTACAATGTCCTATTTTATCAGAATCTGTTATTATTCTTATTACTTTCTTCTGTAAAAGTAAAATGTCATTTACATGACAGCTACTACCCCACAGGAAGATTCCATAAGAAATGATGCTTTGGAAGAAGGCAAAATATGCGGATCTCACATAGTCATTGGGAACATGTCTTTTTAAATTTCTAATTAGATAAATAACTCTTGAAAGCCTAGCCAATATATTTTTAATGTGTGGTTCCCATGTCAATTTATTGTCAATAGTAACACCTAAAAATTTGACAGTTTCTAGTTCTTGGTCATTAGGAATCTCTTTGAGGCTAAAGTAAAGTGTCTGGGTTTTGTTTTCATTTAGTAAGAAGCCATTAGCTTTGAACCATAATGAGGACTGAGCAAGGGTATTTTTGGTCAGTGTTTTCAGTGTACCTAGATCAGAGTTTTTATGTATAAAAGTTGTGTCATTAGCATACAATATTGTGTGAGAATTTATGAACAAGGGCAGGTCATTAATCATTAGTATAAACAGTAAAGGTCCAAGCACTGACCCTTGAGGCACTCCGTACCTAACATTAACCAAATTTGATTTCTTCCTACCAACGCACACAATTTGACGGTTCTCTAGAAAATACCTGAACATATTTATACTGTTGTCATCAAAACCATAGTAAACTAGCTTATTCAGCACAGTGTCATGCTCTACACAGTCAAAGGCTCTGCTCAGGTCACAAAATGTAACCTGGGCATAGTCCATAGCCTCGAATACATCTAGTACTAATTTGATGAGGGAGTCCATTGCATCTGTTGTGGATTTACCTTTCCTAAATCCAAAATGTTTATCGCTAATTATATTTAGTTTACCCAAGTAGACACTAACTTGCTCATACATAATTGTTTCCAAAATTTTGAAAAAACTGGGGTTATGGATATAGGTATAATTTGTTGGCCCGCTGAAAGTAAGCTGATGTGAGACAATGTTTAAAGAGATCTACTATATACATTTTGGAAATACTTTCCAACTGTAACAACAGAAAGGATATGGTAGACCCTTTTAAACATCATCTCATATCAACTTACTTTCAGTGGCACAACAAATTGTATGAGAAAACTGGTGGTGTGGCTTTGGGGAACCTGTTCAGCACAGTTGTAGTGAATTTTTACATGGAAAATTATGAAGAAGCAGCCTTTCTGACCACAAAGAGGAAACCCTCATGTTGGTTTCAGTATGTAGATGATACTTGTGTTATCTGGCGTGAAATTCTAAATTTTCTGAACACTATTAATTCTAATATAAAATTCACTGTGGAAAAAGAGAAAGATAATCAAATTTCATTTTTGGATCAACAGGCAATTAGAAAATCTGATGGAACTTTGGGGCATAAAGTCTACAGAAAACCCACTCACACAGATAGATACCATCACGAAAATTCCAGTCACCATCCCAAGCACAAAAGAGGTGTGATCAAAACAGTGGACTAAAAGAGTCCATGAACCACAGTATTTAGAGGATGAGCTCAATCATTTAAGAATGAGCTTCAGAAGAAATTGGTATTCTGATGAAGATAAAAATACAATGCTACTTCTAAAAGCTCCAGATTTTTTAATGAAACAGAACCAACTTAAGAGGAAAGTTTCATTCCATTTCTAAAAAATAACACAGACTGCTTCAGCAAAGTACTCAGAAAACATGGCATTGATGCAATGTTTAAGCCAATAAGAAAGGTGCGGTGCACAAGTGTTTGAACACTCAAAGGAACTACGCCTGCTGATTGCCGCAGCAGGGATATATAAAATCACATTCACTCGAGGAACTACAAAAAGAACCATTAGCACCCACTCAAGGAACACAAGAGCTATCGTTGCCTTGGTAAGATGGAAAAATCTGCAACAGCAGATCACACACTAGGACCATGAAACCATCAAATTGATTTCTCTGACACTGTGGCTTTAGCAAGATTTAGTAATTATTGGGAAGTACATAGGGGCCATAGAAATTCAGTAGCACAAAAACAATTTTAAATAATGGAAAATCCAGGATGGAATGTAACAATATTATGAAAAGGAAAGTTGCCACTCACCATATAGAGTAGATTCTGAGTCGCAGATAGGCGCAACAAAAAGACTGTCACAAATAAACAAAGCTTTTAGCCAGTAAGGCCTTTGTCAAAAATCTTTGACAAAGGCCTTACTGGCTGAAAGCTTTATTTATTTGTGATAGTCTTTTTGTTGTGCCTGTCTGTGACTCAGCACCTCTGCTATATGGTGAGTGGCAACTTTCCTTTCACAAAAACAATTTTAACAGAAAAGAAAGAGGACTGAAATTAGATAAGTTGTGGGCACTAATGGTAAATAAAACAAACAGCATCAACATGTCCCCATTACAACCACCATTCCATGATCTTAGGTAGTGGTTTGATGACCTCACAAACTGACCGTTGCACGGATACATACAAACAGTTCAACTTGCTGAGCTTGTCTGAGGCTGTAGTGACTTTCTGAGTCATTAAAACCTCTGATGAAGTCTCCAGCAGAGGAAGACAAAATGTTAGGCAGAAAATTATTCCTTAGACCATGTCCTTATGCCCTCAAATCAGATATCAGCAATACCACAAATACCCACCATGAAAGCCCACATTGTATGACTAGGCTGAATGTTCTCCATTCTGGAAGTGAGATATTGTGTTATCTGTGTACATAACCCTGAAACAACTGGCTGTGAGGAAACTGGTGTGATTAATTCTGCTGGAACGCACAGCTGCTTGCAGTAGATTAATTGTGCACAAAAACTTTGTATGTCTTACTTCAGTGTCATTCTTAGCCCAAGTATAACCAGAGGCAGTGCTTCAGGCCATGATGAGGGATTACACATTAGGGAAGTTATGAGTGTGTGGTGGAACCACTCCCCCAATCCATTACTGGCGGGATGGTAGCTTGTAGTGCAGAGTTGGTTGTAGCCATGCAGTAGTGAAAGTTCTTGGAAAAGTTGACCTCAAAATTGCCTCCCACAGTCTGTAGTAATGTTTTGTGGAGTGCCAAACCTGGAGAACCAAGTATGCACTTGCACTCTTACAACTGCCCCCATCAGATATCTTGTTGATTGCAGCAACTTCTGTTGACCTGGTGAAACGATTGATGATCATGAGTAAATAACATTGTCCCAAAGAGTGTGATAGTGGACTGACAATGCCCACATGTACATGGAAAAATCTTGTTGATGATGCTCAAAAGTTAGTGACTGGTGTGAAAACATGCCTGCTGATCTTATTAAGCTGACATAATGGGCATCTATGTGCCATGGGCGGCTATTGTTTTGCACTACAGTTCAAACAGACTTGTTGGATACTAACTTAGCTGCGGCTAAGATTCCTAAGTGGGCCAGGTTATGCAATTAATTGAAAACCTCCTGGTGATATTGTTCTGGTATGTAAAGTCGCTGTCACTGCTTTGCTTCATCACACCTAATTATGTCCAGCACATTCAGTGCTGACATTTGTATGAGCTGCATTGTTGCTCCCTGCTCCTGTATAACAAGGTGTCACAGAGGATTTTCCTGTTTCTTGGATGCCAACTCTATCCAGTGAACTGTGTTTAAACTGGCGAGTTCTGAGGTAGACAATCTGTGACAAGGTTGCTTTTTCCTGCTATGTGAGGTGCATCAGCTGTGAAATGTGGGATATAATTGTCCTGCCTCCACTGACATGTGGGGCTGAGGTCTGTGTCTCACTGAAAGATAGCTACTAGCGGCCTGAGGTACATGAAAATTGCAGAATTTCTCCCTTTGACAGATGGCCTGAAATGCTTGATAGCTAAGTATATAGCTAGTATCTCACAGTCAGTAGCACTCCATTTTTGCTGCTGCTGCATAAAATTCTTAGAAAAGAGTGTGAACAGCTTACATTTGCCATCCTCATTTTGTTGAGGGGCTGCAACCACTGCTTTTTGGAGTCCATCACCCATAAGTGCCAGAATGGCACTCAATCATGGGTGTCCCACTAGAAAACTGCTTCGGTGTCTGGACCCCCATTGTATTTTATGATACCATGTAGTGTATTTGCTGGGGGGTAGTGCTGTGAATGGCTTATAGGCAGCAGCAAGGTTGGGCAAGTGACACTGATAATAACTCAGCATATCGAGGAATCTGCATAGCCCCATGTAAGTTGAGGAAGGGGCATCTGTTGTACTACTTTGATATGCTCAGGCTGTGGTTAGAGGCCTCCTGTGGAGACCAAGTATCCTAGGAATTTCACTGTGGGCTTACCAATGCACACTGTGCTTTATTAACAATTCTGCCATTGCTGAACTGAAGTGGAGAACACTAGAATGATATCCATATAGCAGAAGACAAACATAGTTCATAAAGCACCTCAGCACTAACTGTTACCAAGTTTGGTCAGCATTTATGAGGCAATACTGAATAAAATTATACTGAAACAATCTGAGTGGCGAGACCACTGCTGTACTTTTTATACCAGGTGAAGCAGTGGGAATTTGGGAAAACGTGTTGGTGTAATCTGTAACACTGAATATTTTCACCTACAGTGGTTACTTCTTGTACCACTAAAGTGGTGTATGGGAAGAACCTCTGTAGTAGATCTAATTTCTTGATTTTTCCCAGCTTGTTAATTTCACAAGATGTGTGTGGGAAGAAGTAACATGTTTGAGTCTTCCCGGAAAGTGCTCACTCAAAATTTAAACAATAAAACTCACCATGGTGCACAATTCCTCTCTTGTAACATCTGGCACTGCAGTTTATTGAGCATCTTTGTAATGCTCTCATGCCAACTAAATGATTCCATGAAGAAACGTGTCACTCTTTCCTGTATCTTCTCTATCTCTTCTATCATTCCTGTCTGGTAACGATTATATATTGATGAACAATACTCAAGAACTGATTGAACAAGAACCTTATAATCCACTTCCTTTATGGATGAGTTACATTTCCTTAAGTTTCTTCCTGTTATGTCCTAGCCAGTAATGCCAACCGAGCCCGCTGCCAAAAGGTTGGCAGCATCAAAGTCCGGATGCCGTCCGTATAAGCAGCGCCAGCGATACAGGAAATCGCCGCAAGTCTGCGCGCGCCACCGCTGGCTTCTGGCTTCTTAAGCGCTGGAGTCGCGAGCGCTAGGACAGTTCTGTATTTGCCGCTCAGTTGTATACTCGCCACCGAATTGTGTACTTGCTAGTCAGTTGTGTGTTCATCGCGGCAGAGTTGTTGTTTGTCGTCAGCCGACGCTGACCTAGCCGCTCCGACTCGAACTAGACAGATTTCTGTAGACACCGAGTTCACTATTGTGTTTCTGTATCTTCATCAATAAAGATAAGTACCGACTTTTATTTAATCAGAGTGTTTGGGGTTTCATCTTTCTGTTTACTGTTCCAGCGGACCGGTCAGCCCGCTATTAAAAGTGTGGCGGTGACTTCGTTAGCCATTTCTACAGCCAAGTGTTTGCCGCTATGAACACCGCCACAAAACTTCCTGTGAATCTCAGTCTGGCATCTGCTTTTCCGTTATTTGTTTTACGTTGTCATTCCATTTAAGGCCACTCTGAATAACTACTGCTAGATATTTTATGGCGAAACTGTTTCCAGCAGTTTGTCATCAGTAGCATAGTTGTACAATAGTAGATTTCTTTTCCTACAAATGCATGTCATGTTACATTTATTAACATTTAGAGTTGACTGCCAGAGACTACACCATTCACCAATCCTCTGTAGGTCATTCTGCAAACTGATACTGTCTTCTGGCATTGCTACTTTGTTGCATACAACTGCATCATCTGTGAACACTCTTAAAAAGCTTCCAGCATTTTCTACCAGATCATTTATGTGTATTGTACACAGTAATGGTCTTGTCACAATTCCTTGGGGTACTCTGGGCATTACCTTTGCATCTGTCAATTTTGTTCTGTTAAGACCAATGTGTTGAGTTATATCTCCAAGTAAGTATTCACTTCTGGTTTCGTGTGTCCCCGATAGCTGAGTGGTCAGTGTGACAGAATGCCAATCCTAAGGGCCCGGGTTCAATTCCCAGATGTGCCAGAGATTTTCTCTGCTCAGGGACTGGGTGTTGTGTTGTCCTTATCATCATGTCATCCCCATTGACACGCAAGTCGCTGAAGTGGCGTCAAATCGAAACACTTGCACCCAGTGAATAGTCTACTCGATGTGAGGCCCTAGTCACACGAAGACTTCTGGTTTTGACCAACTTTCCATTCCTAATGCTATCTGGGCATTATATAACCTTCAATAAGTGATACTTATTCTGGGATCTCTCCTAAGATGCTCCTGTAGTTTACTAATGTCATATTAATCTTTTCTGTATCTGATCTGTGAGGATGAGAATTCTCTGAGAACATTGTGGCTGCTGTAACTTCAGTTTTGGCAGGCATTTCATCTCAGATCCTGAGGGAGAGGGGCATTTCTCTAATCTGATAAACCTCACATGCCCACCACTCATACTCCACTGCCCTTTTTGGGGCATAGTGCACAAATGACCTATTAAGGGGAACCCTACAATTTTGTCATTGCTTCATATCAGCGCACACTCCGCTGCAGAGTGAAAATCTCATTCTGAAAACCAAATATGTTGGGTATGGGGTAGTATATTGGAGCAGTGCAAAAATTAAGTGTCCTACAGTCTCCACATACTATCCATTGATTATACTTTTTCTGTAACTATGTGAATTGAGGAGGCCCAAGGACTATCAAACCTGTCACAATGCCTACATTCAGAAGTTGGTCAAACTCAATTTGCGATGTGAGAAGTTTCTCTATAAGCATCTGATGTGGATGGGCTCCAACAAACTGACCTGGTGTCATGTGGATATGAGTTCGAAGTGTTACATGCTTATTAAGCAAATGACATTTCACACTTCTTGTGTAACATAAGGAAAGATGATTGTGACAGAGTAATATTAACCAGGGAGTAAGTTACAGAGCATATACTGTGTGCAGGTGTTTGTTTTCATATGTGAAGAGATTAAACAGGAGTTGTGAATACATGAAAATAGCAAGGGTTGACAACAAGTAAATGGACATCACCTGTTGTGGATAGGGCCTTTTACATTTTGGCGTCATGGCTTGGCAGTGGCTTGACCTTCAAGGAGCAATCACACTCTCCAACAATGAAAACAAGAGACAAGATGGCTTTGTGACAAATAAAATATATTGTAATCTTGAATGTCATGTTGTGCATTTGAGGTGTATGTCATATGAATTGTTGCATTCTACTCTGATTCAAGAGTCACTCTAATGCTCTGTGCACCCATTCAAGGAAATATATGTTTGTAAAAGGAAGTAGCGGAGGTACTTTTTTGAGATGTGAGTAGAAGTTATCTTCTATTGCTCCAATAACAGGTGCAGTCAGGCCTTCCTCGGTCACACAAGGGATTTGGGATTTCAGAAGCACTGATTAGCAAGACCTCTACTTCAAGAAAATCAACTATGTCAACCAGGAAAGGGGGGGGGGGGGGGGGCAAGATAAATATATCAGACATTATTTCAGGTGACAGGTTTCAAGTAGTGTTCTGACTCAGCTTCAACTACAAAGAGTGAATGAGCAGCTACATAAAATCCTTAACCATCAAGAAAAACACTACAGGTTGAGCAGTGTGTATGCCTTTCCTGGTGGCACTGGTGGATTTGGTGAGTGCTGGGATGCCCCAAAGCAGGTTACAGAAAAATGCTTCCTCTGACAGTGCTGTGGTACTGTCTGTAGTACACAAAATATTATGGCTCATAGAGTCCTTCACACATAATGCATATGTATGTGCTCTGCATTGCTGTGGGTATGAAACTGAATCATAATACCCCAGCACAGATAGTACAGTGGAAGGACTGGACCTCTTCGTGTGGGAAGCCACATGTGCATCACACTACACTGGATCTGATGCATAAGCTGTAGCAAGCAAAATCTTTTCTTTGGGTATTGGCACCAATAAATAGTTGACCAGATGAGGCATGAGTCAAAAAGTATATAAAAAGTCCTCACTGATGATGAGGCCACACACATCTGTAACCACAAAGGTCCATTTCAAGTGGAAGTTGAAGTCCAAGTGCAATATTAACTGTTTTTCACTGAAGGTAGAAATTCTGGAGTTGTTGGCCACAGTAAACACACATGCTGTTGTTGTCATTAGAATGTCAGTGGTCCTTCTTGAATGGACATGGGCTTCTGAACCCAGTTCAATCAGAAACTCTTCATCTGATATATGGTCCTGCATATGATGTTGGTGTGAATGGTTGACAGTAGAAAGTGTGGCATTTGACCATTTTTGTATAACACCCAGGTTCAAGAACCTGATGTACTATTGATGATGGATGTTAGCACCCATTAACACCTGTCTTTTAAGCCTGAGTGGTTGCAGGGCTGAATACATTGCTAGGCAGAATTTCCAAAATGCTTGTTGCAACAACACCATTGTTCCACCCAGTCTTGGTGATGGCAGTGTTTCATTTTTTCCAGCTGCGACTTTGCAGTTCTTGTTGGTGTGTCACCAGCTACATGTTGAGATTTTCAATTTGTGCTGCCAGCTGTTCCATGGTGGGTTCAGATGCATGCTGCTGTTGGGAAGTGTTCTTGTATGTTCCAGGGTTTTGGGGCACTTTCTGGGGTTGCTGTCTTGGCTGTTGTTGATTTTTGCACACATGAAATTTCACAAAAGCTGTTTGTGATGGCATCTGCCTTGTTTGCTAAGACTTGCAGTGATAAGTCTGTTTGTGTCACATTGATGGCACAGATGTTCGCTGGAAATTTACAAAGCCATAGCATGTGTAAATATTGTTCAGGCAGAAATTCAGGGCTTACTTGGGACTTGCTACAGAGATTTTATAACATAAATATATCGTTTGGCTATGAAAGTTGATACTCAGCTTTCAATTTCTTGGTGTCTGAAGGTCAGGCGTATCTCTTCTCTGCAGTTATTTTCATGGATTTGCTATTTGTCAGACAATCTATGTTATAGAAATCATCTTCTACTGAAATAATGGGGCCAAGATTAAATAATTTGCTTTATGATACATATAATCCATCGCAAATCATGTCACAACAATTATGACAATAACTTGAGTAACACTGAACTTAATTAGGTATTGGTGCCACTCCTCATATAGATTTTAACTGCAAGCATTTTATAAATGCATGTTTCAGTATTTGTTTATGTTCATTCAATGTACTTTTGGATAAAAAATATTTTTCATAACATATCAATTACAGATCATTATTACATTCGAGTATGCAAACAAGGCTGAATCAGCCATTTCACTTGGTTTCAACACGTGCTCCTTGAGTTTACCTACTTTGTGTGTACACCGTGACAGTATCCTCAGACTGATCAGGTATTGCTCTCTGCATTATGTGTCATCCAATTCATTTACATTTCAACTTGTTGCCCATCTTTCAAATTTTTTGTAATCACAGCTCTGGTGACAATATGTAATGATGCATGAGAGCTTCCTTTATGCAGCATAACTTTGTTGTGCAAAATTTCTTCTATTTCTTCTGTCACTTCTAAGTCCAGATGTGAAACCACAATATTAAATTTATCAGTGTTATTTAACCCTTTAATTGCTCTGGACGTGTTTACACGCACGCTTTTGTACCTGTCCCTGTGTGCTCTGAACGTGTTTACGTGCGCCAGCAGTCCTTAACTTGGTACTCTGAAATTGTAGACATGTTCAGAGTACCAGGTAGAAGGACTGGCAATGTGCATAAACAAGTTCAGAGCACACAGGGACAAGTACAAATGTGTGCGCATTAACACATCCAGAGCAGTTAAAGGGTTAATGCCCTGTGCTGCTGAAAAAGTACATCCAGTTGCATGAAACAGAGCTGTGGCCACCTCGGTCTTCACACAGGAAACTTAACATTTCTCTGTCAAGTGTACAGACTCATATCTTGTGAGTATTCATCTTTTGTTATGTTTTGTTTGAATTAATAGTTGTTATGTTATGTTTTAGTTCCATATGTAGCTGTTTTTTTGTTGCACTAGAGATTTTTTATACCTTCAGTAATCCACATGACTTGATGCTCTACTTTTTATGATGTACAGTAGGGGAAAATTTTCATTAAAAGCATTTAGGAAGTTTTCCAAGAAGTAGCAAAATTTTCAGAACATGAAAGTCAATGATCTGTTGCCCAGTCCACCTTAATTAATTTATGTTGTGGGTGGTGATCCTGAACTGAGAAGTAAGTTCCACTCCACCTTGATTTTGTTTCTTGTTCTTCTGATGGCATGTCCATTGTGTGTGAAATACATTTGCAATGTTTCTCTTTGCTTTTTCTACATCTACATCTATACTCTGCAAACCACTGTGAGGTGCTTAGCACAGGGTACATCCTACTGTACCAGTTATTAGAGTTTCTTATCCTCATGATCCCTATGTGAGCAATAAAAAGGGTGTTGTAGTATAGAGTAATCATTTAAAGCCAGATCTTGGAACTTTGTTAAAAGGTTTTCTTGGGATAGTGTAGTATTTTCAAAAGTCTTCCTGTTCAGTTCCTTCATTATCTCTGTGACACTCTCCCATGGATTAAACAAACCTATGACCACGTATAAGTTCAATATCCTCTGTCAGTCTTATCTAGTACAGGTCCCACACACTTGAGCAATATTCTAGAAAGTCACATGAATTATGTATAAGCAATCTCCATTATAGACTGATTGCACTTCCCCAGTATTCTACCAAAAACTGAAATCTACCACATGTTTTACCTGTGACTGAACCTATGTGATCATTCCATTTCATATCCCTACAAAGTGTTACACCCAGGCATTTGTATGAGCTAACTGATTCCAATAGTGACCCATTGATGTTATAGTCATAAGATACTATGATTTTTCATTTTGTGAAATGCACAATTTTATATTTCTGAACATTTAGAACAAGTTTGCAATCTCTGCATCATGTTGAAATCTTATCAAGATCTGACTGAATACTTACACAGCTTCTTTCAGATAGTAATTCATTAAAAAGAACTACATCATCTGCAGAAAGCCTGATTTTTCCATTAATATTGTCTGCACGGTCATAATATACGACATGAACAGCAAGGGTCCCAACACACTTCCTTAGGGCACACCCAAAGTTATGTCTGCATCTGACTATGACTCTCCATCCAAGATAAAATGCTGTGACCTCCTCGCCAAAACTTCCTCAACCAAGTCACACATTTCAATTAATACTACACAAAATCATACTTTTGACAGTAAGTGTAGGTGTGGTACTGAATCAAATGCTTTTTAGAAATCAAGAAATACTGCATCTACCTGGTTGCCTTTATACAAATCTTTCACTATGCCATGTGAGAAAAGTGCAAGTTGGGTTTCACATGATCGATGTTTCTGAAATCCATGCTGGTTGGCATTGAGGAGGTTATTCTGTTCAAGATAACTCATTATGTTTGAGCTCAGAATATGTTCTAAGAGTCTACAACAAGTTGATGTCAAGAATAAAGCACAATAGTTTTATGGGTCACTTCTGCCATCCTTCTTGTAGATGGGTGTGACCTGTGCTTTTTTCTACATCTACATCTACATCTACATTGATACTCCGCAAGCCACCCAACGGTGTGTGGCGGAGGGCACTTTACGTGCCACTGTCATTACCTCCCTTTCCTGTTCCAGTCGCGTATGGTTCGCGGGAAGAACGACTGTCTGAAAGCCTCCGTGCACGCTCTAATCTCTCTAATTTTACATTCGTGATCTCCTCGGGAAGTATAAGTAGGGGGAAGCAATATATTCGATACCTCATCCAGAAACGCACCCTCTCGAAACCTGGCGAGCAAGCTACACCACGATGCAGAGCGCCTCTCTTGCAGAGTCTGCCACTTGAGTTTATTAAACATCTCCGTAACGCTATCACGGTTACCAAATATCCCGGTGACGAAACGCGCCGCTCTTCTTTGGATCTTCTCTATCTCCTCCGTCAACCCGACCTGGTACGGATCCCACACTGATGAGCAATACTCAAGTATAGGTCGAACGAGTGTTTTGTAAGCCACCTCCTTTGTTGATGGACTACATTTTCTAAGCACTCTCCCAATGAATCTCAACCTGGTACCCGCCTTACCAACAATTAATTTTATATGATCATTCCACTTCAAATCGTTCCGTACGCATACTCCCAGATATTTTACAGAAGTAACTGCTACCAGTGTTTGTTCCGCTATCATATAACCATACAATAAAGGATCCTTCTTTCTATGTATTCGCAATACATTACATTTGTCTATGTTAAGGGTCAGTTGCCACTCCCTGCACCAAGTGCCTATCCGCTGCAGATCTTCCTGTATTTCGCTACAATTTTCTAATGCAGCAACTTCTCTGTATACTACAGCATCATCCGCGAAAAGCCGCATGGAACTTCCGACACTATCTACTAGGTCATTTATATATATTGTGAAAAGCAATGGTCCCATAACACTCCCCTGTGGCACGCCAGAGGTTACTTTAACGTCTGTAGATGTCTCTCCATTGATAACAACATGCTGTGTTCTGTTTGCTAAAAACTCTTCAATCCAGCCACACAGCTGGTCTGATATTCCGTAGGCTCTTACTTTGTTTATCAGGCGACAGTGCGGAACTGTATCGAACGCCTTCCGGAAGTCAAGAAAAATAGCATCTACCTGGGAGCCTGTATCTAATATTTTCTGGGTCTCATGAACAAATAAGGCGAGTTGGGTCTCACACGATCGCTGTTTCCGGAATCCATGTTGATTCCTACATAGTAGATTCTGGGTTTCCAGAAATGACATGATACTCGAGCAAAAAACATGTTCTAAAATTCTACAAGAGATCGACGTAAGAGATATAGGTCTATAGTTTTGCGCATCTGCTCGATGACCCTTCTTGAAGACTGGGACTATCTGTGCTCTTTTCCAATCATTTGGAACCCTCCGTTCCTCTAGAGACTTGCGGTACACGGCTGTTAGCAGGGGGGCAAGTTCTTTCGCGTATTCTGTGTAGAATCAAATTGGTATCCCGTCAGGTCCAGTGGACTTTCCTCTACTGAGTGATTCCAGTTGCTTTTCTATTCCTTGGACACTTATTTCGATGTCAGCCATTTTTTTGTTTGTGCGAGGATTTAGAGAAGGAACTGCAGTGCGGTCTTCCTCTGTGAAACAGCTTTGGAAAAAGGTGTTTAGTATTTCAGCTTTACGCGTGTCATCCTCTGTTTCAATGCCATCATCATCCCGTAGTGTCTGGATATGCTGTTTCGAGCCACTTACTGATTTAACGTAAGACCAGAACTTCCTAGGATTTTCTGTCAAGTCGGTACATAGAATTTTACTTTCGAATTCAATGAACGCTTCACGCATAGCCCTCCTTACGCTAACTTTGACATCGTTTAGCTTCTGTTTGTTTGAGAGGTTTTGGCTGCGTTTAAACTTGGAGTGGAGCTCTCTTTGCTTTCGCAGTAGTTTCCTAACTTTGTTGTTGTACCACGGTGGGTTTTTCCTGTCCCTCACAGTTTTACTCGGCACGTACCTGTCTAAAACGCATTTTACGATTGCCTTGAACTTTTTCCATAAACACTCAACATTGTCAGTGTCGGAACATAAATTTTCGTTTTGATCTGTTAGGTAGTCTGAAATCTGCCTTCTATTACTCTTGCTAAACAGATAAACCTTCCTCCCTTTTTTTATATTCCTATTAACTTCCATATTCAGGGATGCTGCAACGGCCTTATGATCACTGATTCCCTGTTCTGTACATACAGAGTCGAAAAGTTCGGGCCTGTTTGTTATCAGTAGGTCCAATATGTTATCTCCACGAGTTGGTTCTCTGTTTAATTGCTCGAGGTAATTTTCGGATAGTGCACTCAGTATAATGTCACTCGATGCTCTGTCCCTACCACCCGACCTAAACATCTGAGTGTCCCAGTCTATATCTGGTAAATTGAAATCTCCACCTAAGACTATAACATGCTGAGAAAATTTATGTGAAATGTATTCCAAATTTTCTCTCAGTTGTTCTGCCACTAATGCTGCTGAGTCGGGAGGTCGGTAAAAGGAGCCAATTATTAACCTAGTTCGGTTGTTTAGTGTAACCTCCACCCATAATAATTCACAGGAACTATCCACTTCTACTTCACTACAGGATAAACTACTACTAACAGCGACGAACACTCCACCACCGGTTGCATGCAATCTATCCTTTCTAAACACCGTCTATACCTTTGTAAAAATTTCGGCAGAATTTATCTCTGGCTTAAGCCAGCTTTCTGTACCTATAACGATTTCAGCTTCGGTGCTTTCTATCAGCGCTTGAAGTTCCGGTACTTTACCAACGCAGCTTCGACAGTTGACAATTACAGTACCGATTGCTGCTTGGTCCCCGCATGTCCTGACTTTGCCCCGCACCCGTTGAGGCTGTTGCCCTTTCTGTACTTGCCCAAGGCCATCTAACCTAAAAAACCGCCCAGCCCACGCCACACAACCCCTGCTACCCGTGTAGCCGCTTGTTGCGTGTAGTGGACTCCTGACCTATCCAGCGGAACCCGAAACCCCACCACCCTATGGCGCAAGTCGAGGAATCTGCAGCCCACATGGTTGCAGAACCGTCTCAGCCTCTGATTCAGACCCTCCACTCGGCTCTGTACCAAAGGTCCGCAGTCAGTCCTGTCGACGATGCTGCAGATGGTGAGCTCTGCTTTCATCACGCTAGCGAGACTGGCAGTCTTCACCAAATCAGATAGCCGCCGGAAGCCAGAGAGGATTTCCTCCGATCCATAGCGACACACATCATTGGTGCCGACATGAGCGACCACCTGCAGATGGGTGCACCCTGTACCCTTCATGGCATCCGGAAGGACCCTTTCCACATCTGGAATGACTCCCCCCGGTATGCACACGGAGTGCACATTGGTTTTCTTCCCCTCTCTTGCTGCCATTTCCCTAAGGGGCCCCATTACGCGCCTGACGTTGGAGCTCCCAACTACCAGTAAGCCCACCCTCTGCGACTGCCCAGATCTTGCAGACTGAGGGGCAACCTCTGGAACAGGACAAGCAGCCATGTCAGGCCGAAGATCAGTATCAGCCTGAGACAGAGCCTGAAACTGGTTCGTCAGACAAACTGGAGAGGCTTTCCGTTCAGCCCTCCGGAATGTCTTTCGCCCCCTGCCACACCTTGAAACGACCTCCCACTCTACCACAGGTGAGGGATCAGCCTCAATGCGGGCAGTATCCCGGGCAACCACAGCCATAGTCCGATCAGGGGATGCGTGGGACGAGCTGGCCGTCCCCGACAAACCCCCATCCGGACCCCAACAGTGATGCCCATTGGCAACAGCCTCAAGCTGTGTGACCGAAGCCAACACTGCCTGAAGCTGGGAGCGAAGGGATGCCAACTCAGCCTGCATCCGAACACAGCAGTTGCAGTCCCTATCCATGCTAAAAACTGTTTTGCAAAGAACGTCTGAACTAATCTACAGAGAGCGCAAACAAATCGACAAAATTTAAACGGTTATTAAAATACAAGATTGCCTAGTAAATGCAGTAATGCTGCTACTTGCGCACTGCTGACACTGCTCGGCGGCGGAAGGAGACTAAGCGAAATTACACTATTCAGGTACTAAAACACGATGCTACACTCTCAAATACTATAATACGCCCGAAATTTATGAATTAAACAATGCAAGTACCAACTAGGCATGGTTTTTTTGTTCAAGGGATCTACGATAGATTGTAGTTAGAAGAGGGGCTAGCCCAGTCACAAATTCAGTATACAATCTGACCGGGATTCCATCTTTGTTCAATTTTAATGATTTCAGCTGTTTCTCAACACAACTGACACTAATACTTATTTCATTCATCTTTTCAGTGGTTTTTAGGGTTCACAACTATGGGAAACAGTATGATAGACAGTTCCAACATAAATAGTTGCTTAGTTAATAACTGATAAAATTTATCCAGTCTTGCATGAAACATAAAGAGAATAAATATTAATATCTCCATGCCAACTGAAGCAAAGATTTCTTTTATAATCAGTGATAACTTTGCTTAGGTGTGGTGGTGAAGTAAATAGCATGTTGCTGCCACAATTTTATGGTGTAAGTAAAGGTAAGCAATGATCCCTACATACAGACAACACAATGAGTAGGCCTGTGTCCTAGTTAGTAAATTCTGAATCTGGTTTTGAAATAATTATTCCAGAAAAACAAAATGAATCTGAAGAGACCTATGCAATGAGAGTGATATAAAAATGAGACTCCATATTTAGAGGAGATGCAAGGCTTGAAATATTTCTTTGTCAGAGATACGTTAGCCATGACAGGTAATAATGATGCCCGAGCCATAAAAATGGAGATTTTCTGCCACAGTGTAAGATTTTGAACAGTAAACATGCACCCACTGCACCAAGAATGAAGACAAATGCCACGGCAATTCTATAATATGTAATACTCAGATGGAAGGAGGAGTTGCCATTTTCAGAAAACAAGGATATAAATGCAAAACTGTAGAAGTAAGCAAATTTTGTGTTGATCAGCACTTTGAGATTTGTGCATGTGAACTTCAGCTAGATAATGTAGTCTTTTGGTATTAGCAACAGTGCACATGTCCCCATTAGGAGACTGGGAGCTGTTCATAAAAATATTTGACTCCCTATTACACTGTGTGTCAGACAAACAGAAGAAGTTATTAATCTGTGGTGACTTCAATGTAAACTTTCTAAGTAATTCTGATAGGAAAAGTGAACTAGAAGTGTTATTAACAACATATAACTTAGAATCAGTGATCAATTTCCCTACACATGTAGCTCAAGACAGTAGCACGCCAATAGAAAATGTATTTGTACAGAAAGAGGATTTAAAACAAACGCATGCCTTCCCTGTGGTAAATGGATTCTCAGACCATGATGCACAGCTGATTAACTTACAAAACCTAACTGGATGTACAGTTCAGAAACCATTAAGTAAAAGTGTGAGGTCGCTGAACCCAGTATCTATTGAGCACTTCAGACAAAGCTTAAGAAATGTTAATTGGGGAGATGTATATAATGAGCCTAATGCTAATGATAAATGCAACATATTTCTTGATAAATTTATACACCTTTTTGAACATTGCTTCCCAGAGAAAATTGCTAAATGTAACACTACACACTTTTCAAAGAAACCTTGGATTACTACAGGTATTAAAGTGTCTTCAGAAAGAAAAAGAAAACTGTATGAGACAGCAAGAACTAGTAAAGATCCCGAAGTAGTTTTACACTATAAAAATTACTGTAACATACTGAGAAAAGTTGTAAGCTCTTGTGAAACAAGTAAAATTATTAAATCTTTGAAAAATAAATGTTCTATTGGAGTAGATGACATCTCTAATAAGATATTAAAACAATGTGGGGCAATTACAGCTGATGTTCTGAATCACATATGTAATGCATCACTAACTCAAGGCATTTTCCCAGACAGGTTATAATATGCCATTGTCAGGGCTCTCTACAAAAAGGGGGACACCACAGATGTCAATACTTATTGGCCAGTATCCTTGCTTACAGCATTTTTAAAAATCTTTGAGAAAGTAATGTACTCAATAATTGTTTTCCATCTCAACACTATTGGGATACTTAGTAACTCACAGTTTGGATTTCAAAAATGCTGTTCCACTGAGACAGCAATATACAATTCCACTGTCCACATAATAGAGTCTTCAAATAGTAAAATGTTATCAATAGGAATTTTCTGTGACTTGTCCAAAGCATATTGATTGTGTGAACCATAAGTTTAAATCAGAAAAAGTTTATTTGATTGAATAATGATGTTTCAAGGTGTACTAATTGGTTAGTTATTTTAGATTGACACTTTAATGTTATATACTTTAACTAACTCCTTAGATTATCTTAGATAATCACTTGATGAATAAGTTTACTGAAGTTCTTTCAATTACAATTGATATGAATCTGTGGTTTGCTCCACAAATTTCTGAACATTGGCCGAAAAATAGTCCAGGTCAGTTTATTGTAAATGTTCCTTGATTTAGTCAATCTGGTATGGTATCAATCTTATCCCCTAGAGCAGGTACTGCTCATGAGTGAAGAACATTTGGGGCTCTTGTTAATACCCATACTTCTGTATTTATTGGGAGAATTGTCCAGTTATCTATGTCTAGAAGTCGAAAGCCATCATTTTCTAAATCTTGCTCTGGTGTTATATAGGTATCGAATTCAACATCTATAAAATCTGAATATTCATATCTTCAGTATCATTGTTGTTCAATTGTTTTGATTGTGATTATTGCATCTACTGAATCATCAAGTAAATATAGTAGTCATAGTGATGGGAGTGCAATAAAAATTAGGGTAACTGCTGGTAATGCTGTTGAGATAGTTTCCATTAAATGTCCATGAAGTATATTTCAGTTTGTGTAGGCATTAAATAGTATATAACCTACAACTACTGTAATTAATAATAATATGACCATAGTATGGTCATGGAAGAATGATAGTTGCTCCATTAATGGTGAAGCTCCATCTTGAAGAGATAAATTTGATCATGTTGCCATTTATTTTTTTCTAATAAAAGGTCAAACCTTTATTTGTACAATCTAGAAATTATTGGCAATTCTGAGTAACTGTGTTCTGCAGGAGGGTTGTTTTGTAATCATTCTGTTGATCTTCTTATATTAGCTCTAAATATGATTGCTCGGTTTGTAATTATTCTTTCTCATATAATTACAATGAATATAATGGTTCCTACAATAGAATTGTAAACCCAATTCTTGATACTACATTTCATGATGTATATGTGTCTGGGTAGTCTGAATATCACTGTGGTATTCCTGCTAATCCTAGGAAGTGTTGACGGAAGAATGTCAAATTTATTCCAATGAATATAATTGTGAACTGAATTTTTAATCATGTATTATTTATGGTTAACCCTGTAAATAGTGGGAATCATTGAATAACCCCTCCTATAATTGCAAATACTGCTCCTATAGATAAGAGGTAATGGAAGTGCGCTACTACACAATATGTATCATGTAGTACAAAGTCAAGTGATGAATTTGCTAGTACTAATCCTGTTAATCCACCAATTGTAAATAGGAAAGTGGATCCTAGAGCTCATAATAATGGGGGATTAAACTTGAATTTAGTTCCATATAATGTGGCCAATCATCTGAATACCTTAATTCCTGTAGGTACAGCAATAATTATTGTTGCTGATGTAAAGTATGCTTGTGTGTCAACATCCATTCCTACTGGAATATACGGTGTGCTCATACAATAAATCCTATTAATCCAATTGATAATATGGTGTAGATTACACCTAGTGTTCCAAATGATTCAATCTTCCCTCTTTCGTGACATAGAATGTGTGAAATAATACCAAATCCTGGTAAAATTAAAATGTAAACTTCTGGATGCCCAAAGAATCAGAATAGTTGTTGATATAGAATTGGGTCACCTCCTCCCGCAGGGTGAAAGAATGATGTGTTTAGGTTTAGGTCTATTAATAATATAGTAACAGTTCCTGCTAAAATGGGAAGTGAAAGAAGAAGGAGAAGAGCTGTAATAGCTACAGACCAAACAAATAAAGGTGTTTGGTCTAAAGTTATACTTTCTGATCGTATATTAATTGCTGTTGTAATAAAGTTTACTGTACCAAGACTTGACGATACACCTGCAAAGTGTAGTGAAAAAATGGATAGATCTACAGATGCACCCCCATGTGCAATAACTCCTGCTAGAGGAGGGTAAACTGTCTATCCTGTACCAGCACCATTATCTACTATAGAAGCTGTAAGAAGAATGGTTATTGAGGGCAGTAGTAACCAAAAGCTTATATTATTTATTCATGGGAATGCTATGTCTGGTGCACCAATTATTAATGGTACAAGTCAATTACCAAATCCACCAATTATAATAGGCATTACTACGAAGAAAATTATTACAAATGCATGGGCTGTAATCAGTGCTTTTTTCTAAAACAAAGTTTGAGGGTACTCCGACATTGGATATAATGCAGTGAAAATTACTGAAGTATGGGATACCACCCGTCTTCTTTTAGCCATGACGTCATCAACATCATCATGGTAGCAGAACTGTAGAGACATCTATCGGTAGCTCAGCATGTGAGCATATCCGTTTATCACTACCATTGCCCACTATTAGTGGGTGAGGGCACTACATGCTTGTCGAACTGGCTGCCAGCAATTCAGTTGTTGAGAACGGTTGCCGCAGCTTCAAAATGCTAGAAACAGTCAATGACATCACTTTTCCCACCAAAAATTACACTGGTAACGTTCGTATTGCAATTATCAACATGAAAATTTAAATAAAAAATTTACGTCCATGAAATAAATCTTTGACACTCTTCCAAGTTCTCAACATTGTAAAAAAATTACTTTGTTGATGAAAACGTTTAGGGGTACCCATCCCCCAGTGTTCCCCCAAAGAAACAGCACTAGCTGTAATAATAACATTATAAATTTGGTTGTCTCCAATTAGAGATCCTGGTTGACCTAATTCAGCAAAAATAAGTATTCTTATTGATTTTCCTACTATTCCTGCTCATGCTCCAAGTATAAAGTACCAATGTCCTTATGGTTTGTTGAGAATAATCTTTTTTGCGGTAAAATGGCTGAATTTTAGGTGATAGACTGTAAATCTACTTATGATTCTAGACTGCAATTCTAGAGGTGTAAAGTTTTATTAAGGCCTAAAAGATTATTCTTTTAGTTATAACTTTGAAGGTTATTTTAGTTTAATTAACTTAAATCCTTAGTATAATGAGATTAAGGTTGATGTTAAAATCAATCCTATTGTTCAATTATTACAGTTATAGGAAGAATAATTCTTGATTTTTGACACTTTATAGATCATGAATTTTTAGTATATGATATAATTAGAGCCAAGAATCTAATTTGTATCTAATAATAAAGTGGCACTGTAGTTAGTACAACTATAATTGTTATAATGGTTGTTGTGTTGTTTTCTATTAGTGATCGTATAAAAATTCATCTTGGTAGGAATCCAAGACATGGTGGTAAACCACCTACAGATAGTATGGACAAAAATATTATGAATTTAATTTCAGTTTTTATGTTTCTGACTGAATAAATCTGGTTTATAAAGAACAGATTTATTTGCTTAAATAATAAAACTATGATTAGTCTTAGTAATGAATAAATAATAATGTATAGCTCTCAAATGTTTACTCTCATTGTTAAAGATCTGATTATTCACCCTAAATGTCTAATTTAGGAGTATGTCAGAAGTTGTCGTAATGACGTTTGATTCAAACCTCCTATTGCTCCAATAATAATTCTTAAAAGGAAAATGGTTCAAATAAATCTTCTTAGCTGAATACAATATGATAGTACTATTATTGGGGCAATTTTTTGTCATGTTATTAACGTTAAGCAGTTATTTCAGCTTGAAGCACCTATGACTTCTGGAAATCAGAAATGGAAAGGCGCAGCTCCAATCTTTAATAGTAATCTGGATTTGATTATTATTGAGGGAATAAATTCTGTTTCTCATCCTGTTGAATACTTTATTTGAATCAGCAGAATTGAAACTAATAGTATTGTCAATGCTATTGCTTGGACAATAAAATATTTAATTGATTATTCATTTTTCATTACGTTTTTATTTCTTGTTAGAAGTGGAATAAATGAAAGTATGTTTGAGAGAGAAGTTTGGGTTGGTTATACCAAACAACAGCCATTTTGCAGTAGTTCATTTATTCACCTATACACATGCAAGGCTCACAAAGAACTAAATATGGTGGAACAGCCCAAAGACAATGCTCAGACTCAAAGACAATGCTCAGAGTCCAAAGACGAATGCATATCGATGCTGGTGTCGACCTCATCAGCACCACAAGTTGATGTCAAGTCCTATTCAGACCCCAAATCAGGAATTTGATGAAATGGACAAGATTGTTCCTATAATTAATGTTGATAAGAAGAGAAGTTTTGTAGAGTTGTTGGTCATTAAAAAGGAGAGGACTGATACATCTATAAATGGGGTATGAACCCATTAGGTTGATTAGCTTACCTTTTTACATTAAGATGTATAATGCACATTAGTTTTATACTAAAGGAGGTAGTTTAATTTTATCTTATGTAATTTGATTCATGAAAGTAATATTTATTTACTTAATTTACCCTGTCAAAGTAACCCTTTAATCAGGCACTTCATTTATTTAATATATAAATTAAAAGTTTTTCATTAAATTAGGTTGTGTATAGTTTTGGTTATTTGAAATTAATTTGTTTTGATTTGAGCATATATATATATATATATAAAAATACAAAGATGAGGTGACTTACCGAACAAAAACGCTGGCAGGTCGATAGACACACAAACAAACACAAACACACACAAAATTCAAGCTTTCGCAACAAATTGTTGCCTCATCAGGAAAGAGGGAAGGAGAGGGGAAGACGAAAGGAAGTGGGTTTTAAAGGAGAGGGTAAGGAGTCATTCCAATCCCGGGAGCGGAAAGACTTACCTTAGGGGGAAAAAAGGACAGGTATACACTCGCACACACGCACATATCCATCCACACATACAGACACAAGCAGACATATTTAAAGACCATGCCTGAGAAAATAGAATATGGGAGTGTAATCTGGCTAGGGCGAAGGCATGTTTGCGGAGGGAATGTAAATAAAACTTAATGGGGTCATTGTGGGGGTGTTGTGAGGGTGACATGGTATTAGAAGGTGGAAAGTGTTAACATGAGGTGAAATGAAAATGAAAATAAAAATATAAATATATGGGGAGAGATAAAGGTGAACCGGAAAGAAACAGGAGATCTGGAATGAAAAAAGGCGAAAAGGTGTTGGTAACAGCTGGGCTATGTTGGACTTGGGTTGGTAGATAACGATGTGCATAAAGGTTAGGTGGTTGTGTTGCCGCCAAAACACGTTAAAGGACGCAGAAATTCGGGAAAATTTCGAAAAAACTGCGTGTAGTATATTAAAAGGAGTGGTATTGTGGTGGCAGATTATGAAAATGAGACTAACAATTGTCTGACGAAGAAATAATCGCGTTAAAACCTGTGGGAAGCGGCTAAAAATGATCAGTGGTGTGGGAAAAACGGAAATGGAAATAAAGTGAAAGTTATTAGAACTGGCCGAAATGGTTGTTTAAAAGGTGAAAGGAGCTGTTTGTGAACTAGAAACGGTGGATATTATAGCGGCGGTAGTGCTGAAAGCGGCAAAAAATTTTTTTGGTTATGGTTTGGAAGTGGGTTACGTATTATTGAGTATATATATAGGCGGGATAAAATAGTATAGCAGATTACGGTAAAAAGGAGAAGGTGAATTCAAAGTGAAACCAAAGTGAAACTACTGGCAAAAACAGAAAGAGGAAAATAAGACGACAGAAAAGATTTCGAAATGCAACAGTGACAATAACAAACGTAATTGTTGGATTCAAATTAATGATATCAATATAATGGAAGGAAACATTCCACGTGGGAAAAATTATATATAAATACAAAGATGAGGTGACTTACCGAACAAAAACGCTGGCAGGTCGATAGACACACAAACAAACACAAACACACACAAAATTCAAGCTTTCGCAACAAATTGTTGCCTCATCAGGAAAGAGGGAAGGAGAGGGGAAGACAAAGGAAGTGGGTTTTAAAGGAGAGGGTAAGGAGTCATTCCAATCCCGGGAGCGGAAAGACTTACCTTAGGGGGAAAAAAGGACAGGTATACACTCGCACACACGCACATATCCATCCACACATACAGACACAAGCAGACATATTTAAATATTTTTTTTTTCAAGTTGCCGCAACTCGTACCTCACCTGTCTTTCAACAACTTCTTTGCCTCTACACTTCTGCCTCAACTGACATCTCTGCCCAAACTCTTTGTCTTTAAATATGTCTGCTTGTGTCTGTATGTGTGGATGGATATGTGTGTGTGTGCAAGTGTATACCTGTCCTTTTTTCCCCCTAAGGTAAGTCTTTCCGCTCCCGGGATTGGAATGACTCCTTACCCTCACCCTTAAAACCCACTTCCTTTTGTCTTTCCCTCTCCTTCCCTCTTTCCTGATGAGGCAACAGTTTGTTGCGAAAGCTTGAATTTTGTGTGTATGTTTGTGTGTCTATCGACCTGCCAGCCCTTTCGTTCGGTAAGTCACCTCATCTTTGTTTTTATATATATATATATATATATATATATATATATATATATATATATATATATATATATGGTTATAATAGAGGGAAACATTCCACGTAGGAAATATATATCTAAAAACAAAGATTATTTGACTTACCAAATGAAAGTGCTGGCAGGTCGACAGACACACAAACAACCACAAACATACACACAAAATTCAAGCTTTCGCAACAAACTGTTGCCTCATTAGGAAAGAGGGAAGGAGAGGGAAAGACGAAAGGAAGTGGGTTTTAAGGGAGAGGGTAAGGAGTCATTCCAATCCCGGGAGCGGAAAGACTTACCTTAGGGGGAAAAAAGGACGGGTATACACTTGCACACACACACATATCCATCCACACATATACAGACACAAGCAGACATATTTTGTCTGTATATATGTCTGTATATGTGTGGATGGATATGTGTGTGTGTGCGAGTGTATACCCGTCGTTTTTTCCCCCTAAGGTAAGTCTTTCCGCTCGCGGGATTGGAATGAGTCCTTACCCTCTCCCTTAAAACCCACTTCCTTTCATCTTTCCCCTCCTTCCCTCTTTCCTGATGAGGCAACAGTTTGTTGCGAAAGCTTGAATTTTGTGTGTATGTTTGTGGTTGTTTGTGTGTCTGTCGACCTGCCAGCACTTTCATTTGGCAAGTCAAATCATCTTTGTTTTTTATATATCAATATAATGGAAGGAAACATTCCACGTGGGAAAAATTATATATAAAAACAAAGATGAGGTGACTTACCGAACAAAAGCGCTGGCAGGTCGATAGACACACAAACAAACACAAACATACACACAAAATTCAAGCTTTCGCAACAAACTGTTGCCTCATCAGGAAAGAGGGAAGGAGAGGGGAAGACGAAAGGAAGTGGGTTTTAGGGAGAGGGTAAGGAGTCATTCCAATCCCGGGAGCGGAAAGACTTACCTTAGGGGGAAAACAGGACAGGTATACACTCGCACACACACATATCCATCCGCACATACACAGACACAAGATGACATTTGTCAAGGCAAAGACTTTGGGCAGAGATGTCAGTTGAGGCGGAAGTAAAGAGGCAAAGATGTAGTTGAATGACAGGTGAGGTATGAGCAGCGGCAACTTGAAATTAGCGGAGTTTGAGGCCTGGCGGATAACGAGAAGAGAGGATATACTGAAGGGCAAGTTCCCATCTCCGGAGTTCTGACAGGTTGTTAGTGGGAAGTATCCAGATAACCCAGACGGTGTAACACTCTGCCAAGACGTGCTGGCCATGCACCAAGGCATGTTTAGCCACAGGGAGATCCTCATTACCAACAAACACTGGCTGCCTTTGTCCATTCATGCGAATGGACAGTTTGTTGCTGGTCATTCCCACATAGAAAGCTTCACAGTGTAGGCAGGTCAGTTGGTAAATCACGTGGGTGCTTTCACACGTGGCTCTGCCTTTGATCGTGTACACCTTCCGGGTTACAGGACTGGAATAGGTGGTGGTGGGAGGGTGCATTGGACAGGTTTTACACCAGGGGCGGTTAGAAGTGTAATAGCCAGAGGGTAAGGAAGGTGGTTTGGGGATTTCATAGGGATGAACTAAGAGGTTACGAAGGTTAGGTGGACGGCAGAAAGACACTCTTGGTGGAGTGGGGAGGATTTCATGAAGGATGGATCTCATTTCAGGGCAGGATTTGAGGAAGTTGTATCCCTGTTGGAGAGCCACATTCAGAGTCTGATCCAGTCCCGGAAAGTATCCTGTCACAAGTGGGGCACTTTTGGGGTTCTTCTGTGGGAGGTTCTGGGTTTGAGGGGATGAGGAAGTGGCTCTGGTTATTTGCTTCTGTACCAGGTCGGGAGGGTAGTTGCAGGATGTGAAAGCTGTTGTCAGGTTGTTGGTGTAATGGGTCAGGGATTCCGGACTGGAGCAGATTTGTTTGCCATGAAGACCTAGGCTGTAGGGAAGGGACCATTTCATGTGGAATGGGTGGCAGCTGTCATAATGGAGGTACTGTTGCTTGTTGGTGGGTTTGATGTGGACGGACGTGTGAAGCTGGCCATTGGACAGATGGAGGTCAACGTCAAGGAAAGTGGCATGGGATTTGGAGTAGGACCAGGTGAATCTGATGGAACCAAAGGAGTTGAGGTTGGAGAGGAAATTCTAGAGTTCTTCTTCACTGTGAGTCCAGATCATGAAGATGTCATCAATAAATCTGTATCAAACTTTGGGTTGGCAGGCCTGGGTAACCAAGAAGGCTTCCTCTAAGCGACCCATGAATAGGTTGGCATACGAGGGGGCCATTCTGGTACCCATGGCTGTTCTCTTTAATTGTTGGTATGTCTGGCCTACAAAAGTGAAGAAATTGTGGGTCAGGATGAAGCTGGCTAAGGTAATGAGGAAAGAGGTTTTAGGTAGGGTGGCAGGTGATCGGCGTGAAAGGAAGTGCTCCATCGCAGCAAGGCCCTGGACATGCGGAATATCTGTGTACAAGGAAGTGGCATCAATGGTTACAAGGATGGTTTCCGGGGGTAATAGATTGGGTAAGGATTCCAGGCGTTTGAGAAAGTGGTTGGTGTCTTTGATGAAGGATGGGGGACTGCATGTAATGGGTTGAAGGTGTTGATCTACATAGGCAGAGATACGTTCAGTGGGGGCTTGGTAACCAGCTACAATGGGGCGGCCGGGATGATTGGGTTTGTGAATTTTAGGAAGAAGGTAGAAGGTAGGGGTGCGGGGTGTCAGTGGGGTCAGGAGGTTGATGGAGTCAGGTGAAAGGTTTTGTAGGGGGCCTAAGGTTCTGAGGATTCCTTGAAGCTCCGCCTGGACATCAGGAATGGGATTACCTTGGCAAACTTTGTATGTGGTGTTGTCTGAAAGCTGACGCAGTCCCTCAGCCACACACTCCCGACGACCAAGTACCGCGGTCGTGGAACCCTTGTCCGCCGGAAGAATGACGATGGATCGGTCAGCCTTCAGACCATGGATAACTTGGGTTTCAGCAGTGGTGATGTTGGGAGTAGGATTACGGTTTTTTAAGAAGGATTGAGAAGCAAGGCTGGAAGTGAGAAATTCCTGCAAGGTTTGGAGAGGGTGATTTTGAGGAAGAGGAGGTGGGTCCCGCTGTGACGGAGGACGGAACTGTTCCAGGCAGGGTTCAGTTTGGATAGTGTCTTGGGGAGTTGGATCATTAGGAGTAGGATTAGAATCATTTTTCTTTGTGGCAAAGTGATATTTCCAGCAGAGAGTACAAGTGCAGGACAGTAAATCTTTGACGAGGGCTGTTTGGTTGAATCTGGGAGTGGGGTTGAAGGTGAGGCCTTTGGATAGGACAGAGGTTTCAGATTGGGAGAGAGGTTTGGAGGGAAGGTTAACTACTAAATTGGGGTGTTGTGGTTCCAGATTGCGTTGTATGGAATTTTGAGGTTTTGATCCTAATCCTACTCCTAATGATCCAACTCCCCAAGACACTATCCAAACTGAACCCTGCCTGGAACAGTTCCGTCCTCCGTCACAGCGGGACCCACCTCCTCTTCCTCAAAATCACCCTCTCCAAACCTTGCAGGAATTTCTCACTTCCAGCCTTGCTTCTCAATCCTTCTTAAAAAACCGTAATCCTACTCCCAACATCACCACTGCTGAAACCCAAGTTATCCATGGTCTGAAGGCTGACCGATCCATCGTCATTCTTCCGGCGGACAAGGGTTCCACGACCGCGGTACTTGGTCGTCGGGAGTGTGTGGCTGAGGGACTGCGTCAGCTTTCAGACAACACCACATACAAAGTTTGCCAAGGTAATCCCATTCCTGATGTCCAGGCGGAGTTTCAAGGAATCCTCAGAACCTTAGGCCCCCTACAAAACCTTTCACCTGACTCCATCAACCTCCTGACCCCACTGACACCCCGCACCCCTACCTTCTACCTTCTTCCTAAAATTCACAAACCCAATCATCCCGGCCGCCCCATTGTAGCTGGTTACCAAGCCCCCACTGAACGTATCTCTGCCTATGTAGATCAACACCTTCAACCCATTACATGCAGTCTCCCATCCTTCATCAAAGACACCAACCACTTTCTCAAATGCCTGGAATCCTTACCCAATCTATTACCCCCGGAAACCATCCTTGTAACCATTGATGCCACTTCCTTGTACACAGATATTCCGCATGTCCAGGGCCTTGCTGCGATGGAGCACTCCCTTTCACGCTGATCACCTGCCACCCTACCTAAAACCTCTTTCCTCATTACCTTAGCCAGCTTCATCCTGACCCACAACTTCTTCGCTTTTGAAGGCCAGACATACCAACAATTAAAGAGAACAGCCATGGGTACCAGGATGGCCCCCTCGTATGCCAACCTATTCATGGGTCGCTTAGCGGAAGCCTTCTTGGTTACCCAGGCCTGCCAACCCAAAGTTTGGTACAGATTTATTGATGACATCTTCATGATCTGGACTCACAGTGAAGAAGAACTCCAGAATTTCCTCTCCAACCTCAACTCCTTTGGTTACATCAGATTCACCTGGTCCTACTCCAAATCCCATGCCACTTTCCTTGACGTTGACCTCCATCTGTCCAATGGCCAGCTTCACACGTCCGTCCACATCAAACCCACCAACAAGCAACAGTACCTCCATTATGACAGCTGCCACCCATTCCACATGAAACGGTCCCTTCCCTACAGCCTAGGTCTTCATGGCAAACAAATCTGCTCCAGTCCAGAATCCCTGACCCATTACACCAACAACCTGACAACAGCTTTCACATCCCGCAACTACCCTCCCGACCTGGTACAGAAGCAAATAACCAGAGCCACTTCCTCATCCCCTCAAACCCAGAACCTCCCACAGAAGAACCACAAAAGTGCCCCACTTGTGACAGGATACTTTCTGGGACTGGATTAGACACTGAATGTGGCTCTCCAGCAGGGATACAACTTCCTCAGATCCTGCCCTGAAATGAGATCCATCCTTCATGAAATCCTCCCCACTCCACCAAGAGTGTCTTTCCGCCTCTTAGTTCATCCTTATGATATCCCCAAACCACCTTCCTTACCCTCTGGCTCCTACCCTTGTAACTGCCCCCGATGTAAAACCTGTCCCATGCACCCTCCCACCACCACCTACTCCAGTCCTGTAACCCGGAAAGTGTACACGATCAAAGGCAGAGCCATGTGTGAAAGCACCCATGTGATTTATCAACTGACCTGCCTACACTGTGAAGCTTTCTATGTGGGAATGACCAGCAACAAACTGTCCATTTGCATTAATGGACACTGGCAGACAGTGTTTGTTGGTAATGAGGATGACCCTGTGGCTAAACATGCCTTGGTGCACGGCCAACACATCTTGGCACAGTGTTACACCATCCGGGTTATCTGGATACTTCCCACTAACACCAACCTGTCATAACTCCGGAGATGGGAACTTGCCCTTCAGTATATCCTCTCTTCTCGTTATCCACCAGGCCTCAATCTCCGCTAATTTCTAATTTCAATTTGCCACCACTCATACCTCACCTGTGTTTCAACATCATCATTGCCTCTGTACTTCTGCCTCGACTGACATCTCTGCCCAAACTCTTTGCCTTTAGAAATGTCTGCTTGTGACTGTGTATGTGCGAATGGATACATGTGTGTGTGCGAGTGTATACCTGTCCTTTTCCACCCTAAGGTAAGTCTTTCCGCTCCCGGGATTGGAATGACTCCCTACCCTCTCCCTTAAAACCCACATCCTTTCGTCTTTCCCTCTCCTTCCCTCTTTCCTGATGAAGCAACCGTTTGTTGCGAAAGCTTGAATTTTGTGTGTATGTTTGTGTGTCTATCGACCTGCCAGCACTTTCGTTTGGTAAGTCACACCACCTTTGTTTTTAGATATATTTTATATACATATCCACGTTAGTTTTGTTAGCACATCTGAACATATAAACAAATATGTAATCAGTGCCGTTTGTTGCATTGTAAAATGTTAATTACATCCGGAGAAATTGAAACCTAAAGTTGACGCTTGAAACCTCCGAGTTCAGTTGCGTGTTGTAACAAACACAGGCCACGGTCAGCGAGCAGCATCTGTAGGGACATGTTTACGATGACGACCATGTTTACGAGTGTGGCTGTAGTGCACTGTTGTGGTTTGGTCTAGCTGTTGCAGTGTCCGCATGTAGCGCTTGCTGCTGTTGTTATTCTGCATTCGTCTCCGCACGCAGACCAACTGTAGTACACCGTGTTACCAGACGTCTGTGATAGTGTAGTGTTGTAGGAACTGTGACCATGGTGTATTCGAACTCTGAAAAGGCGGAGATGATACTCATCTATGGCGAGTGTCGACAAAATGCAGCTGAAGCCTGCAGGTTGTATGCAGAACGGTACCCGGAAGAGAGCATCCAACGTGCTGCACATTGCAAAACATCTACCGCCAACTGTATGCAACAGGTATGGTCATAGCATGCAAACGGGTCCGTAACAGGTGCATTACAGGAGAAGCGGGTGCAGTTGGTGTGTTAGCTGCTGTTGCCATGAACCCACACATGAGTACACGGGACACTGCGAGAGCCGGTGGACTGAGTCAAAGTGGTGTCATGCGCATACTGCATCGTCACCGCTTTCACCCGTTTCATGTGGCGCTACATCAGCAATTACATGGTGATGACTTTAATTATCGAGTGTAATTCTGTCAATGGTCATTAACAGAGAATGCGTTGCAGTTCTACCTATTTACTGATGAAGCGGGTTTCACAAACCATGGGGCAGTGAATCTACGGAACAGGCATTACTGGGTCTGTGGACAATCCTCGCTGGCTCAGACAGGTAGAGCGACAGTGACCGTACACTGTACATGTATGGTGCGGAATCACTGGCGACCACCTCATTGGTCCTCACTTCATTGCAGGGGCCCAAACAGCTGCAACATACATCGCCTTTCTACAGAATGATCTGCCAACGTTGCTCGAAAATGTGCCACTGGAAACGCGTCAACGTATGTGGTATCAGCATGATGGTGCACCTGCACATTCTGCAATTAACACTAGGCTGACCCTTGACAGGATGTTCTACGGGCGTTTCATAGGACATGGGGGACGCATATATTGGCCAGCCTGTTCTCCTGATCTTACGCCTCTGGACTTCTTTCTGTGGGCTACGTTAAAGGAGAAAGTGTACCGTGATGTGCCTACAACCCCAGAGGATATGAAACAACATATTGTGGCAGCCTGTGGTGACATTACACCAGATGTACTGCGGCGTGTACGACATTCATTACACCAGAGATTGCAATTGTGTGCAGCAAATGATGGCCACCACATTGAACATCTATTCGCCTGACATGTCGGGACACACTCTATTCCACTCCGTAATTGAAAATGGAAACCACGTGTGTACGTGTACCTCACCCTTCGTGGTAATGTACATGTGCGTCAGTGAAAAAGACCAATAAAAAGGTGTTAGGATATGGACATAATGTGCTGTTCCAGCCTCTTCTGTACCTAAGGTCCATCACCGTTCCCTTTGGATCCCTACGTAATTCAGTGCTCTCCGATACACACGATCGAACAGCGGAGGAGTGGTACTCAAGCGTCAACTTTAGGTTACAATATCTCCGGATGAAACTAACATTTTACAATGCAACAAACGGCACTGATTACGTATTTGTTTATATGTTCAGATGTGCTAACAAAACTAATGGGGTTCCATTTGAAAAAAACTTAGGTTGGTGTTAGAAAACATACTTCTGTGCATTTTTTATGGTTTGTATTAACCAATTACACTAGCCCCTCTCCTCTCGTTCGGTCTGTGGAATCGATTCATCAGTACTTGATGTGGTTTACGAAATATATCCAGCGGTAATGTTAGGTGACTCACACTTATATATATATATATATATATATATATATATATATAGGTTGCTTCGTCAGGAAAGAGGGAAGGAGAGGGAAAGACGAAAGGATTTGGGTTTTAAGGGAGAGGGTAAGGAGTCATTCCAATCCCGGGAGCGGAAAGACTTACCTTAGGGGGAAAAAAGGACGGGTATACACTCACACACACACACATATCCATCCACACATATACAGACACAAGCAGACATATACAAAGGCAAAGATGTTGTTGAATGACAGGTGAGGTATGAGTGGCAGCAACTTGAAATTAGCGGAGATTGAGGCCTGGTGGATAACAGGAAGAGAGGATATATTGAAGAGCAAGTTCCCATCTCCAGAGTTCGGATAGGTTGGTGTTAGTGGGAAGTATCCAGATAACCCGGACAGTGTAACACTGTGCCAAGATGTGCTGGCCGTGCACCAAGGCATGTTTAGCCACAGGGTGATCCTCATTACCAACAAACACTGTCTGCCTGTGTCCATTCATGCGAATGGACAGATTGTTGCTGGTCATTCCCACATAGAATACGTCACAGTCTAGGCAGGTCAGTTGGTGAATCATGTGGGTGCTTTCACACGTGGCTCTGCCTTTGATCGTGTACACCTTCCGAGTTACAGGACTGGAGTAGGTGGTAGTGGGAGGGTGCATGGGACAGGTTTTACACCGGGGGCAGTTTCAAGGGTAGGAGCCAGAGGGTAGGGAAGGTGGTTTGGGGATTTCATAGGGATGAACTAAGAGGTTACGAAGGTTAGGTGGACAGCGGAAAGACACTCTTGGTGGAGTGGGGAGGATTTCATGAAGGATGGATATCATTTCAGGGCAGGATTTGAGGAAGTCGTATCCCTGCTGGAGAGCCACATTCAGAGTCTGATCCAGTCCCGGAAAGTATCCTGTCACAAGTGGGGCACTTTTGTGTTTCTTCTGTGGGAGGTTCTGGGTTTGAGAGGATGAGGAAGTGGCTCTGGTTATTTGCTTCTGTACCAGGTCGGGAGGGTAGTTGCGGGATGTGAAAGCTGTTGTCAGGTTGTTGGTGTAATGGTTCAGGGATTCCGGACTGGAGCAGATTTGTTTGCCATGAAGACCTAGGCTGTAGGGAAGGGACCATTTCATGTGGAATGGGTGGCAGCTGTCATAATGGAGGTACTGTTGCTTGTTGGTGGGTTTGATGTGGACGGACGTGTGAAGCTGGCCATTGGACAGGTGGAGGTCAACATCAAGGAAAGTGGCATGGGATTTGGAGTGGGACCAGGTGAATCTGATGGAACCAAAGAAGTTGAGGTTGGAGAGGAAATTCTGGAGTTCTTCTTCACTGTGGGTCCAGATCATGAAGATGTCATCAATAAATCTGTACTAAACTTTGGGTTGGCAGGCCTGGGTAACCAAGAAGGCTTCCTCTAAGCGACCCATGAATAGGTTGGCGTACGAGGGGGCCATCCTGGTACCCATGGCTGTTCCATTTAATTGTTGGTATGTCTGGCCTTCAAGAGTGAAGAAGTTGTGGGTCAGGATGAAGCTGGCTAAGGTAATGAGGAAAGAGGTTTTAGGTAGGTTGGCAGGTGATCGGCGTGAAAGGAAGTGCTCCATTGCAGCGAGGCCCTGGACGTGCGGGATATTTGTGTATAAGGAAATGGCATCAATGGTTGCAAGGATGGTTTCCGGGGGTAACGGATTAGGTAAGGATTCCAGGCGTTTGAGAAAGTGGTTGGTGTCTTTGATGAAGGATGGGAGACTGCATGTAATGGGTTGAAGGTGTTGATCTACATAGGCAGAGATACGTTCAGTGGGGACTTGGTAACCAGCTACAATGGGGCGGCCGGGATGATTGGGTTTGTGAATTTTAGGAAGAAGGTAGAAGGTAGGGGTGCGGGGAGTCGGTGGGGTCAGGAGGTTGATGGAGTCAGGTGAAAGGTTTTGTAGGGGGCCTAAGGTTCTGAGGATTCCTTGAAGCTCCACCTGGACATCAGGAATGGGATTACCTTGGCAAACTTTGTATGTGGTGTTGTCTGAAAGCTGACGCAGTCTCTCAGCCACATACTCTCAACGATCAAGTACCGCGGTCGTGGAACCCTTGTCCGCCGGAAGAATGACGATGGACCGGTCAGCCTTCAGATCACGGATAGCCTGGGCTTCAGCAGTGGTGATGTTGGGAGTAGGATTAAGGTTTTTTAAGAAGGGTTGAGAGGTAAGGCTGGAAGTTAGAAATTCCTGGAATGTTTGGAGAGGGTGATTTTGAGGAAGAGGAGGTGGGTCCCGCTGTGACGGAGGACGGAACTGTTACAGGCAGGGTTCAGTTTGGATAGTGTCTTGGGGAGTTGGATCATTAGGAGTAGGATTAGGATCATTTTTCTTCGTGGCAAAGTGATACTTCCAGCAGAGAGTACGAGTGTAGGACAGTAAATCTTTGACAAGGGCTGTTTGGTTGAATCTGGGAGTGGGGCTGAAGGTGAGGCCTTTGGATAGGACAGAGGTTTCGGATTGGGAGAGAGGTTTGGAGGAAAGGTTAACTACTGAATTAGGGTGTTGTGGTTCCAGATTGTGTTGATTGGAATTTTGAGGTTTTGGAGGGAGTGGAGCTGGAAGTGGGAGGTTGAGTAGATGGGAGGGACTGGGTTTGTGTGCAATGAGAGGAGGTTGAGGTTTGCTGGAAAGGTTGTGAAGGGTGAGTGAGTTGCCTTTCCGGAGGTGGGAAACCAGGAGATTGGATAGTTTTTTGAGGTGAAGGGTGGCATGCTGTTCTAATTTGCGGTTGGCCTGTAGGAGGATGCTCTGAACAGCCGGTGTGGATGTGGGAGAGGAAAGATTGAGGACTTTTATTAAGGATAGGAGTTGACGGGTGTGTTCATTGGCTGAGTTGATGTGTAGGTGAAGGATTAGGTGGGTGAGGGCAATTGATTGTTCAGTTTGGAACTGGTATAGGGACTGATGGAAAGAAGGGTTGCAGCCAGAGATGGGAACTTTTAAGTGTGTGGCCTTTGGGGGTAATGCCAAATGTCAGACAAGCCTGAGAAAATATAATATGCGAGCGTATTCTGGCTAGGGTGAAGGCATGTTTGCGGAGGGAATTTAAATAAAACTTAATGGGGTCGTTTTGGGGGTGTTGTGAGGGTGACATGGTATTAGAAGGTGGAAAGTGTAACATGTAGTTGAAATGAAAATGAAAATAACTGGAGAAAGTAACTGGAGATCTGTTGTGAAAAAAGGTGAAAAAGTGTTGGATAAAGCTGGGCTATGTTGATCCTGTGGTGAACTTGGGTTGGTAGACAACGATATGAGCTCTCAAAAACAATTATGCTGTTAACCCTAAGGTAACTTAATCTTATGATCATAAATTATGGATCAAACCAATAAACATAAATCAATGATATGATAATGAAGAGTTTATCGGTTCTTCATGTCACCCCAACAAAACATTATCATTAAACATAAAAAGACAAACAAAAAACTATATAAAAGTTAAATGTTAAGCTCTATAGGGTCTTCTTGTCCTAAAGAAGAAATTAAGCCTTTTGACTCAAAAGTTAAATTCAAAAATTTATTAAGAGACAGTTGATTTCTCGTCAAGCCATTCATTCCAGCACTAATTAAGAGATTAATGTTTATGCTACCTTTGCACAGTCAAAATACTGCCGCTCTTTAAAAATTCACTCAGTGAGCTGGCAAGACCTCAAAATATTTTCAAGTGGACATGTTTTTGATAAACAGCCAGAAATCAATTTTGCTTGGTTTCTTAGAATAAATTTACAAGGTAAAATTTTTAAACAAATAAATATACTGATTCTATCATTATTACAAAGATTAACAAATTAAATTAATAATCTTAATAAAAACCTAAAATAATTATAAAATCAAAATATAAAATAATGAACTAAAACGTAATCTTAAAGATACCTGGTTTAAAGCTTACTATTATAAATGCAAATTATAGGTTAATAACTTTAAAGGTTATCACTCAAAGAATAAATAAATTAATATTTATACGTAAAAAATTAAATAAAAACAACTAACTTTAAAAAATTAAATTTTTTCTTAAGAAACTAGATATCTTAGTAAATGATTAACATTTCATTTCTATAAATAATTTAATAATAATTATGATACATTAACTATAAACAGCTCAAATCGAGACAAGTAATATAAATACTAAATTCGACTGTTCGACCTTTAAATTCTTACATGATCTGAGTTCAGATCAGCGTGAGCCAGGTCGGTTTCTATCCTAAGATTATTAACCCATATTAGTATGAAAGGACCATATGGCTAAAATATTTTTATTATATTGATTAATATTAATTAATCTACTATTTTGACAGATAAATGTGTTGAATTTAGAATTCATGTATGTAAATTTATTCTACAATTAGTATTGATACTTTATTATTTATTTATGTTTATTTTAATTTTTCTTTTGTTAGTTATTTGTGTTTTAATTAGTGTTGCTTTTTTTAACTTTGTTGGAGCGAAAGGTTTTAGGTTATATTCGGATTCGTAAAGGCCCAAATAAAGTAGGATTTGTAGGGATTCCACAGCCTTTTAGTGATGCTACTAAGTTGATTTGTAAGGAGCAGGTTACTCCTATTCTATCTAGTTATTTACTTTGTTATTTTTCTCCTGTTTTTAATTTAATAATTTCTTTGGCTGTTTGAGTAATTTTTCCCTACTTAACTTATTTATGTTCTTTCTCTTATGGTTTTTTGTTTTTTTATGATGTACTAGATTAGGTGTTTACACTGCTATAATTGCTGGTTGGTCTTCAAATTATTCTTTGTTAGGTTCTCTTCGTTCTGTTGCTCAAACAATTTCTTATGAAGTTACATTGGCTTTGATTTTATTATCTTTAATTATTTTGATTGGTAGTTTTAACATGTTTGATTTTATAAATTATCAGATTTATTGTTGATTTATCATTATTTCTCTCCCTTTAGCTTCAGCTTGTTTTGCTTCTTGTCTTGGCAGGAAATGCAGCTGCATGCCCAGGTTTGACAGTCCTGCTTAACATTTTTCCAAACAAAACGATCGGTTACAAGGCGTGTGGTGGCACGGACACCAGGGTGGGCAAGGTTATGCAATGCATGGAAGATTTGTCAGTGCAACATGAGAGGGAGCAATGGCCACAGAGTGCCAGTAGAAGAGTCGCACCACACTTCGCCCGAAACGCCGAGGAACTTGGCTTTGGTAAGCACAAGCAATGTCTGAGGATCTGTGAGGAGAGCTTGAGATTCGTCAGAGGTCTGGAGAGTGGCGAGTTTGGATAAATTGACGACATGTGAGACTGTATTGATCTGCAAAAAGAAATCAGCAGGTATGTTCTCCGTGCCTTTGATGTAGCGTACGTCTGTAGTAAATTGAGAGACCAGGTTGAAGCGGTAGAAACGCCGACGGGGTGGGTCCTAGGGAGCGTTGCAGAAGATGTCCGCCAATGGTTTGTGGTCAGTAAGGATGAAGAAAGAATGGCCCTTGATGTCTGGCAAAAGTTCTCTATCAAAAGCAGAATATTTCTTCTGTGCTGTAGACAGTTTCTTAGAGAAGAAATGAAGAAGTGAAACCATGTCACCCTTGCATTGCTGTAATATTGCCCTGACCACGATGTTGCTGGAATCCATAGTGATGAACAACTTGGCAGACAGATCTGGATGGGCGAGTATGACAGCGTGAGCTAACGCCATCTTTAGAGCCCTGAAGGCCTCTAGCATAGGTTCAGTCCAACGGACTGGCTTAAGGCCTGAAGTCTGTTTGCCAGACAGTGAGTCCATCAGTTGGGCCTGCACAGCGGTGGCAGATGGTAGATGTCAGCAGTAGTAATTTATAGTACCCAGGAAACATCAGAGTTCTTTGTATGTAGCCAGGATCGGGCAATGACATGATAGCCTGCACGTGGGATTTGGGAGGCTGTATTCCGACTGCAGAGATGGTGTAACCCAAAAATGTCACAGAAGACTGGCGCAATTGGAATTTATCTTTGTTGACCTCGACACTGATGGAGTTCAAGGTCTGGAGGATGTGTAGGATAAATGATCTTCGTGGTCCTCAATCGAATTACTGAAAATGATGATGTCATCCAGGAATGGAAAGCAGAACTAGAACTGTTGTAAAATTGAGTCAATGAAACGTTGCCACATTTGTGCTGCATTCTTTAAGCCAAATGGCATGAAGTTGTATTGGAGCAAACCGAGCGGTGTGATGATAGCAGTCTTTGGAATGTCTTCTGGCACTATGGGAATCTGGTGATAGGCACGTTTACAGTCAATCACACTGAAGATTGTGGCACCCGATAACATATGGGTGAAATCATTTATGTTCAGCACTGGGTAATTGTACATGACAGTACTAGCATTTAAGCATCTGTAATCACCACACATTTGAAAAGAACCATCGTGTTTGGTGACGAGGTGAATTGGTGAAGACCAACTGCTGTCCGATGGCTGTAGAATGCCTGCCTACACAAGTTCATTAATTTGCTGCCGGGCTGCGCGCAACTTAATGGGGTTGAGGCATCTAATCTTGTGCCTAATAGGAGGGCTGGCAGTGGTAATTATCTTGTGTCATTCCGTCAGTGATGGAAGAGATTGAGAACTGCACGCTGGGCTGAGTAACGTCCCGACGTGAAGTTTTGGGACGAGTGGGGCGCAATGAGGTGTAGCCGTTAGCGTGAGTGGGAAAAGGCAGCACAAAATCATCCATTTCACATTTCACATGTTGGCATGCACAGTCCAGTGACACAAAACCTGAGTCCATTGTTTGAGGTAACAGCATAAGCATCGCCCATTGTAGAGCTGCAAAGTTTGAGGTTAACTTCATTGGAGATCATGAACCACCGTCTGTTAGCAGTGAAACAACCATTGGCTGGGGGTTGGAGTGGCCTGGTAGAAGTAGCTGAACCTCCAAATCCTTGTATAAAACGTTGGGTGAGGCAGCCATGGCGTTGAACGTAAAACCTGATTCCATGCAGTCAGCACAGAAGTTGCAGAAAACATAGAAACTTCAGGGTCACCAATATGGGAAATGGGAATATGGATAACTGTATATGCTATAAACCGTTCCCATAAATGTTTATACATACATATATTTCAACACAAAGAAAGATACACATGTTCACTGTACAAGGTACAAAGGCTGGCTGGAACATTATCATGGCAGCTCGTCAGAGCAGTTAGAGTTCAAAGATCATGCTTTATGTGGTCGATGTGACCTATTGACACCACACTGTAAACATCACCATCATACTACTGTTTTTATTTTGGCTGCTGCAAGAATCTGAGAATAGCTGCATAGTATTGGTGCCATCATTTGGTTCTGTTTTATCTAAGTCAGATAAAAGTCCAGCAAAGTCTAAGCATCCTCTTGAAGATTCTGTCTCCAACCAAGTGAAGATAACTATGGTTTCATTTTTTTTCTCCTTAGAATGGATCATGGTGCACAGATTGTATAACCACACTTGTCTAACACTGAATGATAGTTTTGGAATAGGCTGTTTTTGCTGCATGTCAAAGCAAATCTTAATGACAGTTGGATTATCTTCCTTCATTATATCATAAAACCGCTTTGCAAGAATTTTATGAAATCTGTGTCTAATTCGTAGTTCATTCTTCTTTTGCAGACATGTTTCTAGTTTTATTTCTATTAAACTAACTTTACAAATGGAGCAGATTTTGGTATGAGATTCCTGAATGATAATTGAAATGTTTGTAAAATATATGCTTGTATTTTGACAAGGACCATTGTTTCAATCGTAATTATTTACTTTCCTCACAGAATCTATTGAATATTTTGTTAACTGTGATACCTGAAGGGAAATAATCTCTCATAAACTTCCCCATTCCATGGTGGCTATCTCTGCATTTATATTTTCTTCTTAATGGCAATAACTGCCTCCTTATGATCCTTTCCTCTTCTGACACCTCCTCCCCTTTTCTCTGGGAACATTCCTCCTTCACAGGACCAGGTTGCTACATAGGGTAATTGAACCTTTGACATCCCAAATACTCCTTGGAAAGTTGCAGCACAAACAGGCACTACTTCACCATTCCTTTTTCTAATGGTATCCTTTACTGTCACTGTTTTCTTCAGTTTTGCATTCTAGGTGTCCACTACACTGCACCGAGGTGAAGAAATATTAAGCAAATTTAACAAAAACTTATCTTAATCCATTTTATTTAATGTCATGTGATGATGAAAGTGGAAAATAGGTTCATTGCACAGTTCAATAGCTTTGCTTTCTTTTATTCCTTTATCATTTGAAAGCAAAAACTCAAGTTCATAGTTGCAGTTAATGACAGTTTCCTTTTCTCATTTTTTGCTTGGTGTTTCAGGCTGATGTAAGCTTTTCTTGAATTGGAATTTTCTCCCATTGGAACATTCTTTCACATGTATGGCATTCTCAGAATCACAAGATTTATCATCCATTCTGCTTCCATGTGCATTACTTCTTTGTAGATGTACACTTGAGCATCAAGGGAATACTTGTCTAAAAGTAAGCTGCAGGCATTCTGATGACAGGGAAGTGATGATTCTCTCCAGTAAATATTGTTACTGCAATGAATAACATCACTTAAAGAACCAGTATACCCAATTATTGTTAACTGTTCACTGTGAAAAGAGAACAGAGACGGCAGAGAACAATTATAGCACATTTATCAACTTTCTGTGTAACTGTAAGGTTGTACACTATGTGATCAAAAGTACCCAGACACCCCCAAAAACATACGTTTTTCATATTAGGTGCATTGTGCTGCCACCTACTGCCAGATACTCCATATCAGCAAACTCAGTAGTCATTAGACATCATGAGAGAGCAAAATGGGGCACTCCACAGAACTCATGGACTTCAAACGTGGTCAGGCGATTGGGTGTCACTTGTGTCATATGTCTACACAATATTTCCACACACCTAAACATCCCTAGGTCCACTGTTTCTGATGTGACAGTGAAGTGGAAAAATGAAGGGACACGTACAGCACAAAAGCATACAGGCCGATCCCATCTGTTGACTGATGGAGACCGCTGACAGTTGAAGAGGATCATAATGTGTAATAGGCAGACATCTATCCAGACCATCACACAGGATTTCCAAACTGCATCAGGACCCACTGCACGTAGTATGACAGTTAGATGGGAGGTGAGAGAACATGGATTTCATGGCCAAGTGGCTGCTCATAAGCCACATAACACACCAGTAAATGCCAAATGATGCAGCACTTGGTGTAAAGACTGTAAACATTGGACAAATGAACAGTGAAAAAACGTTGTGTGGAGTAACGAATCATGGTACACAATGTGGGGATCTGATGGCAGGGTGTGGGTATAGTGAACACCCGGTGAATGGCCTCTGCCAGTGCGTGTAGCGCCAACAGCAAAATTCGGAGGTGGTGGTGTTATGGTGTTATCGTGTTTTTCTTGGAGGAGGCTTCCACCCCTTGTTGTTTTCCTTGACACTATGACAGCACAGGCCTACATTGATATTTTAAGCACCTTCCTGCTTTCCACTGTTGAAGAGCAATTCAGGGATGGTAACTGCATCTTTCAACATGATCAAGCACCTGCTTATAATGCACAGCCTGTGGCGGAGTGGTTACACAACAATAACATCGCTGTAATGGACTGGCCTGCACAGAGTCCTTACCTGAACACTATAGAATACCTTTGATATGTTTCAGAACACCAACTTGTTGCCAGGACTGACTGCCCACAGCAATACCTCTCCTCAGTGCAGCACCCCGTGAAGAATGGGCTGCCATTTGCCAAGAAACCTTTCAGCACCTGATTGAATGTATGCCTGTGAGTGTGGAAGCTGTCATGAAGGCTAAGGGTGGACCAACACCATATTGAACTCCAGCATTACTGATGGAGAGCGCCACAAACTTGTAAGTCATTTTCAGCTAGGTGACTGGATACTTTTGATCACATAGTGTATATATCATGTTTTGCTACAACCTATGAACTTGGTTCAGGTTTTGATGTAAAAGGTCAACATTAGGCCATTACTACGCCTAAATCAATTTGAAATTTTTTGCAAATATCAAGTTTGAAATAAATGCTCCTCAATTCTGCCAAACACCATCAGGAATGTGTCAAATGATGGGAAAGTTGTCACATGTCCTCTTACCCACATTTCATCCATTCTTTTAACGCCTCTCCAATGGAGCTCAGAACTGCAACACCCAGTGTTGAAATCAGTTGGTGTTCTTATGGCTGTCAGAGGAAAACATTTCAGACATACCGTCAATCAGAATAAATAAAAAAGCCCTCAGTTGGTGGCATAAAGGGTGTCAATTAAACCATCCCTTCTTTTCAGTCATTCATTTACCCACATTTTGCAGTCAAATATGACAGTTTGCAGCATCTTGTTCAACAAATGATGTTCTTAACAACCTTGGACCCTGCTGACACTCACCAGATGATTCAACTTTTCTCTATGGATATTGCAGTGTTACAACACCCTCGGACATTATATGACCTCTTTGGATTGAAAAGTGACCACAGCCTTCACTCTGATATACTTGATGGAACCACTAGGACCATTAAAAATATTCGAGAAAATTTGAACGTGATCCAAAACAGCAAAGGATGTTTATGCTATTTCAGCCCTCCTGTTTCACACCCTCTTTTGGCATGATCACAGGGGAAGAGGGTGGGGGGAGGGATGGAGGTGCAACATTGACGAGAAAACAGCCCCTTTAAGACCCCCAGTACAGCAGCACCCTTAATGCCATTCATATACCTCTTCTGAGCAATTTAAAAATATGCTTATACAAAGACAGCCTCACTTTGATCTCAAGGTCCATCTGAGGACAGGTAAACCTTTTGACAATCCTCTGATTCCAGTTGCCCAAAAACAGGTGCTAGAGCACAATATGTCTAGGGTCTGCTTGCCCACAGGTGCCTAGAGATCAAAGAGTGGGTTATCTGTGTACAGGTACATTTTAAAGTGATCAGCAAAATGGCACAGTTGTCACCAAGAGTGTTGCTGAAAGGGGGGAGGGGCTTTATAGGGAGAATTTGCTATCTTACTCATGCATGTGCCAATGCCCCCCCCTCCTCCTCCCCCTCCCCCCACCACCCTTCCCACTAATAACCACGCAACATGAGGGTATGAAACAGGAGTCCTGAAACAGCATAAACACCCTTTGCTGCTTCAGATCACAATCAAATTTTGTTGAATGCTTTTGAACAGTGCAGGTATACCATGGCAAAAGCTATGGTTGCCCTTCATTCCAAGGAGTCGGACAATTTCCTGGGGGGCTGTAGCCCCAGAACGTCCTTAGAGAAAGGTAGAGTCATACAGTGAGTGTCAGTAGGTTCAAAGGTAGTTAAGAACATCGTTCTATTGGACATCACACTGCAAACTGTCTTTTTTAACCATGAATAAATGATTGCCTCAAGAGAAGGAGTGGTTTCATTGCTGTCTTTTATGCCATTTCCTGAGTACTTTTCATATCAGTTCTGAGTGGTTGGGTGTTAGAAACGTTTTATTCAGGCACTCACAAGAAAACTGTGTGATTTTTAGTTCTGGGCATTGCAGGTTTGACCTCCATCAGAAAGACACCAAAGGAAGGTGCGAAATTTGGGTAACAGGAAGTAAGATGATGTTCCATTCATGTGACAAATCCACGGAAGTGTTGGACAGAGCTGTGGTGCAATTTGGTGCCTATGTAACATAAATAAGCTACTCTATTCCTCACTAGAATTTCTAATCTCTGGTCTCTTTTCCGCATATGTTGACACCTTGCCATTTGAAGTAATGCCAAATCTGAGGATGATGCGTACAGCACTGCTCTTTTACATCATCACAGAGGAAAGTTTTAGGCACCTATGAGCCAAATTTCAAACTAACGTGTCACAATGGGAGACAATTAGAGGTTTCAAAAAATTGATCCATTAATAGTGCTGCAAAGTGCACTTTAACCATTCATGTTTCAGATATCAAAACTCAATCACATATACAGATTCTTAGTAACTAGAGGGCTTTGTTCTAGCAATGGGGATACTTGGATGCATCCAGTGTATGTGGAGCCAAAGTTTACAAGATGAAATGCTAACTAAATGTATTAATATTTATAAGGTATTCAACTCATTTGTTAATTGTGATGTTCCACTGGCTCTACCATGACACCAGGTGGCACAGTAAAGTCTGATCAGGAACTAAGACATCCTGTTATTTAATCTTGCTCAACTTATTATTTCAGCACATTCCCCAACCTCTTCATGAATGTACTCTTATTTACAATAACTGTGTTTTGCAAAGCTGTTATAATACGCAGAACATAGCAAAAACATTGATAAGTAAATAGTCCAAAAATGTCGTGTCTTCACTAACATAGATCAACTGAATGTATCTATAAAACACATTTTCCCTTGTCCTCATGACACCACAGGCATTGTCATGGCCACTCTTCTTCTGTAGTGCACATCATATTGTCACATAGAGGAAGGTGTAAGTAGATGAATGATTAACACTAACTTCACTTAACGAAGGTTTATTCACCGCTTGCACATACAAGAGCGCAGAGCAAACTGCCTCTGACCAGAAAACATACAGTATATATACAGCTGCAGAACATTCAAGTACAATGATTCTTGCCATTTGTGGATACTTCTAGAATGTACTCGAACTGAATATAGAAATTAAAATTGTACAGTCAAGGTGAGTTTTGAACTCACAACCCTCCATGCAACAGACTACTATCACAACAACTACACTACAGCGAGTGTGCTACTCACTTTATTCTGTAACATTGCTCCCTCCTTAAGGGAACAAAGTCTCGGTGTTACATCCTCCTAGTCCAGAAACAAGTCATTGGTCCTGCATACTCTGACTTCCGATGACTGATGTTCACCTTGGCGGTGATCTACTTAGAACTTCCCTTGCTGCTATGTTCCTCATTGCCTTTCTGCTTGTTGCCTGTCACTGGAACTTCAAATTTACCCTGGGTTGCAGGATCCTTATAGGGCTTCATTTGAAGGACATGGACCATATCTCTGATCTTTCGTCGTCTTGTGTCGTGGTCAAAATTTTCAACTTCATAAGTAACATCAGACAACTGTCTTACAACCTTATAAGGTCCAAAGTAGCGCCTGAGGAGCTTCTCAGAGAGACCAACCTTCTGAACAGGAGTGAAGATCCAGACGAGGTCACCAGACTGGTAGACAACAGGTTGGTGACTTGCGTCATACCTTTGGCGATAGTTTTCTTGAGCCTGCAGCATGCAGAGTCAAGCTAACTGCCGAGCTTCCTCAGCTCTGGTTAACACCTGGCTGGTGTAGTCATCTTCCATGTCATCAGGATGTAATGGAAAAATAGTGTCCATCATCGTCGTTGCCTCACGCCCATGCACCATGAAAAATGGCATACATCCTGTGGTGTCTTGTTTGCCGATGATGTAGGCAAACGTCACAAAAGGTTGCACCTCATCCCAGTTGCTCTGCTCAACACTGATGAACATTGATAGCATATCAGCCCAGGTCTTATTAAGGCATTCAGTAAGCCTGTTAGTTTGCAGATGGTGGCAATAATCATGTGATGAGTAACATTACACCGACGATATATCTCTGTCACAAGTTTCAGTTGAAAAACTTTCCCTCAATCTGTAATTAATGACCTTGGGGCCTTGCATTTTAATACAATGTCTTATATGATGAATTTGGCTATCTCAAATGCTTCAGCTGTTTTCACGGCTTTTGTAATGGCATAGCGTGTGGGATAATCAATGCAAACAATAATTTACCAGTTGCCACTAGCAGACATTGGAAGTCGTCTGAGGAGGTCAATCTCAACACACTGGAAAGGCATTTTGGCTGGTGGAATTGGTATGAGTTAGCCAGGTGGTTCCTGTGGAATTGCCTTTCTCCTCTGGCACTCTCGACAGTGCGACACATAGTGACAGACACTCCTAAATAAACCGGGCCAGAAAAATCTCTTGTGGACCCTATCAAATGTCTTAATAAATCCCAAATGTGTGGCCTTAGGTGTGTCATGGAATTTCTGCAGAACATCTAAGTGCATCTGTTTAGAAATCACTGGTAGCCACCTCTTTCCAAACAGATCAAAGTTTTTCTTGTAAAGTAATCCATTAACTACATTAAATTGTCCTTTCACATCCTCTGACCGATTTGAGGCAAGCATGATTTGAGATATCTTGGTGTCCTTCTTCTGCTCAGCAGAGAGATCCTGGAGCGCAGCAAGACAGTCACTATCTTCATCGAAGTTTTGATGGTCTTGCTCAGGGTTTCTTGAGAGACAATTGGCATCTTGGTGTTTTCTTCCACTTTTGTACACTGTGGTAATGTGACGCTCTTGAAGACATAGTGCCCACCTGGCGAGTTGTCCTGTTGGATCCTTAAGACCTGTCAACCAACAAAGTGAATGATGGTCTGTAACAACTGTGAATGGCCTTCCATAGAGATACTGTTGAAATTTGCACATGGTCCAGATCACAGCAAGACATTCTCTTTTTGTAGTTGAGTAGTTTCTCTTGGCTATTGTAAGTGTCCTAGACCCATAGGCTATAACCTTCTCTTTTCCATCCGAAATCTACACCAGAACAGCACCAATCCCATACCCACTGGCATCTGTGTGTAGTTCTGTAGGTGCTCTCTCATCATACAGACCAAATACTGGGTCAGTCGTCAGAGCTATTCACAGCACATTGAAAAAATCTTGTTGAGCACCACCCCAGATAAATTTAGCATCGGCTTTTAACAACTCTTGGAATGATCTGGCTTTGATACAAAAGTCTTTGATAAAACAATGGTAATAAGAACGCAATCTCAGGAAGCTTCTCACACCTTTAATACTTACAGGAATAGGAAATTTCGTTATAGCTCTCACCTCTTCTGGGTCTGGCCGCACACCAACGTTTGACGCAAGGTACCCAAGTATTTTGATTTCTTTTGCTCTAAAGAGACACTTTCTTGGATTAAGTTTCAGTCCAGCTTGTTGGAAACACTTAAGAATGACCCTCAATCTTTTTATGTGTTCATCAAATGTCTCTGAGAACACTATAATGTCATCTAAACAACAAAGACACATCATCCACTTCAGGTGCCTTTGAAGATTATCCATCATTAGTTCAAAAGTTGCTGGTGCATTACACAAACCAAACAGCATTACCTTAAACTCATAGAGGCCCTCACAGGTGATGAATGCAGTTTTCTCATGATCAGCCTCATCTACTTCGATCTGCCAGTATCCCAAGTACATGTCCATGGTTGAGGAAAACTTAGCCCCCTTCAGACAATCTAGTGAATCATCAATTCATGGAAGAGGGTAAACATCCTTTTTAGTTACTTATTAAGCTTCCTGTAATCAACACAAAAGCGCCAACTGCTATCCTTATTCCTGACAAGAACCACTGGTGATGACCATGGACTCTGCAAAGGCTGAATGATGGCATCCTTCATCATTTTCTCTACCTCGTAGCAAATTATTTGATGTTCCATTACTGAGACACACTATGGTTCAAATGGCTCTGAGCACTATGGGACTTAACTTCTGAGGTCATCACTCCCCTAGAACTTAGAACTACTTAAACCTAAGTAACCTAAGGACATCCCTGCCCGAGGCAGGATTCGAACCTGCGACCGTAGGGGTCGCGCAGTTCCAGACTGCAGCACCTAGAACCGCTCAGCCACCCTGGCCGGCCGACACGGTATGCTCTCTGGCTTATTGGTTGATGGTCTCCAGAATGATGTCATTCTTCATCATTTTCTCTACCTCGTCACGAATTATTCAATGTTCTGTTGCTGACATACGGTATGCTTTCTGGCTTATTGGTTGACGGTCTCCAGTGCTAATCCAGTGCTTCACCGTCACTTTGTCTAATTTGCTCTTCACCTGTGGATTGAAGCATTCAGAGAACTCCTGAAGAATGGCAAGTAGCTTCTTCTGTTGTTCCTTAGTAAGATCTGGTGACAGTCGAGCTCGGAGATCTTGTCTCATAGTGGTAGCAGTAATTTTGCCCACAGACTCAGCATGGGAGGTTTCTATGACACTCAGCTATTCTGCAATTAATGGCTCAGCATTTGCTATGCACATGCACCTTGGAAGGATCTGTGATTCTCAGCGACAGTTAACTATCCACAATTCACCGAATCCATTGACAGAGGCTGGGATGACCAATTTATTCTTCAGTGGTATGCTTCTCTTACATTCCACTACAAGATCCGTGGGTTGATGCATGGCATGACACATGACAGCTACCTTTCTAGAACTGACTGCAGGAATGATCACTTCATCCAGCACACATAGTCTCCACACATGCGGATGTGCATCTTTCTGTCAACAGTATCTCATCTCATCTAGCATAATCTTCAAGCGACCACAATCTATAATTCAAAAAGTCCCATCCAAGAATGATGTCATGACTACACTCTTGTAAGATGATGAATTCTAAGGGCTGTGTATGGCCACTTATACCCACATGAATGACACATCTTCCTGTAGGTTTTACATATTTCCCACAAGCCACCTTCAGCAGAGATGTTTTGCTGTCGACGAACATGGTTTTCTGCAACTGGCGATGGTACTTCTCCAAAATGACTGAATATGATGCTCTGGAGTCCACAAGAGCTTGGGCTGGTCAGCCATCCATGGGGATATCGACGTAGTTTCCTATCATTTAGGTAGTGATCGGCGGAGGAGGATTTTTCTCTTCAGCGACCTCACCTCCAACGAAGGTCGTACCCTTTAATTTTCCAGGTTGTGGTGGCTAGGTGATCAGCTGGAGATTCTAAACGGTGATGGTGACCTTGATCGCCGTGTTGGGGAACGTCCTCTCCAGTGACTAGCTTGTTCATCTTCGCCGTCCCGAAGTTGGTGTCGGCTAAGATCAGTCTGCTGTCTTCTGGCACGGGCATCATCAAATATCCACCGCCTTTCTCAAAAATAGTGCAACACATGTCCTAGTCATCTGCAGTGGAAACATACTGGTTGGTTATCCTGGGTGCTCCTGGCATCAGTCTTCCTTGGTGCCTGAACAGGTTCCTCATGCGGCATTTTAGGAACGTAACTTTGCCTGGGTCTCAGTTTTTTCACTGTTTTAAAGGGAAATGAAGGACAAGAGATTGGGTTCAATTTCTGTTCCACTTCTTCCCTTATGACCTCTTGAAGTGTCTCGGTTTTATGCTCGCCGTGCAATCCAAGTGCCTTCTGAATTTCCTCTCTCACTATCTGACTAAGAACACTTGTAAAATCAGTTTCTTCCTCCATCACAGACATCAATATGACATTTGGAAGCCATTAAAACTTCTTGCGCGTAATTCTTTTTTGATGCATTGCCTTGATATACTGGCACCATCTTATGAAGTCATCTGCTGTCGAAACCTCCTTCAGGAGTAGGGCTTGATACATGTCCTCAGCAACACCCTTCACGAGATGTGCAACCTTATCTTCCTCTTCCATTCGAGGATCCACTATTTTACACAGCTCCAAGATGTCTTGAATGTAGGATGCTGTCGTTTCTCCTGGAAACTGTGCCCTGCACTTTAATTTATCTTCAGCCTTGCGTCATTGTGTGTCTCCGAAATAGTTGTGCAGTTCCACCTGTAATACTTCCCAGCTTGTGAACTTCTCCTCGTTGTTCTCATACCATTGCTTGGCAGTGCCTTCCAAGTAGAAAAATATGTTAGCCAAACAAACGATGTCATCCCATTTGTTAAATTTGGCTATACACTCATGTACCTTCAGCCACTTGTTTGGATCTTGGCCATTGTCACCAGAGAACGTGGAAGGATGTCTCATGTGGTGGCACACAGTTGCTGTCATCATGACATCCTCTTCTTCTTCTGTCTCTGATAGACTGCGATCTGTTGAATATGGCTCAAACTCAGGTTTCTCACCATGCAAACGGTGGCTCTGTCGTGGTCTGATGGGAGCCATTGTGTCATCAATAATGTGAGGTATCACAAGTTCCAATACCTGGAATCTCCACCAGAATAATGTCACATAGAGAAGGTGTAAGTAGATGAATCACAAACACTAATTTCACTTAATGAAGGTTTATTCAGCACTTGCAGATACAAGGGTGCAGAGCGAACTATTTCGAGCTAAAACACATATGGTATACATATAGCTACAGAACGTTCCAGTACAATGATTCTTGGCATTTGTAGATACTTCTAGGATGTACTTGAACCGAATATAGAAATTAAAACTGTACAGTCCAGGTGAGTTTTGAACTTGCGACCCTCCACGCAACAAACTAGTATCATAACCACTACACTATGGCAACTGCACTACTTAGTTTATACTGCAACAGTATTGCCAAGGCAGAAATCAATGGCAGGGAATAAACCATTTGATCAGCAGGTACTGGGAACTTGGTACGATGTTTACTGTCATCCTGGCTTGAAGATACACTGCATCCCTCCATTGCATGATACATATGCATAACTAAAACATTAATCCAAACATTAGATTATCTAATGCATTACCAAAACAAACATTTTATAGTGGTGATCATCATTTGTCAGTTTGATAAATACTTCTACAAGACATTATTTCATCAAAGTGATCTGTTACAGAACATAATTCATCAAGTAGCTTTACAGTATAATAGCAAATGTGTCAAATATAATATAAATTTGCTTTTGTTTCTGCAACTGTAAGTACATTTCTTTGTAGCAGAATCTCATCTCTACCCTTCAGCTGACATGGTATACATGAGTGTTCACTTTTAGTATAGGTAACAGTAAAGTTCTTCTTATCATGGTAACAGCTGGATAACAGTCCATCTCGTATAACAACAGTTGGTAAATAGTATGACCAGTTTCCTCCATATCATAATGTTCCATTAAAGTGAATACTTATGAGTATCAATCATCTAAGCAAATCACTTCAAAATTCAACTGGTATTATGCACTGTACATTTGATGCATGTAAATGACATGGCAGCACTTCCCACACACAAGCCATCATTAGGAAAATAATACACTTAAAATTGCAGTAATCTCTTTTTGATCTAGAAAAGGTTTATTCCTGAAAAAACCAAAGGGTTTCACTGTTATCAAATGTTCTTGAGAAAAGACAGTTAATTCAAATGAGCATCAATATTATTTTTTTCCAATAATTCTAAGTTCCTTAGCTTACACAAAAATAGTTGTGTAGTGTAATAATCATTTGACAACATTACATAAGGTTCATCATCCATGGCTAGTACAGGTTATCATTCCTTGAAAAGTTTCCTCCCATCACTTTTTATGTAACTGGACACTTATGATACAAATCATCTCATGTGTGAAATTTCAGTTGTTTCATAGCAAACTTACACTTGTCCAGCTTCAGTGACATACATGATTCCCTTAACTTCTCTCAACAATTCCACATACTCTTTTCAACTCTTTCCTGTAATCAAATATCATCTGCATGCATTATCAATCTAGCACATAATTCCTTTGCCAGAATGAAATCCAAACCTAATATAAACTCAGCAGGAAAAATGTTTTATCCAAATCATACAACAGAGCACAGATAAAATCCCCCACCATACAGAAAAGTAGTATATTTTCTGGAATAAAGGTCAAGTGATATCTGATGAAAATCTGAGGTAAGATCAAGACTAGTCATGCAAATTATATCTTTAAACTTATACAATACCATAGTTTGTCTATATTTTCAGCATGGTCAGTTTCTCTCTCCAATACTTTGTTTAAGTGTTTCAAATCCAACGTGATTCTTATCTAACCATCCCTTTTACATAGTACAGTGCAAAGATTTTTGAATTCCATCAACTCCTCTCTGTAAGTCCCCAACTCTCCATATTTTGTATTCATTTTTCTAAAGCCTCCCTTCTAGAGACAGATATTCCACAAGGTTTAGTGTAAAATAGTTCATGTGGTATAAACTTGAATATGCACTGCTAATTCTTTACTCTTCCAGGTTTCTCATTAGAGGCATCACAGTACTAAAATAAGAATTTCCTTAAGTTCTATTTCTGAATTTAGTTAAGTTTGTCTGCCCATTCTACTTTGGTTTCAACTAATTTATGATAATAATCTAGATCTCTCTTCTTATTTAAACAAACCTCCTCTATGCTCTATGCTCTGTCCACTATATCCCTCTGAATTGATTATTACTGTTCATACGATTTACTAAGCTGGAGCATAAACTCATGGCATTTTTGTTTTTATGTTAGTATTCCAATTGCTGCTAGTTTATTTATGAATTGTCATTTTTTGTTTACAGTTCACTGTTGCTATTTGCATTTACATAGTGTCATTTTGTCATTTGAAGGTAGTGAGTGGAGCTGTGGATGCTAGAAATTGGAGTGCCAAGTGGATAAATCAGAACATTTCCAGCACATTCTTCTACTTGAGTTCAGTAGAGGGCTGGCAGCATTGGAGGCAGCCAGAAACATTTACACTATGCATGAGAATAATGCCATTGGACAGAGCATGGTGAGAAAATGATTTTCTCATTTTAAGGAGGATCATTTTGACGTTAATGGCCCATCACAAAGAGGAAGACTGTTGGGGCTCGATGAAGATCATTTAAATTCATTGATCCACAATGATCCGCAACAGTATACTCAATATCTGGCAAATATGATGAACTGTGATCATTTCATCACAGTGGAACATTTGCATCGAGGGGGAATTTTCAAAAATCAGGCGTATAGGTACTGAATGTTCTAGGCCAAAATTATGGAAATCTGGGAGTCACCATTTATGCATCTCTGCTTTTTGTTCATCATCAATTGGTTTATGTACAACAGCGACCATTCCTATCCTGTATTATTACTGGTGATGAGAAATGGTGTCTTTACACTAACACATGGAAAGGAAAGGAATGGTTGAGCCCAAACATATAGACCTGCATGCATCCACAAAAGATAATTTTATGCCTCTGACGAAACAGTGATAGTGTGGCATACTACAAACTGCTTCTCCAAGGTGTAACCATCACTGCTGACATTTATTGTCAACAGCTGAGATGTCTTGCAGATGCAGTACAATAACAATGATCAGGAAGACTGTGTGAAATCATTCTACTCACAATAACACATGCCCGCATTATGCTACACTGGAGAAAAAAAACCATAAAGGAGTAGGATTGGGAAGTAATTCCACACCCATCTAAGTCACCTGTTCTTGTACCCTCAGATTTTCACCATTTCCACTCTCTATCAAACAACTTTCAACGAATATTCTTCCCAGATGAAAATGAACTCAAAACATGGCTTGATGTGTTCTTCGCTTCAAAACCATGTGATTTCTACAGTCACAGAATTGAAAAGTCACCCCAGTGTTGGCAGGCTGTAGTACACAATGAAGTAGAATACATTATTGATGATCAAAGTCTCTGTTGTGTTTATTAAACCTATGGAAAAATGCTACAAACTTACGCGCAATCCTAATACAGTGATCAGTTTTATTTGAGAATATATTTCATTTCTTGGTTGAACTGTAAAATATAATTCTTTATTTGTCCAACAATTTCCTACTTTAGCCTTTACAATCTAATTCATGCCCAAAATAATTTCCTCACTCAATTCAGGTACTACAGTTATCTGGGCCACAGTGGGAAAGTGTGGAGCAATTCACTGAGTCTGGATTACATATGCATTTTTAAAACATTTATTGAAAACCGAACTTGAATAAAACTTCAGTTGCCAATGACCACAAAAGAATTTCTCTTTACATGCTTCACAGTTAATGTAACATTATTAAGCAATGAAACAATGATTACTTCCAGAAACAAATATTTAAAAACAATACTTCTGACACAAATCTTAGGAGAGAACCAACAATCTCTCAATTAAATCTCACAATTTAACAAAGCAACCAAAACTTTATCCTGCAACAAATTTTAATGGTGTTTACTTTACACATACAGTAAAGAACTGCCTCTCTCACACTGATTTACAAAACCCACACAAACATAACAACTGATACCAATACACGTCAGTTTCACACTCTAGAAAAGAATCTATAGCACTAAATATTAATGCACACTGAGTAGTACATAATCTGAGGTGAAACACTGTTTCCCTTTTTTTGTAAATGGCTGATTGTGTCCCATCCACTGCTTCATCACTAACAGGTCCATTAAAATCCAGCATTGGTCTCTGTGAGTCCACAGAAACACAATACAATATTGGCTCTTACATCTGGAACAGCTCAGTATTAGACATTTGCATAAACAATCTTCTTCAACCCACAAGTATGGTTATCATTTCAGCTTTAATCATTCTAGCCACTGCCATGGCATAATACCAGCATGTTAATAACTATTTCAACATGTGGACCTGAACTAGTTGCTTATATAGTACCATCTTGGTTACACAATAGCATTGCACTTTACACACCTGTCCTCCAGATATATGTTACTTGCATATCACCTGCCACAAGCCACTGTGCAGCCCATACACACTGTTTGAGCTCCTAATTACTCTATCCAGTGTAACCTCTAGTAAACAAACAGTGGCATTCCAAACCTGCACCCTGCATTTGACAACCAGTGTAATGCTCTTCAGTGTCCACTGGCAAAACTGTGACATACTTTGCCATCAAATTACTTCTTTCCTCAAAGTTCACTCATTCACACAGATAAAACAATTTGAAGCAAAGGGGTTCCACTACACCAGGACAAGGCAGTCCCACTAACCTAGTTGAGCTGTTTCCATCCTACATCAAAATGCCATGCATAGCACACAGCTACCACAAAACAATCCTGGATAAATGGTACATTATTTATTCTAAATGAGAGTAATATTTCTTGTTCACTATTTTATTATGTCTCCTTGTGGCTCTTGTTTCCTATTACAGATAATTCAACAAAATATGAACTCTGTTTTATTCTGTTCCTTAATTTTTCAGACACACCACAAATTGTGTTCCCGTATCAATCAGTTACCTTTCCACTTATTAGTTTCAGTAAGAATGTTCTAATTTCCCTGTATATCACTATTATCTTTTTTCTCTGCTTCATATAAAAGATTCCTCTCAATTTCTTTGATTCCAATATCTTTATTCTTTTTTTGTGTGTGTTGAAGTGTTACAAATGAAGAGTTTTACAATGTTGTAAATTATCTTGTCATCAGCTTTGCTGTAGCAGACATACTATGGAGTGTCACCAAACCGTGGCATGTGTCTTCTTCACCATTTGCAGTGGTCGAGTGATAATGTAATCAAATTTGTAATATCCCTTCTGTATTATACTTGCAGATTTCCCTCTGTACAATTTCATTTACAACTGTGGATGAAACATATCTCTCATACCTTGCAGCTCACAATTGATCATAATATGTACTGCTGTAATCATTTGACATTAGAGAATGCCTGTTCTTAAGTATAATCTTCAACTGTTTCTGCATTGGCATTATAATTTTCATACTTTGCTCCATGTCTTCCAAGATACTGCCAAGTCATGACACCAAAGCATAAGTGGCCTCCAAAGTGGGTGGAGAAAAACACTCGTCATTGCACCTTGTCAGTTTTCTGAGCTGATGTATTTTACACCAAATCTGTATACATGGCAAACCACAGTGTGCATAGCAGAATGTTCCACACTTAACTACTACTTAAACAACATTTCCAGTTTCCACAATCATCTTTTGTCAGACTAAGTGGTTAGAAGCGGAACATGTTATAATGCAGAATACACATGTTATACTGCAGATGCCTCCACAGATACAGAAGATTACAACATCACACACCAATAACAATTATTCACTAAAAACCAAAGCTTTTAACTTCAATTCAATTATTATTTTTATCTGCATTTAAGCTCCATTAAGATCAAATCCATTTTTATTTCTGCAAACAATCAAAATATGTGAATTTTAAAATTTTACCAGCGAATTGACTGTTCAAACAAATTTCGGGCTTGCAGCCAGTCGTCGTTCAATACTTCGCATGATATTTCAACTGGGCACCTGCCAGTCATCTTCAGGTGAGCCATCGCAGACTGGTGAAAACTTCCTCCGTTCCACAATATACAGCATACTGTAACTATTCTGCACATGCATCGAAAACTTGATAGATGAACCACACTGCCCGCCGGCAGCGCCCTCGCTGGTGGAATAGTAGAACTCAGTCACCCTCTGCGTTGCTATTTGCCATGGCCGTCGACGCGCTCTGTCGTCTTCGATTAGAGCAAATCGTGGAGATGATGGGATTCCATGCACTGTCCAGCTTGTAGCCGCTATCATGGTTTAACATGTTTTCCGCCAGTCGTATTTCTATGAATTCTTTAATAATGGAGTCCCAGAAAGACGTTGCTGTGGACAAAAGCATTGTTTTCTCAAACTCCATTGAATGTCCAGAAGAAATATAATGTTCAGCAATAGCGGACTTGCTTGGCTGCAAAAGGCGGGTGTAACGTTGATGTTCAGAGCAGCGTTCTTTCACGGTGCATGTGGTTTGACCTATGTAAGCCATACTACATTGGCACAGTATCTTGTAAATTCTGGCCTTTTGTAGTAACAGATTGTCCTTAACTGATCCCACAAGATCCACAATCTTTGATGTTTAATCAAGAATATTTTGAACAAACTGATGGTGTCACTGTGGGTAGCCCCCTGTCTCCTTTGGTGGCCAATCTTTTTATGGAGGATTTTGAGGAGAGAGCGCTTGAATCAGCTGCCCTGAAACCAACAGTTTTTTGGAGGTATGTGGATGACACTTTCATAGTGTGGCCTCATGGAGAAGATAAATTAATGTAGTTTCTACATCACCTCAACTCCATTCATGGCAACATCCGGTTCACCATGGAATAGAGAAAGATGGTTGTTTGCCTTTCTTGGATGTCCTGGTTCAAAGGAAGAATGATGTTTCTCTAGGGCATTCAGTTTACCGGAAACCCACTCATACTGATTTGTACCTGCAAGCATCGAGTTGCCATCACCCATCGCACACCATGAGTTTGCTTAAAACACTTGTTCATAGAGCTCATACTGTCTCAGATCTGGATAGCTTACCTCAAGAACTCGCCCATCAGAAGACAGCATTCAGCGAAAATGGGTATTCCATCCGGCAGATTAACAGGGCACAAACAGTTAAAACTAAGAAGCAGGAAGTGAATAAAGAGGAGAACATGCCGGAACATTCTTTAGCTTTTCTTCCTTTTGTTGGCAACACTTCATTTAAAATAGCAAGAACCCTCCAAAAATTTCAGATAAAAGTGGTTTTCCGCCCACCATCAGAGATTGCGGACCTTGTGGGATCAGTTAAGGACAATCTGTTACTACGAAAGGCCAGAATTTACAAGATACCGTGCCAATGTGGTATGGCTTACATAGGTCAAACCACATGCACCGTGAAAGAACACTGCACTGAACATCAATGTTAGACCTGCCTTTCACAGCCAAGCAAGTCCGCTATTGCTGAACATTGTATTTCTACTGGACACTCAATGGAGTATGAGAAAACAATGATTTTGTCCACAGCAACGTCTTCCTGGGACTCCATTATTAAAGAATCTGTAGAAATACGACTGGCAGAAAATCTGTTAAACCGTGACAGCGGCTACAAGCTGGACAGTGCATGGAATCCCATCATCTCCACGATTTGCTCTAATCGAAGACGACAGAGTGCGTCGACAGCCGTGGCAAATAGCAACGCAGAGGGTGACTGAGTTCTGCTATTCCACCAGCGAGGGTGCTGCCGGTGGGCAGTGTGGTTCATCTATCAAGTTTTCGATGCATGCGCAGAATACTTACAGTAAGCTATATATTGCGGAACGGAGGACGTTTTCGCCAGTCTGCGACGGCTCACCTGAAGATGACTGGCAGGTGCCCAGTTGAAATATCATGTGAAGTATTGAATGATGACCGGCTGCAAGCCCGAAATTAGTTTGAACAACCAAAATATGTATAAACATATTTCTTTCCTTCCCATCCTTGTGTTTAATGAATATTGGGTTTACCAGACTAAACTTGACAGTTATCATCCACAATGATTCTACTTACTTATCTGTGTATATTACAAAAATCAAATCACACTCATAATTCCATTTCTTTGCAACATATGCCCCGACTTGCCATTTTTAAATATATTTCATTTTTCAGAATTTATAGGAGCTTAGCACTCACCTTTGCATTTTTACTTTGGAAAAGGCCTATCACGTATTTCAGCTTGCTTAGTTAAAAGACAGAGTGCCTCTTTAATAGCCTCATCTTACACTCAACTCCCTTAATTCAAAATACTGTTGTATGTCTACTCAACCATACAGTTTATTTATTTATTCCATATGATCTGATGGTACATAGTGTGTTGCAGATGTCAGTTAACATTGTGAACATATATTAACATATAGTATCCTAATGTATTATATTGCAAAGATTGGTTAAGTTTACTTCACTCCAATGTTTTCAATTTAACACAAATAGCAAGCTTACTGTTCTAAGTATTCATTTATAGAATAAAAACAGTGACACAACAAATATGACTTCATGGCTTTGCTAAATTTTATGTCGTCTTCGATGGACTTAATACTAGGGGGAAGATTGTTGAACAGTTGGAGGCCCAAGTAGAAAGCTCTCTTTTTACACAGTTGAGTGTTTGTACATAAAACATGCAGATTTGAGTTTTTCCTCATGTTGTGTTTATGTATTTCATTATTTTTTATGACTCTGGAGTCAGTTGGCACTATGTGGTTTCTGAAAAATTTGAGAGTCTCGAGAATGTATAGGCAAGGCAGCATAAGGATTTCCAACTTTCTGAAGATGGGTTTGCAGGAGTCTCTGGGTTTGCTCACAGTAATAATCCTCATTGCTCTCTTCTGGATTTTGAATGTGCTCAGGGCAGTTGGAGAATTTCCCCAGAATATCACACCATATTTTAAGTGGGCTTGTATGTAAGCATAGTACGCGCTGGTTAATGTTTTCAGGCTAGCACATGATTTCAGTACACTCAATGCATAACAGCCAGTACTAATTCTGGCATTTACCCTTTCAGGTTATCTTGAATCCGTAGACCCAGGAATTTGAAAACAGTGTCAGTATCTATTGGCTGGTTATTTACAGTGACAAGTGGCTGAGAGGGATTTGCATTTTGTGTTGTGTGAAAGTTCATGGAAGCTGTCTTTTTGGTGTTGATAGTTAATCTGTTGATTTTAGCCCAGTTGCTGAGTTGTTCAGTGGCCAAGTTCACAGCTTTTTGCACAGCCTCTGTATTCTCCCCTTTGAGGAGTACAGTTGTGTCATCAGCAAATATTATTGTTTTATGTGCATCTACATTCAGACACAAGTCATTGATATACAGGAGGAAATGTAGGGGTACCAATACTGAGCTCTGTGGTACACCTTGCTTTACAGTTTTATTACTTGATAGGATTTCGGTTATTGAGTTGGTTTGTCTATTAGTGTATTTCATGCTGACTCCCTGCATCCGATTGGTTAGGAATTAAGCAATCCAGTTGTTTGCAGTTCCTCTGATACCATAATGTTCTATTTTTTCCAGTAATATTTTGTGGTCAAAAGTGTCAAAAGCCTTTGACAGATCCAGAAATATGCTTGTTATGGGTTGTATTCTATCTAACAGATCTAATAGTGTATTTGTGCAATAATATACTGCAGTTTCAGTAGATTTGTTGCTTCTGAAGCCATGTTGAGCTAAACTTCGTAAACCTTTTTTTTCAATGATTACCATCAGTTTTTTGTACATTATTTTTTCAAAAACTTTAGAAAAGCAGGATGAGATAGAGATAGGCCTGTAGTTATTCATATCTTTATAATCACCTTTTTTGGAGATAGGAATTACTTTAGAAAGTTTCAGAGCTTCAGGGAAAATACCTGCCTGGAAAGAACAGTCACAGAGGTGAGTTAATGGTTCAGCAATTGTGTGTACACAATTTTTGATTACAGCTGCTGGGATACCATCAATTCCAGCTGAATATGAATTTTTTAACTCTCTCAGGACTTTCGCGACATCATTTTCAGTTACTTCGGTAATGAAAATTGACTCTGCACACGTGTGATATTTTTGGTTTGCTGGTTGGTAGTTTGTGTTAGGATTATTTTTGACCAATTTTTCAGCTATGCTCATAAAGAAATTGTTAAAAGAGTTCACCACAACTTCGGGATTAGATATAGATTCATTGTTGAGTTTGATTTCTATGTTTATGTGTGTAGCTTTCATTTCCTCTCTTTCCCTTTTTATGATATTCCACATTGCTTTTACTTTATTGTTGGATTTGTCAATGTACTCATCATTTTGCATCCTTTTTACTTGTCTTATCACTCTTCTTAGGATACATGTGTAGTTTTTGTACTATTCTGTTAGTTGGGGGGGGGAGTCACTACTTTGTTTACATAACATGTGGAGTATTCTTTTATGTTTGCAAGAGATTTTTATAGCTGGTGTAATCCAAGTCTTGCTTCTCTTATTATTATTTATTCTTACTGGTTTTTGTGGAAAAGCCTCTTCAAAGTGGTGGATCATCTTGTCAAGAAATATGTTGAATTTCATGTTGACATCATTGGCTGTGTACATCTCTGTCCACTTTTCTTTACTGAGGAGGGCATTTAACTTGTTCAAGTTATCTTGAGTGAAACACCTTCATAAAGTTTTAGGTGGGACTGGGTTTGAGGTATCTTTACTAACATTGACCTTTAGAATGATAGCTTGGTGGTCGCTGAATCCTGCATTGTATACTTCTAGAGTTGGGTTAAGATTATTTCTATTTGCAAAAATTTGATCTACAGCTGCCTTGGATGTGGCTGTTATTCTAGTGGGCTCGTTTACAAGGCCATGCAGATTATAAGTTTTTGCAACGTTAATCAATGTCTCCCTGTTTCTGTTGTGGGTGACAATGTCTATATTAAAGTCACCACATATAATCACATCCTGTTTCCACTGACTTATTTTGGATAGAAGCAAGTCCATTTGTAACAGAAAATCATTAATACTACTGGAGGGGGGGATAGTAAATTGTAGCTACAATGAGATTTAGATCTGTAAGCTTTGTGGCTGCACATTCAAAGATCTTGTCTGTTCCTATTTCCTTTAGGGTAGGCAGTGGGCTATATTCAATGTGTTGTTTTATGAAGATGGCAACCCCACCATGTCCATCATTTGATCTGGAGTAGTGTTCACACAATTTGAAATTTGGTAGTGAGATTAACTTAAGTACATCAGTGCAGACCCAGTGCTCTGCTAGGCATACTACTGAGATATCACTGAGTTCACTGGTCAACAAAATGCTTAAGTCATCAGTTTTGTTGCTCAAGGATTGTACATTGTGTTAATAGATTTTCAGGCCCAAGTGGGGTTTACTCAGGGGGCTCGAAGTCATATTTACTGTGTCACTGACCTATGGTTTAAATTGTGCTGTATTCCAGGTATGCTGACTTCCGAGCAGTTGTGCTGGTTCTGTTGGTCGTCCTTGGCAGCCAACTCATTTTCCAGGTGGTCCTGAAAAGTATCCACATGCACATCACACTGCTGAGGCATCACATTGTCATTTTGGAGGGCTGTCTCGATAATTTTCACCATCACATTATTAATCCTTTCAGGTTCCTGACCTTTTTGAGGGGTCAGGGGGTTTGTGCATTGTATATTACAACCTAGCAAATGACTTCCCCATTTCACAATTTATTGTTCTGTTTGTATCAAATTTCCCTTTGTACAATCCTCTAATTATTTTATATGTACATTCTTTCCTTTTTGTAGATCAGATTGTGAGAGGTATTTGCATTGTTTGATCAGGCTATATCATTATTACAGCACTCTTATTCAAAGGTGCCTGCACTTATTTTGTTTTTATTTCATTGTTCACAACAGCATAAGTTTCTCAAATTTAATGAGATGGAAGATGTTTAGGTTCATCTTTTGCATACAGAGTTAAATGCTGACATTTTAATCCACACCACTCTTCACAATTTAAAATCTCAGATCTTTGGTAAGTCAAACACTTGTGGAAATGTAAATGCAAAAAATCATCAGTGCTCAGACAAGTCTATTAGCCTTTAATTGTTGTAGAGAAAACTTTAACTTTGTGACTAACAGTCACTGTACAGGTTCCTGCCCCTGTAAGAGCTGTGGTTACACGTTCTTCCACGGCCATATGCTGTGTACATACCTTTTTATCCATTTGATGCAAGTGTTCCTTTATGAATCCCTCTATACAAAAAACAGTTCAGGTCATTCCATCTATGGATTCACCTGACTAAAGATTAGACTGTCCCTTCCCTGGTTTTGTCCATCCTTCTGCTTTCCCAAACCTACATAAAATCAGGTACACACCACATTAAATTTTTAACAATATGCACAACCTCTCAGTGATGAAGTTTCTCCATAGCATATTGACTCTACCAGGTTATTTCACATGTATATTTCTTGACTCCTTCTTTTGAACCCTTTACCTATGCTTCTTGTAATGATAATAAATAACATATATTCTATTAAATCAGCTAATAATAGTCTTCTCTCATTTATTCCTCCTACATTATTTCTATCACTTCTTACTAATAACATCCCTGCATGCTTCGCCAGATAGTCTTAACCTTCCAATAAATACTGGTCATCAGTGACAGTCCCCTTGGGATCTATTCACTACTATTATAAGGTTTGTCTTTATTATAAAAGTGGTCACCTTTCACCCACAACAAAAACCATGCAAAAGTACAGTTCCACACTGGGAACCAACTTTACTTTTATACCCCTTAACATAATACATTAATGACACAACCTTTTTAATTCATTTACTCAAATAACTCATTCATTAGTGCTCTCTCATCAGATACATGTGAAATCATTCATATTATTTTCATTAGCATGCTTTCACTGGAGAAAACTGTAGTGGCAAAACAATTGGCTCTCCAATTTCTGTTTTTGCTTGCATGTTAGTGCATCATCCTTTGCATAGGGAATGGTTTCTTTTCCCACTCACCTCCTGTTGTTCACATGACGTTGCTAACATGCCATTAACAGCAGAAATATCATCTGCCTCTGTTAGCAGTGTATTTACTTCATCATTGCGCTTTTGTTATCTCCGGCCTGCTTTCCTAGGCTAGTAGATTGTAAATATCACTATGTGGTTTGCTGGAAAGAAGGGCTTCAGCTATAGAAACATATGAATGTGACAAAAGATGGATAGTAGAACAGGTACTCTTTTTGGAGAAATAAGAAAAAAATTAAGAATGGGTTTGCAAGGATCGAAGAAAGAAAGATCATAGAGCCCCATCCCTCACTCCAGGATCCCCTTCCTGATGAGTTCTTCACCATGAAGAATGCTCAGCATAACCTATGGAACAGACTTGTCTTGGCTTAACCTGTAAGGGCTCTGAAAATTGATCCTAACTTACCACTATGATTGGCATGAAGGTAGATAATAGTGACACATTCCAAATTCATCAAATAGTTATCATTATAAGTATGCCCATCTACTGTCACTTTCACCACAAGCTGCTACTGACTTATGGTAGGTAACCTCCCATATAAAAGTCATAAAAACCCAACCAGAGTGCATCATAGTATACAAAGTATAAAATTTGTATGACACATAACATCCATAATACATCACATATGGTGGGCAGCATCATATACTATAATGGGTTTTATTTGTATTATCCTAGCCACTTCTTTCACCTACGAGATAACTATTGTAAGTCTCTTTGTAATAGGATATTACACTCTACCGCTAAAACTAGGATAGCACAGTGTAAGATAGATATTTAAGTTAAAGACAACAGGATAGAAAAAGTAAAAAAAAAAAAAAACTGTTCCACAGAAACAAATATGTAATACCAAAACTGTTACCTCAGATACCTGACAACCGTCAATCTGCTGAACCTGTGAAGATTGCAGATTCTCCTGTGGATATGAATCTCTTTAACATTTCAATAAGGTATACTCTGTTATCTTGACCAGTCTCCAGGTCTACTGAGAATGTCACTTATCGATATGGTATGCTTAGCACCTTGAATGATCCCTTCTAGCAAGGAAGAAATTTGCTTGTTCCCTTCTTCAAATTAGAACTAAGATTGAAATCTTTAAATAGTACAAAGTAATTAACCTGGAACTCAAGTATAGTTGCTTAACATCGATCCATTTAAGCTAGGAAGTCAGTATTCTAGAAAGAATGCCAAAAACAGGGTGTAAGTATTTTTGTAAAATCAACCACCAGGTATAGAAGAATGTGCGATGCTGAATCACTGAGTGTGGAGAACCATTTTGAAGCAGCAGCTCTGCAGTTGTATGAAGTACAAGGAAATCATTGTCATAGCAGTATACAGACTACACACTTGTGATACAAAAATATTCATTGATCAATTAGAAACACTTCTTAACACACCATTTACTGAAAGAGCCATTGTAATTGTGTTTCAGGACATCAGTATCTTTTGAATTAAAATAGGCTGAAGGATCAGTTCTTTCTTAACGTATTTTCCCACATGTAACAAAAATAACAAATAGCTCAAACAGTCTTATGGATAACATATTTTCAAATGTAGGACCTACAGAAGTATAAATAACAAATACTGATTTAGGGCTATAGACCACAATGTTCTTGTCCTCAAAATTCCCTCAGTCTCATTGAAAAAACAAAAACACACTTTATGTTCAAAAGTAAAAATTCTTGCAAAACGTTTGGGATAATGTGTCAGAATATTCAGTGCCTCAAGGGAAAAGTGTTAGAGAAGTTGCATTAAAAATTTTGCTGATATTGAATTTGTTTATCTGAACACTAGTTAATATTTTTATTCAAATGTTAGCAAAAAAGATGGGAGGGAGCAGAATTTGTATTTTCAAAATTAAAAACTGATGAATCATTCAATTCATTTTCTAGTACATCATGTCCCTATTTGTGATGTGTTTTCCAAAACTAAACTCACAAAAATCATTGCCATGCCAAAGATCAACAGCCAGTGGATATCATCTGGTATCAGAATATTTATTCAGAATCTAAAACATCTCAATCAACCTATGCTAAATGCTTCACAGAATATGTTAAGACATATAAGAAAATTTAAAGGAATGTGATTTAAAAAAGCTATGACAATGCTCAATGACAAAGCAATTATAGCGACAGTAAACAAATCAAAGCACGGTATCATACCAATTAGCATAAACTGAATTTCTCATTTCTTCAGTCTCTCTTGTAGTTTTGATATCTCACACTACGAAGATACATAAAGCAAGTGAAAGAAAGCCATTCACTTATAGTGAACCATTGCATGGAGCACAGAGACACTAGCTTTCAAATTCTTGTTCTCTTTGTAGCAAAAATACACACATTCACTCACACAACCACGCCAAAACCCAAATGAGCACTCCCGTTGCCGTGAAAGTTATAGCATGTCTTTGAAGTTATGCCAAGACCCACTCAATTTTTCTTAGCATTTTATCTTCTGAGGAGGTAGTATTAATCATGGCCCTAAGTCCTGTCATTCAATACCACTTGTAGGAGGAGCAAGACTTTTGTTGTTGTTGTTGTTGTTGTGTGTGTGTGTTTGTGTGTGTGGTGGAGGAGGGGGGGGGGGGGGGCAATGGAAAAGGACATGAGAATGAACTCAAGAGTCAAGTGACACTGATAATTCTACTAAAGCTTGATGATTCCTAAAACAGGCAGTAAACAGTGCAGAAGTAGAAGCAAGTCAGTAGCACACACTGGAACAAGAAATACTTAAACATTAATAAGTAACAGAGGAAAGATAAATACAATTCTGATAATCACACATCTTGTAACACTATTCTTCCTGTTTTTAATCAGCAGTGTCATCAAGAACAAAGATTATTTCAAGCACATTTATGGACAGTGAATTGTGAATGGTGACTAACTTGTCTGACTTATGTGAAAGTCTAGCAGAAACATTAGACAGTCTTAACTGGCAGATAATGGACAACACATCCACTATTACATGAAGATTCATGAAACACTTAAGACTATTTATCAAATTTTCAATTAGGAAAAGAATGCCTTGAAGGCAAGGTCATTAGAGCTTTGATTACGAAATGGCGGGGAAGGAAATTGGCCATATCCCTTTCATAGGAACAATCCCAACTTTTGCCTGGAGCCATTTCAGGGATATTGCAGAACACCTAAATCATGAAGACCAGGCATGAATTTGAACTATCATCCTCCTCAGTGCAAGTTAAGTATGCTAACCACTGCACCACATCACTCCATTTCCATTGGGAATGCGTGAACATTTGGTAATTATACCAATATCTGGTTCATATCTTTGTGGCTTAATTGGTGAACAACCAATGTCAGTTTTTCAGCGATTGGAGATAGATTAGAAAATCAGCTAAGAAAGTTACCAAGTTTTATACTGAAGTGCCAAAGAAACTGGTATAGGCATGCATATTCAAATACAGGTTTGTTGTTGTTGTGGTCTACCCATCTAATCTTCAGCATTCTTCTGTAGCACCACATTTCGAAAGCTTCTATTCTCTTCTCATCCAAACTATTTTTCATCCATGTTTCACTTCCATACATGGCTACACTCCATACAAATACTTTCAGAAACGACTTCCTGACACTTAAATCCTTACTCAATGTTAACAAAGTTCTCTTCTTTAGAAACACTTTTCTTGCCATTGCCAGTCTACACTTTATATCCTCTCTACTTCAACCATCATCAGTTATTTTGCTCCCCAAATAGCAAAACTCCTTTACTACTTTAAGTGTCTCATTTCCTAATCTAATTCCCTCAGGATCACCCAACTTAATTCGACTACATTCCATTATCCTCATTTTGCTTTTGTTGATGTTCGTCTTATACCCTCCTTTCAAGACACTGTCCATTCCATTCAACTGTTCTTCCAAGTCCTTTGCTGTCTCTGACATAATTACAATGTCATCAGCGAACATCAAAGTTTTTATTTCTTCTCCATGGATTTTAATACCTACTCTGAACTTTTCTTTTGTTTCCTTTACTGCAAATACTGGTATATGTAAACAAACAGAATATGGCACTGCAGTTGGCAATGCCTATATAAGACAACAACTCTCTGGCGCATTTGTTAGATCAGTTACTGCTGCTACAAGGGCACGTTATCAAGATTTAAGTGAGTTTGAATGTGGTGTTGTAGTCAGTGAATGAGCGATGGGACACAGCATCTCTAAAGTAGCAATGAAGTGGGGATTCCCACGTAAGACCATTTCACGTGTGTACTGTGAATAGATAATGTTTCTGTACAGAACGAGGATGTAAAACAAACACATGCTTTCACGTTGGTAAATGGATTGTCAGACCATGATGCACAACTGATTAACTTACAAACTAACAGGGTGTACAGTTCAGAAACCACTAAGTAAAAGTGTGAGGATGCTCAACCCGGTACCTATAGAGCATTTCAGAGAAAGTTTGTTGTTGTTGTTGTGGTCTTCAGTCCTGAGACTGGTTTGATGCAGCTCTCCATGCTACTCTATCCTGTACAAGCTTCTTCATCTCCCAGTACCTACCGCAACCTACATCCTTCTGAATCTGCTTGATGTATTCATCTCTTGGTCTCCCTCTATGATTTTTACCCTCCATGCTGCCCTCCAATACTAAATTGGTGATCCCTTGATGCCTCATAACATGTCCTACCAACTGATCTCTTCTTCTAGTCATTTCAGAGAAAGTTTAAGAAATGGTAATTGGGGAGATGTATATAATGAGCTAAATGCTAATGATAAATGCAGCATATTTCTTGATAAATTTATATCCCTTTCTGAATATTGTTTCCCAATTAAAATTACTAAATAAAAGACCACACACTTTTCAAAGAAACCTTAGATTACTACAGGTATTAAAGTGTCTTCAGAAAGAAAGAGAAAACTGTATGAGACAACAAGAACTAGTAAAGATCTGGTAGTAGTTTTACACTATTAACATTATTGTAACACACTGAGAAAAGTTGTAAGGAAATCAAGAAATATGTATGTTAGAGAAGAAATGATCAACTCCAGCAATAAAATCAAATCAATATGGAAAGTTGTTAGAAGGGGGACAGGAAAAGTAACTACTGGCATAAGTAGTATTACTATTGAAGAGAATGAGACCATCCTAACCAACAGTACACAAGTAGCTAATGTATTTAACAACCATTTCTTAAGTATAGGAGAAAAAATTGGTGAGAAGAGTTCAAAAGAAAAAGACAGACAGTACATAGAAGAGTCAGTTTTGAAAAATTGTAAAATCTTAGAAAAATAAATGTTCTATTGGAGTAGATAACATCTCTAATAAGATATTAAAACAATGTGGAGCAATTACAGCTGATATTCTGAGTCACATATGTAATGCATCACTAACTCAAGGTATTTTCCCAGACAGTTTAAAATATGCCATTGTAAGGGCTCTCTACAAAAAGAGGGATACCACAGATGTCAATAATTAATGGCCAGTATCCTTGCTTACAGTATTTTCAAAAATCTTCAGAAAGTAATGTACTCAAAAGTGGTTAGCCATCTCAACAGTAATGGGATACTTAGTAAATCACAGTTCGGAAAATGATACAAATAAGGTATTTGGAAAAGTCATTAATTAGTTTTCTGCAAATGGGCTTGCTTTAAACTTTGAAAAAACACAGTATGTCCAATTTCTGTCCCTTCAATAAATATAACACATCAACAGAAGTTAGAAGGGTAGAGCATACTAAGTTTTTGGGTGTACATATAGATGAGAATCTTAACTGGAAAATTCATATTTTGGATCTTCTGAAGTAACTAGGTTCAGCAACTTTTGCAATCAGAGTAACTGCCAATTTTGAGGATACAGAAATTGGTAAGCTAACACACTTTCACTCTCTGATGTCATATGGAATAATATTTTGGGGTAACACAACACTTAGACAAAAAGTATTCACTGCTTAAAAGAAAGTGCTTAGAATAATGTGTGGGGTTCACAGTCGCATATCTTGTAGGCATCTTTTTAAAAGATTGGGAATTCTTACAATAGCCTCACAGTACATTTACTCGCTAATGAAATTTGTTCTCAACAACATGGACCAGTTTAAAAACTAGTGACATTCATGATTATAATACCAGAAAAAAGAAAGACTTACACTATCCTTTACTCAACCTGTCTTTGGCACAGAAAGGGGTAAAATATGCTGCTATAAAATTTTTTGACAAATTACCAGATGAAATAAAATGTCTGACAGACAGCAGTAATAGCTTCAAAAATAAATTGAAATCATATCTCCTTGATATATATATTTTACACATTCCACATCATAAGGACTACCATACCATGCGACTAATCAATGGAACACGCAACCAACCGACTAACTAACCAACCAACCAACCAACCACCAGTAATCTAGTAAAACATTAAATATTCGACATTGCTGCAGCCGGAAAAGATCCTGCAAGAACGGGACCAACAATGACTGAAGAGAATCGTTCAATGTGACAGAAGCGCAACCCTTCCACAAATAGCTGCAAATTTCAATGCTGGTTCATCAACAAGTGTCAGTGTGAAAACCATTCAACGAAACACCAAGGATATGGGTTTTCGGAGCCGAAGGCCCACTCATGTACATTTGATGACTGCACAACACAAAGCTTTACACCTTGCCTGGGCCATCAATACCAACATTGGAATGTTGATGGCTGGAAACATGTTGCCCTGTCAGACGAGTCTCGTTTCAAATAGTATTGGGCGGGTGGACATGTACAAGTATGGATATAACCTCATGAATCCATGGACCCTGCATGTCAGCAGGGAGCTACTCAAGCTGGTGGAGGCTCTGTAATGGTGTGGAGTGGATGCAGTTGGAGTGATATGGGACCCATGATTTGTCTAGATATGACTCTGACAGGTGACACTTACAAAGGCATCCTGTCTGATCACCTGCATCCATTCATGTCCATTGTGCATTCCAATGGACTTGGGCAATTCCAGCAGGACAGTGCAATACCCCACATGTCCAGAATTGCTAAGAGTGGTTCCAGGAAGAGTTTAAACACTTCTGCTGGCCACCAAACTTCCCAGATATGAACATTATTGAGCATATCTGGGATGCCTTGCCACGTACTGTTCAGAAGAGATCTCCAGCCCTGCCAGGATAAATGGTATCAGTTCACTCTGGCAGCACTACTTCAGACATTAATCGAGTCCATGCCACATCGTGCTGCAGTTCTTCTGCATACTCACAGGTGCCCTAAACAATATTAGGCAGGTGTACCAGTTTCTTTGGCCTGTCAGTTTATATGTAAGACTAAGCAAAGTCTATTTAACAAGACTGACAGAACATAGCTTCCAGAAAGCCAATTCATATCACAAACATGGAAGTACTTCATGCATTAGTAGTCAGTGTATACATTTGTGAATGATCATCCATGCTTTTCACTGTTAGAACAGTTGATGTCAACTTTGGTTTATGTAACACTAGAATGTGCTTGGTTATATGATACTGACATGCAATTATTCATTCTTTGACTTCAGCCTCTCATTGTTTAATCCCTGACTGACATCATAATAATGATGAATATTGTGAAAACATATTTACTGAGAAAACAATGTATTGCACAGGTCAGCAGACATTCCTTAGGTGCAAAATTTTCAATTTTTTGGTAGGAAAATTGTGTGTATTGTGACTTAGATTAATATTATCTCAAAAGCTGTGAGTTTGTTCAGTTCAGTTTTACAAGATTTAGGACATCTCGTGAAAACAAACAGACAAAGATGTTTATATTTCTGGTGATAGTTTCCATGAACACTCCACAGATGAAACTAACACTGCTGACATGACTAGACACTCTATGTCTGAAAGTGATGCAGCTGATGTGACAAAAGAAAAGGAATTAAACCCTCTTTCAAATGCAAATCATCTGCAAGACATAACAGCATCTGAAACTGCTAGCTGTGCTTGTTCAATGTTTTCAGAACTGCATCTGAATATATCCCAACAGCAGGTTCCAGTTCTTCTGATTTTGCAATTTAGCATGTAACAATCAAGTAAGAGAAAATGAAATTTTACTAATAGCAATGCCAATGATGTTACAAACTAATGGAAAGCAGAGCAAAATTTTCAAGAGATGAAAAGCACAAGAGAGTGAACATCTGATTCAGTAAAATGGACTCGCAATATTTGAAAAATAACCAGGATGTGAGGAAAGCTATACATTTCAACAACAGGAGTACAGCAGCTGGGCAACAGATTATGTGAGGTGAAATATTGTTGGCAACTAAGGAAATAAAATAGCTTCTTGCGTTGCAAGCATATGCTACCATTACCAAAGAATACGATGAGGTCAATATGTTTAGTGACTTGTGCGGAGGCCAGGACTCGAATTATTGTAATTCACAGCAGGAACATACTGTCACTGCTACAAAAAGTATATTTTATGATCACAAGTACAAGATTGAATGAGTACAATGTTCGAAGTGCCACATGGCAAGAACAGTTGCAAAAAGTTGTGACAAAGCGAATTGCATGCAGAGCCAGAGCTGAGTAAGAGAGATCACCAGGCATAGATGCATGTGGCAGGTGATGCTAATGCTCCAGTGCAACATCGTGCACTGTCACTCGGCTGCCATCACTTCTCCCAGTGGCCACTGTCAGACACATTGGTTGGTGCCCAACACACAGGGATAATCCAGTAGATTATGACACCTCTTCATCCATGGGGAAGCAACAAGCCGCATCTCAGTGCAGTGACACAAACCTGGCTGGATGTCCTGACACTGCATCAAATCAGGCTAACATCAGAGGTGTCATTCAGCACAGACAGAAGCATAAGTCTAGAAAGTCCCTGCCTGGCAGAGTGGTCTGCATCGCTGCAGCTCCATTGCTAGTAGTGGAAGCCACACCCTGTCCACATTGGGTCCCAGTATGAATGTACTGGTACAGTGGACTGGTACTGCAGCCTGGTTGCCTGCTGACATCCAGTCCATCTCGCATGATCTATGAACAGAGGACATTGATAGTGGGGCCATGGGTGTGTCACAGGGTGGAGAGTTTGGAGCAGGAGGGAAGGGAGCTGAGTGGAGGAGAATCAGAAGTCGGTGGGCAACTGCCAAAGAGTTCAGAAGAGGGGGCAGCTGGGTCTCCTGCCACAGGAGTAGCTAATTTTATTAGTGGGTCACTGTCCAGTCCCTCACATTCAGAATGAACATGCAGCGGCCCCACTGCTGCCAGATGACCGCCAGAATCCATGTGTCCTGCTGGTGTCTAAACCCCCGGGCCAACATGCCGGTGCCTGGCTGGCCTCATATCCGCATCTGTCTCTTGAAACTGCACAGAAGCCTTTCACCCTCTCCACTTGACTGAGGGTGGTAAAGCAGTGGCAGCAGATGATGAATGCCATTGCAGAGGCAGAACTCTCAGAAAATCTGGGAACAGAACTGCAGTCCTTTGTTGGACACTGGTGTTAGCAGATGACCTTCAATACTAAAGATTCTACCAAGTGCAGCAACTGTGGCTTCCACACTTGTGAACCTACACAACAGTTGGACATGTTTGGAAATTTTGAGTTCACGTCAATGGCAATCAGCCAGGTAGTATCCAAGAAGTATCCCACAAAGTCAGTATGAACCCCTCTCAACGGTAGGAAGAGCTTGATCAGGAAGAGGACATCCAGCAGGGTGCCGCATGGTGTTCATACTGAGAACAGCTGCCAACAAGATACCTGCCATGCTATGCCTGAACAGTACACATGGAGCCGTGTGAGAGACCTCAGTGTAGGAAACGCAGCCCTGTTGGGTGCAAATATGCCGGCAGAATCACCCAGAGAGACTGCTGGTCAGTAGTAAGAAGGATAATGCTTCCACCAGGATGAGCCAGTGGAAAAGGTGAAAATAATGGCAAAAGGGTCAGAGTCCCAACTGAGAATGCAGCTGACCCAGCCCTGTTGGATTTACCACCACACCTGTCATAAAACAGTGCTTTTCGTAGCTGCTGCCACCACATTGGATGTACCGCCACACCTGGAGCTACTGCTTTTCACTACTACTGCCACCACATGAGTCACCATGATATGAAAAGCATCCACCACATGTTGACCCTCTTCATCCAAACGGAAGTACTGGATCTCATCTTGGTCAAATTCTGATTTGGGTCCAATTGGGAGATGGGAAAGGGCATCCATGTTTGTGTGTTACATGGTATTGCAGGAGTGAATTTCATGATGGTACCTGATGAGAGCTGAGACTGTTTTCCTTGTGGGGCTGAGACTGTTTTCCTTGTTTATGAGATCGAGCCAGAGGGTGGTGGTGTTTGCTCTCTGCAGTTAACGCATGTACTACTTTGGTTAGATCAGATTCCTCTTCTGCGTCTGAAGTCCAAAATCTAACTGATGGTCCAGGAAACTTTTCAGGATTGGGCTAATTTTAAAACACACTCCAAAGAAGGGTCTTCAAACTGTAGAGCTTTCTGATGCACTTCTTTATCCAAAGGAACCTCCCCCTCCCCAAATAATTGTGTCCTGATCATCACTTCATGATATGATTGATTATGTACAGGAGTCATGAAATGGTATTTCCTGTTGAGTCCCTGCAGTTCAGCTGCAAATGCGTATTATCATTGCTCAGGTTGTTTACAATGGTAATAAAAACCCCACATAGGATGCAATGACATGGCAGTGGCGGTGAAAATAGGTACATAAATAACAAAGCACCCATTTCATCAAAGGCTTGATGTGCTGATTAAATAAGACAGGTCAGTTTGCATAAGTGCTGGTATGGACTAGGCAAGATCCCTGACAGGAAAAGGGATTTGATCATGACTGGATCCATTACATGGAATCTGGCAAAATGCCGTCAGAGGCATTTCTGGCATATCCTCACTCCTCCGCCGACTTGTTGTATGGGGTTCCAGCAGCAGATTTGCAGCCGACTGATGGGAAGGCATCGCAGACGAGAAGGCCGCCTCACATTTCTACCCCTCTAACTGCAAGGCTTTCAGCCATTTCTGTCCCTCTAACTGCTATGGCAGAAATTGTTGGAGTATGACTTACTGTTAAAGTAGCCTGGGGCACAGGGTCTATGGTTACAAAATGAACATGAAAAATGCCCACAATTGTCACCAATTACGTTGTAACTCACAACATAAAAATGCACTATCACTGTTAGAACAAGTATATTTTCTTGTCATAAATACAAGATTGAACAAGTACAATGTTCAGGGTGCCAAACAGTTCAATGACAAAGAGAACTGCATGCAGAGCCAGGCTGAATGAAAGCAAGTGCCAGGTGGTTATCACCTACATAGAAACACGTGACAGATTGCAATGAAGGTGCCTGCACAGCAGTTGCGTGTTGTCGCTCGACTGCAGTGTCTCCTCATAGCAGTCACTGTCAGAGATATTGGACAGTGTCCAATTTTGCCAAGGCTTTAAAGAGTCATAAAGCTGTTAAGACTCAAAGAAGCTCAGCAGAGTTTGTAACAGTTTCTGATTAGTTAAAGCGTCTCATGACGTCTCCAGCAGTGGAAAATGAAATGTTAGGCAGACAATTATGCCTTTGACAACGGCCTTATGACCATATCTCAAATATCAGTAATATCACAAATACTGGCTGTAAAAGCCTGTATTGTGAGACTGTTGCAGCAAGTTGGAGGCTATTAAGTTCCTCGAACCTGGTTGCATCCATATGGAGACCAATTCGAGCAGCTATCGAAAAAACAAAACAGAAAACAACTGCAAAAATTCATACACCTAGGGATTGCACTAATATTATTAGTTCCTAGAAAACCACAGACAAACAGAGTTGAGCTTTAGCAGAACAAGTTACTTCATTTCAGTGGACTTCTTCATTGATGTTATGTTGACAGAAAACAAAACTTTTTGTAAGTCAGATCCTTGGCTACAGATAAAATGCAATATATAGGAGTAATGCAATATATAGGAGTAATGCAATATATAGGAGTAATTAACCAGGGAACAAATACTATAAATTTTCTTCAGCTTGCAAGAGGTGTTCCAGATATCAAATCTAGCAAGAAAGGCCAAACATCCGGTGAATCATGTCTTGTCATCTATTCACAAAAGACCTAAATGATTACTTGCACAAGAGGGTCAAAGACCTACTGTCATTGATGCCCTTCACACATCCAGAGAATAGAGCATATTACCAGAACCTGTCACCATGTCACTCAGGAGACTGTGTAGAGTACTTACCAGACGAAACTGATGATGAGAACTGTTACAGCAGGAAAATTAGTTTGAGTTTTAAATAAGTCATCTTTTCGTTCTATGGACTGATACAAACTGTGATGATTCCATAAGAACAATGCCTTTAAATGAGGTGACATACAGCATTATCTAACATTGCTTCTCTTTTTATCTACATACAGGGATATGAGTGAAATTGAGTACACAAACAAATTTTAACAATACAGATGCACTATGATATATGCCAGTATTTATTTATAAGTATTTCCAGATTCTTTTATTCCACATTTTTATTGCATTGCTTCACACTAGCCTGGTCTCTCTTTCTGCCTCACCAACATCCCTCTTTTTGCTATACCACTTTGAGCAGCCCGTTTTTGACAAGTTTTCAAACACTGCTACTGCATCTGAATTATCTTTGTACCTTCTCATAATTTCCTTACACACACAATGTGAAATCACACCTTCTGCATTTCTTAATACTCTTTAACTGCCAACACTCTCTTCCCCATTGTGCATTCTATTTAGTACTTTTCAAACCTTTATTCCCCAATGTTACATAAGATCACATCAGCAATATTATGGAAGGGATAGATTGCTATTCACTGTAGAGATCACACGTTGAGTTGCAGACACATTTATCTCTTGGCCAAAGCCTTCTTGAGAAAGGAAACATACAAATGTACCCAAAAACAAGCACACCTCACATACAAATATGACAATTATTGCTAGCCAGAATGCAACTGCATCCAACAGAAACAGCAATTTGGAGTGTGGTAGGGAGGCAGGAGGGATAGCAGAGCACGACAGGGGAGAGAGAAGAGAGCGCTGCCTGGCAGAGAATGCAGGAACTACAAGCTGGCAGGACAAGGCTGTCGTGCAAAGCATCAGGTGGCTGGTAGAAAGTGGGAGAGGGAGAATGGAAAAGGAAAGGAGCAGGAAAGAGGAACAGACTGGTGAGTATTTTGGTGCACAATGATGGTGAGGGGAAGTGAACTGGGAGGAAGTGGTGGGACACAGGGGGCTGAAACTGTTCAGTGGAGGCTTTGGGGACAGTAGGCTACTGTATGATGAGGCCATGATGATGTCAGGAGCAGAAAATGTGTTGTAAAGATAACTCCCATCTGCACAGTTCAGAAAAGCTGCTGGTGGAGGAGAGGATCCAGATGGCCAAGTTGTGAAGCAGCCATTGAAATCAAGCGTGTTGTGTTCAGCTGCATGTTAAGCCACAGTGTCATCCAGTTTGCTCTTGGCCATTGTTAGATAGTGGCCACACATCCTGGTGGACAGCTGATGGGTACTTACACCAATATGCAAAGCTGTGCAATCACTGCAGCAGAGCTGCATGCCAAAAATCATTCCCATTCGGCCTAGCCACATGGGACAGTATATTTCAGTGAAAAGAACTGCCTTACTCAGTATGCTGAAGATCTTACAGAGGCCTTCACAGACAGGCACTATCCCCCCGACCTAGACGGCAAACAGATCACCTGTGCCCTTTCCCCCTCAAACCCCAAATCCTCCCACCACTCCCAAGAACCAGCTACAAAGAAGTCAGCTAATACCACCCTGGACTGAAACAACTGAACAACATCCTTCATTAGGGCTTTGATTCTCTCTCATTATGCTCTGAAATAAGGGACATCCTACACAAAACCACTCCCACCCCTCCTAAGTGGTGTTCCATTGCTCACCCTACCTCCACAACATCCTAGTTCAACCCTAAGCCACTCCCAACTGCAACTCATTGTCAAAGGATCATATTCCTGTGGAAGTCCCAGGCACAAAGCTTGCCCAAACCACTAATCCAGCACTTCCTATTCCAGTCCTGTCACATGCATATCCTACCCCATCAGAGGTCAGACCACATGTGGAAGCAGCGATGTCATATAACAGCTCCGCTGCAGTCATTGCTAAGCTTTTTATGTTGGTATGACTATCAAACAGCTGTCCGCCAAGATGAATGACCAAAAACTGTGGCCAAGAGCAAAGCGGGCCACTCTGTGGCACAAAATGCAGTTGAACATGACATGCTTGATTTCAATGGCTGCTTCACAACCCAGGCCATCTGGATCCTATCCTTCACCACCAGCTTTTCTGAACTGTGCAGGTGGGATTTATCCTTGTAACACATTCTCCACTCCTGAAATCATCCCAACCTCAATCTACAGAAACCTATACTGTCCACACACCCTCCACTCAACAGTGTCTGCCCCCCCCCCCCCTGACCTATAACCTCCTCTCAATTCACATCCCCTCACTCTCATTGTGCTCTGTACTCTGCCAATGCACCCAACAGACCTTTCCCCCTTCTCTGCTTTCCTGCTTCTCATCTTTGCTCCCCCCACACCCTTCTAACACTGCGCCTGGCAGCCTTTTGCCGCCAGCTTCTACCCCCTGCACACTCCACCAAGCAGCATTCACTTCTCTCCCCCCACCCCATACCCCATCCTTCCCCTGTCCCACTCCAGATCACTGCTTTGACGCAGCTGCAGCCCAGCTGGAGGTCGCTGTCCTTTTTCATGAGGTGCACTTGCTTTTGTGTGTGTGTGTGTGTGTGTGTGTGTGTGTGTGTGTGTGTGTGTGTTTGGGCGCTAGCGCACGTATGCATGCATGTGTATGTGTTTTTCCTTCCTGAAGAAGGCTTTCGCCAAAAGCTGAATATGTACGGTAACAGTCTTTTAGTTGCACCTGCCTTCAACTCAACGTGGCATCTCTATGGTTAGTAGCAATCAATCCTTTTCATAATACTGTTGTTATTTCAACCTGGAGTTTCCATTACAAGATCCCATCCAAATGACAGTGATTTCACTTACTTGAGGTTTGAAGTGTAGCGGGTTAGAAGTCTATAATTTTTGAGTTCATAGCCATTTAGTTCCATAATTAACTGAAATTGTTCATTATTTTCTTTTTTCTACTTTCAGTCATGTCTGAAAATGTGTAGCTGCCTGTTAAATTATTGAGTTATAATGATGTTAATGTAACTGTTCACTATCTTTCTGTAGTTATTCTTTTTCTTCCTAAAACAGTAAATGTAAATGTTCACTTTTTCTATTAATATCAATGTAAAATAACAAAAATAATGCTGTTTTGATTAATATAAAGATGATAGCTTTCATTACCATAACCATTGTTTAATGATTTGCTTCTAGATGTTCAGCTGAGTAGTAATTTCCATTTTATGGAAGCACACCATTAATCAACCACAACCAGGAATCCTGAGAGACGTCTTTTTAAGTCTCAACTCTATCATTAATAGAAATAAAATACAACAAGATTAAGCAGCTTGGCTGCCCTCTAGTAATACATAATTGCTTTTATTTACATAAGACATTGCGCATTTTATACATACAAATAATACGAAAAATCTCATTTATACTATGGAAATGTCTCTATATATGCAGAGTATTTTAACTATGCAGCTTGAACTTCATCCTCATCAGCTGGATCTCAAGATTCATTACATTCAATTCAGATGGATCTATGTTCTACATGTGTTTTAACCATTTCACTCAGACACGCACATAGGTAAATATATGTGCATACTCAATAAACACACACACACACACACACACACACACACAAGGAGAGGGAGATATGTGCTAAACAATTTACAGATTACATTTTCACTACAAAAGTCGTAAAAAAGTTACAGAGATTACTACAGACAGATTACAAAGATTCAGTTGGTAAGAGAAGAGTAACACCTCAGTTACATTATCATTTGTCTAACAGAGTCAAAATCTAGTTCACCTCCACAGTTTTGAAAATAAATTAGCAAAAAAGAAAATATGGGTCTTGGTGACTGTGAGTTTACATATTTGACATACTTATAAACAAATCATGTGGTACACAATGAAAAGAACATACGACATTCAATGGTAGTACACATTTTTAAGAATACTGGTGAGAAAACAAAACATTGACACAGTAAAACATAGCACTGCTGAACATTTACATCCATCAGTCTTCAATAAAGCACGAATTGTGAAGAAGAAAGCAACAGAACAGTCACATTACATAGTTAAAAAACAAATTAGGATTTTCATAATAGCGTTCTCCTCTACTACTGTTAACATCCATCAGTCTTGAATAAAGCACAAACTGTGCAAAAGAAAGCAACGGAAGGTTCACATTATAGAATCGAAAAACAAATTACCATTTTCCTTTACTACTGTTCAGTTCTGTTCTAATAATTCTGTTCTGTGACAATAATCATACTGTTTGATAGCACACACTCATTTTAGTTTCAAATGTGATTAAATACAAAGCTTAAAAGGACCATCAAAGGCCAGTGATCTTGCACCTGTTGTTCTTTGTCTTTCCTTGCCTCACCAGTTAGTTGCAAATACACTTCAAATACACACACCCACAGACAATGAATAATGATGTATGATAAAGCATCTCTACACTATGCATATGACAGTATTTCAAAGAGTACACGACGTATTCATAATCCAATAAGAACTGAAGAAACTGACACAAATTAAGTTCTCAATTGCCGACAATAAAATAGACTGTCTACACAGCCTGCTGCTGTGGCCCAGGAGAAGGTGAGCCGACGGCCTGGGGGTGAACATTCGGCACAGCTGTTGCACTGGCATGTGGAGGGCCGGCTGTTGCCTGGGGTGAAGGTGGTGTGGGTGTTGTACTGGGTGTCACGCCACCCTCACTGGGGTTTCCTCCAGGTGTGGCAGGGGGCGCTGCAGGGGAAGAGTGAACCTGCCCACCCCATCCTCCACTAGGAACACCACTTTCAGCCGCAAGCCGTTGGTGTGCCTGTTGACGAGCACGGAATTCGGCAGCTTTCAATTGTTCCAGGTGGAACTGTTGCCGTTCCGTAATGAGCTGCTGTCGTTGATATTCTAAACCTTCTCTTTCCCTCTCCATTGTCGTCTCGAGCTCTTCGAAATGGCGCAGTTTGATTTCCAACTTCTTCATCTGAGTCTCCACGAGCAGCGCTACCAACGATTTGATCTTGCGCTCCTCGACAGCGGCCAAATGCTTAGCCTTGACTGCGGCAGCTGCCAGTGCCGCAGCAGCGGCAGCCTGCAGCTGGGCGTCCTTCACCAAACGATCGTGTTCCGTTTCTGTCGGCCTCGTCTCACCTTCGCTTCCTTCTTTCTGCTCCCCTTCTTCTTTGATATCAGTTTTGTCATTGGACTTCTCCTCTTCAGTACTTTCCTTTCCATCCCTTTCGTCTGATTTCTTTTCAGTTTCAGTAGCTTCTGGCTTTTCAGACTCTTTCTTCTGTTTTCCTTCAGCATCACATGGTTTCTCCTCTGCTTCTTTATCATCATCTTTCTTTTCCTTCTCCACAACTTCTTCTTCTTTTTCCGGAACAGTACCAGCAATTCCACTCTGCAAAATAAATAAAACTTGCTTCATTTCAGAATAAGTGCGCTAAAAATGAGCAAAAAGTGAAACGTGATGTGCAGATTCATTTTTTGTGCTGCTTCTTATGACACTGACCAAGAAGTCCTCGTGCCCCAAAATTCATGAAAAATCTAAAACTATCTTTCAACTTCTAGTTCTTGCTTATCTCTGCATCACATTAAATTCCATACATTAAAAGTTTGTCATATTTATAGTCATAAGCAAACTTATGTTTTCTGTGATCCATTATGAGTATTTCTCAGATGCAAAATACTAAAACAATTAGGGAAAAATTAAGCACAAATATAGTTACACAAGCAGGATCAATAACTGGAATATGAAGGCTGAACATTAATGGTATGTAAAACCTCCTGCCATGCAACATATGCTGATGAACCAAAACATTATGAATATCTACTTAATAATAAATTGGTCCACCTCTGGAGTGTAATACAGCAGCGATTCTCTGTTTTGCAGATTCAACAGACAATTACAAGAGGTATGTGGCACCAGGTATTTACGCACACGCCACACAATTCCTGAAAATTAGGAGTCGGTGGCTTGTGGGCAATGACTTGGCACCCAATACAATCCCAAACCTGTCCCTCTGGGTTCAGATCAGGTGAATTTGGTGACCGAGACATCACCACGAGTTCACTATCATACTCTTCAAACCACTATAGCACGGTTCTGGCCTTGTGAAATGGACAGTCAGCCTGCTGTAAGATGCCATCAATATAGGGAAAGACACAATGCACGACAGTATGCAGGCAATCCACAATACTGTTCATACACTCTAACAGCTGTCCTGGTGTCTTTGATTACTACAACAGATCCCATGGAACTCCAAGTAATGTCCCCCATAATACAATATTGCCTCCACTGGCCTGTGTACATGACTATGTGAATGTTTCCAATATCCATTCGCCTGTATGACGACATATCCAAGCGTGACCACGGAACTAGTATAACAAGAAAGTTATACATCTGATCACACAACATATTTTCACTGTTCCAGAGTCCAATCTCTACAATCCAGTGCAATCATAACTGACAATGCTGTTAGGAAAACATAGGGGTCACCTTCTACTGAGCCCCAAGTTCAACAACTTGCACTGAGCAAGTGCTCCTAAACAGTTTTACTCAGTCATCAGAGCTGCCACAGATTGCTTCATGTCCTTTTTTATGGTGCTTACTTCTGGTTTCACTATTCTTCAACCACTTTCCATAGTTGCTCAAAGCAGTAACACACAAACAGCTAACCAGCTTTATCATATCCAAGATGCTTGTTCCCAGGTGCCAGGACACAATCATCTGCTCTTTGTCATAGTTGAAACAAATACTAACAAAGAGATAGAGGGGCTGGCCAGTACTTACCTCCGCTCAGTACAGCCGATAGATACACAAAAAGCAGAACCGAAAATTTACATTCCTAGCTTTCGGAACAAATGTTCCTTCATCAGGGAGGAGAGAGGGGAAAGAAAGGGAAGAAGGGAAAGTGGATTCAGTTACTCACAACCCAAGTTATGAAGCAACAGGGAAAGGAAAACAGGGAGGGTAGCAAGGATGGAGGCATGGTTGTCAGGGGGAAGCCAAAGATATTCTACTGTAAGTACTGTGCCAGCTTCAAACCAAAGAGGATGCATACAGAAGTAAAGAGGTATACAGTATAAAGATAAACACAACTATGTAGGATGAAAAGATGCGTGAATGGCTAAAGACGAAAGGAAAAGAGGAGAAGACTGAAGAGTAAATGGGAGTGAGGTTGTTTAACGTAGGTTCAGTCCAGGGGGATGGCGGGATGAAAGGATGTGTCGGAGTGCAAGTTCCCATCTCGGCAGTTCAGAGGGACTGGTGTTGGATGGGAGAAGCCAAATGGCACATACGGTGTAGCAGGTTCCTAGGTCCCTAGAATTATGCTGGAGGGCATGCTCTGCTACTGGGTATTGGACATCTCCTAGACGGACAGTCTGTGTCCGTTCATGCGCTTAGCCAGTTTAGTTGTTGTCATACCGATGTAAAAGGCTGTGCAGTGCAGGCATGTCAGCTGATAAATGACATGTGTAGTTTCACGCGTGGCCCTGCCTTGAATTGTGTATGTTTTACCAGTAGCGGGGCTGGAGCAGGTGGTTGTGGGGGGATGCATGGGGCAAGTTTTGCAGCGGGGTCGGTTACAGCGGTAGGAAACGCTGGGTAGAGAAGGTAGTCTGGGAATATTGTAGGGTTTAACAAGGATGTTACGGAGGTTAGGGGGGCGACGAAAGGCAACTCTGGGTGGTGTGGGGAGAATTTTGTCAAGGGATGATCTCATTTCAAGTGTTGACTTGAGAAAGTCATATCCCTGGCGGAGTAATTTGTTGATGTATTCAAGGCCAGGATAATACTGGGTGACAAGGGGGATGCTTCTGTGTGGTCTGGGGGTAGGAACATTGTTGTTGGACGGGGAGGAATGTATTGCTCGGGAGATCTGTTTGTGGACAAGGTCTGCAGGATAGTTGCGGGAGAGGAAAGCACTGGTCAGGTTATTGGTGTAATTGTTGAGGGATTCATCACTGGAGCAGATACGTTTGCCATGAATACCTAGGCTGTAGGGAAGGGAACGTTTGATGTGGAATGGATGGCAGCTATCAAAGTGAAGGTACTGTAGTTTGTTTGTGGGTTTGATATGGACAGAGGTGTGGATGTGAGCTTCAACAAGATGAAGGTCAACATCCAGGAAGGTGGCTTGGGTTTTGGAGAAGGAGCAGGTGAAATTCAGATTCGAAAAGGAGGTGAGGTTATGGAGGAAATTAAGAGTGTTTCTTCACCATGAGTCCAGACCACAAAGATGTCATCTATACACCCATACCAGGCCAGGGGAAGCAGCTGTTGGGTCTTCAGGAAAGCCTCCTCCATGCTCCCCATGAAGAGGTTAGCATAGGACGGAGCCATCCTGGTTCCCATGGCCGTTCCCCTGACTTGTTTGTAGGTCTGGCCTTCAAAAGTGAAGTAATTATGGGTTAGGATGAAGTTGGTAAGAGTGATAAGGAACGAGGTTTTTGGAAGATCTTCGGGTGGGTGTTGGGAGAGGTAGTGCTCAAAGGCAGAGAGACCATGGGTATGTGGGATGTTTGTGTAAAGGGATGTAGCATCTATGGTGACAAGAAAGGTTTCAGGTGGGAGAGGAGTGGGAATGGATTTGAGGCATTCTAGGAAGTGGTTTATGCCTTTGATGTACGATGGGAGTGTGCGGGTGATAGGTTGGAGGTGTTGGTCTACCAGAGCTGAGATATGTTCTGTTGGGGCTTTGAAGCCTGCTACAATGGGACAGCCAGGATGGTTCTCTTTGTGGATTTTGGGTAATGGGTAGAAGGTAGGAGTATGGGGCTCAGGTGGAGTGAGTAAGTCTATGGAAGCCGTTGTGAGGCATTGTGAGGGACCTTGGATTTTTAGGATTTTCTGCAGCTAAGTCTGGATGGAGGGAATGGGATCCTGGGTAACAGCTTTGTAGGTTGAGGTGTCGGAGAGTTGACGCAATCCTTCTGCCGCATACTCCACACGGTCAAGTACCACAGTTGTGGAGCCTTTATCTGCCGGGAGGATGACAATAGAGCGGTCTGTTTTCAGCTCCTTAATGGCACGGGATTCAGCTGGGGTGATGTTGGGGGTTGTCGGGATGTTCTTCAAGAAGGACTGGGAGGCAACACTGGATGTGAGGAATTCCTGAAATGTCTGCAAGGGATGGTTTTTGGGGGAGGGGAGGAGGATCCCTTTGAGAAGGCAGTCGGAACTGTTCTAGACAGGGTTCAACACTGGGTCTAGTATTTGGGGGCTGTGTTTGGGTAGTGAAGTGATATTTCCAGTTGAGGTTCCGGGTGAATGAGAGGAGATCTTTAACCAGGGCGGTGTGGTTGAATTTAGGCGTGGGGCTAAAGGTTAAGCCTTTTGATAGAACAGATGTCTCTGGAGGAGAGAGGGATCTGGATGAGAGGTTTAGAACTGAATTGGGACTGGTGATATGTGGCATTTGACTGTGGTTATAGTTGAGATGTGGTCTGTGTGGGGTATGTGCTGGGATGGGAAGGTTGAGTAGGGTGGCTAGGCTAGGTTTGTTGGCTATGAGGGGGGGTTTGTTGAAGGTTCTGTTGTGGTTGGTGTTTGTGAAGGATAGGGAGAGGGACCCCACTTCTTAGGTGTTGCACTAGCACTGTGGATAGTTTCTTCAGGTGGTGTGTGGCATGGAACTCAAGTTTGCAGCTGGCTTCTAGGATGGTGTTCCTGAGTGTGTTCTCCAAGCAAGGGCTTGGGAGGTGGATGACTTTGAAGAGAGATAGGAGCTGTTGGGAGTGGTGGTTACATGAAGTAGTGTACAGATTCAGGACAAGTTGGGTAAGGGCTAAGGATTGAAGGTTCTGGAAGTCCAGGAGAGACTGGTGGAAGGAGGAATTGCACCCAGAGATGGGAACTTTTAAGGTAAGTCCTTTAGGGGTAATTCCAAAGGTTAAGCAGGACCGGAGGAAAAGTATGTGGGATTGCAGTTTGGCTACGGTGAATGCATGTTTCCGGAATGAATGTAAATAATGTGGTATAGGATTAGGGTACATAGTGGGTAACTGGTGGGTAGGGAAATTAAATAACTAAAGTTAAAATAGTAATCATAAGAAGGAATAAAACACGGAGGGAAGGACGAGAAAGAAAGAAATTGTGTTGGTTATGTTCAATACCAAAGGAAGATCACTAAATAAGAAAAATACGGAAAAAGTTGACCAGACCAAGCAAGTATGTCCAGATCAGGGCAGTTGCTCAAAAATTGAGATAGGGAGTGCCGCAAAAAAGATCGCGCGTGCCGCAAAAAAGATCGCGTGTGCTGCAAAAAACATCGCGGTTGGCGGAGAAATGTCCCAAAAAAATTTTCCTGTGGCAGAGAAAGATAGCCAATGACACAAAATTATCGCCAGCAACACGAAATCGACGGAAATGGATGATACTGGTAGGTGTGGAAGGGATTGTTGGCAGTGATTGTTGGCTGGAAAACAGCGAATAACAAACGTTAAAACTATGGAATGTTAAATAAATAAATCAATAAATAAAAAGAGAGAAGTGGACTATAAACGGAACAAGATAACAGGAGGAAAATGAAACTAGCACAGTTGGTGACAAAACTATTTATTTATGTATATATAAAACACTGAAGAAGAGAAAGTGTTTAGATGACAGATGTAAGTGATAGCTAACAAAAGGGACAAAACAATGAAGGATGTGGACCATATAGGTGATCTAAACGATTAATGGAAAATCTCATATAAAGATATGAAACAAATACTAACAAAGAGATAGAGGGGCTGGCCAGTACTTACCTCCGCTCAGTACAGCCGATAGATAAACAAAAAGCAGAACCGAAAATTTACGTTCCTAGCTTTCGGAACAAATGTTCCTTCATCAGGGACGAGAGAGGGGAAAGAAAGGGAAGAAGGGAAGGTGGATTCAGTTACTCACAACCCAGGTTATGAAGCAACAGGGCAAGGAAAACAGGGAGGGTAGCAAGGATGGAGGCATGGTTGTCAGGGGGAAGCCAAAGATATTCTACTGTAAGTACTGTGCCAGCTTCAAACCAAAGAGGATGCATACAGAAGTAAAGAGGTATACAGTATAAATATAAACACAACTATGTAGGATGAAAAGATGCGTGAAGGGCTATGTCAGTCAGTTTCCCCATATGCTGTCTAAATCATCACTAGAATGACTCCCCATATGTGTCTGCTTCCCCTATATGCTTTCTTACTGTATAGACTTTTCTTACAGTGTAATGTGCCCACAATGCCAACCATATAACATTCAGTCTCAGGGTGGACAGTGGTCTTGGTGTACATCGGCGTGTGTAGTAAAAATGCAGCTCTACTGTTCTGGATCAGTAGGCCAACACAATACCCAATGAGAATCAAAGTAACTAAAAACACATTGAGGGTGTGTTAACAAACCTGTGCTAATCCTGCAGAGGGATCAAATTTGCCTTCAGTGGATGAGGCTTCAACATTCTTGACATGAGCATCCATTAGAGCAGCAGGAACCTCATCCTGGAAACAGGAATTCCAGTTTCATATGAAGTATCAGGAATACACTATTTAGTAACAATCATGTTTTGCAGTGGCAAGGGGGAAAAAATAACAAAAAACCCTCACCTTGATACTTGCAAATTCTTCCATTGCTGCCTTTGCTGCAGATGCTGCAACCCTTGGATCAACTACAGAAGCTAAAAATGCTACTGTTGACATAATTGGATTACCAGCTTTGCTGAATGGAATTGGCTGATATGCTAATGGGCCCAATGCTCCACCACCTGTAACATTACATTTGTGATTAAGCAAATTTTAGATGGACAATTTTAAGAGTGGTTGCATAATAAAGAAATAACTAGTTTCTATTTACTTTCCTTTTTTCTATTACAACTGCTAGTTTAACAGTCAGAGGGTCACAGACACATCTAAAAGATTTTAAATGCACTTAATATAAGCTTTATTTTTCCAAGGTTTGCACTCTAACAGCAAACAGATCAAAGCACCAAATAATTCATAACAATTTGTACTATGTATAATTTCATTCTAAGGAAACATTTTATTTGTCTGATTTTCTTTGGGATCTCTGTTTCTGAAACGCACAGAACATGTTTGGATTTAGCATGGTTCTGCGTTGATAGCACACCTAGTTTTCTAACTATAAAGTAATTTCCGATTTTATCTGTTATGTAGGAACCTTTTACCTATTCAAGATTTTGCAATTGCTTAGGTCTTTTGGCAATGGAGTCCAACACAATGGTGCATGTAATAACTTAGGGACGACCATCAGCTTATGAAATATAATTTGCATTCTTATCCCCTTTGCTAAGGAGTGGCGATATATGATACAGTCTCCCAAGCTCCACAAGTTATACTGCTGCAAACACTGCCAGTGGCATTGCTTTCTACCATAACAAGATACTTTAGGTCAAGCAGAATCAAAGCTTAGACTGCACTATATAATATAGCCTTGTGCTGTAAATTCGGTATGCTTATTCCAGCCAGATGGCATTTGGATGCCACAAGAGAATCAGTCTTACTGTGACTATGGCAACACAACTGTTTATGAATTAGGCACAGGCTATGGCTGGCCTTGTTCATGTATTCTGTTCTGTCACTTGACTATGGTTAGTGTTGGCATACTCTTATCAGTGCCTCAAGAATATTCTGTCTTGTATTTAATAAATTGTGTTATACACACAACAGTACAATCTGAATCTTTTTTCTTGCTTCCCCTTCATAAGGTATTGCAATAGTGTCACATTTCCTCTAATCTGATCTATTTGTCTTCCTTTTAAGCTTTATGTCACACCCAACAAAATGGAAATGTTGCACTTGCTCCAGTTTAAGTCAGATGATATTTGATCAAAGAATATCATAACTTTGGTTTTGTTTGCTGAAATTCTTAAATTATAATTTGAGATTATTCGACATTGTTTGTACAATTCCATTTGCAGTCTATCTTTATTTTGATTCATTATTACTTATATGTTTAAAAAAAGCAGGGAAAAATTCGCCTGACACTTTCCAAAAAGGCAGTTTCCATTCCTTCTAAACCAGGAAACTGATCTATCCCCCCTCCCAATAGTACACAAAACATGTCAGAAAATGGCTGCAGAAACAACGGAAAAAGCATGCCAATTTAAAAGAATACAAAACCTCCAAGACTGACAAAATTTTTCAAAAGCTCAAAATTTAATGTGGACTTCAGTGGAAGATGCTTTTAATAGTTTCCACAACAAAATTCTGCTACAAAATCTAGCAAAAAATCGGAAGAGATCCTGGTCATATATAAAGTAACCAGCAGCAGGACACAGCAATACCTTCAATGTGAGGCAGCAACGGTAATGTTACCGATAACAGTATCACTAAAGCAAAGTTAATAAATACCATTTTCTGAAATTCCTTCACCAAAGAAGATGAAGTAAATATTCCAGGATTCGAATCCAAATCTGCTGTCCACATGAGTAACTTAGAAGTACATATCTTTGGTGTAGTACAGCAACTCAAATCATTTAATACAGGCAAGTCTTCTGGACCAGGTTGTACACCATTTACCTTTCAGACTGTGCTGATATAATAGCTCTTTACTTAACAATCATATATAAGTGCTCACTCAACAAAAGATCCATACCTAAAGGTTGGAAAGTTGCAACAGTCACACCAATGTTCACAAAAGGAAATAGGAGTAATCCACTAAATTACAGACCCATATCAATACATTAAATTAAAACCCCTTCCACTGATGTGGACTTGCAGTAGGATTTTGGACTATATACTGTGTTCAAACATTATGAATTACCTTGAGTTAAATAATATACTAACACGTGGTCATCACGGATTCAGAAAACACAGCTAGCTCTTTATTCTCATGAAGTAATGAGTGCTATCAACAGGGTATCTCAAACTGATCTCATATTTCTACATTTCCAGAGTCCTGAAGGCTTCTGATACTATTCTTCACAAGCAGCTTCTCACTAAACTGGGTGCCTACGGAGTATCATGTCAGTTGTGTGACTGGAGTCATGATTTCTTGTCAGAAATGTCATGTTGTTATTGTTGTTGTGGTGGTCTTCAGTCCTGAGACTGGCTTGATGCAGCTCTCTATGCTACTCTATCCTGTGCAAGGTTCTTCATCTCCCAGTACCTACTGCCGCCTACATCCTTCTGAATCTGCTTAGTGTATTCATCTCTTGGTCTCCCTCTACGATTTTTACCCTCCACGCTGCCCTCCAGTACTAAATTGGTGATCCCTTGATGCCTCAGAACATGTTCTACCAACCGATCCCTTCTTCTAGTCAAGTTATGCCACAAACTCCTCTTCTCCCCAATTCTGCTCAATACCTCCTCATTAGTTATGTGATCTACCCATCTAATCTTCAGCATTCTTCTGTAGCACCACATTTCGAAAGCTTCTATTCTCTTCTTGCCTAAACTATTTATTGTCCTTGTTTCCCTTCCATACACGGCTACACTCCATACAAATACTTTCAGAAATGATTTCCTGACACTTAAATCTATACTCGATGTTAACAAATTTCTCTTCTTCAGAAACGCTTTCCTTGCCATTGCCAGTCTACATTTTATATCCTCTCTACTTCGACCATTATCAGTTATTTTGCTCCCCAAATAGCAAAACTCCTTTATTACTTTAAGTGCCTCATTTCCTAATCTAATTCCCTCAGGATCACCCAACTTAATTCGACTACATTCCATTATCCTCGCTTTGCTTTTGTTGATGTTCATCTTATACCCTCCTTTCAAGACACTGTCCATTCCATTCAACCGCTCTTGCAAGTCCTTTGCTGTCTCTTACAGAATTACAATGTTATCAGCGAACCTCAAAGTTTTTATTTCTTCTCCATGGATTTTAATACCTACTCCGAATTTTTCTTTTGTTTCCTTTACTGCTTGCTCAATATACAGATTGAATAGCATCGGCGATAGGCTACAACCCTGTCTCACTCCCTTCTCAACCACTGTTTCCCTTTCATGCCCCTTGACTCTTATAACTGCCATCTGGTTTCTGTACAAATTGTAAATAGCCTTTCGCTCCCTGTATTTTACCCCTGCCACCTTCACAATTTGAAAGAGAGTATTCCAGTCAACATTGTCAAAAGCTTTCTCTAAGTATACAAATGCTAGAAATGTAGGTTTGCTTTTCCTTAATCTTTCTTCTAAGATTAGTCGTAGGGTCAGTATTGCCTCACGTATTCCAACATTTCTACAAAATCCAAACTGATCTTCCCCGAGGTCGGCTTCAACCAGTTTTTCCATTCGGCTGTAAAGAATTCGCATTAGTATTTTGCAGCTGTGACTTATTAAACTGATAGTTCGGTAATTTTCGCATCTGTCAACACCTGCTATCTTTGGGACTGGAATTATTATATTCTTCTTGAAGTCTGAGGGAATTTCGCCTGTCTCATACATCTTGCTCACCAGATGGTAGAGTTTTGTCAGGACTGGCTCTCCCAAGGCTGTCAGTAGTTCTAATGGAATGTTGTCTACTCCCGGGGCCTTGTTTCGACTCAGGTCTTTCAGTGCTCTGTCAAACTCTTCACGCAGTATCTTATCTCCCATTTCATCTTCATCTACACCCTCTTCCATTTCCATAATATTGTCCTGAAGTACATCGCCCTTGTATAGACCCTCTATATACTCCTTCCACCTTTCTGCTTTCCCTTCTTTGCTTAGAACTTGGTTTCCATCTTAGCTCTTGATATTCATGCAAGTGGTTCTCTTTTCTCCAAAGGTCTCTTTAATTTTCCTGTAGGCAGTATCTATCTTACTCCTCGTGAGATAAGCCTCTACATCCTTACATTTGTCCTCTAGCCATCCCTGCTTAGCCATTTTGCACTTCCTGTCAATCTCATTTTTGAGACGTTTGTATTCCTTTTTGCCTACTTCATTTATTGTATTTTTGTATTTTCTCCTTTCATCAATTAAATCCAGTATCTCTTCTGTTACCCAAGGATTTCTACTAGCCCTCGTTTTTTTACCTACTTGATCCTCTGCTGCCTTCACTATTTCATCCCTCAAAGCTACCCATTCTTCTTCTACTGTATTTCTTTTCCCCATTCCTGTCAATTGTTCCCTTATGCTCTCCCTGAAACTCTGTACAACCTCTGGTTCTTTCAGTTTATCCAGGTCCCATCTCTTTAAATTCCCACCTTTTTCCAGTTCCTTCAGTTTTAATCTACAGTTCATAACCAGTAGATTGTGGTCAGAGTCCACATCTGCCCCTGGAAATGTCTTACAATTTAAAACCTGGTTCTTAAATATCTGTCTTACCATTATATAATCTATCTGAAACCTTTTAGTATCTCCAGGGTTCTTCCATGTATACAACCTTCTTTCATGATTCTTCAACCAAGTGTTAGCTATCAGAAATGTCATGGTTCACAGTAATTAACAGACTGTCACCAATTAAAATGGATGTGATATGTCGTGTTCCTCAAGGAAATCATATATGCACTCTGTTGTTCCTAATAAATGATTTAGGAGACAATCTCAGCAGTCATCTTAGACTGCTCACAAATGCTGCTGTCATTTACAGTCAAGTGAAGTCATCATAAGGTCAAAACCAAATGCAAAATCATTTAAGTAAGAAATGTGTATGGTGTGAAAAGTGGCAATGGACCTTAAATTATGGAAAGAATGAGGTTATCCACACGAATACTAAAAGCAATCCACTGAATTTCAGTTTTAAAATAAATCACACAAAGCTAAGAGATTTCAGTTAAACTAAATAGTTAGGTAAGATAAGATAATTTTATTGTCATGAGGCCATTATAGAAACAGACAAATTTTTTATACAGCATTATCATTACATTAGTATGGGATGTCAGTGGTTACCTTAGATTCTGTGTCACAGTAAAAAATACTCTTAATTCATGAATGGGTTTGGCAAAAGCTGTTTATTTAATCTGTGGAAACTTATTAAATAGTTTTACCCACTTGTTCATAGCTACTGACTGTGTCTGATAGTCTATAGTAACAATACCAGAGACGGAAAGTTGCTACTCACCATATAGCAGAGAAGCTGAGTCATGATAGGCACAATACTCAAATCCTTAGGCCCATCCCAGAACCTCTCCCCAGAGTCCACTCTCTACTTACTCCTACCACTCCCCGCACTCCCACCTTCTACATGCTTCCTAAAGTCCATAAACCCAACCACCCAGGATGCCCTATTGTGGCCGGTTACTGTGCCCCCACTGAGAGAATCTCTGCTCTTGTAGACCAACACCTTCAACCTATTACCCGGAACCTATCCTCCTATATAAAAGATACCAACCACTTCCTCGACCGACTCTCCACAATTCCTTTCCCTTTATCGCATGGTGCCCTGCTCGTCACTATTGATGCCACCTCCCTGTACACTAACATTCCTAATGCCCACAGCCTTACTGTTATCAAACACTACCTTTGCAGACGCCCTATGGATTCCAAACCAGCAACCTCCTTCTTAGTCTCCATGACCAACTATATCCTCACCCACAATTACTTCTCCTTTGAAGGCATTACCTACAAACAAATCCGTGATACAGCTATAAGCACCCGCATGGCACCATCCCATGCTATCCTATTCATCGGCCATCTAGGGGAATCCTTCCTAAAAACCCAGAATCCTAAACCCCTCACCTGATTCAGATTCATTGATGACATCTTTGCTATCTGGATTGAAGGTGAGGGCATCTTATTTGCATTCCTCCAGAACTTCAACAACTTCTCCCCCATTTGCTCCACCTGGTCCTACTCAACCCAACAAGCCACCTTCCTAGGTGTTGACCTCCACCTCAGAGATGGCTACATCAGTACCTCCGCCCATATCAAACCTACTAACCACCAGCAATACCTCCACTTCAACAGCTGCCACCCATTCCATACAAAGAAGTCCCTTCCGTACAGCCTAGCCACCCGTGGTCATCGGATCTGCAGTGACGAGCAGTCCTTCTCTAAATATACCGAGGGGCTCACTGAAGCCTTCACTGACTGAAAATATCCTCCCATCCTTGTACAAAAACAAATCTCCCGTGCCTTATCTTTCCAGTCTCCCACCACCTCTCAAAGTCCCACAGTCCGGCCACAGAGGAGCATTCCCCTCGTAACTCAGTACTATCTGGGACTGGAGCAACTGAATTACATTCTCTGCCATGCTTTCAATTGCCTCTCGTCATGCCCCGAAGTGAGAAATGTCCTACCCACTATCCTTCCCACTCCTCCTAGTGTGATATTCCACCGTCCACCAAACCTACACAATATACTCGTCCATCCTTACACAACCCCTGCTCCCAACCACTTACCTCATGGCTCATACCCCTGTAATAGACCAAGATGGAAGACCTGTCCCATACATTCTCCTACCACCACCTGCTCCAGTCCAGTCACTAACATCACCTATCCCATCAAAGGCAGGGCTACCTGTGAAACCAGTCATATGATTTACAAGCTAAGCTGCAACCACTGTGCTGCATTCTATGTAGGCATGACTACCAACAAGCTGTCTGTCCGCATGAACGGCCACCGACAAACTATGGCTAAAAAACAAGTGGACCACCCTGTTGCTGAACACGCTGCCAAATATGATGCCCCTCATCTCGATGATTGCTTCATAGCCTGTGCCATATGGATCCTTCCCACCAACACCAGCTTTTCTGAATTGCGCATGTGGGAACTTTCCCTGCAATACATCCTACGTTCCCATAACCCTCCTTTGTTAGTCACTGTCCTCACCCATCCAGCCCCCTCCCTGTTCCCATTCCAGCACTACACAGCCTTCATTTCACCGCCACACCCAGTCTTTTAATTTCTTTCTATTTTTATTTCTCTCCTTTCCTCTACTTACCTCCTCCCCCCTCTGCATCTTCTCTCCTGCCCTCCGTCTAAACTGTAACACTTCACTGTCCGCCACTCCCACCATACTATCCCTCCCCCTCCCCGCCCCAGCCTCCTCCTTATCCCCACCCAGTTGCCATTCCCATCATGCACTGGTGCTGCTGCTCGCAGTGTAGTATCAGTTCTCTGAGACTGCAGACGTGTGTGCAAGTTGCGTTTGCGTGAGTGTGTGTGAGTGTGTGCGCGTTTGTGTATGTGTGTCTACTGCTGGCAAAGGCCTTAATGGCCGAAAGCTATGAGTGTGTGAATCTTTTTATTGTTCCTATCGCGACTCAGCATCTCTACTATATGGTGAGTAGCAACTTTCCTTCTCTGGTACTGTTACATTCCATCCTGGATTTTCCACTGTTTTATAGTCTGTGGTAAGACGTACATATGGATTTATTTTTTCCTTGTGTTGTGACCATGAATATTATTTCTACTTTTTACTTCATGCAAATTCTGTTTTGTACAAATTAACACTTTTGTCTACACAGATAAACAGCCATTATTTTACATTCAGAGAACAAGTGCTTATAATGTGCTTTATGTTGAGAACATGTAATGATTATGATTGCTTTCTCCTACAGAAGTAATACGTTTTGAACATGGTTCAAATTTCCTCAGAGAGTAAGTCCATATGACATATAACTTTGAAAACATGCAAAATAAGATGTTTTAACATAGGCTGCTGGTATGCATTTCATAAGACATCTTAGTAAGTAATTTATTCTAGGCAATTTAACACTAACGTATTTTGTATGTTGCTCACAGGACAATTTGACATCTAAGTATACCTTCACAAACTTTATGTAACTAGGATCATGAATAGGGCTTTTGTCCTTTAGACTAAATACCATTTTTTGTGTTTTGTTCTCATTCAGGAGAAAGCCATTTGACCCACACCAATATGTCAACACAGTCTTTTTAGATTATTCAGATTATGGTTATAATTTAGTACGGTAGTGTCATCGACAAACAGCAGCATACTGGAGCTTATACAAAACAAAGATGGTTCTAATACAGATCCCTGCTGAACTCCCACTTCAATTTGTTTTTCTGTAGACTTTTCTGTGCCAATACACTCAAATTGCCTACAATTTTGGAGATAAGATGTTAATCGTTTTAGGCTGTTACCCCTGATGCCACAGAAATGGAATTTCTGTAGAAGTGTGTCATGTCCTATACAGAGGAAGAGACCTGAGCAAAGCCCTTCTCCACAAATACTTTTAAGAACATATTTAATTATAGAGTCTGTTGCATCAATTATTGATAATTTTTATCTAAATCCATATTTTAGTACATGAAATATTTCAAGTTTTTCAAAATGAGCAGACAGTTGATGGTAAATGATGTATTCTATTATTTTGGCCAGGACTGGAACTATTGATATTGATCAGAAACCTGCATCCTTTTTATACATCAGAACACCCTAGATACGCTCAGCTTCTCTCGAAAGTATCCCTCTGATATACATTCATTTACACACTAAGTCAATGGATAAACAATTGAGTCAATGATTTTCTTCAGCAAGTTGCAAGACATGTCATAAACATCAATGTTACTTGATGACTTGAACTTCCTTACTATTTCTAATACAATACTAGGCTTAATCTCTGAGAAAAGGATTACAATTATGAACAACTTGAAATGGAATGATCACACAGAAAATGTTGTTGGGAAGGCAAACCAAAGACTGTGTTTTATTGGCAGAACACTGCGAAGATGCTTACACTACACTTCTCCATCCTCTGATACAGTTTTGCTGTGCAGTGTGGAAGCCTTACCAGACAGGATTGACGAAGTATATTGAAAAAGTTCAAAGATGGGCAACTCATCTTGTATTTTCATAAGATACGGGAGAGAGTCTTGGATGTGACAGGTGAGATGGCGTGGCAAGCATTAAAACAAAGGCTTTTTCATTGCAATGAGATCTTTTCACGTAATTTCAATCTCTAACTCCCATCTCCAAATGCAAAAATATTTTGTTGATGTTCACCAACATATGGAAAAATAATCATAATAATAAAATAATAGAATCAGATCTCACATGGAGAGATTCAAATGTTTGTTTTTCCTGCAGGTTGTAGGAGGGTGAAATGATAGATAAATAGTGTGAAAATGATTTGATGATACCCACTGCCAGGCACTTAAATGTGAATTTTTGAGTAGCCATGCAGATGCAGATGTAGATACATCAGTACAAAGTATTGTAATATTTCTAGTTTCCAATGCTCATATCTGGTGAAGCGTCCATGTTCTTACTAAATCATCGATACAGCTGTTACATAGCATTGTAGCTATACTGCACAATACTGGTTAATGTTCCTCTCACATAAAATTTTCTTTCTGCATCTACAACAATTTCGTGCTAATACAGATCCTCTCCCCTATCATGCAACAACAACTCATAATACTGCCCCCAACAAATAATGCCACATTTCCAACAAACTCAGTTTGGCCTCCGTGCAACTCCCACTCTGTCTCAACCAGAACCATAATCATACTCTAACATATCACAACCCCAGCAAACATTCAAGTTTATACTTGCTGTACAGATCTCACTCTGCTACAGACATATCTGTTCTAGTGAAAGGCCTAACCTTCAGTATCACAGCAAAACTTAATCACAGGCCCTAAAGACCAACTCTTACTTACACACACACACACACACACACACACACACACACACACACAGAGAGAGAGAGAGAGAGAGAGAGAGAGAGAGAGAGAGAGAGAGACTCAACTGGGAATACCTATACCACAAAGTCCAAATACATATGCAATAAAGTAAGAATCAGATGCTGGCCAAAACATTCCATCCTAAAATCCGAGAGGATTCATATACCCTCATCCAAAAGCAGCTTCTCTTGGTACTGCAGAAATTCTCCACTTGCCGCACCTCCTCCAATTCTTACAATAAAATATCTCTGAAACCTCAAACCATAGTCCTACTTAATCCCAAGGCATCCATGATATGAAGTCAACTATTATCATGCCCCCTAGGGCAAAAACCCCACTAACATGGCATTTGACACTGGACAATTCTTCATTCTTGGACACATTAACATATAAAACTGTTCCTCGTGACTATGCCCTCCATCCAGACTGAGCTGCAGAAAATTCTAATAGTGGCATGCTCTTTACAACTGTCTCCCATAGCAGACTGCAAAACTCTAATTAGACATAACTCAGCTCTGGGAGACCTGCACCTCCAATCCATCATGCAGAGCTTCCCATAATGCATAAAAGGTACTATTCATTTTCCGATGTGTTTCAAATCTATTTCCCTCCCAGCCTCCTTGTATCTACTGATGTAACATCACCATCTCATTTACATAGGACCTTTAATCCCTTGAACACTGTCTACCCCTGTAACCAACTGAAAATCCCAAAAAAAAGTGCCACTTGGTCACTATCACACTAGTGAACTTCATCCTTAGCCATAAGCTCTTCTTCTTTGATGGTGAATACGATGGGTCAGCTAAGTGAACGAGTATAACCTTGTCTTACGTTAACCTTTAGCAGGTCATACGGAAGAGGTATTGCTCAATTGTCAGAATCTGTGCCCCAACTTGGTGCAGATTTAATGATGATATATTTGCAGTATGGACTCACAGTAGCTAAGAACTCATTCAATTTCTGCAAAAGCTTAATTCTCACATGAAATTCATTTGACCTCTATCCAAAACCAAAGCTACCACCTCAGATGTCGACTTCAATCTCATTAAGGCTCGCAACCAAACAGCCACTCATCAAACAAATCTACAGTGAACAACAATACCTTTACCGCAGCTATAACTTTTTCAGGCAAAGTCCTGAATTGTGATCATCTACACCTATTATATTCCCCATACACCTTTTATTGTCCTCTCGCAACATCTTTACCAAATTATGTAATATTCCCAGACCACCATCCATACTGCAAAGTTCTTTTACGAGGTGCATTCAAGTTCTAAGGCCTCCGATTTTTTTTTCTCCGGACTGGAAAGAGATAGAAACATGCGCATTGTTTTAAAATGAGGCCGCGTTCATTGTCAATACGTCCCAGAGATGGCAGCACCGTACGGCAGATGGAATTTTACCGCCAGCGGCGAGAATGAGAACTGTTTTAAATACTTAAAATGGCGACGTTTTCCTTACTTGAACAGCGTGCAATCATTCGTTTTCTGAATTTGCGTGGTGTGGAACCAATTGAAATTCATCGACAGTTGAAGGAGACATGTGGTGATGGAGTTATGGACGTGTCCAAAGTGCGTTCGTGGGTGCGACAGTTTAATAAAGGCAGAACATCGTGTGACAACAAACCGAAACAACCTCGGGCTCGCACAAGCCGGTCTGACGACATGATCGAGAAAGTGGAGAGAATTGTTTCGGGGGATCGCCGAATGACTGTTGAACAGATCGCCTCCAGAGTTGGCATTTCTGTGGGTTCTGTGCACACAATCCTGCATGACGACCTGAAAATGCGAAAAGTGTCATCCAGGTGAGTGCCACGAATGTTGACGGACGACCACATGGCTGCCCGTGTGGCATGTTGCCAAGCAATGTTGACGCGCAACGACAGCATGAATGGGACTTTCTTTTCGTCGGTTGTGACAATGGATGAGACGTGGATGCCATTTTTCAATCCAGAAACAAAGTGCCAGTCAGCTCAATGGAAGTACACAGATTCACCACCACCAAAAAAATTTCGGGTAACCACCAGTGCTGAAAAAATGATGGTGTCCATATTCTGGGACAGCGAGGGCGTAATCCTTACCCATTGCGTTCCAAAGGGCACTACGGTAACAGGTGCGTCCTACGAAAATGTTCTGAAGAACAAATTCCTTCCTGCACTGCAACAAAAACGTCCGGGAAGGGCTACGCGTGTGCTGTTTCACCAAGACAACGCACCCGCACATCGAGCTAACGTTACGCAACAGTTTCTTGGTGATAATAACTTTGAAGTGATTCCTCATGCTCCCTACTCACCTGACCTGGCTCCTAGTGACTTTTGGCATTTTCCAACAATGAAAGACACTCTCCGTGGCCGCACATTCACCAGCCGTGCTGCTATTGCCTCAGCGATTTTCCAGTGGTCAAAATAGACTCCTAAAGAAGCCTTCGCCGCTGCCATGGAATCATGGCGTCAGCGTTGTGAAAAATGTGTACGTCTGCAGGGCGATTACGTCAAGAAGTAACACCAGTTTCATTGATTTCGGGTGAGCAGTTAATTAGAAAAAAAAATCGGAGGCCTTAGAACTTGAATGCACCTCGTACATTGCAAGCATTCCAACTATAAAATCTTACTCTCACACTCAACCCCTACCACAGCCCAGTCCCTCTACTTGCAAGAACAACAACATTAAAGGTAGTGCACATGTGAAACTACTGTTCTTTACCAGGTAACTGGTTCACTGCATGATTTTCTATAAATGGACACACTCAAATGTACAAAGAAGAATCAATTGTCTTGGTGCTTTCCAGTATCCAGCTACTGAGCATGCTATGCAGCATAACTGCTTCACCACACAGGTAATTTGGAATTCTGGAGATGAAACTCTGCTCTCCAGCATATCCTCTCATCACATCCCCTTCTTGAACTTAACCTCTGATAACAGACCAGCCCTATGACAATTGTTAAAATGGTATTTATTATTTACTCGTTTATTGTTATTTTTTCTCCTTCCCTCAATTACTCTCTCCCCTTTTCTTCCTCTTTAGTTTTCCCTTCCCTTCTGCTCCTTAACTGCATATGTCTTCCCAAATTTCATTTTATTTTCCATTTATAATCCATCTTTAGTTCACATTCTGTCCCTACTAACCCACCTCCGTGGCCAAAGCTGCTAACACAAGCTTGTTAGGTGGCACTCAACCCAGGGGTGAGCCAGTGCAAACCCTGGTGGTGGAACAAGTTTTCACTGTCCATATTTGGCTGGCAAAGGAAGAGAGGTTGTGGTATAAGGTTTGTGATCATTAGACTTTGTGTCAATGTCCTGGTTCAAATACCAAACCTCTCTGCAGTGTCTCATGAAGTGATGGCATGTGACACTGTTGATGGTGATCCGTCTGTTGGATGGGGACATTAAGCTTGGTGGCCCCCTTGGAGCTATTCAAAAGGAGTAAGCTATGCGCTGGCAGTGGGTTTCACCCTCTCCCTTCTCTCAACATCACCATACTACACACACACACACACACACACACACACACACACACACACACACACATATGCAGTATTACAAATAGTGTGTAATGGAGTATATTGTTAATGAACAAACTCCACCCCTACTATAAAACATGAACTGACACCGACACAATGTTTCCTCATGATTTAGACACGATATCATCACATATCACAGAATAAACAGATTGACCGTCCTTACGGCGGTGCAGGCAACTGCACAAATAGTTTTTTTTGTCAAACAACAGATGTCGCACACAACACTACATTGCTCATTGACCTGTTTTGATGGTGAAGTATTTGATGAGGGTTTGCTGGCGTTTAGCAGAAGGTCAGTGTCCTCCATGCTGAGTGCATTCAACCTGTAGCCAATTGCAGTTGTAGGTCACAGATTAGCTTTCGTTATTCTGTGGATGAAAATTATTTCTGCTGTAGGTATACTTCTTACAATTATATGCCGAATAAATAGATTAAATGAATCCAAAGTGGTGGTTATAAACATTTCTCTCCATTTAGTTTTTGAATGCAGGCTGTACTGTCACAAAAGCTTTCGGATAAATTGTGTGATTTATGCAGTTGTGTAGTTTACAAACTCATTACCCTCCATGATCTGTTTTGCAGCTCTTTTGATTGGATTATGTGGTAAAAAACCTTCACATGTAGATACGGCACTAGAAACCTTTCTAATTATTCTCAACTTTTTGCATTTAATTGGTTGATTTACTGACTAATTAAACACATATTGCACCCATGCAACTATACATAAACAGTACGGTCAGAAGCCAAATGGTTTTGAGTTCGAAGTCCTGTAGAAAATTGAATTACAGTTGCCTCAGTAATGTGTTTCCTGCTTTGCTCTTTTCTGTTATTAATCACTTGCCAATACAATCATAGCTATTCTCTCTGATTCCTGTTTACCACACGTTAATAACAATAAATTTCTCCAAATACAGGAGGCGATAATCTGTGAGCTGCAGTGCTACACAATAAATGTAGATGACACAAGAACACAAGACACCCACTACTGTTCTACGTACTGTTTTTATCTGACTGCTCCAGCCTGACGTTAAAATGAACACACACACACACACACACACACACACACACACACACACAGTGATTTCCCTGCACCAAACAAATGTAAATGATGAATAACAGGTGTAGAAGGCTCATTACAACCGATAATCAATTAAATGATTTCAGCACAGTTCCTGTAGTAAACAGAAACTGGGTACCTCTGGGTATCATGTCCTGACTCTTTGGATATATGCCTCTACTTTCCATAATGGATATATAGGGGTTAGCTGAATTACAATAATATATATTTTTTACACTGAGACATTAAACAAGCATAAAAAAAGGTTTTGGTTTCCTTTGTCAGTATTTCTGTAGCCTTTCTTACCCACAACCACATTTTGCATACGACTACAATTAGCTGTAACTGGATATCATTTCGTCTATGGACTGAACAACTGTATCTTCAAGAATTCTATTACACACAAAAAGAGAGAGAGAGAGAGAGAGAGAGAGAGAGAGAGAGAGAGAGAGAGAGAGACTGTAAACATCTTCAATATACTGTCAGTATGTCTACTTTTGTCACAAACACAGATTTAACATGTTACCTCCTTTGAGTTAAAGGGGGGAGAATGACAAAGGAAAGACAATGAAATAGATTAGTGCAGTGTACAGATTTTGTGTTTGTCGCTTCAACACAATATAAACAAATGACACATTTTATGGTACTTTCAGTTTTGAGAGAGTTTTATGAAACTTCTCTTTGAACATAGTTCTGAAACTGTAATATAATTTGTATTCAGCAACGTGATTTAAGATCCTCATTTGATGAAAATTTCTTCCCAGCAAGCCAAACTATCAAATTAGGTAACAGGAAGAAGTCACTTGGGTCTAAATCTGGCGAATATGGTGGATGAGGAACCAGTTCAAAGCCAAATTCATGCACTTTCGCCATTGTTACCGCTGATGTGTGGGATGGTGCATTATTATGGTGAAGAGCATTTTTTTGCGTGCCAATCTTGGTCTTTTCTCAGTCAACACAAGTTTCAAACAAGGTGGCAATAAAGTATAATAGGGTCCAGTCATGGTTCTGCCTTTTTCCAAGTAACTGATGAGTGGATTATTCCTTGGGGGAGTGGTTGGGGGAAAAAAAAAAAAAAAAAAAAAAAAAAAAAAAAAGAAGAAGAAGAATTAGTGGTCACGTTACCAACTGGCCACTGTTTTGATTCGGTGTGTAACGATGGATCCAGGTTTGCCAACAGTCACAAATTGGTGCAAAAAGTCTTAAAAATTATTATTAAATGTTGTTATACATTGTGCTGAAATGTTGTGCCAGATGTACTTTTGGTCGACCACGAGCAATTGCAGCACCCATCTCACACACAACTTCCTCATAGCCAATTCTCCGTGCAGGATATTATACACTTGCTCAACTGAGATGGCTAGTCACAGCACACTCTCAAATTTTTGTTCTGGTGTTTTGCACATTACCATTTCACAGATTTTGTCAATGATTTCCCTTCTGGTGAACTCACTAAACAGCCAGAGTGTGCTTTGTCTTTGACGCTTGTCCGACCATGTTTAAATTCATTAATCCAAAAATAAATTGTCTTCAAGACAGTGCAGAACCCGCATCAATTTCATCCAATTCTGCTTTGATTTGTACAACAGTCCAACACATCTAATGAAACCGTTTAACAACAACACAAAACTATTTTCTTAATTTTCTATCGCAGCTGACATACTAATCAATTTTGACGATTGTCGATAATGAATTGTATGCTGTAAATTGTTGAAATTCTTTATACTATCCTTGGAATAATTAAGCTTACCACCCATGAAGGTGCAACAAAATGTTCCATTCTTTCACGGAAATTTATTACACTTGTCAAACAACCCTCATAACAGTCTCTCAGAAAAATGTGAAGTATATACTTATATTTCATTAATAGCTTTGGTAGCTCAAGCAGCGTTAGCTTCATACAAATAACCCTGTTACCAAGTATTCGCTAACAGAACTCTTTATTTTCAAGCTTTTATGGACTAAATTAAACTCTTAGATTTCAATATCATTACATAATTTCTGCATTATATTTCAGTCCTTAAATTCTGACAATGTTGACTCTACTCCACGGATATCTTAAGCCTGGTTAATACTACGTGAACAAACATCAAGGCAAACTGCGTTCTCTCATGTGCAAACATTTGGCAGGAGTGAGAGGAGACATTCCAGTCATGTTTGGCCCATTGTTCACTCGTTATCCACAGTGCCTCTGACGTTTTTCAAAATGTTAAAAAGATTTATAATCTCTTATTTTACGTGACATTATTTCCTTCATAAGTGAAACAAATCCTGTTTATAATCTTGTTTTCCCTTTGCTTAGCTTTTCCACAACAAGAAACAACTTACTAGCGAATGCGTAATCTCAATGCTTGCAAGTGTTTGTGGACGACATTCTCATTCTGTGTTCTCTTCCATTCACTACTGTGTTATGCATAGAGAAACAGACACCAAGTAATATGATAGAATGGCAGAGAGCACTAACGAACTGCTCACTTGGGCCTGGTTTCCACAGAGGGTGGTGTTAACAATGGTGGGCGAGTGTGAAAAAACATTTGGTCGTGTTCGGTACACATTTGCTGTGTTTGCTCATGTTCACCTACTTGTCAGTCTTTTTTGCGAAATATCATCAAAGGAAACTCACGTCCTCTCCACTTAGGTGCTAGTGTCTTCTGTTCTTTTGTGTGCCAACACCTTTATGGTGACCATTTGTAATTAATGCTTTGCTCTTAAATTTCCTCCTCAAGCATACTGATGAACCAGAGAAAGGCATCAACTGACTTATATGCAAAGTTCTAGAGTAATGCTAAAGAAGGCTGGAGCTGCAGGTTTCAAGTGCACCTTGATGCATTTCACGATTACATAAAAATTCAGACACCTACATACTTATTTTCTTACTTCTATCTGTTTCCTTTTTCAAAAACAACAGGCACAATGATCTTATTCAGTATCTAATATTTACAGAGTTGGCACAAGTTTCCCCGAGTGAAAGTCCCTGATATTTCCCCAATTTCCAGACAATTTTTACTATTTTTCCCTGTCAAATTTTGACATCTCAAGGATAAGTTAAAACGTAAGTTGAAAGTCTGTCTTTGCATCTACGGTACAACAAACAATAGTGCAGACAAGGAAATATCTAACGAAAACTTGCAAGCAGATGATGTTTCCTGATTTGAGCAAGAATATTATTTACTAATATCAGCATCTTTTGTAATGAACTATTTTTAGATGGAGAAAGCAAGCCAAATGGTATGTGTTTTTCATTTAGACTACTGATGTTATTTTATTTCATTTAAAAAAAAAAAAAACACCTTTGGTGACAATCCCTTGGAGTTACAAGACAGATTTAAAATACCTTAAGTGATTTCAGAAATAACCTCAGAAAAAAGTAGGCCTCTTGAAAGAAGGGTATAATGTGGGGCAGAATTGTGTAAACCTACACTGTAAGTGACTGCAATAAATGTTGGTTCTACTATGTTCATTACTGTCGGTTATTACCCACTGTGTTATATCTGTTATTTTAAAGGTACTTTGTGATTTTTATTTTGAGAAATCTACGAGTACATAGTGACAAACTGTCAGCGATTGACACAATTTTCTTCTTCTTATTGTCCATCCTTTATAACATATAAACTACTTTTGAAGTTCAAAAATGTGCTTGAACGAATAAAGTGTCTATAAAATGCCACACTGTACAACATTCTTGTGATGAGGCAATCGCAATTCCTGAAGTTCATCACCCATGGTCTCTGGCATGCAGATGAGCACCACTATCCTGGGTCCATGAATAAATGATAAAAACCTGCTGCTTTATGCCACACACTAACAGACCTGGCCAGCAAGGAGATTGGGGAGACTAGATCCGACGAGCAGGATCTGCACATTAGTGGAAATCGAATGTCTTCAGATCAGCAGGCATGATTCATTACAGATACCCGCAGAAACGGCCTGTAGTTTTGGTCTGTTGTGGAAATCCACTCATGTGACCAGCTATTCATGAGCCAAAGACAACATGTTGATGAAATGGGACCACAATCATCAATCCATGCAACAAATAACTTGTTCAAATACTCTAAGAATCAATAGTAATGAGTACAGGTAGCAACTCGCCATAAAGATGATTGTTGAGCTGCAGAGGGGCATGTAGAAAAGACAATTAACACACTCACAACTTAATTTTCAGCCACAGTTTTTTTTTCAGAAAATGAGAGCACACACACATCCATACAATCATTCAGACAAAACTCATGCACACATGACCGCCATCTCCGGCTGCTGCTTCTACAGTCTCTGAGAATCAGATCCAATCAAATCACTCCTCATGCCTATCTGCCTCTTGTCGGCAGCTGCTAGGCTAGTGGTAAAAAGTGGTGGTAGCACTGACCGCAAGCTGAGAGGAGTGGTAGGAAGGAGAGAAGCAGTAGTACTGAGGGAGTAGGGAAGCAGTGCACGTACTCAGCTGCACCTAGCCAACAATGACGCATGACACCTCAGTAAACAAACCATTTCATCTACTGAGACAAGAACAAGATTTTTCCAGTTTTTTTTTTCCCCTGACGGGTTTGAAATTCCCTGATTTCCTTGATGTGTTTGAAATTCCCTGATTTCCAGAACCTGTGGCAACACTAACTTACATTGACGCTGTAAGTAATGCTGTTATCATGTGAAACATATGTGAGGATTTAAAAAAGGTCAGGTGTGAGTAAGGCTCATGCACTGAGAGTTCCATACAAACTTTATTATGTATATAGACAGTTCATCCATTCCAGGACTCAAGAATTGTGACCATTTTTGCCTGTTACTGAAATTGATACTGGCAAGATATTGGTCACAAGGATTCCAAGACTTTCAACAGTATTTTAATTTCAATAATATAAATGTGACAAAGTCATGGAGGAGGCAGGCAACCATTAGTATAATAAGCAGTTCTCCATCAGGCTGACTAGGTCGCAATAGTAAAAGTCAAATATCAGGCAAGGAATTAATTTACTGGTCATATGACACATTTTAGAATTTATCCATCATCAGACATCCATGAATGATGATTGCACATTAGCCTGTGAATGTTTCTTTCACACAGAACTTACAACACCTTAGCTACAAGCAATAATTGCCTCTTGATGTCCCATGATGGATAAATTCCGAAACACTTCATATGAACAATAAAATCATTCCTTGCCTGATGTTTGACTTGAACCATTGCAACCCAGTCAGCCTGAATGCAGAAGTACTGATTGCTTTAGTTTCAAGTTTGAAGTCAGCTAACAAATGACAAAAGAAATATTTTTTGTGTGATGTAATTACAAATAATAATTTTCAGATTTTTTCTTTACTTTTACTGTGAAACCTTGCTTCTTGCCAAATTTCATGATTCTACACCAATGGGAAGTACCCTATAGGTTTTGATGAGTGACAAAAACCTTCGACAGCCTCAATCGCATAAAATGTTTCTTTATTTAAGACAACCAATTCTGACAGACTTTGCTGTCATTTTCAAGTCTGTAACAAAGGGCATCTAAATGGAATGTCTCACATAACATGAGTTAAGATGTAATATTTGAGATAAAAGTTTAAGTTTGGCATTACAAAAACTGGAAGTTAAGAACTGTGCACTTACATACCTTAAAAATCTGTAGAGACTTTAAATAAGGAAATATTTTATGCCATCTATGCTGTGGATATTTTTTTTTCCTTCAGTACTGTTAAAATGAGAAAATTCAATTTGATGAGCAAATTTGTGAATATCAAAATATGTGACCTAAATAGTCATATCTTTTGATTACGTCGATGAAGCAGCTCACCCTACAAGGATTCCATTTTACTAACTGAGGTATGGAACTCTAAAAGTATGCAGCGTTTAGTAGAGTTGGTACACCATGCTCATCCTCTCATGTTCTCTCCTATGTACATGCTTGTTGTTCACTCCTGAGTAAATGCTTGTTCACAGGCATTGCCAGCGAATAATCTGAATGCTCTTTCACCTGTGTTCACTTCTATTTGCTGCATTGTAAATGAGGTGTTATACTAGTTCACTCAAGTTTACTACCACCTGCTTTTGTATGACCAGGCTTTAGAATGTGGAAATGAAATCATATGATGATCTTTACTTAGCTGAGGACTACAGTCATTATATGCTTTTTAAATGAAATCATTGCCCCCATTAGACTGTAAGTTTTTACTATTCATTTATTTTACATTGCGATTTCACATGTGGACTTACTTTCAAGTGCAAGGTCACAACTAAGTATTGCTCTATAAATTGTGTTGTTAATGAAATATTATCACATTATGCCTTGCCCTTTTATACATGTTTTATAGGTTTCAATTACCTTGCACTTGAAAATGGCTCTACACTCAAAATTGTAATAGTGAAATAAATAAATAAACATAAAACGGCAACAATAATTTCATTTAAAAGTATCATGCGGCTTCTGTGGAAGAGCGCTGTTGCTGCATTGTACCAACATGTAAGTTTTAAAATTTGGACAGTATCGAGTGCTTGGGGCTCTTTTATTAGTTCTCACTAGAATGGCTGGCAGAAAAGTTGAGTCCTATAGGTCACGGCCGTTGCCTGCTGCCAGCAGGGGCTGCGGGCTGTGATTCGTCCGCCTCTCAGCTTTGTTGCCACGTAGGTACCATTAGCAGTGCGGTAGGTCAGAGCAGCTGAAAGCTCAGTGTTACCACGCTATATCGAGTGCTCACGTCTGATCTCAGTGTCTTACTGTCTTTGGAAATGTGCTTTGACGTGTGTTCAGTGGTGAACAACAATGCAGGAGAAACAGTCTACTTGTGGTACTTCTCTGGTCGGTGTGCGTAAAGGGCGGAAAGACATTCATAAGAAATTGAAAATTATCATATCGAATGTACTCAAGTTTTTTACTGATCTGGCCGACAATGAAGAAGCAGAGAATAACTTAAATTTTGCACAAATTCATAAACTTACTGCTAAAGTGTGTGGTGTCCCAAGTCAACTGTAGGCTGTATTAACAAATCTGTCTCATTAGCAGAATCTCCAGACATGAATGAATGTTTCGATTTTCCAAGAAAGGGATACGAACACGAACGAAAATCAACTGACTTTGACGATTTTAACAAAGAGCTCGTGCGTAGAACTGTACTTAGATATTACAACAGACGAGAGTATCCAATGGCTAAAAAAAGACAGGCTGACCTCCATGAAAAAATTAATTACTCGGTCTCCGAGACCTCCGTTCTTTGTCTTCTCCACTCCCTTGGTTTCCGATTCAAGAAGTGTAATGACGGACAGAAATTCTGAATGGGATGCAGAGACATTGCAAAAGCAAGAGCGAAGTTTTTGCATACAATGCACTTCTTGCATGCTGAAGACACCAGGCCCGTAGTGTACTTGGATGAAAGTTGGGTTTCACAGAACCACACCAATAAGTATATATGGCAAGACTCCAAAGGAAACGGTGGTTTGAAAGTGCCTACCAGTTGAGGGGCTGATTAATCATCGTTCACGCTGGTTCATTAACCACAGGCTTCATGACAGAGGGCAAACTTGTTTTTCGTGGTGGGAAAAGTTCTTGCCAATCTGATTATCATTCAGAAATGAATGGAGAAGTTTTTAAGAACTGGTTTATTCGACTGTTGTCTGTGCTGGAAGAAGGGTCAATTATCGTGATGGACAACGCCAGTTACCACTCCATTCAGATCGAAAAGCTCTCACATTCAAATTGGAGCAAAGCAGATATTATGGAGGGGTTAAAGAGAAAGAATGTTTCATTATCAATCAATGAAACAAAGGCTGATCACCTGTCTAAGGAAGAAATCGTAGGTGCCAAAAAGACTTATGAATTAGATCAACTGGTAAACGAAAAGGGACACCAAGTGGTATGTCTACCACTGTATCACTGCCAGTATAATCCCATTGTTGATATGGACCCAAGTAAAGCGAGAAGTAGCGAAAAGAAATACTGCTTTCAAACTTGCTGATGTCGAGAAACTAACACACGAAGCTCTTGATAATGTTATTCAGCAGGACTGGGAGAGGTAAGTAAAACACACAGAAGCATTGCAAGGAACTGATTTCTTGAACCAGGGCTTAAGAGGCACCATAGTGGAATCTGTGATGATGCACCTGGCTGAAACAAGAGACAGTGAATCTGAAGACATGGAGCCAGAAGATCCTTCAGTTTAGGTAAGCACTGTCTATATAAAAAGCTGACTTGATTTAAATGTTTGTCTATTCATTCTAGTTATAGAGGACATAGTGTGAATGTTTTTCCCTTACAGTAGACGTCTGATAAATTTATCACAATTGGTGGCGATTAGTTTACTAAACAGTAACTGTCAATTAAAATAAGATTGTCAATTTTGCATTAATTAACAACAGTTTTTCCTAAAAACCTGTATCAAATTTATTTACATTCGGATATAATCTTACTGCATTTGGTTTACTTGTTCATTCAAAATTTAACTCCTTTTTTTCATAGAAGGATTTACTGGCTGTTTCATAGTAATGGTAATGCAGTTCATAAAATGACAAAACGTTGTGGTGCTTCTGTATTGACTGTATATATAAACAGTGCAGTAGCATCAGAACAGCCCAAGCACCTATTCTGATTCTCCAAGAAGAGCATAGAAATCTATGATATTTCAGGACTTTTACAAAAAGCTAGAACGTAGAATTCTATTACTTTAGTATGACAGAGAATACTATCAGATAGCTAGAGAAATACAGGGTAATGTCTGTGATAAAACTGATTATTCTGGGCAGTCACTTCAACACACTGTCTTCTCCGTCCACTTGGTTTTTAATTCAGAAACTGTAATAATGGACAAAATTTGTAACACAAGACAGGGACATTGCAGTAGTAAGAACGAGGTTTTTGTGTACCAAGCATGTATTGCAAGCTGATAATAATACGCTTACAGAAAATGTACATAAAAGTTGGGTTTCACAAAACCTTTCGAACAAATATTTTGCTCTACTTCAGTGAAAATATTGGCTTCAAAATAAGTACAATTACTTTTGCGTAGCTTATACTGGCGTTTTGACTGACGGATGCAATGACGAAGGATATGTATTAGTGGCCAAAAAAATATTTTCAGGAAGCAGGGAATATTCTCGGTCATGTTAAAGCGAGCAGTCAGCACAAAACTCTTGGCGACAGCCTACGACGACTCGCGCGCTGCTGCGCATGGAATACCACGGAAGTAATTTGCCTCTGCATGTGATATGATACAATAATAATGTCTGAAATGTTACCAAAAATAATTTTGTACTTCTCTTAATAACTTTCTCATGGAAAGTTCTTTTGCAGTCCCACAAAATGAAAATTCATCAGCGACTACATTTTTCGCGATGCAGTCAGCACAGTTTCACACCTCTTATATTATTTTATTTTTTATCTCAGAATACTTTTATGTTTCCGAAATAAAGAGATGCAGCATATGCATCTGTAAACTTTGAGGATGTTCCTGTATTTTTCCAGTCCAATTACATTAGTGATTCTGTTACTATCGCAGGTGGAAGTAAAAAATTATTTTCCTCCAATATTTCATGTAACATTTAGTTTCCATTTTTTTTTCCTAGCAGCTAGTGAGAATTTTCTTTTGGGAAGTACTCCATATATTCTAGACTAAAAATAGAGTTCCCCAATATTTTTTTAAATTTTTATGAACATCTGAAATTATCATTATAAAAATAAAAAAATAAAAAACTGGCAATGCTGTAAGATGGCGAGATGACCTTTAAGCCCTATTTTCGTGGTGGTCACTATAGTAACTAGTACATTCATTCATCTGAATTCAAAATCCACTACCATAACCTTTCTTCATCTTTGATGGGAAATTTGAACATTTTTATTTCAGGTCTTGTCCGTCTGCTCCTTCCTCAGTTAATGTACTTGCACACACTCGGCAAAAAGACTCGATCCTATAGCGAAGCTATGTCAGAAACAGCTGTACTTCACAGCCACCAGCCGGTGGAAAGCAACTAGGGACCACTGGCAGTAGGGAAATGTCTCACAAATGTCACCGAAGGGAATGCCATCTAGTGGTTGATGCCACAAGTACGGGTGTGACGCTGTCAACACCAGGTGGCTGTTCCTTGATGAGGGTCGGCTGCCAAAGTAAGCGCTCGGTTAATCTGTTTCTTAACTGATTTGGGATATCAGCATGGTGCTACAAGTGGCAACTGACTCTAAAGAATAAAAAGTGATAGATCCCCACACAAATACTCAAAAAACTCCATTAAATTTTGGTTACATATTAAACCACACAAATTTAAAGGTTGTCAATTCAACTAAATACCTAAGACTTACAATTATGACCACCTTAAATTGGTAAAAATCACACAGAAAATGTTGTAGTAAACCAAAATCTTTATTTCATTGGTAGAACACTTAGAAGATGGTACAAATCTACTAAAGAGGGAGCATACACTACACTTGTCCAATCTCTTCTGGTGTACAGCTGAACGGCATATAAATCTTACCAGGTAGGATTGACAGCGGACATCCAAAAAGTTCAAAGGGTGTCTTGTAAGATAAATCTTCAAATTAAAGTATCTCTTTTTTGTATTAACTATGTTTTACTGTAAATGTCACAACTGTGACATCAACGTTTTCAAAATCTCATTTCTTCCTCAAATGTAAATGGCATCCAAGATATTTTGGAGCTTTTCTCTTATTATTTCACCAAATACTTTATAAGCTGCATTAAAATGAAAAAAAATGTCAATAAATGTTTATTTTTCTACACTGTGTTTTTTAAGAATGTGTTAACTCCTTTACATTCCATTCATCAGATATCGATATCTTTTCAGACATATGGCAAACAGGCGACAGTTTCTGAGCTTGATGGGCAGGCTCACTTAAATGTACTTTCTCTACAGCATGAACAATCCTTTTCTTTGACTTTGGCAAAATTACTTCTAACTCTGCCGTGTCAAACAGATCTATTTTTCCTACATTACCCTTACCCGTAACTGCTTCCACATCATCTTGTACTGTATCTATTTATAATGTGTGGTCCATTTTTCTTCAGAAATACACATAAATATGTCTCACATAAATTGCGTGTTCTTCTAACTACTGATTTATTGTATTTCTTGGTGTAGGACATAGTTTACTATTTCTTTGATTCTATGGATCTTTTATGCATGTAATTCTGTAGGTCTTGACATTTCCTTTGATGTCTACTTTGAGCTCATAAAGTATTTAAGCATATTTTTCCGTAACAAATCTCACACCTAGCACATAACAGATACTGGGGACCAGCAGAATATGTATGTCTTAAATTGTGAAATGAGACCTGCCAGGTAGTTGTTAGTCACTAGTGAGTCATGAGTTAGGTAAAAAGTGCACTTACAATGACAGTGGCTTTTGTAACTGTTTGCATGGTCAGTCAGGTTAACACGATGAATGATGAGTTGGATGATGAGACAAGACAGCGTGGAACCACGAAGAAAATAGTGTGCGATAAATATCATCGTGATGTGGAACATATGAAATTAAATGGTGTCGTAATCGAATATATTGTGCAGAATGCATTCACGTAAAACAGAATATTCTGTAGCATTTAAATTGTACTCACATGTGCTTGCATAACTACAGCATTGGAAACCGGTGCATTTCGATAATACCCCACAATGATTTCGAAACCATCATTGGGCTATGTTATAGGCGAGTCCATCACTGAAGCTAGTACTCCTCCAGTCAAATTCATTCATTTCGTATACTCAAAACCAAACTATACCAATGGAATATGAAAAAATAGCCCAAGAAATATTGCCATATTCTGAGAAACACAATACAAGAAATACATACAAAAACCAGTAACCACCTTCATAATCCTTAACAACCAGATCAATAATCATCACTCTCATGTCATCAATGTTGAAAAAAGACATAAACAATTTGTATCTTCTACCAAAACAAGTCATCAGTTATTCACCCTGGCTACTGTATATAATCACAACAGAAACAACTTGCCAGCAGCATGTAGTGTAAAAGTCACCAAACACTGTAAGTGCACTTCAATTTTCAGTTACTATTCAGTAACAGTTGGGCTGTGTGGCTGCTTGTTTTGATGTAATGAATTCAGCTAAATCATTAAGTAATTTTAGAAGGCATTTTGAGATGTATTCCTGGATGAAGAGCAACTGTCCATTTCCTTATTCAATGGCCTCAATTAAGATCCAGTACTTTAAACAGTTACAGGGGCATCAACACAAGTACAGTGACACAGATGAACATCCTGGAATGGACTGAGTACTGCCCAGCACAGATGACTGACAGGTTGCCCACTGTTACAACTCAATTTGGTCTTGATATCCTTTTACACAATATGAGGTGTAGTGATGAGTATGCCAGTTTATGAGGAGAATATGCTGCCACTTCACAATGAGTTACATACTTATTTGAAATCTACATTGATTTGCAAAAACCAAAATGGAACTTTTGAAATGTAACAGATATTTGGTGAGGATATTCTTACACTATCAGCCAAATCTCAGAAGTTTACTATGTTTCAGGACAATTATTATTTACCCATGCAACAAATTCATGATCAATGCAGATGATAAAATTTATGGGAAAATTACTAGATAATGTTGGATTCATTGACACGGATAATGGACATTACCCACTGGAAAGTTTTCCCCATTTTTTTATGATTTCTTGTAAAATCTATGTACTTGCACATGATGCATTACGTGAATCAATCATCATGAGATCTACCTCACTTCCATCATTACTGTGCAGAAAGCCTTCTTGCAGGCATGCATATTGCCTAGAAGTCTGGTCTCCCAGTTTGCCTGGGAAAGAATCAACATACAACAGCCACCAAAGTCAATTACACATAGTTTTGAAGATTCTATACAAACACTATCATAACCTCATATTACACAGTACACATGTTTGGTTCATATTTCACAATAATGTATATGAGGGCTATTTGGAAAGTAAGTTCTGATCTGTCGCAAAGTGGAAACCACTGTGAAAATCAAAAATGTTTTATTTTCAACAGTTAGCTACACCTTCCAGCCGCTTCTCTACATAGTCACTGCTCCAACTTAGACATTTGTCGTAGCATTATACCAATTTTCCAATACCCTTGACATAGAAGGCAGCCGCCTGTGCTTTCCCCCAATTCTCTACATTGATCTACAGCCAAAACAATGTCTTTATAGCCAGCAGTTCGTGTGAGCAGTGAAGAAATTCAGTGGAAGCCAATTATGGGCTGTATTGAGGGTGATCAAACACTTCCCATCGGAAACACTGCAGGAGCATCATCATTGCCCCTGCAGAGTGTGGCCAGAATCGTCATGAAGAAGGAATCATATGAAAGTTATGTTACGTGGGCTGCATGACATCAGGCGAAATCTCTCACCAGGCCCTCGTACTTGGCGGGATACATTATTTTCTAGTTCACTGAGCACTCAGAACTGGAAAGACTGACGAGACATGATCCCCAGCATACTAGAGACACTGCCCAACACATATATGCAAAGCTTCATCAGATTTTCACAGTGGTTTCCATTTTGTGACCAATCGGAACATACTTTCCTGATAGCCCTCATATTATAATAATGTATGCTATTTTTTCCGAAATCATTACCCATGATCATGATTTCCAATTATTTCCAAAAATGAAAAATTATGGCCAACTTTTAAGGCGGCAAAGCTATCATGTCATCACAGTGAGTCAACTGCAAGCAACATCAATATTAATTTTACTGGTATGTTTGAACACAGCCACAACAGATTCCCTTCCAAGAAGATCATAGATTGAATATCTCAGGTATGTAGCTTTTCTCTGCTGGCCTGTGATTTTCAGAACTGAAGTTACTATCATAGAGCGGAGGAAAAAAAATAGTATATTAAATCAAATCTGAAAAGTCAACTGATGCATCTAAAAAAATTAATCACTTACGCTCATAAATTTTTTTCCCAAAAGCTCAAGAAATCAACAAAATATCTGGTTATCAACCACTAAAAAAAGAGTCTCATTCCATTTTATGCCGCATGCAGGACTTTCTAATTAACACATCACTTTGATTTACAGAGGGTGGGAGGGACGGGATTCTTCAAAATCAACACTGTGATGAAAGACTCCCAGTGTATAAACTTAACGCTTATTTTACTTCTTTGGGTACCAGGAATCACAATCATCCATTTCCTGAGCACTAGTTTAAACTAATGGTGCTTAAGTAAATCATTATCTTACAAGGAGAGAGAGCTCACCTGCTTCATGATCCTCAAGGTATGGATCTTCTATTGGAAGTCTTAAGAAATGCAAAATGCATTCATCCTGTGTTCTGCTCCCAACGTGTTCACATACTTTATTCCAATCATCCTTATAAAGTTCAAGCCCTTCTAAAAGCAACAATGTTTCTTGCTCATTCCATTCTCTAGTCATGCTAGCTGCAGTTTTATTTCTGAGGACAGCTGGCTTCCTTGCATACCTAAACGTACCAAACATTTTACTCCAGTTTGTGTGCCATCCACTTCCATTAAATTACATATTTTGAATATTTGAAATGTATCACTAAATATAGCACTAATTATAATTAGGATTTCATAATTTAAAATATACATAAACCTATAAGGCACAGAATTTTACCTCCCAATCCGTTTGCCGCAAGTACTATTCATAATAAGGAAAAACAAGTACAACTTCATAACACACAATATAAAGGTAAACAGGTCACTCATGGGTCAAAGTTCCAAAAGTTCTCTTACATGTTGGTTGGTTGGTTGATTACAAGGATCAAACTACTAGGTCATCAGTCCCTTTTTCCTCAAACAGGCAGGTCTACAAGACTGTACAGCAGAAACGGCCTACTGTGCAAAATCCAGGCAAGAAAAACCGAAGGTCTACCAAACATCAACGAAGGCTAGTTAAGGGACGAAAAAGATGAAAGGGGGTCATAGGAAGAAAGGCAGGTGAGATGCCCCATCTAGGAAGCAGCCAGAACCCCCGAAAGCAGAATGCAATGCAGACAAAAGGACCTGACCTTGCAGTCGACATTCAGTGACGCCTGCACAAGACGAGCAACAGGAGAGGCAAAAATCGCCATCATACAATGAAGGTGATACTGAGGATCCCACAGCTACTGCTAGACCATTGATGGCTACTGGAAAGAGAGGGACAGTCAGTACAGGACCCTGTGAGACTCCATTCTCTTGGATATGGGAGTACTGTGGAAATCACCAAATCAAACCTGGAAAGTACGGTGTGACCATAAGTTCTGGGTAAAAAGCAGGAGCAGATCCTGGAGACCGCAGGAGCAGATCCTGGAGACCGCACTTGTGTAAGGTAGCGGGGATGCGGGGTCGCCATGTGGTGTTCTAATTCTGCAGGTTAAAGTTTTTTGGATGGCGGACTCTAGGTAAACCAGATTATCAGTAGTGGAATGGTCTTCACAAAAACTACCCTGGGATGAAGTCAGAAGTCCCTGAGGGGGAGGGAGGGGGAGGGGGAGGGGGAGGGGGGGAGGGGGAGAGGGAGGGAGGGGGGGAGAAGGAGATAGGGAGAGAGGGAGGGGGAGTGGGATGGGGAGTGGGAGGGGGGGGGATTCCTTAACCGTTACATTAATAATATAATGCATGTTCCAAAACTAATGGAAGCACGCCATATGACCAGTTGTTATATTGTAAATGTCCACATATACCTGCAAGCACATAATGCATGTGTTGTTACTGAAATCTTTCTTTGGGACTACTTGTTTACACAGGGCAGCACAAAACACAGATGGTGTAGAGCAAAACCTGCTCATAAATGACCTACAAAGACTGTTACGGCTTTTGATTACTGTGGGATAGAAGTTAGTGGCCATTCAAGGAAAACAGTCACAGTGCATCAACAACTAGATTAAAGTTACTTAATGGTTACAAAAACTCCCATGGTGGTCACAAAGACATTATGAATCTGCTACATCACAATGAACCTCACAAAGTCAAAACCAACAGCCTGCCTGTGAACACTGACAATGTGAGCACAGCAGACAGTGAAATATCTTTCACTTGGCAAAATTTTTCCATCTCCATTAATACAGTATACAACAGAGGTTCCGAAAACACTAAGCACATGGAAGTTTGTTGCTTTGAGTATGCCACATACTAACTTCAACAGCTAAGAATTGTGACTATATCTACAGTTACAGAACTTTGAGCACTAGAAGAAGCTGGACAGTGATGTCGAAAGAAAGTCTGCTCTCTGGCACTGGAAGAAAACTGACTCAGTGAAGCCAAATTAGATAAAAATGCTGCGGTCTGTGTGAAAGGTTAAGCTGACTGAATTCTTTGCTAGGCACGTTTTCATCTTTCTGAAGTTTGAGGACATCTGTACCAAGATAAATTCCCAGCACAAGAAGGAAACTCTTGATATGCATAAGGCTACCATAAATTAGCATTTGGCATTTTGTCTGTAGAAGGTATAATTCTTCATGGCATAATGCAACCAATGGATTATGTTCCATTCAGTATCTTTATAAACTACCTGGCTTACACATCTTTGACAAAGGTTTTATCTGCCCACATAATGTTTGCAAGTCTAACATATACGTTAACTAGCAACTGAAGCCGCAGCTGCTGACTTCTTTGTTCTATTTTTTATACACCAGCAGCTGTTCCAAAATTACCATTGTTGAGCAATTTTAATACTGAACCTGCTTTCACAAAAGGAATGTATGCAAGTAATTTGTGCTTACTGGTCAAGCTTAAGCCCAAAGTTAGAACCAGGATCAACTTCCACTTTCTTAACTCCGTCTTTTTTATCAAGATCCAGAAGTGTTTTGGCAGCAGACGGTTGAGGAGTCTTTGGAGGATTTATTGGCTGAAGTCCAGATGGAGTATCTGACAGAACATGAAAGTGTGAAGTTGGCGGTGGTCCCATGGGAGTCGGGCGGCTGTCTGAATCAACCTGCAATTTAAAATTATTGTATCCATTCCAATAGGTTGCAAGCACTGGCAACTAACATTTTGCACAACAACAAAAAAATAATAACTTTTTTACCTGGTAATTAATAAGCCCCCACTGTTCTAGGAAAGCATGCACTCGCATTATTGCACACACATCGCCTGCTAGATTTCTCCTACAAGCAGTGCTGGTAATATACTCTGTTGGATTTAATCGGTATGTATCAATCATGAAGTTTCTGTATGCTAGGTAGATTTCTGGAGTCTTAGATTTATTCTTTCCATTGAAAAATTCAGGTAATGCACGCTTTTCAACTGTGTGAATAGAATTATAATCAAACCATGCTGAGTAACTGGGAATGATTATATGGTGTGTCTGCTCAGTGACATTGTCTTCTTGGCCATCATCTTTTGATGCAAAATCCTGGAAAAGACAGATAACTTAATATTAAATTGTATTTTAAAAATAATTTTCATACAAAAAGTAAATAAAAAGAAAGAGATCTATACTAAAAACCTTCAACATAAAATGTAAAGAACAGTTTATGAACTACAAGACTTTCTGAATGTTTTTTCTTTTTAATTCTGTAATGTATCTTTCAAAGCTGCAACATTCTTTTTAAAACTACTGACTTACACACATTCCACTACCCATCTCCTACAGCTGTAAGCAAGAAAATGCAAGCTAAATGAAATTAAAAAGGGCATGTCAAAAAGGACTTCACAACTTTTAAATTATAATGTAAATTTATTCAGATAGCTTACAGAATCAGCAGAAGTTTCATTTTGTAGCAAACAACCTCAAGTTTCACATAAAAGGACAAGTGTCATTTTGGTTCAGTGTGACTTGCCATTTGTGATGTAGCAAACATCCCACCAGTAATTAATTTCTTCCCACACTCGCTGCAGCAAATTGGGCACAACTTGTACAATGGCAGCGTAGATTCAATTTTTGAGGTTGGCTAAATTGTTTGGTAGGAGAGGAACATACACACAGTCTTTAACGAAACCCCAGAGAAAGAAATCCAGTGGTGTTAAGTCTGGCCAGCAAAGTGAGCATGCGACTGCCCTTTACGGCCAGTCCACCAACCTGGGAAGCAATTATCAAGAAAACCTCCCAACTTCCATGATGTGACTCTGTATGCTTTCAAGTGTAAATATCTATGCAGTAATCACCAAACCATCTTTCGAGGAATGCCAGTCTTGCGAAACACATGTTGCATTGATTTTTGTGGACTGCGGCCAAACCCCTCCCTAATTTGTTCGACATAATCATCAACACATGGGTGACCTTGTGACTTATCATTTAACACAGAGAACAACCCATCTCCACAAAGTTCTTGTGCCAGGAGTAAATTGTAGGCCTGCCTGGAGGCTCTTTAGAGTATTCAATGCAAAATTTACGCCAAACATTTGCTGCATTGTTGCAGAGCTAGTTTCATGAAATCATAACACACAGCAAGCATGCTCTACACCAGTGAAAGCAGCCATTTTAAATATGCAATAAGCTGGTGTTCCTGGTGGCTGAATGGGGTACTGATGTACTTCATGAATTGAACTTGAGGTCATTTGCTACAAAAGACACATCTACCAATGCTGTAAGTTATCTCAATAAATTTCTTTGTATCATTCCAAAGTTGTGAAGTCCTTTTTGGCTCTCCCTGTATTTTATAGAGACTCACAATAAAATAAAATAGAAAATTATGCATTGAACTGAATTTCTCGGTCTTTTCATGGCACAAAAAAATCATAAAACTACTATAGAAAAACTAATTGGATAAAACTGTGATGAAATCAGGAAAAAGACTCACTGTACTGATATTGTACAACCAATTAATTACATAACATCAAGAATAAAAGAATAACTTTAATAACTGGTTCTCAACGGATTACAAAACATTATCAAAATACTTTCTAAAGCTCATGCCCAACTACTAAAACGATTGGACATACTGAAATGAGAGAAAATATATTCAATACACTACAACTATTTATGATGAAGACTGACAGCCACAAATGACAGTTTTTAAAACAAGTTACAACTACACACCTGACAAACCTCTGTAGCTGGCAACTGCTATTGGACAAGGAAATACAAAAGATTAATAATTTAATGCAGCAAAACACTTATAAAACTAAGTAGCAATATTCATTTGTAGCGTTTCTCTGCACTACACATACCTGTGTATTGCTTTCAGAGTTTTTGCCAGTTTGACTATCTTCACCTTTATTATCTGTCTCTTCGTCCAAATCTGTGACTGTACCACCTTTAATAGGCTGTAGATCATTATCTTTCTTTGAAGAGGAGCCTACTGATGGAAAATTTTTTACAAATGTTAGTTGTGTTACATTAAGTAATTTATCTTTGTAATAAGTAGATAATGTAATTAGAATAACTATAATGTTAGTACGAGGGTGTAAGCACACATAAGCATGCATGCACTCACCCACGCACGCACATATCACAGATTCCACGATTTTCCATACACTTAAATTTATCTGAACTTGTTTGCCTTTTGAATGTATGATGACTTTGAATGGATTTCTGATTAGAGACCCCACTAACAAAAAAGAATCAATGTTTGATTCGCATTACGCAAAGAGACAGAATTACTGACAAGTTTCACAATTACAGTTGTCGAATTTTCAGTCATTTAAACTTTCATAAAGAGAAAAGAACAGTGTATCTGGAGGTTTGGTTATTTGCACAAGGAGGCACATGATACTGTGCAAGCATAAGATTATAAGTGCTGAAAGTCATATTTTCTAGCCAACTGGCCTTTATTTTAATGTACAACTAATAAAACACTACAAAGAACAAGCATTCACTTTTACAAAGAGGAAAACTGCAACTGTGCTGATAAAAACATTACAGAAAAGGTCATCAATTTCCACACCAACAGGAAGGCAACAGATATGACAAATGTAAGAAAACAAGACAAGAAGAAAAAAGTGACAAAGTTCACTCAGAACCATTTCATCATTTTTTTGGCTAACTTCATCTTCTCTTTTCAAGGCTACTTTCTGAATACTTTTCCTTCCTTTGTCTTACCTTTGACCTCTAGAAAGGAACTATTGTTTCCGAAAGATAAAAATTTAGAATGGATTCTCCAGATACAATATTGCAGTGCCTGTGTTATTCCGAATAATGATGCAATGTTCCTTTGAACATGCATGCAACTGTAGCTGTTATGAAATACATGAAATGTATTCGTAGTTGCAAATATGGGTAACCATCAGCTGTTTAATGGAATGATGACACTGAAAATTTGTGCCTGATCTGGACTTGAACCTGGATTTCCTGCGTATCACAACCAGTCGTCTTACCATTTGGTTACACAGTCATTTAAACTTTCCGGCCAGACCCAAATGTCATCAAACATGTGTAACAACTTGTACTCGTAAATCCATTATGCATTTTCCCAAATGGAGAGGCATTTTACTTCAAGGTTGCTTGCCTGGTGTCAACGGATAAATATGCCAACAGTGGGCAAGTGACCTTCAAGTAAAATGTCTCCACATATGGGAATATACATAATGGATGTACAAGTACAGGTTGTAGACACATCGTCGATGACAAGTGGAAGTTTGGGTCTGGCTGTGAGTCATGGTTGGGTAGCCAAATGGTAAGGTGACTGCTCGTGATAAATGGGAAATCCAGGTTCAAGTCCCAGTCTAGCACAAATTTTCAGTATTATCATTCCATCATATAGCTGATGGTTATCCATATTTGCAACTGCAAAAACATTTCATGGATTCTCCGAGTATTGCTGTTTCACTGACTAGTCAAGAACATTTCTTCTTAATTTTATCTCTCAGTTCACATTCTTATCTTAATACCCTATGAAACAAGCACATGTGACCTTCACATTATTGCAATACCAGTACAAATATGAAACCTACTTAGTGACATTCAAATATTTTATTTGCAATTAAATTGTATGAATGAGCCAGAAATGCTTAAAAACCTCCATTTTTCGACAAGCTTTTATTTTATGGCTTACATTCCAAAAAAGTCTTACAAAAAAAGGGGGAGGGGTGGTACAGTTTGCATAAACTCAAAAATTATAGGAAGTATATCAACAAGAAATAAAGTCTAATATATTACAAATGAAGCTGAAAGCTGCCTAATGGAGAAATATACCTTGTTTTGGAACAGCAACTTCTTGAATGCTGGGCTCTGCAGGTGGTTCCTCCATCTCTTTGGTCAGGTCATCTGCCTCTTCTTCACTTTTGTGCTTCTTACTAATGCCAACAGCTGGACTACGACCACTGCAAAACAAACATCTCACTCAGTTACAGTACAACAACTGGCAATTCTTCATGATCTTCCCAATATCATCTGTGACAAAGACTGTCAAATGGAAGCAATCTGGTTTGATGGTACTTCAGTGGCTTGCATATCAACACTGCTGCTTATTTATTGGACCAATTTCTTATTTGGCCACGTAAGGCTGAGTGGATCCTGTTCCAATTCTTACCAACCCAGAAAAATCTGTGTCAGTCTCCAAGAATCAAGTCTAAGCCCACCACAACACCCTGCACCACTAGCCACTAGAGGTCATAGAGAAGTCAATGGTCAAGTGAGAACTGCAACACCAAATGCTGATTATCATCAAAACCTGATAAGTATCTATGGATAAAGAGATGCAGAAATGGTAAAAAGTGCATTCAGTATGTAAATAATTTAAATTCAGTAGAAACAGGACTCTGACAGATGATCATATGAATACATCAACAATAAGGAAAAAATTGTGTAAATGTTGAGGCAAATCAAACTGTCCACTAGCTCCTTGCCAATAATAAGCCCCACAGACAAGCTTTTTATCCTTTACTTTTACTTCTTAAATGCAATTTAGCTTCGAGCAAATTTAAGATGGTAAAAGCATTGGTCTAGATGAGAAAGGTTAACATACCATGAACATCAGTCCTTTCATAAAACCAGAGGCCAAAAGAAATAATGGGCAGCAGTGGACAGAAATGTATGATCCTGAAAATGTGGAGGAATGTTCAAGTCACAGATATTCAAAAGCAAACTACAGTTCAAAAAATCTCTGAATCTACGGTCCCATATCCCTCATATGTCTTGTTCACAAAATGCTGGAGAGATAAGCATTATCAAACACTGATTGTGGTGTAATGGTCACCTCTATATTTCCCAATTTGTAAGTAACTGCTTGAAATGGCACAGAACATCAACGATGGATTTAAAATCATTGATGTTGTTATCATTATAGAACTTTTTGCACTCCATAAGTCAGTCAACAACTTTTGCTTAATAAAATCTGCAGTATTACCAAAGACCATCACCAATTGCATAATCAAAATCTCCTACAAAATCTAAGGTTATCCGTGGAATTTAAAAGGCAGATATTTGCACAGATTACCGCTCAGACTTGAGTCTCTCAAGCAGGTGGAAGAGAAGCTATGTGAAGAACTGAACAAGCACTTCCTACAACAGGGAAAATTGTCTTAAATAAAACTCATAATTGTTTGTTCTCCCCGACTTAATAAATAGCAAGCACCCAGAATCACACCATTAGTAGTGGATTTCTTCTTGATCATTCCTTAATATCAAAATATTTACCAATAATTTTAGATCATGCTTCCACCATCAAAAACTACTGTTGAAAGATGAAATAAAAAGTGGTAGTAAATAACAATGTTGTGCAGAAGTTATGATGAGGGGTGGATGAAAATCCACAATGAAAATACTGTTGCCTGCATTATCTTATTCTGCATTCCATATGCTTGACTACTAAGTCATAACACTAGTCATGAAAAATACCTGATACTTAATAAGGCATCATTTTGAGTTGCTCTAATCCTACACCCCCACAGAAGCTTTATTGTTTTATCACTACAGCTGTAGCTAAGATCACATGAGACACTCATATTGTGCAGATGAAGACAAAACATCATGAAACCGCTACATGTATTATCAGGCAGAATGTCAAATCAATGAAATATCAAAAAAGATTTCTTTCAAAACAGCTGCAATTCTCACAAAAACACCTCAGCAAGAAAAAATCTTTGCATTGACAACAAAATGCCAGAAACTCATAGACTAGAATAAAAGTAGGATTGTGGGGAGGGGAAGAAGGTAAGGTGTGTGTGTGTGTGTGTGTGTGTGTGTGTGTGTGTGTGTGTGTGAGAGAGAGAGAGAGAGAGAGAGAGAGAGAGAGAGAGAGAGAGAGAGAGAGAGATAGATATTACATCTCTCAACTACTAGCTCTGTTACTCTATTGGTATATTCCACTAGCACACACTATCAGAAAAACAATCAGAACGATCGAAACAACAAATTACATGATAAATAACACACACAAAAAAAACTTATTTATTCTGGGGCAAAATATGCATATTTTACATGCATAATGTACTACATTAACAATGACAACTTTTTGGCAACAGCCACAACACTAAAACAATTTTAAGTTTCCTAAATATTTCAAATATCAGTACTTCTGCACCATCTGCAAACCTTACCTCTTTCTTTTCACTTGTTTTGGTGGAGGCGATGGTGATCTCTTACGCTTTGGTTTTTTCTTTGTTCTATCAGGATCAGACTGGCTCATCAAGTCTTCCACAGATAAGCGTAACTGTAAAAAAAAAAAAAAAAAGGAGGGGGGGTGTTCATTATAACTTGCACCAGGCTTATGGTATAACACTTATAAACAATTCAAACATATACAGATTAAATTCTGATGACATTTCAAAAATCATAACATTCACATTAAATCTCCACACATCCACTGTTACAGGTCATGGGGTGACAGCTGTTACAATATCTTTTACACCACCTTCAGCTGCATATGTACATCTTATTTTATTTGCCGCTGACTTCGATGTTAGAGCACACCATCTTCAGCACAACGAACATTGATTTTTAATGCCTGCTTTGAGATGTACAATGATGATTACCCAGTGTCCACATGATCACCTGGTGTCATGGAAGGGTTGGTGTACCGTTTCAACAAAATCAATCACAAATAAAATAATACCTACAAATACAGCTGAAAGAGTCATCCCTACTGCATAAAGATATCCACATTTTTATTTAATTCTTGATAAAATAATTTAATTGGATAGATTAAAAAATCTACTCACCTAGCGGCGGCAGAACACACATAAAAGAAGGTTATAATCAGGCAAGTTTTCGGAGCCAGTAGCTCCTTCTCCAGGCAGAAGAGTTGAAGGAGAAGGAAGAGGAGTGAAGGAAAAAGACCAGAGAGGTTTAGGAAAAGGGGTAGTCACCCTGAACCACAGCTCAGGGGAGACTTACCAAATGGGATGAGAAGGAAAGACAGTCTTTCTTTCTTATCTTGTCTGGTAAATCTCCTGTGACTCATGGTTCTGGGTGACTTTCCCGAAATCTACCCCTTTTTCTAGAACTCTCCAGTCCTTTTCCTTCAACCCTCTTCCTTCCCCTTCAACCCTTCTGCCTGAAGATGGAGCCACTGGCTCCAAAAGCTTGCCTAATTACAACCTCCTTTTATGTGTGCATTCTGTTGCTGCTTGGTGAGTAGATTTTTTTTATCTATCCAATCATATTATTTTGTCAAAAATTGATTGTTTTTGTTGTTTTATTATTTAATTCATAATTCGAAGTTCACTAACCAAAGAAAGAGTCATTCAGACAAAACAAAGATTTTCATTTATGCCATGTGGTGTGCAATGGGGTACACTTATATGACTCTCAGAAATTTTCTTTCAAGTTGTTATTAAAAAACGGGGTCTTCGGTTTTCATGCCCAGCACTGGCCAAGTAACCATTAAGCCAGGAACCAATGAAATCAGAATGGCACAATCTCTGGTATTTCCATTTTCTGGTCATAATGAAAGAAGAATGAAGCAAGAGCTGCATTTATGATTTGGAATTTTTTCAGTGAACGTGTGGCACTCGATTTTTAATCCAACAAGATCACCAACAACATTTTATTCAATGAATTTGTCACAAGATCACCAACAACATTTTATTCAATGAATTTGTCACAAAATGGGGAAAAAAATGCTTGTAATAAGGCATTTTCTTGAAGAGCACAATATCCAAATATCATACTCGGGGCTATGAAAAATATTCAACTGCAATAAAAGGTTTATAACACTGTACATTCTGATTCTCAGGGGAGAAGTTATACACTTGTCTTTCCATCAACAAGTTTTATTTTTTTGTGGATGTCACAAGTGAGTCAACGTATGTTATGTACATCCCACTATGTGGCTTTTTCCAACAGTATTAACTCAATGTGGTATAATTTCTACTGATTCAGCTGAAACGTGCCAGAGAGGTCAACATATTATAATCATTCAGATTGTAGCAGCTTCAATTACTGTAATTTCAAGCAAATGAAAATGGTTGCAAACTACAGCAGTGACTGCTGAGAAACACGGATCAATGAGTTTGTGGTTCACACAGACAATAAAACACCAATTTCAAGTTAACGGTGACTTTTGAAGGAGATGTCACACACAACTGTGCAGCAGTACGAAAATTTTGTCGCAAAAGAAAATGTTTGTACGTGGCATCACATGAAGAATAAATTAAAGAATGCCAGTTCTACATACGAAACTTTCAGTGACCGGTGCGGGGATGGTTTCATGAATTGGAGCAGTAGATTCCCCACTACATGCAAGAGAAAAGTAATGAAGACTTACCAATTACTCAAGAAATTATTGAACTGGCTGGTGCATGAGAACGATAAAGAGAGGGGAGCTTACATTAGGACGCACTGCAACACTGGCTCAGCAACCTCCCATAGCATTTGACCAAAAAAAAAAAAAATTTATGTATCAACATCATACAGTCAACCTAAGAAAACAGCATGATTATTTGCTAGGGCAACATTGATCAGACACCCATTTCTTTTGATATGCATTCCACATTGCTGGCAACAGGTTCTACACAACGCTGGTGGCTACTTTGAAGGACAGTAACAGGTGCGAACATTTAACTCTTTTGTATCAGTTGTGAATGAATAGTTGCCACTATTTAAGCTCCAACCCTCGTATCTGGCCTCTACCACCAGGCATTACATGGTGACTGTTGTGTTGTGCTCTAATTATTTCATTCATTGTTGCAAACTGAATACGAATGACGTCTGTCACGCAGGGAAGGCTACACAACAGGGGCTTGAAAATCATTTATTTATCCCTGATGTACAGGCTGCCATGGAAAGCTGGTCACTGAAACAGACTGATACTGTTCCCACACAACTAGCCCATTGCACAGGGCAACCGATACACCAGGGGTTGGAAAAAACACAATTTTGCTCAACAAGTATCTCCTCTCCTACTGAACTTTGAGGTTATAGACCACACACCACTGATACTTGTGAGGCCTGCTGTTTCTGTGCCAAATTTGGTTGAAATCGATCCACAGGTTTGGGCAGAGATCCCAGACATACACACATACACTCTTCAGTTTTACTGTCATATGTGCTTGGCACAAAGTACATGCGTGATGGGTGGACTGTGAGGTACATTCATTTCATAAGCAGTAACATGCACCACATTGTTTCATGCATTAATGCTCATATTAGGAAAAAGAGTGTAATGACTGGTAATGTGTAATCAGTATGACAGACTTAGAAATAATAGTAATAGTAACGAATTTCAAAAAATAATTAGATTTTGTGACCAAACACAATTAAACCCTTTTGTTTTTATACCTCAGTGAATTTCATGTTATCCCTAGGTACAATTACCCCCAGGTTACGAACCAATGTTGTAAGAGACCTGGCAATAAAAAGAAGGAATGACATTAATGCTGGGGGTACTAGTAGATGGAAGGAAGCTCCTCCCATATGTATTTCCTTGCAGAGAAACCATACCAAGAGAAAAACTGCCTTCGGGGCTTACCTTTAGATGCCAAGAAAAGCCATGGATGACAAATAACCCATTGCTAAATTAGTTGAAGGTTGTTTTGAACAGAACACCAGGCACAAGGAAAATATTGATGGGGGATTCTTTCAGGGGATAACTCAGGCAGGAAGATCAAAGAACAACACAGACTTTGTAATATGTCCTGGTGGCATTACCTCACAACCTGAAGTAATTAAACAAAAAAGGAAGTGAAGAAAAAAATTATCACTGGCAGTTAATCACATATGAAGTGCTGTGCATCCAAGTTATGGCCATTTCTTGCTCGATTTACCTCTGAGCCTTTTTGTGCATTATGTAGTCAGTATTCTTTGTTTAGAAAAACAAGTTCCATGAATTTTTTATAATTTAATCATTTGAGGTATGAATTAGTTTTATGCTCTTTAAATTGTCACTTTAATTAATATAAAAAAGTCCAGTGTCTGATTTAAAATTCCCGTCAATCTTAAAAATGGCCATATATTCAATGCCACAGAAAACCTATCTCAATATGGCGACACTGGATTCAACTGTCAACAACGAACATGAGTTGCAGGGATTCACAAATCTGCTAACACTGTCTTCCTCACATCATGGCATCAAAAACCCAGAATACTGTCTAACTATGATGTGTCATTGGGGTTTATGGTGCCAGTGAACTTGAATTGAAAGAGATTTGCGTTATCGGTAACAGTACAATATATATTTTAGTAGCTAGTTTCAGAACGGAAAAAATAAAAGGTATTCAAATGATTTGTGCTATAAAATGAAAGTATTAGCATATGCAGAAAAACATGGAAACAGTGCAGCTAAGTGGCATTTTGGCCCTTCATCAACAGAAAGAACCATCCACAATTGGCAAGCTAGTAAAAAAATGACATCAAAATGGCATTGGAAGTAATACAAAAATGATTCAAATACAGTACAATGCTGCTTTTATGTTCCCAGAATTAATGTTTTCCCACCGTTTATGACATTTTTTATCATTCCCATCAAATTTCCTATGTCCACAATGCTAATTTGCATCTGATTTTGCATCAACATATTAATAATTTTCTCATGATTTACGCATTATGAAAAAATGTTTGTGAAGAAAAAAATGACGCTGGCAGGATGTTGGCCATCCAGTAGTGTTTACAAATATAACGTGGTCGAGTTTTTTGATACCAGGGCAGTCTACTCAGCTAATTTGAACTGGTAAATGTGTAAAAGTTGGAACAATTTGTGCTGTATTTCCCACTGCTGCCACTTGGCGTGGTGGCTGATGGGAGTAACTAGGTTTGTTCGAATAAAGATGTCACAACCATTTCCAAACTGTCTTTACTGCATAAACGCAGTTCCGTGACTGATCATACAATGTAAGCTTTCACGGCCGGTATTGTCTTCACATAAAACTTCCGGGCTGATAGGCCGTGGTCGAAGTATAAAACTGTCTCCTGACGTTTCGTCTCCGACTGCGAGAGACAAAACGTCAGGAGACAGTTTTATACTTCGACCACGGCCTATCAGCGTGGAAGTTTTATGTGAAGGAGTTTCGTGACTGTTGTCATTATTATGACACCTTTGTCGAACCATATTTAGTGCATTTCGGTATTTGGCCACTTGAAGCGCTCGTAGACACCGCCATTCACTTTGTGTTGCTCAAATGTTTTCAGTTTAAACACAGCACTGGTTACGTATTTTTTGCATGCAGAGCAAAATGTGTTTTGAGAATTTATTCTCGTTGTGAAGTGCAGTGTTTACATATGTATTCTTTGTGATGTTACACAAACAAACAATGTGAATTTAGTTTGTGTGTGTGTGTGTGTGTGTGTGTGTGTGTGTGTGTGTGTGTGTGTGTGTGTGTGTGTGTGGTTTGTGATATTACTGAGGAGGCACAGTACACCTAAAAAAAAGACTACTACAGTGCAAGAGATGCAGACTAACATGTATTCGAACACCACACAAAATACTTATATAATAGAGGGAAACATTCCACGTGGGAAAAATATATCTAAAAACAAAGATGATGAGACTTACCAAACAAAAGCGCTGGCAGGTCGATAGACACACAAACAAACACAAACATACACACAAAATTCAAGCTTTCGCAACAAACAGCTGCTTCATCAGGAAAGAGGGAAGGAGAGGGAAAGAGGGAAGGATGTGGGTTTTAAGGGAGAGGGTAAGGAGTCATTCCAATCCCGGGAGCGGAAAGACTTACCTTAGGGGAAAAATGGACAGGTATGCGCGCACATACACATACACAAGCAGACATTAGGCAAAGAGTTTGGGCAGAGATGTCAGTCGAGGCGGACGTAAAGAGGCAAAGGTGTTGTTGAAAGACAGGTGAGGTATGAGTGGCGGCAACTTGAAATTAGCGGAGGTTGAGGCCTGGCGGATAACGAGAAGAGAGGATATACTGAAGGGCAAGTTCCCATCTCCAGAGTTCTGACAGGTTGGTGTTAGTGGGAAGTATCCAGATAACCCGGACGGTGTAACACTGTGCCAAGATGTGCTGGCCGTGCACCAAGGCATGTTTAGCCACAGGGTGATCCTCATTACCAACAAACACTGTCTGCCTGTGTCCATTCATGCGAATGGATAGTTTGTTGCTGGTCATTCCCACATAGAAAGCTTCACAGTGTAGGCAGGTCAGTTGGTAAATCACGTGGGTGCTTTCACACGTGGCTCTGCCTTTGATCGTGTACACTTTCCGGGTTACAGGACTGGAGTAGGTGGTGGTGGGAGGGTGCATGGGAAAACCTGTCCCATACACTAAGAGGAAAGATGACGATTTTCGGGATTTTAAAGGTCAGTTCAGTTTTATACACTAAGAATTTTTTTAGGTCTGACATTGCAATCTAATAATAAAAATGGTAAAAATATTTTTTTTTAAAGAAAAGTCATTAAAAAATTAAGGTGCACCATATAGTCTGCAGCGTCTTATACTCCGTAAAATAAAGTATTCTCAGGACAATTCAGTAGAGCGCACCATGTCTTCAATCTCAAATGCTTGTTTACATGGCTTAATCTCGAATGCTTGTTTACATGTCTTCAGTCTGTCAACAGGTCAAGAAGGGTTATTTCAAGTTTGGACCGTGAACACATTGTCACTCAATGGAAAGATTAGTTCTTTGAGTGGGAAGTATTGAACTGACGTATATCACAGCGACACCATTTGAACACTCCAGCACTACCCGCAGACCATAAATATTGAAGATATGTCTTGTACATGGTGAACACCACCAGCAGCTGACCGCTATCTACAAATTATGGCACATACATACACTGCTGCTACCTTTCTAGAGGCAACTGGAAAAGCTGTGTTGAGCCAAACAGTATGCTACTGTCTTTATCTGATCAGCTTGGCCTCTAGGCAATGAAAGTGAAGAAGGGAACTGGTGGAATGGAACCAGTATCAACAGTGTCATGTTCTCTTCACTGACAAGTGCAGGATTTGTCTGACAACTGATTATAGTTATAGAAGAATGTGTAGGCAGCCAGGCACGACGGTGCATCCTATACCTGAAATCCCATGAGTTCTGCAGAGAGAGGTCAGTATTATGCAGGGGTGTCTGACAAGTCTCGAGAGCTAAGCAGGATCGGGACAAGATCCTCTAACTTCTTGTCCAACTCTACAGCCAAAATGTCAGCAATGGGTTTGTTTTTCAAGGTAATAATGAACCAGTACACTGCACCAATCTCATAAAACTCTTCGTCCAAGAGGCAGGAATCAACTACTGCGGTGGGCTTGGTATCGGCTGACATGAGTACGCTCAAGATCAGCTGAAAATTTCAATGTGTTACTTTTGGAACCATCCTCATACACAGGCTAACCTCAACAGGGCTGCTGTCATAGAATGGGACAGTTCTGATTAACGTATCAGTCAAATTTCAAATAGAAATGTTTTTACAGCTGTACACTTCTGAACTGACTGCTTTTGTTTTTGTTATTGCTTTGCTCTTATTTCACAATAAAGTTTCTTTAAGGCTTATTCTTTCATTCCCTGTTTCCTTTAACCCTTTGTTGCCTGACGGTACTTAAAAGTACCAGTAAGTTTTGACTCTCATTATTTTCTCGTGGTGCAGTTTCGTGATCTGAGAGCTTGTCGGTAGGTAACAGTAACTCTGCTCTACTGTTTCATAGATGTTATTGTGCAATACATAGACCTCTCTGGCGGTCAGAGCTTGAAATTGTTTTTCGCGTGCTGCTGTGAAAACAGAAGATTGTATGTGCTTGTTTCCATGGTGTTGCCTGAATATATTCGCAATTTATTGAAACTTCCGTTGAGTTTTCCATTGTACGTACTTACCTTCTTTGTTTTTTTATAACAGTTTGAAGCATTACGTTACAAGTGAATGAGATAAAGTGGAAAATATAAGGCGGACTTATTAGTACCGTCAGGTTGTGCGAACACTTTATTGTAGCAACAACGCGTTACCTCTCACTAGTTGTTCTGTCCACTTTTTCTCACACAGAAATCCCTAAATACATTTGCCTGTGGAACAATTAGAACAAACAGGAAAGGTTTGCCAGGGAATTTACCTAAAGAAAAATGTCTAAATCAAATCACAGAGAGTCATCTTTAGACCTAACAGTATTTCAATGGAAGGAAAATAAAGTAGTGTATTTTGCGTCAATCTTCCATGGCATTGAACAGAGCGTAGTGACAAGAAAACAGAAAGATGGAACTAGTATGACTATACCATGTCCAGTTATTGTATGTGATTACAATAAAAACATGGGCGGTGTGGATCATGCAGACAGATTACGTTCAACTTATGGTCTTGACAAGCGATCAAGGAAATGGTGGCACCGTCTCTTCTGGGGAGCAATAGAAATCGCTTTTGTCAATGCTTACGTCATTTTCAGTTATCTGCATGGGGCACTGCCACTGCTGGAATTCAGGCGTGCTGTGGCACTAGGGCTAATGAATGAACAGCAAGTGCCAAATCTCAAAAAGAGAAACTCTGGTAAAGATGAAATAACTCTCCCAAGGAGAAGGAAGGATAACTTTTCTGTTCCGAAGGATGTACGTCTTGGCAACCGAGGAAGCAATTTTGTAGTGTTCAGTTGTAAAAGAGGACGATGTGAAATGTGTGCGAAAAATAAAATTCAGTCGAGACCACATTCACAATGTAGTACATGTAAAGTATATTTGTGCTGCAGTGAGAAAAAGAACTGTTTCCTACAATTTCATGAGGTATCACTAAATATGTGATATGTATATATTGTCAAAAATGTATAGATAAGTTACTATGTATTGTGAAGTTGCTCTAGAATAAATCTACGCGAAATTAAAAAAAAAAAAAATTCAGAAATATCATATTTCTGTTAATTAATTTTCTAATGTAAAAATATTTAATATTTATGTGGAATAAAGTACAAGTTATAAAAATTGGAGCATTTTTCTGCGCATGTTGTGATTCTGTCCATGGAGTCTGACGGTACTTCTGAGTACCAGGAGAGAAAAATGTTGCGAAAAAGAAAAGAAAATTTTACAAAAACTCCTACCGTCATTTGAGGCCACAACAGCATAAATTCTGCATAGAAAATGTTAAAAAGTAAATTTTTTCTTACGTCAGGAAACAAAGGGTTAATCTAAGTCCACACACATGCACATATATGCAGGTGGTGCAAACTTCCCTCTTTTCTCTCTTTTTTGAGCAGATGATGAACTGTGACACTTGACATATTGCAATACAGCCTTAGGTCATGACTCATTCCACAACCTACTGAATTCAAAACCAGTACCATCACAAATATTAACTCAAGTTTTAACAATAATAAATTTGATTGTTAAAGCTGTGTTAAGCCCAGGCCTTGGTATTGAAGAGTTTCTGTGTGTGTGTGTGTGTGTGTGTGTGTGTGTGTGTGTGTGTGTGTGTGTGGTGGAGGGGGGGGGTGTGTGTGTGAACGCGCGTGCGCGCACATGTGATTCTACATCGGAAGGACTCTGTCCAATAGCTTATAATATCTAAGAATCTTCTTTCAATGTACCTGTCTGCTGCTCAACACCGCCTCTATGTGGTGAATAGCAAGCCATCCTCTTTCATTCTATTGTTATTCAGTCTTTAGTTTTTATGTTAGTATGGTACAGCTACCCCATATGAATAACAGTTACTTATCCTACTGTCTTACTTATTAATTTTTTGCCAAGTATTTGGTTCAACAACCACACTGTACCTTGTGTACTTTCTTCCGGCCATTTTCATCAACTTCATAATCTTCTTCAGTCATCCATTCATTGTACTGTTCAAGATCGGACACCCACGTTGCCACCACCTTTAAAAATACACAATGACAATAACAAAAAGTAACAAAAACACATAAACAAATAAAAATAGCATCAATCAAGTGAAGTGAATCTCACTCAACTAAATTTTTATATGACTGCAGTGGAGAAAGGTATTTCATATGACAAGCAACACAACTCTCACTACTAAAAGCTACGAACATCTTTATACCAGATAGTAAGATCGGCACACAACTGCAATTACTTTTACACTTCTGAGACAGAAAGGAAAATGATGAGAAGCAGTTATAGAATGTGAAGTGATGTGGTAGGGAAATGAGCAAAGAGGACTGCCACTGAGGAGAAAGATGATGTGAAGAAAGGAGCTTATGCAGGATTAACTTGCCTATTCATAGGAAATACATTCTCACCGTGAGAAAAGAAGTTACCATTTCTGTTCCGAAAAGGCATTTTAGAGACTGTAAATGTCGTACCAGTGGGTCACATGATGCTGATGTAAGTCACAGCAGTGAAGCAGTGAAGTTATCTGCCAATTAACTGTATAGAATTAGCACGGTGTGGTTGTCGACATGGAGACATCATAGAATGGCACAAAGGAGCTACCGTGTTTGGATGTGGCAGTAACTACACCATGAATGAAAACACTCAACTTTTTCATTATCAACACAGACCATCCAATCTGTCTACAAGGAATGGTGTACCATTCACATACATGTAATATAAGTAAGAAAAATGGCAATGAAAAGATCCTAACCAAGAGGGGTTGGAGACAAGGAATGACAACTGGTTTTAAAACCAACTGGAACAGCTGCTCTCGGTGAATGCAGGTCCATCCCAACCAGTTTCAAACTGAACATTATGCATTGGACATCTGGAGTTATACTTGTCAAAAGACCACCACTCACAGTGGCACACAAAGCTGCATTTCAATGGACCAAATAACAGAAATTGGACACTAGCTAAATGGAGGCATATAATGAGGTCTGGCTGGTCAGGGTTTTGCCCCCTTTTCACATTATAAAAGATGTCAAGTTCACTGACAACCCAGTAGTTTACATTCGAAGTGATTTTGCAAAGTTTTAGAGGAGTTATGTAGCATGAGTTGGGCCTCCTCATTCAGGCTAACATGAACATAAACCAGGATACTAATTTCAATCTTCTCAGTGACCAATTGTTGCCCTATCTTCTACATTTTCCTGATGAGTAGGCTGTAGACACCATCATCTTTCAAGATGACATCAACCTTGTTCACAGGGCACCACAAATACATTCCATGTTTGACAAACACCTATACCACCTCATGCACATCAACTGTACTACTAGATCACACAATCTTAATCCCTTAGAACATCTCTGGGACTATTTGGAAAAACTAATGAAACTCAGCAATCAATATTAGAGCAATTAGGTAGGTGTATGGGATCCAGTCGTCAAAGAGTGGCTTCAGCTAATTATAACAAACCATGAAGAAATTTGTAGGCTCTCTTCTTAATCGAATTAAGGTTGTTATCGGGGCTATATATGGTTTTATATGGTATTACCATGATGTCATATGGGATGACTAATTTTGTATCTTGTGTGCTATTAGCATTACCAGCTACAACAAAACTAATTTAATATGTTGATATGGTACACTAGTCACAAAAGATATTTACACTATCTGTCACTTTTTTTATCTTTGCTTCCACTGTCTGTTTGTGGTATGAAAGGTTAACACAAGCTTACCCTCCATGGTCCAGCATGAGGTGCTGGTGAATCCGGTGGATCAACAGGCAATTCCAAATTAGTCCATGTATCATGGCTATCAGGAAAGTAGTACCAATGAAGTAATACTGATCGGTCACGTTTCATAACAGGGCGTGCATACTCTTCTTCCAATGGATCGCATGGGGGATAGATTATGTGCGTTGCTTCTTCTTCATTATCTGACACATTACATAAGACATTTGAAAGACACCACAGTTTTGTTTCAAGGCACACTATAACTAAACAAATTTTGAAAAAGGAACATTCATTCTACACAATCATGTACTTCAAAGCAATATGTTTCTCCGCTAAAAATATTATATTTGGTTAGGCTAGTAACACAATATACAACATACACTTCAGGATTTTAGAGCACCATGGTAACAAAATGAGTGAAGTCATTTAGGAAACCAGCATCAGAATGTGGAGGAGAAGGGGGAGGGAGAGAGGGAGAAGAAGAGGAAGAGGGAGAGGGAGAGAGAGGGAGGAGAGAGAGAGGGGGGGGGGGGTAAGAGGGAGGAGGGGTGCAACATGTTACTGGAAAGAGTACAAAATTGTCTGCAGTATTAACATCGCATAGAAGTGCAATAATTTCTTAGTACAACTTTTAATTAGGAACAACAAAATTTCACATAGATGATAATGCTAAAAATAATGTGAAATCAGTAGTTTTTAATGGTACTGTGTAAGATAAGCTGTTTTTTTTTTTACGAGTTATTGCAAAAATTGGCATCTTCCCTGCACATGTATAAAAACATCGTAAAGCAGTTTACTAATATTGCTAACTGATATTTACTGAATGTTGAAAGTGGTTTTTGACTTTTTTCTTAAGGCGACTGGGGGTTGCATGTAATCTTAAAATAACAGTTCATTTCCTGCATAAACAATTATGGCTCTAGATACAATATTAAACAAAAATACCCTGCTTTCAATGACCAGTTTTAAGTCACTAATGTCACATTTTGTGACATGTTTTGTGAAGCATATCAACAAAAATGATGCAAACCATCAATCAGAATGTATATTTGCATAGTATGCAATTATAAATACAAAAATCACCAAATATGTAAAACATGTAAATCATAACATGGCACCTGTTTGGCTTTCTTCTATCAGCTTATTGATGTTGTGATGAAGGCAGTTTGTCTTCACTGCAAAATATAGACACTGGATATCTGCTTTCACAATAGAATGATATGGTGACGACATGATATCTCGGAAGAGAATTCTGAAGTTTTGAAAAATTGTCAAGTGTATGACTGTAGAGTTACCTTTCTATAACTGATTATATTTAATAGGATTAACATTAATAACGTAAATTAACGTCATGTTGATAGCAATACAAATAAATTAATTGATGTATTCAAAATCAAAATACACCTATCAAAGTACAACAATAAAATAATGACACAAAATAAATAACATATACTACTTCAAAAGTAAGCTGTGAGAAGATACCACCAAAAATTCACAATAATATCACAAGTGGAAGAAAGTAACATTTAAACTGGCAAAAAAGAGCACTGAAATTGGCCAAAAAAATATCACAATTGGCACAAAAAGAGGTCCACAGAACATAATACTTTTTTCTTGTCCCAATTTACAACAGAAATTTAATTGCTTAAATCAACATAAAATCAGTACTAATTATTTATTCACTAGAAAACATGAATCTTACATTTCTTGCTTCATGCACTCATGTGCTTACTATAGTCAAGCCTAGGTCTCCCGGCATAATTTTTATCTCCCCACTCTTCCCTACATTATCCAGCAGACAAATCCTAGACGTCTCAAGATGTGCCCTATCATCCAATCCCTTCTCTTACTCAAATTGTGCCCTGAAAAATTCTTTTCTCTTCAGTTTTATTCAGGAATTCTTCATTAGTTATTTAATCTTCTGCTTTCCTCTGTAGCACCACAGTCCAAAAGTTTCTATTATATTCTTACCTGAACTATGTATCATCCTCTTTTAATTTTCGTGTCTCATTTCTTAATTTAAATTCCTCAGCATGGCACTGCTCTTGTTTTACTTTTGATGATGTCTAATAACCTCTTTTTGAAACATTATACATTCCATGCAAATGAACTTCCACGTCCTTTGCCGTATCTAACAGAATTAAAATGCTACAGGAAACCTGTAAGATTTTATTTCTTCCCCCTTTACTTTTATCCTCCACCCAAGATTCCTCATTGGTTACTTTTACTGTCTGCTGAACAAACAGACTGACTAATATTGGGGAACAATTATAGATCTGTCTTACTCCCTTCTCAGCTATTGCTTCTCTTTCATACACTTCAATGTCATCACAATCTGGTTTCTGTGCAAGCCACGCATAACCTCCCTCCCTAGATTTTATGTCTGGCACCTTCAGAATTCTGAAGCATATATTCCGGCCAATGAAGCCAAAAATTTCATCTAAATCCATAAATCCTATAAACATGGGTTTTCTTTTCTTCTAGTGTGTTCATAAATTGCTCCACAACTCACACAGCTTCCCCAAAGTCGATTTCTATCAATTTTTCCATTCTTCTGGAAATGATTCATATCAGTATTCTGCAGCCATGGCTTATTAAGTGGATGGTTTGGCAATATCCGCAACTGTTTTTACCAGTATTCTTTGGCACTGAGATTATTAAATACTTCTTGAAGCCCATGGACATTTCACCTCTCTCATATTTCTTGCATACAATATGAAACAGTTTTGTCATGGCTGGCTCTCCCAATAATCTACGTATTTCATCTGTTCCAGATGTCTGGTTTCAACTTACATCTTTTAGTGTCCTGTCACCAGTGTTGTTTTTCCCAGTGAGAACCTCCTTCTAAATAGTTCCCCCATAGAGATCCAAATAATGGACTCCTTTACCTGTGGAATACATTACTTGAGAGGATGCCATCACCATTGAACTAAACAGTAAAGCTGCATATCCACAAGAAATATTATGGGTGTAATTGTCCCTCACTTTCTGCCATTCACAATTCCAGCATAACTAGGCCAAGCTAGTTAATATTACAAGACAAAATCTGTCAGTCATTCAGCTATTTTGCTCCTACAGCTACTGAAAAGATTGCTCAGCCCACACCAGGAACCACATGTTAGTCTGGCCTCTCAACAGTTACCCCTCCAATGTAGTTGCACATTTGGTACAGCAATCTGTGTAACCCGTATCATTAAAGCCTACAAACCACTCCGCATGGCAAGGTTCATTGTTTTTGTGGTATTTGGGAGGGGATTCATAATTTGTGTATCAATGTCATATGTCAAGCCTTGTTTCACATATGGTGGCAATGCGATGTTCACCATACGTGTGATGTTAGAGAGACATTATATTTTACAACGTTCTGAAATCGATAAAAATTTTCTAAATCTGAACAGATGCATGTTGAGTGAACTGTGGAATATTTATATAAATACAACTTTTACTGGCCAATTTTGACCTAATGCTAATGAATTTTTTATATTTCACCCACAGTGCTCTTGTTTTAACAACCTTTCCACTGAAAAAAGTGATATAAATGAATGTGGGTTTTACAGGCTTTATTTTTGTAAACAACTATCAGAAATTACAATACAATATCATACACAGCTTCCTGTTATCTATTTATCTTGCACTGTGAAGATTACAAGTTTGCAATTAGAGGTTGCAAACATATTATCCTTACAGCAGACTACGTTCTCTTTTTATACAGAAGATTGATTGACAAAAATCTTTATGACTCCTGACCTGTGATTGATCCCTGGTGTCTTTTTATAATGTCTTTAATTTTTCCCTGGAGAGCTTTATCAACATCTGATCTGACATAAACAATTGGCATTGTCAAGCATTTGTTCTGTATCAGCACTTTCTCCACATTCATGAACATTTCGACATTCCTGTCCATACGAGATGGAGACTGAAATAGAAAATCAATTAATATTAAGAACATTACATAAATATTTGATTGTTTCTCTTGACTGAACACCACACACACACACACACACACACACACACACACACACACACACACACACACACACACCAATTCTGTTTTCCTCTAATTGTTATGTAGTATCAAAATATTTTGTTTCATGGCTTCTAAATGGGAGGTGTCATCCTCATACTTATTATCTGCCTTTGAATGGTGAGCAATATTGGCACCCCATCTCTCGCATATGGATACACTAAAAGAGGATAATGAAAGATCTGTAGTTGGGAAAATCTGTCCATTTAATACAACAGGTAGATCCCCAAGGCTATTTTAATAGTCGGGGCTGATGCGCTTATTCTCTGCTCAATCAAATATTTTCTTCTAAACACATGACCACAATATTTAGACAACTTCTAAGCAATGTAGAATCATGTACACATTTCTGTTCTTTCTTTCAATCACACAAATATGATGATCAAAAGAGTTTTTGGGTGCTTGATACTTAGGTCTTTAGTGCTCGCACTAAAACAGTGAGAGATAAATGTAATTACTGTAACATGGTCAAACTTTAGAAGTTTCTGCTACAACATATACAAAAAATTCCACAAAAATTTGCACTTATGTGTACTGTAGGGGATTCTGATTATGTCAATTCTTCAAACTTTTCATAAATTATTGGGGAAGTAAGTAGAATACTTCAAGGATACATGTGGCTGATTGATCACTCAGCTAAAAGAGAATATGGGAAGTTCAGGCTTGAGTCTGAACAAATCACAAAATTTTAAAATCTGTACTGTTCCCCAAGTGGTAATGTGGACAGTCTTTTCGACAAATTAACTGAAGTCCTGCAAAGAGCCCAAAACTCGTATGTGGAGACATGAATATTAACACAGGTGTTGAGGGTGAAATTAGTAATAATGCTCTAAATATTCTAAATGTTTTTGGCTTGGTAAACATTGCTACTAAGGTATCATTAAGATCAGAATCAGACTTAGACCACCTACTTAGAAATATTGACAGGGAAAATTGTAAAGTATAAATAAGAGACTTTGGTTTTTTTGGTCATTACTGACACATAATAAAGCTAAAAACACACTTAGTGAAAAGCCACAGAACTACAAGCCTGCAAAAGGACCTTATCAGAATATAAGATATGTACTTTTTTCTTGGTCATTGCAAAATAAAATTTGGAATGAAAGGGGTACGAAAAAACAATATAAATACTAAGTTCTCTAAAATCTGCAAACTGTTTGCATTAATTTTTGAGAAGACACTCCCAAAAGTAGTCACTTCAACAGCAGCAGCCAAGGAAAATAGATGGAGAACTGTGGCTATAAGAAAATTCTCTCAAACACTTAAGTTTCTCAGTTCTTTACAAAAGCACTACACTAATACATACCTCCTCAACTACTGTCACAGGTATAAAAAATATTCTGGGAGGGTACTGCTTGCGGAAAAAACATTCAACGATAAAATAATGTATAATGCAGAAAACAAAAGCAAATTAGAATTGTATGTCATAAAACAGGAAACTGGCAAAGGTACACAAAGTATAACAACATACAAAACACAGATGGTGGTAAATAAAAGAAAATCTGTAAATGACTATTTCTCTGGTATTGCAGAGAAGTTGCAAAATGGTTCAAATGGCTCTAAGCACTACGGGACTTAACATCTGAGGTCATCAGTCCCCTAACTAACCCAAGGACATCACACACATCCATGCCCAAGGCAGGATTCGAACCTGTGACCGTAGCAGCACAGCGCTTCTGGACTGAAGCACCTAGAACCGCTTGGCCACAGTGGCCGGAGAGAAGTTGCAAGAAAATATTCAAGGAACTCCTGTAGCACCCACATTGACTTACACAGCAGGAATCGTAACGCTGTTTCCCACAAAGGAAAGTGAAATCATAAAGACAATACAGAAATTCAAAAATAAGAAGTCAGCAGGCATAGACGAGGTTCCAGTCTCTGTTCCAAAGGCATGCATAGTCAGCACACAAGCCCCATTAACAAATGTAGGCCCAATACATGAGTCTTTTAGTTCAGATATTTTTCCACAGTATCTGAAGCATGCATGAGTTGTGGCATTACTAAGAAAGAAAACGTGGAGAGAACTGAAAACTACAGGTTTTCACTAATGTCCACATCTTCAAAAATAAGTGAATCAATTGTGAAAGACAAAAAAATGAATAAATACAACCTTTTAATGAATATAATAGAGGGAAACATTCCACCTTTTAATGAAATACAGTGCAGTTTCCAAAGTGGTAGGCATGGCCATTACAGAGTTCACAAAAGTGGTACTTGAAGCTCTTGACAAGGATGACTGTGTTACAGACATACTTGTAGACTCGTCCAAAGCTTTTGAGATAGTTGACCATAAAATATGGCTAAACAAGCTAGAAACACTAAGTGTAAGGAGAGCAGCAAACTGGTAGTTACAGTCTCATCATAAAAATGGGGTGCAAATATTACAGATATTTCACACATCTGCTGCTGATTTTTTTTTAATAAAACAAGTGCCAGAGAAGAAACATATAAACATGGATGTTCCTCTGGGTAATGTTCTGTATCCAATTCTGTTCTTAATATATATCAATGACTTTACAGACTTTATAAGATGATTGAAGATGTTTACCATTGGCCAATATGTAGTAAAAACAAAAAGTTTTTAAGGGATGAATATTGATTGTCAGTTAACATGGAACATGGAATGAACACACAAAGATACCAGCAAAAAGAATGTCATCAGCATGTTCTGCACTTAGGATACTATCATCACTTTATAGCAGCCACTACCTTGTGGAGACATACTATTCCTATGTAGGCTCAATTAGTAGCTATGGGATTCTTTTCTAAGGATTGAAGACAGAACGCATGGACAGTTTTTGTACTGCAAAAAAAAAGGGCCAGAATATAACAACAACAACAACAACTACTACTACTACTACTACTACTACTAGTAGTAGCAGTAGTTGGGCTTATTGTAATAATTTGTTTAAAAATTTGACAATGGAAAATCAAGGATGGAATGTAACAATATTATGAGAAGGAAAGTTGCCAATCACCATATAGTGAGATGCTGAGTGGCAGATAGGCACAACAAAAAGACTCTCACAATTGTGCGAACCTTTTTGTTGTGCCTATCTGCGACTCAGCATCTCTGCTATATGGTGAGTGGCAACTTTCCTTCTCATAATATTGTTTAAAAAGCTGAGTATCCTTAATGTACGAAATGAGTACATCTGCCATTTTTTGTGCATACCAGTGAAAACATGACTTAGCTTTCAGTAATATTTCTACACACATCCATGGAACAAGACCCACTTTGGACATCCATTTAAAAAAAAAAAAAAAAAATTCAAAACAGCATTTTCTATCGGGGAATAAAATTGTGTAATAAAGTGCCCAAGGATATGAAAAATTTTGCTAAAAACATTTTTCGTAAGTAATGCAAATTACACAAATAAAAATTAATTACAGGAATCACAGTAGTTGTTAATAATGAAAGGGACAACAATATCACTCTGTCACATTACAATACAGGATCACAATGTAATACTTTTACAAGAAAATCATTTGCCAAGATCTGTAGTGCATGATACTAATGTCTCACCATCCTATTGAGTTCAACACCTCACCCATTATTGGGGGATGACGGCTAAGTTTTTCAGGTGGAGAGACAGAAGGGCATAAAGATGTCCTTGGGGCACAGTTGCACATTTATGGCCTCACAGTCAAGTTTTCTGAACAGAGTGGAGTTAGTGCAAGTGTCACAGTAGCTCAAGGCCAAATTTCGGGGTGAATGTGATAAGCTTGAGGGTGAAATCATCATGTTAAAAACACAGTTGAAATAACAGAAAAAAATGAAATGAGTCTGATACAGCACAGTATTTAGTAAAATGACATATCGTGAACATAGCAAGAAAGCCATCTGAAGAAGAATGCTTTCTCCTGTAAAAATGTTTTACTCTCATCATCAAACATTGGCACAATACTGAGGAGTTATTTTCCAAAACTGTATACATGAATCACGCCATTTTGTGAATGGAAATTATGAGTCATGTGGAAAAATGAGTAGGATAAATTGGTGGCATTTAAAATATGATGTTGTTAGAAAAGGATATTAAAGATATGTGGACAGATAAAAATACAAAATTATTTAGTACTAGAAGTTACAGGCAAAGAAAGGTTTACAGCAAATAAATATCAAAAGCAAGTTCATAGTTAATATTGGTAGGTATCAGACAGTGACTAGTCCTTAGCCACTGCTCCCTACTTACTTGAACTGTAAGTGATTTGCTCATTTTACATGGGAATGCTGGCTTTCACCCAATCGTGCTGACAAGTCTTTCTCACAAAGTCAGATGAGTAATATCTTCATTTTGGGGTAATGTTTCTACAAGTTTCTTACTTGACATCTTCTGGTGAAGTGTTTGACTTATAACAGATGCTACTATTTATCTTTTTCAGATCACACCATTCGCATTCCAGAACCGCACCAGGTGGGCAAATCACATGCACTCAGAAGGAAAGCCCCAGGTTGTGCAGGTAGAGATGGTGGGGGAGTAGCCACATGCCAAACCCAAGGGCCATCTATCCATTGCTGGCATTTGAATCAGGGAATACTTCTGGGAAATTTTTGAAACACATCATCACAAATGGAGACAAGATGGAAGCCACCGTCTCTGTCCACAAGATGTTCATGTACTCTATTGCTTCCCACAAACCCCTGCTGCAAAATAGCACTTTTGTGTTTTCGAAATTGAATGAGTGCACCTTGCAGGTGCTATGCTTGGCTATAGCTAATTTGCCTTTGTAACTGAGTTGGGTGGCCACATTCATAAATGATATCATACACGCCAAGTGTTCTTAGTCCTAAGGGATCTTTTACAGAGCCAAGCAAGGGCGTAATTGTGCATTTTGTAATTACCCAAAATATTTTCACTCCTTACACCATTCTAACATTGTTCCTCAATTTACAGTGTGCTGTCTACTTAAGAGATAGAGGACGACAAAAAACTGATTTGGAAGTGCAAGAGAAACAAGAGGACACCTTTCATTTGCACTCCTCCTCATGCTGAAAGTGATCAGTATCCCAACACCAATGATGTCAACAAAAACTGAGCATAACCTGGTATTTTTAAGGGTCAGGATTTGAAATTTACATCACTTTTACTCAAAAGAACCACACCTGCAGTCATCTGGAGCATGTCAAAACACATGGAATCAAGCTACCAACTATAGACACAAAATCTTTGTACACTGTTTATAAATTTCACACTTTGTACCATACCTTAAGCCCTTAACAGTGTTACACACACATAAACAATTCACTTATTCTCACAATATTGATTCACATCTTGCACACTAATATTCCTAGAATAATTTTCATCTTCTTCTTTAGGTTGAGCCAAATGGTTATTGGTGTTTTAACTCATAACTTGACACAATTACAATAGCAAGACTCTTCCATCCAAAATTAATACATTTGCGCTACAAGTTCTAGAACATATGAACCAAGAAAAAATACCTGAAAATCAAATCGTCTCCAACCTTGGTCACTTTTGAATTTGTAAACTGTGGCCAAGATGTGACATAGTGCTCCTCCAGGCTTGAAATCCAAGAAACATCGCATCTGTGAAATGAAATTGGTTATTTAATAAAATGAACTCTGAAAATGACAAGTCATACATGTACAAAATATATATTTTTTAGTTTACTTACTGGAAGTCTAGTAAGTGGAGGTTTGCTGACATTTTTGCCAAGATTGTCCTCCTGGAATTGGATAAGCTGAATAACAAGGGCTGCTAGGCCTTTATTTGTTGGTGGATCTGTCTGAATATACTGCACAAAAAAAAATTACAAATAGAAAGTAATATAGGCCAATATGCAACAAATACAGAAAAAATTCCTAACTAGAATATTACGCATTAACTTTCAAGCAGCTGCAAGATAAGATTAAAAATATATGCCTTTAAACAATTCCTCTAAGCTATCAGAAATTTGACAGAGGATATAATAAACAAAATTAGTAAGCTATAATCACAGTTGTTATGGCAGATAATAAATGGTAACAATAAAAGTAAACAAACCTTAATACATCCAAGTTACCATCATGTATTCTGCCCTAACAACTGCCAGCATATCATTTGTTGCAGTAGGCAAGAAACTCAAATCCACCAAGATAGAAACTGAAGCTGTATGTGAGACTGTTTGGGCAAGACTCAGTATCAGGGTTGGGCATAAAATAATTGGATCCTTCTATTACCCACCAGACTCATCTCCTGATGTAACTGAGAACTTGAGGGGAAACCACAGTTCACTTGTACATATGTTCCCCGATCACACTGTAATCATCGGTGGGCACTTTAATCATCCAACAGTTAACTGGGAAAATTACAGTTTTGTTAATGGTGGGCATGATAAGACATCCTGTGAAACATTACTAAATACCTTCTTAGAAAACTTCCGAGAACTCATGATGGAAATATATTGCATTTGATGGCAACAAATAGACTTGACCTCTTTGAGTATGCCCACATTGAAAGTGGTATCAGTGACCACGATGCGGATGTGGCAACAATGATTACTACGGAACGAAGGACAACTAAACCAAGCAGAAAGATATGTGCGCTCAGTAAACCAGATAAAAAAATCAGTAGTATCATATCTCAATGTGGAACTTGAAACTTTTAATACAAGGCAGGAGCATGTAAAGGGCCTCTGCCTCAAGTTTAAAAGCATAGTTGACCATGCACTGGATAGATATGTAACCAGAAGAGTAGTTCATAAAAGAAGGGAACCTCCATGGTATACAGTAACTGTAAAGAATCTTCTAAAGAAACAGAGATTACTTCATGATAGGTGAAAAATAAAGCATGGGCTATAGATAGAGAGCTGCTGAATGTAACATGTTTGGCCACAGAACCCTGAGAAATTCTGGTTGTATGTAAAAGCTGTCAGCAGCACCAAAGTTAAGGTACAGTCCCTAGCCAATGAGACAGGAACTAAAATTGAGAGTGGTAAAACAAAAGCTGAAGTGCTTAACTCCATTTTCAAACGTTCCTTCACAAAGTAAAACCAAGGAGAATTGCCCCAATTTAATCCTCATACCACCGGAAAGATGAAAGAAATAAGCATTAGTGTTAGTGGTGTCGAGAAACAGCTGAAATCATTAAAACTGAACAAAAGTCCAGGCCCCGATGGAATCTCTGTCAGATTCTATGCTGAATGTGCAGCTGGGTTAGCCTCTCTTAACTACAGTCAATCACAGATCCCTCAAATGAAAAACCATGCCCAGTTCTTGGAAAAAGGCACAGTTCACGCCTGTCTAAAAGAAGGGTAGTAGAAATGATCCACAAAACTATCATCCATTTATTTATTTATTTATTTATTTATTTAGCGTATGGCATTACATATACAGAGTGACTAGCTAGTGTGCGGATCCGATTAATTGTTTTCCAGGCACATCGCGTTAGCTCCATACCGGCTGGTCTTGTGTTGGGTCTTTGGACAGTCTGATGTTCCTCATGGGCAATAATGTTCCACATTTCTGTCCACTTTTTGTTGATACCGAAAGTAGCTGCCTGTAGCGATTCTGCCAGTAGGACAGATGGCTGCCTAGATTTTAATCAGTTCATTTGGAGTGCAGGAACGTCAGAGTGCATTGGAAGCTTGGGGATTTTAAGTAATTTTTGGTATTCCTTGGAGGGCATTCTGTCTTCAGAGATCTGGTAGCGCAATGCTGCTTAGAGGCGGTAACCAGTATAGAGGACTAGATTTGATGCAGCTGTTATTGTCCTCATTGCTGCGTTTAGCTCCAGGTCAAGTTTTCTCACACGTGTGCTATTGAGGCACACTGGGGCACAGTATTTGGCAACAGAATAGACCAGCCCTAGGGCAGCGTATCGCAGTGTTGTAGCTCTCAGATTCTGTATGATGTTATTGCGTGATCTCAGCTTTGCTGTGGTGTTTTCTATGTGCTTCCTGTAAGAGAGGGTTCTATCAAGCGTCACTCCTAGATATTTTGGAGAGTCTTGGTGGTGAAGAACCTGACCATTAAAGGTGACATTCAACTTCGCATTGGCCATTCTGTTGTTAAGGTGAAAGCAGCTGACTTCAGTCTTCATTGAATTTGGTATCAGTCTCCACTTTATGAAGTATTTGTCTATTGTGCTGATCTGTGCATAGGATCTCCTCATCAGCTGGGTGGCCAAGGCCACATCGTCTGCATAGATCTATTTCCTTGATTCTGTTTCAAGGGGGTCAGATGTATACAAGCTGAACAGGATTGGCACCGAAACTGAGCCTTGAGGAAGACCATTATTAAGTTTCTTCTGTCTGCCTAGTTGGTTGCCAAAGACTACTTGGTAGCATCTCTCACATAGCATGTTGTTTATGAGCCTGATTGTGATTTGGCAGTGTACGATACTGGCGAGTTTGTACAAGAGTCCTGACAGCTTAAGGTGACGTTGGAATCCAGCTTCTACACGTGTAGTTAAGCTGAGGACTTGGTCTGCACAGCTTCTCTTTGGTCTGAATCCTGCCTGTTATAACTTCATGGGTCTTTGGAGCGATTTGGTTGAGAATGACTTTCCAAAAGCTTGTAGGAGCAGCTCAGGAGGGCGATTGGGCGATAGCTAGCAGTTTTTTTCACTGGATTACCCAGCTTCAGTATTGCTATGATTTTTGTTTTTTGAAGGCTTTTGGCATGTTCCCTGATAGCATAATATTAGCAAAGAAACTTGCAAGCAAACTACAAGTCCTGTTTCCACAATTGATGAGGAACTCTGGGTATATCCCATCAAATCCTAGAGCTTTGCCTTTTTTCATTTCTTTGATTGCTGCAGTGATCTCATCTTCGGTGAAGTCTCTGGAGTACTCTGATTTGTTGGGTGCCTTCTGCTTCAGGTTAATAAGCTTTTTATTAACCATTCTTGAGTGTGGCTCCTGTGGGGGTGCTTTGGAGAGAGACCTTATTCTGTTTGCAATTTGGTTTGGTGTTACTTCAGGATCTTCTCCGGTGGGTGGTCGACTTCCTCCCAGTTTTCTCAAGAGGTTCCACACCTCTCTGCTTGACCTCTTAAAATCCAAACCTCCTGTTTTTCGTTCCCAGCACTCTTTACGAGCTTTATCGAGGTGTTTTAGGAGTTCTGCAGCAGTTCCGCTGTAATTTGTGGTTAAATAGAACTGATACAGTTCTTCGTAGCCATTACTCCAGCCTGGGATACATTCTCTCTGGAATCCTCTAGACATGGATTTTTTTGCTGTTGTTAGAACTGCTCCGACGAATCTTTCATAATTTTCACTTAGTTGGGGGGATCCATCTGATCACTGTATCAAGTTCTTTGGAAAATTTAGTCCAGTCTGCTTTACTGAAGTTCATTCTTGGTCTAGGCATTGATGTGATTACAGGAATTTGAATTCCTACGTCTAGAATTACTGGCCGGAGTTGGCTTTTTGGGAAACTTCCAAGGACTGTCCTTACTGTACATAAAGATTGTCCCTGGGAGTCCTGTGTTGCAAAACATAGGTCAGGGTTGGAATCCTTGTTCCAGGCTGCCGATTTAAATGATCCCTTGTCCCTGGAGTCAGAAACTAGGCTAAGGACCTGGCAAATTGGGCTGAACATAACTATCATCCAATATTCTTGACATAGATTTGTTGTAGAATCTTAGGACATTCTGAGCTCAAACATAATGAGCTATCTCGAACAGAATGACCTCCTCACTGCCAACCAGCATGGATTTTGAAAACATTGATCACATGAAACTCAATTTGTACTTTTCTCACATGGCATACTGAAAGCTTTGTATAAAAGCAACCAGGTAGATGCAGTATTTCTTGACTTCCAAAAAGCATTTGATTCAGTACCACACTTACACTTATTGTCAAAAGTATAGTCATTTGGGATATCAAGTGAAATTTGTGACTTGATTGAGGATGTTTTGTTAAGGAGGACACAGTTATCTTGGATGGAGAGTCATAGCCATAGGTGCAGAAGTAACTTTGAGTGTGCCCCAAGGAAGTCTATTGGGATCCTTTCTGTTAATGTTGCATATTAATGACCTTGCAGACAATATTAACACCCTAAAATCAGGATTTCTGCTGATGATGCAGTTATCTGTAATGAAGTACCGCCAGAAAGAAGCTGCATAAGAATTCCGTCAGGCCTTGATAAGATTTCAATGTGGTGCAGATATTGGCAACTAGCTCTAAAAGTTCAGATATATATGAAAAAATGGAGTATCCTATGACTATAAAAACGCCTGGGTGTAGCACTTTGTAGGGATATGAAATGGAATGATCACGTAGGTTCAGTCATGGGTAAGGCAGGCGGCAGACTTCAGTTTATTGGTAGAATACTGGGGAAGTGCAATCATCTTATAAATCACTAGTGCGACTGTTTCTACAATATTACTCAAGTGTCTCGGATCTGTACCAGATAGGACTGATAGGGGATACTGAACTTATACAGAATGGTCACGGGTTTGTTTAATCCATGGGAGAATGTCACAGAGATACTGAAGGAAGTGAACTGGAAGACTCTTGAAGATAGACCTACACTATCCCAAGAAAACCTATTAAAAAGTTTCAAGAACTGGCTTTAAATGATTACTCTAGGAATATACTACAATCCCCTACTTATTGCTCACACAAGGATTGTGAGGATAAGATTAGAACAATTACTGCACGCACAGAGCCATTCAAACAATCATTCTTCCCGCACTCCTTAGATGAATGGAACAGGAAGAAATTCTAATAACTGGTACAGTGGGATGTACCCTGGGACAAGCACCTCAAGGTGGTTTGAAGAGGCAGATGTAGCTGTTGATGAAGATATTAATAGTAAAAAACTAACTGCCTCACACATGCTAATATGGAAGAAAGTTACACTGAAGTATATAACTATGTAAATAAATGGTATCTTGTTAAAATCATAAGGCAGAACCAACAGTGCATTCTAGCTTCACCAGAAAACCAACTGCACACATCTTTGCAATTCTGGTGCTCTGAGGAGTATGTGGCTACAGTTCTTGTGATCAATTGGTAAACATGTGCTCTGATTAAAAGGTACTGAGGTCTACCACACAGTGACGGCTAAGTGTTTCACATTACCGTGCATGATTATATTTGATTGTAGTGTGTTTACAAAATGTTCATACACATAAATCCCATTAGTCATTGCTGTATAGCATTATAAAAGGTATGCTTTAAAAAAAACTGCAAAGTTGGAGAGTATAACATTACCAAATGGAACAGAGTTTGGCTGCAGTATATGCCTAACTACTATACCAGGCCTACGTCAAAATCATAGCTGCATAACAATGCACATATTATTAACAATCAAGGTATATAACAAGTAATGCACAGACATATATTCATCTTAGCATCTTGTGTACAAGTCTGTGTGTCCTAATAAATGTGTCCATAATGCAAGCTAAGTTAGGAATATAATGCAATAAAATATAAAATGGGCCATACTAAAACCCAAATACTGTACACTGCTATGAATCAATTAATCCCAATCGTTAACAATAGTTTGACAAAAGTCTTCCACCTCGTGTGCAACATGTATGAGACACATGAAATACCCTCAGACTTGAAGAGGAATATAATATTTCCAATTCCAAAGATAGCAGTTGCTGACAGGTGTAAACATTACTGAACTATCAGTTTAATTAGGTCATGGATGCAAAATATTAACAAGAGTTCTTTACAGAAGAAAGGAAAAATTGTTAGAAGCTGACCTTAGGGAAGATCAGTGGGGATTCCGGAGAAATATAGGAACACGCGAGGCAATACTGATCCTATGATAGGTACAGGAAAGGCAAACCTATGAGAGCATTTGCAGACTTAGAGAAAGCTTTTGACAACATTGTCTGAAACACTCTCTTTGAAATGCTGAAGGTAGGAGGTGTAGAATACAGGGAGTGAAAGGCTATTTTCAACTTATATAGAAACCAGATGGCAGTTATAAGAGTGAAGGGGCATAAAAGGGAAGTAGTAGTTGAGAAGGGAGGTGACAGGGTTGTAGCCTATCCCCGACGTTATTCAATCTGTACACTGAGCACTCAGTAAAGGAAACCAAAGAAAAATTTGGAGTAGGAATTAAAGTTCAGGGATTGCTGATATCATTGTAATTCTGTCAGACAGAGCAAAGGATTTGGAAGAGCACCTGAATGTAATGGACAGTGTCTTGAAAGGAAGATATAAGGTGAACACCAACAAAAGCGAAACAAAGTCCAAGTAGAGAGGATATAAAATGTAGACTGGCAATGGCAAGAAAAGTGTTTCTGAAGAAGAGAAATTTGTTAACAATGAATATAGACTTAAATGTTAGGAAGTCATTTCCGAAGGTATGAGGTGTGTTTTTTAAATAAGTATCATTTCGAAATTAAAGAAAGACGTGCTAAGATATCTCAATAATTTAATTTTTACATGAAAGCCTGTACCTTAATCTACTTTCCTACATAATTTTCGTCAATATTGAGGCACTTGTCATAACGTTGTACCAGTTTTTGAATATCCTCCTCATAGAAGTCTGCTGCCTGACTTGTTAAGCACTGCATCACCACTGTTTTGACTTCGTCATGAAGACACTGACGGCCCAGGTGTTTCTTCAAGTGCAGGAAAAGATGGTAGTCACTGGGCACAAGATCTGGGCTGCACGGAGGATGATCTAGAGTTTCCCACCGAAAAGATGTGATGAGATCTTTGGTCTGATTCGCCACATGCGGACGGGCATTGTCTTGCAGCAAAACGATGCCCTTGATCAACTTGCCACGTTTTTTGTTCTGAATTGAACGGCGCAGATTGCGAAATGTCTTACAGTAAGCTGCTGCATTGATTGTCTCATTACAAGGCAGAAATTCTACAAGCATTAATCCTTTTCTGTTCCAAAAAACTGTGCACATGATTTTCTGGGCAGAAATTGTTTGCTTAAACTTCACTTTTCTGGCTGAATCTGAATGCTGGCATTTCATAGACTCTTGCTTTGATTGTGGTGTGACGTAGGCCACCCATGTTTCATCTTGAAGAAGCACCTGCGCAGTCATCGTCTTCAAGACGATGACGAAGTCAAAACAGTGGTGACGCAGTGGTTAACAACTCAGGTGGCAGACTTCTATGAGGAGGGTATTCAAAAACTGGTACAACGTTATGACAAGTGCCTCAATACTGACGGAAATTATGTAGAAAAGTAGATTAAGGTACAGGCTTTCATGTAAAAATAAAATTATTGAGATATCTTAGCACGTCTTTCTTTAATTTCGAAATGGTACTTACTTAAAAAACACACCTTGTATATGTCTGGAGCATAGCCATCCATGTACAGATGTGAAGTGAGGACAATAAACAGTTTGGACAAGAAGAGAATAGAAGCTTTTGAACTGGGGAGCCACAGAAGAATGCTGAAGATTAGGTGGGTAGATCACATAACTAATGAGCAGGTACTGAATAGAATTGGGCAGGTAAGAAATCCATGGCACAACTTGACCAAAGGAAGGGATCATTGACGGGACACATTCTGAGACATTAAGGGATCACCAATTTAGTAATAGAGGGAAATGTGGGGAATAAAAATCATAGAGGAAGACCAAGAGGTAAATAGAGTAAGCAGATTCAGAAGGATGTAGGCTGCAGTAATTATTCAGAGATGAAGAGGCTTGCACAGAATACTGTAGCATGGACAGCTGCATCAAACCAGTCTTCTGACTGAAGACCACAACACAACAATAGTTGTCACCAGAATTACTGCTGTGTACATAAAAGTGCAATTGTCACAGAATTTTAAAAATGCAACTAAATGACTAGCCATTTTTATACAAAGCCACCAGTCAATTTCTTACATTAAAGGATAAAATAGTGCTACAAAATAATAATCTAATGCTATGTATGAATGCATAAAATAATATCCTAATGCCACATGTGGATGCATAGTAATCACAAACTCCCTCTGCACTTTTAGTATCTAGTCAGGAATTCTCCATTAACTAGTTACTCCAGGTCTGCATGTATTCCATGTGTTCACTGAGAGAAGTTGTGTTTAAGTCTCTTTGTAAATATTTCTATTTTCTTTGTAACATAGAGTAATCACCTTTTATTTGCACTTAATGTAGGACAGTGAGGTTCTTCTAATACCATTTGTATATTTCTGTTCTCTATGGAGAATGCAGAAAGATTAGTTATTTTTACTCGTGAGTATTCCTTTCTGCAAGATGCTCTGAAACTGCCGATGAAATTAACCATGAAATGAGCCAGATCCATTAAAAATCCAAACTACCAATCCCTAACAGGACAAGGACTTGGAACAACAGCCTAAGTGCACTCCACAATAATCGTCTCCTCACTGTCCTTTCAGCTGACATAGGTAATCCAGCCATCAATTTAAAACAAGCTAACTATGATGTGAACATCCTATTGATGTTGGACACCTACTATAGATTGCCCCAAGGGCCCAACCTCAACAATAATGAGGAAGACGCTGAAGCTACATAAGTAGTCATTGCTGGAAGACTGTGTCATCATGAATCTCCTCTCCCAGCCACCTACATAATACAAGTTTTATGGCATGCCAAAGACAAAGTACACATTACAAAGACAACATCAATCATCACTAATAAAACTGGATTTCAAACATACAGACTGCCACAACATCTTGCCAGTCTACTTACTTGAGATGTATGCCACTGTACGCAATACATAAAAAATACCATTGACATTATCAGCCAAATAAACTACCTGTGTCTTGGAGAAGCACTGATATGGTGTCATTATTTATGCATGCTCCCATCAAAAGGTCAATAGATCTGCTGCCCCCCCCCCCCCCCCAATTCTTTGGTAATTGAACTGTTCAAGGACACTCTGACCTCATTTTAATTTGCACCTAGCAAAAGATATTTTGAACACATGAATAGTGTTGCGATGGGCAAGCCATTAGCTTTTTCATGGAGAACACTGAGGATAGTGCCTTGTCTACTGAAAATCCATGTTTTACTGCTATGCTGATGACAGAATCTTTGTCTTGCCCTTCCTTAACATCTTCATCATTCAAACACACAATGTATGTTTCTGCCACAGAGTGCACTGGAAAACAACTCTTGCAGACTGATACCTGCACAGTTTTAAGTGCATGTTCACCTAGCAGAAGTTGCCTCTGCTGCCAAAAACTTGCCACAAGGGGGGAATAATACTCAAACAGTCTTCCATACAATGGTTATAACAAATAAATATTGCACGCAATTTCAGATGAAGATGAAGACTGTGAAAGATAATGTAGTCTCAAAGTCCCTTGTGGTAACAAAATACCCTGTAAATGCAGACAAGTATGAGTATTAAGCTGAGCAGACCTCGTGCACGACAGAACAATACAAGATGAACATCAGAGGTATCTGCAACTAGCTATCTTGTTAAATTTGTGGCAATTGAACATGCTTCAGTAAACAGCCATAAAACTGAATTTGATGAGAGCTTTATCATCACAAGGGCTAATGGTTTCTGGGGTGGTGTAATAAATGAAGATATAAGTGTGACAATACTTAACAGAACCCTCAATAAAGACAACAGTGTGCAGCTGAGTACAGCAAGACCCAAACCAAGATGAGGGTAAGTGGAAATTGCAGATGCGAGACAAAAACATTGCCTTATATAGTGATGGACTCAACACCAGTGACATTGCAACTGGTAACATGGCTGTATAAGGTTGAGGTACTGGACAATTTCTGAGGAGTCCTCAACCAAAAACTCATTGATTTATAACCACTTACTGCTGTTGGAACCCCAAGATGATCTTTTCTTACTGAGACTCTCAAAGACACACATTAGACTACAACCTTAGTGGGCCATGCAGGCTTAGCCGTTTATCAATTTCGCCCCTCAATGATGACATCTGCCTGGATAACTTTGGAGGTATGCTAGCGGTGACATTGGCAGGGACAAAAGCCATGAAGCAGGAAGGTTTCGAACAGTGAGTGTGTGGTGTGCGGAGCGAGCTGGCCAGGGTTGCAAAGTTTGGAGTTCTGTATGGTAAACAAAAGAATGAATTGGCTCCTGTGAAGGCATGGAGCCTGGTTTTGACTGTCGGTTATCACCTTCCTGCAAAGCGTTTTCCGTGAGTAGGCATGATATTTTGGAAAACACACCAGTAACTTGGAGGTCATTTGGGCAGTTCCACGTTACTGCAGGCACCCGGTCTCTTGCAGGCTTAAGGAGCGGAAGGATCACAGCCATCCTATCAAAGTTCAGTAACTTCCATGTATGTCCTTACCTCTCGCTCTCCCCCCCCCCCCCCCCTCCCCACTTTCACAAGGATGACAAAAATATAGTCACTTGTGACCTGGTAAAAAGGAGTGTGTTTCAACTGTGATTAATGATGTTAATGTGCAGAAGCAGAAATGGTTAATTCTTCTCTCGCTGAATGAGCTCTACTGCCTCTATACGCAGAAATACCGAGAGCACAAAATTGGCCACTCCATATTTTGCTTTGTACAACCAAAGCGCATCAGGTACTCATAGTGCATGCTCTTGCAAGCATCATCAAAACATGAAGCTTAAGATGAAGGAGCAAAGCTAAATGGAAATTATAAAGACCTGATAGCTTTTATGGTATGTGTCAATAATAATGAAAAATGTATGCCTGTCACCTGTGCAGACTGTCCTGGACCAGAAACCCAACCTCATGTATTAAAAAAAAGAACTTGACATCTTGCTTGACGAAGAAATTTTCAAACAGTGGGTACAAACCAACAGAGCGGAGCTCATTACACAGGTAATGCCCAGTGAGGAGTATTTACATTCCCTTGTTGATGAGCTGGTGCTTTCAAGATCTCATCACTGTATCTCAAACGTTCAAGCCTAGCATTTCAAAGAGATGAAAGAAAACCTGAAAGAAACCCACTATTTGGTGATTTTGCAGGAAACTTCCACTTGCGGTACAGGACGAAATTCAAAGTTTTCACTGGACTAATACACAAGTGATACAGCATCTGTTTGTATTTACTTTAAAAAAAAAATAAAATAAAAAAAAAAGACACACTACGTTCCAAAACTAAGTATATAGTTAGTGACCACCTCGATCACAATACCATGACTGTGTACACATTTCAACATCCTCTCATTGGGGAAATTAAAAATAACATATGCAATGTTGAAATGTAACAACAAAACAACCAATTTTTGACAAAATAATTTAATTGGATAGATAAAAAAACCTACTCACCAAGCAGCAGCATACACACATAAAAGAGGGTTGTAATTAGCCAGTGGCTCCTCCTTTAGGCAGAAGGGTTCAGGGGGAAGAAAGAGAGGATGAGGGGTGAAGGAAAAGAGGTATATTTCGGAAAACTCACCCAGAACTGCAAATGGTTCCACCAAGGTCATGATTCTGGATTCTTCCCCCAGATACCTTCACCCCTCTTCCCCTCCCTTCAACCCCTCTGCCTGAAGAAGGAACCACTGACTCCGAAAGCTTGCCTAATTACAACCCTCTTTTACGTGTGTGTTCTGCCACCACTTGGCGAGTAGATTTTTTATCTATCCAATTAATTTGTAGTGTTGAAATGGTCATTTTCTTTATTGACAGTGCAAGCAGCCAGTATATAAAAAAAAAAAAAAAAAAAAAAAAAAAAAAAAAAAAAAAAAAAAAAAAAAAAGCAGCTTCATTAATGTCTACCAACACAAAAATGATTTTGGTTTACTAACGGAGTGAAATTTCGTTGCCTCATCACCTGGACAGAAGTCTTGCAATGGGATAGGTGGAACAACGAAACAAGAAGTTACGCAAGCTTCACTTCAAAAACCTTAGACACAACAGATCCTAACTCCACAAGATATGTTCAAATATTGTCCACAAAATATTACTGGAGTCAAATATATATATTTTTGTTTCTTCACCAGAAATTGAGAAAATGAAAACAAACTACATTCAAATCTCTCAGTCAGTTTTATCAGTTACAGAACAACAGAACAGATATGTCCCTTTAAGTGACAACCAAATAAGATGTTTTGTTACTTTGAAAGGCTCAAACTTCAATGATGATCTATGTTGTTTGTATCTATGATGAGAAGTGGTGGCTTAGACAAAGGGAAGATAACAATGATGTTTTGGGGATTTTTTTCACCCTTCTGGACCAAAAACTGCCTTTCAACTTTCCAAAAATGATACTGCTTGGATACCTGCATAGAAAGTAGTACAAAAAGTGACTCCATTGGGACTCGCAACAGTGTCTGTTAGAACACACAATGTAGATGACAAACTATACAGTGAATTATAGTGTTTGTTTAGCTCTCTAATGAAAATTGTAGTTGGCAAGTAGCTACAACTTAAGATTAAATACATAAAGAAACATTACTGTGTGTATACTGTACGCAAGAGTATTACAATCAAATTATTGGTAAGTTAAGTTTAAGATTTAGAAGTCTTACCTACTGTTATCACTGCCTATTGTTATTTAAAATTAGAAATATTTGATCATTTATTGTATGCAATGATTTAAACATCATTCAACCATTGTCAATTTTAATACTTCCTGGCCCTTGTTTGCTAACTTGGCACTGAACGAGCATGTAGAAGAGTTGCGTTTTTATTGAAACTCACTGCTCCATTGCTCTCAATGTAGTTGAGTCTCAATCTTAGTCTTTTAGTTAGATATTCCTCTCAGAATAAAGAGCACTCTGTTAAATTTTCACTTGCTTTCATTCAGTCCCTATTTAGATTAAGACCTGCGAAAATCGATGTCAAAAGGTTTTTGGCCATTTTTGAAAAGCTCTAGAAAAAACATGAGTACATTCTCAGGATTAAAACTACTTCTGTACAGAGTTATATAAGTACTCAACACAGAAGTAACATATTCTTAGCGAGACTCTCTTCCTTCATAAAAACTTATTGTCTTAAAAGGTACCGATTAATAATTTTTTTTCTGAGTCCTTACAGAATGAGTTCGACTGATCTCTTGCACAACAGAATTTTTTTTAAAAAAGTGCCTGAAGTTCATTTCATTCTGAAAACACTGGTTTTTGAATTATTCTGATATCTTTTAAAATAACTTGTTAATTAAACTATCTGCAAACCAAGTTTTCCATTAAAATTTGTCCAACTAACATCTTAAAAATGGGTGCCAGAACAAAGCTGTGGCTTATAAAATTATTTCGACCAGTGCTTTGTGACTGTCTACTTACAGGATACACACAATAAAAATCAGGAAAATAAAAAATGATAAGCAACATTGCCTCAGGGATTTGATATGGATTAACCCACATTACTCCCACTGTTGTTAAGTATTTTCATAGCAGTCATCCACAATTTCATATGGTTAGTGGAGCAGAGGGGGGCTCAAGGGAAATCCAATTCCAACACATGCAGGGTTTCCGGAGTCTACCTGTGAGAGCAGACACATGGACCATCTCTTTGTGGACTACATACATATGACCCCTTCCACACACCCAAAGAGGGCTTGGTGGGGGCGAACAGGTTTTCCCATTGTAGCTGTTAATTCCCAACCACAGTCACTAGTGGCCAATCTATACATCATCTTACCAAAATTTTTGCCATTTTTAGACCACTGAGCACTCTAGTAAAAGTCTTGGTTTTAATACTGCTCGACATCATGAGGCAAACAAGGTCATTCTGGCCGCATTAACACCAGCCTATCCGATTAAATCTCCCTTGAACAATCTTTGGACCATTGACGAGCTGCTCCCCGAGAGAGTCACCCCCCCCCCCCCCCCCCAAACCATCCGACACACCTGGGAGAGAGTGAGAGACAATATAGAGCTCATGCATTGGTGTCAGGTGTGTAGATATGTCATGACGGCTCGGCCTTCCATCTGCTTCTCCCCTTGTTGACAATCTTTATCTGGATAGCTTTGGAGGTACATTGGCAGTGCCAGCAATGGGGACAAAAGCTGTGAAGCAGGAAGGTTTCGGTGAGCAAGTGTGTGGTCTGAGGAGCGAGTCAGCTGGGGAGGATAGGGGGGACGGGGGGGGCTGCGAGAGGTTTGGAGTTCTGAATGGTACATGAGAAATTAATCAGCATGGTTTTGACTGTTGGTTATCGCCTGCCCTGCGAAGCGGTTTCCATGAGAGACCAGTGACTTGGAGGTCCTTTTTGGCAGTTCGACGTTAGTGCAGGCAGACCAGTCACTTGCTGGTTTAAGGAATGGAAGGATGGCTGTCATCCTGTCTAAGTTAACTTCCACGTCCTTACCTATGCTCTCACCCCCCCCCCCCCCCCCCCCCACACACACACGAGTCTGCTCAGTCAGTTTTACTGCTGATTGTTTTTAAAGCTCATTTCACTTTAATACAGACAAGTTATGTAACGAAGATGATGAATGCTGAAGCAGTTATGTGAGGACCCCGGTCCTTCCATTAGGATGACCTGATATAAAATCTTCCCACCTGAATTCCTAGTTATCACCTAGTACACTAACTCACCACCTGTGCCATGTCAACATGCACCTAATTCCCAAATCACCCCTACTAACCAGCTCCAGAATTATTACCCAGTACCACAACAGACTAGAACAAATGAGTTCTGTCACTGGCACATCTCACGAAATCAGAGGCAATCAAAGTAGTCCCATACTACTGGAATGAGATTAGGTGCAGGAGTCTTGCACTGCCATTCTGGGCAAGGTGCCAGAGGAAGGGATTTGCCACTGTCTCCCTCTGACCAATTACAAAATGTCAAGAGAGAGAGAGTGTGTGTGTGTGTGTGTGTGTGTGTGTGTGTGTGTGTGTGTGTGTTGTGGATGACTGTGTTGAATGCCTGTATAGTGCAGCATTGTTTATGCTGTTACAGATGAAGTGAATGCATAGGGTGAAAACTGGTGCCAGTACTTAGCCTATGTCTCTCTGGTAGCACCAAGGGTCTCACTGAACTTTAGGTCCCCATGCAATGGACAGATCACCATCAACAGTATCACATATCCTTCATGAGAGACTGCAGAGAGGTTTAGAATTCAGTCCAGGGCACTGGCTGGTGATCAGCAACTTTATTCCACCACCCCTCCACAGCCAAATATTGGCAGTGAATATTTTCCACCACCAGGATTCAAACAGACATATCTCCGATCTGAGTGCCACTGCACAAACATACGGTAGCTACCTTGATTACGATGGCAGGTATCAGAGGCAGGCCCGACTGTAAAATCACGTCAACCATGTGTCAAATCTACTGCAACTTCTACACTTGTTTGCGTGGCTATGACCACCAACCAGCCATCCACATGAATGAATGGCATCCTCCAAACTGTGACTAAGAGCAAAGTAGAACATATAGTGGCAGAGCGTACTACTGACCCTGAAAGTAAGTAGTGAGCAGCAATACTGTCTCTGAGCACTTCACCAAACATGGAAAAATTGTACAACTGCAACATCAATAAAGCACACTCAGAACCAGTCAACTCATAGAAATGCATGGATATAACAATTGGCAGGGATGTGAAATGGAATGATCATGACAGGCTCAATCGTGGGTAAGGCAGGAGGCAGATTTTGGTTCATTCCCAGATTCCTGGGAAACTGCAGTCAGTTTACAAAGGGGACTGATTACAAATCACTTGTGTATCCCATCTGAGGTATATTAGTCAAGTGTGGGGGACCTAAACCAAACAGGGTTGGCAGGAGTTACTGAAGCTATACAAAGAAAGATGGTACTAATGGTAACAGGTTTGACTGACTCACAAGAGAACAGCATAAAAATGTTGAAAGACCTGAATTGTCACACACCTGAAGATAGATTCCAATTATCCCATAACACTTACTTAGAAAGTTTAAAGACTCATTAGCATGTGCAGAGTCCAGAATCAGTCCCCTATGTATCACTGATGGAGGGATGGTGAAGAAAAGATTAAACTAAATACAGCACACACAGAGGCATTTAAGCAGTCATTCTTCCTACACTCCATACACAACTGTAACGGGAGAAACCCTAACATCAGACACTTTGCTAACAAGTTCCTCACACTGATTTGATTCATATTGACAGGATATGTTGGTCACATATCAGCATATGTAAACAGGAAAATGAACTCTCAACCATTTTCAAGAAAATCAAGCTTGAAAATTGTAGGTGTGCTTATATGCTCCATGTTGTCGCAAGTTTTTAAGGAGTCTGCAGCTGTGCGAGTAAGCACTTTGTTTCATAAGTGCGAGATCTCTCTATCTCGTTGCTGGTACATTTTTTCCATTCCCACGTAATTCTAAAACAGATTTATTATAACTCTCCACATTGCTAACATTTAATGACTCATCCATTACTTTCATATTCTTTATCTTGAAAAAAAGGAGAAAAAAAATATTCGTAACGGGATTGGAAATAAAAGGATACACACAACTTTCAATCAAATCAGTATAGTCATTTTATTTACATAAATATTTTTACATCTGTGACAAGCGTTATATGCAACATATTAAGTACTTTATGAAACGTGGATAACAGATAATTATTGCAACACACAGTCCATATAATGAACACAAGTTTGTGCATGTGTTCAGCCTTTTCAATCTGTCTGTTGTAAAACATAGGCTACTTGGTTTACAGCCATAAAAGTTCTCGGTTTCACACCTTTTCATGGCCTACCATGCATATCGAAACATATCACCGAATATTGGTATCACCGAATATTGGTCCATACAACTGATGGTGTACTGCAGATTGAATTTTTCTGCAATCTTCTCTAGAAGATATATCTCTATTCTGTTCAACGGTGTGCGCACAGTTCTTTAGTCGTTTTATGTGGTTCTTCACCTGCCTGTAAAAATAAGAGTTGCAAGGCTCCACCACCACAGTACATTTTGGAGGAATTTCTTTAAAATCGCGTTGGCAGAACTACAGAGGAGTGAAAAGAAAAAGCACTAAGTGCAAGATTTGATAGCACTTGTGAAATGCTTACCCACTCACCTGCAGACTGCCTGAATACTAGTGACCCCCCCCCCCCCGCCCGCCCCCCCACCCAACACACACACACACACACACACACACACACACACACACACACACAAAATGACAGCAGTGACAGTTCTTGAAGACTGAAACTGGTCCACGGTAGTACCTACTGATGGGGTCATGCTTGCTGTGTGCAAAGCTTAAACAACAACCAAAACACAGTTCCGGAGCAGAGAGAAAGAGAGAAAGAGAAAGAGAGAGAGAGAGAGAGAGAGAGAGAGAGAGAGAGAGAGAGAAGGGGGGGGGGGGGAGGGGGTTGGTGAGGGTTACCACCCAAAATCATTAAAATATGATAGCCAGCTGTTTACATTAGTAATGAAGTTGTACAAGAGGAAACATTCGCTATCATCTTCCAGTTATATAGTAAAATGTCCATGCCAATTTAACAGAGAAGAACTGCATTAACTTACATCTATTGCTACTACTTCACTTCACCACTGCCTTACAACATTCCGAGACAACTCTTCATTTGACTAGAAAGTAGTTTTCTTCAAAATTGACACTTCATCATCCATCATTCCTTCACTTCCCCCCCCCCCCCCCTGTCAGATGGTCTCCATTTTTATGCTAAATTTCTCACTATTTTCATTTTTCGTGCTCCTTAATACTTTAATCTTTGTTTGGTTTACTTTAAATCCATATTCTGCATCCAGCAGTCAGTTCACTCCATCTATCAGGCCCAGCAATTCCTCTTGATTTTCACACAGAATGGCATTTGTTATCAGTAAACCTTACCATTGCCTTCCTTCTGCCCACATTTTTAATCCCATATCCCACATCTGAATTTAATACACACGTTGGAGAGTAGATGAAAGTTTTTCTGTGTTACAGCCTTATTTAATCCCAGTACTTCTCTAATTCCTATTGTTGTACATTCCCATCTCTCTCTACAGAGTATACTTCTACATATGTAAGCCACAAATCACTGTGAAGTGCATGGTAGAGAGTACTTCGTGTGATACCACGTTACATGATTCTGACTGTTCCACCCACGTATTAACTGCAGGAAGAATGACTGCTTAAATGCATCCGTTTTTACTATAATAAGTCTAATATCTATAATAAGTCAAATATCTTACACCATTTCACAATAACGTCTATTATGATGTCTTAATTCTTATCAAATATTGTTTCTATTATAAAGCCTTAGGTCAGAAGTGCCTCTGTTATGGGTTTCCTTCCCTAACACAAAACTGATCACCATCTAAAGCCACATTTAAAACAAATTTAAAAACATGTTTCTGTTCACAATACTGTTTCTGAAAAAGTCTGCACTGTGTCTGTAACTACGTTCATTAACTCCACCCCATCAATATCAGTGACAAACATCTCTGTACCGGTACATGTATTTGCATCATCTGCTACACTGAAGCTGGTGCCAAATATTTCACATTGTGTATATCACTGAGTTCCACACTATGTCCAGCAAAGGGTGGTAATAATCGGTGGATATATGACAGATGTGGCAGGAATTATATGCTACACGGAAGATAGAGCTGCTTTGCTTAATTTGACTAAGACGTCAATACTTTGGGCTATGGGAGAGGAATTTGCTTCAGATAAAAACACAATCTTCAAAAGCAGTTCCTGTGAACCAAATACTTGCTATTACTCACTAGGTTTTAGCAACAAGAGATTCCTTTCAAATGCAGTTATAACTCGAAAAATTCTGCAGCTTTGTTAAGCAATGATTGGAGGATTAGGTACAGGAAATTCCAACATGTAAATAAGATTGAAGTATACGTATTACTAAAATGAAAAACTTATAATACATTTAAAAATTCTAAAAATGGTTCAAATGGCTCTGAGCACTATGGGACTTAACATCTATGGCCATCAGTCTTTAAAAATTCTACATTATATTAACGAATTTAGCTCCCTCCTCAATGAGAAACTGCAGAGACTCTTATTTCTTCTCTATACAAGGTTGCTGATGTTCCAGGAGTCTTGAACATGAAGCTTCAAATCTAATACTCGTTACTGTTACAGTTTACTTATACGCACAGTTTTGATACCATAATTATTGGCTTTATTTATTTTGCGCGAGAGCAGCAAATACAATGTAGCGGCACACGAAAGATCGTAGATATTTTGTGGTCTTACCTTTTTACAGTTTTTCTGGAGCCAAGACCTAATTCCATCAAAAAGTGATATTGTCTCAGGTGATTCGTAAAATTTTGTATTTGGGCCCCCATCCTTTTTTGGCGCTAAGGTCATCATTTTGCCGATTTTTAATGTACACACAACACAGACGCCACTTCTAGCTAGCTACTCTGTTAGTCAGTGCGGCCAACGCAAATCAGTTTTGAAAATTTATTGAAATCGTTTATGAACAATTTAGAAAAAATACGTTTTCATTAGCAATATAACAATCCAATTTCGAACTACATACGTGTATAAAGTACATTTTTATTCAAATCACTGTCGTATAATTATAAAGAACCCCTTGTTTATATTTGATAGAACCAAAGAGGTAGAATAGTGTCTTTCTTTGGATAGAACTCAGCCAACATCGATTGCAGGGGTAGTATCTGTGATACTTTACTTTGAAATTGTTGGAAGCGAAGTTAAGCAACAGTAGTACAGTACAGTACGTCAGTACAGTACTCGGTACACACTCACGTCTCACTAGTCAGTAGTCAGTACGGGTGTCTGTGGGGACATATGCCAGACCTGTGGTGTAGGAATGGAAACTTGGATGCAGTTGAGTGAGAGTAGTGACCATGACAGACAGAAGGAAAAATAAAGTCGTTTCCCCACATATTGCAGCACTTGTCGCTAAGCAAAGGATCCTTTATCAACACCAGTCATTTCTCGAATCGTGCATAAGATCTATTAGAGATGCAAAACACAGAGTTGAGGTAAGAAACGGTGTAACATTATAATTAAGATTAACTAGCGTTATGAAAATAATGTAATTGAATAGTTTAAATTTTTTTATCAAATTAAAACTATATAGTTCTTGAGACTTTTTCAAGCCTCAAACATCCATGATGTATAAATCGGTGTGTTGTGCATTCTTGTAGGTTTTCGTTTTCAAATGTGACTGTATCACAAGATGGTTAGTTGTTAAAATATAATACGAAATTAATAACATTACAGACAACATAATTCTCCTCACATTTATCGGTAACTTTTACCAGCAGGCTACAAAAAATATTTTTCCTCTAAAGGCCTACATCTTTAGAGACGTTCCTCCCACCCAAGTGAATGTTTCATCAAAGAGACACGGTTTTCAATAAGTTTGTTTTGATAAACGTACAGGAAACAGTGTGTATAACAATACTTTGAAAGCAAGGACCGTTACCGCCAGCCTTTACGGAAAGTGAAGCTAAGCTCATTTGCACTTCCTTCGTACAGTTTCTGTCCTGAAATTTTTTTGTTTCAATATAATGAACTTCTGGCCGTAATTTTATTTATAGCCAACAATTAGGCCGGAAAAGTACCTTTTAAAAAATGCCTTTCATTTAGTAGGCGGAAAAACGACCCCACACGGTCGTACGGGTTTATATTTGCTTATAAAATATATGCTGTATTCTGAAGTTCATATTACTGTTATTAACAGGTGAACTACGTATTTATCTCGTCAAAGCATTATTATATACTCTAGTATTCATTTAAGTGTGTACTAGAATATAAATTCAAATAATTAGTCATATGTCAACAGTCATTGAGAAATTATTAGTGATAATGTGACAGACTATGATAATAAGTTGTAGGAAAACTATGATTTAAAAATCACTAACAATAATGTAACAGACCAAGAACATATTACTTAAAAAATTCAAGCAATTTTGTGGTTCAAAGAACATAAGTATACATTGTATTTTTCGTAACAGGTTTTGGCAATTTTATTACGTGACGTTAATCTACACGTCATTCCAACTCAAATCACCCAATAAAAAATAAATTTTACACCCACCTCCTTAGATGTTCATGAAATTTGGCTCAAATGGTTCTAATACCATCCTGACTACACCTGCAAATTTTTTTGCTGTATCTCTTAGTTTTTTTATAGATTTTTAAAGTTTTTATGTTTTACATTTTCCGAACCTTCGGAAATGGTAAATTTAATGGGTCAACAGAAGCGTCCGATCCCACGCGTCGGCTTTGACCCGTGACGTAAGGGTGTTGTCGTGTGTGACGTCATGACGGCGCGGAGTTTGGTTTGAGTGTGGCTGTCTCCAGTTCTGTTTTATCTTATTTTATTTACTTTTCTGACCTGTTCGTTCTATCCCGTGAAATTTTTTTTAAAAAGACAAAAACACTAATCAGCTACTGAAGCACCTTTATCTTCTATAGGTTGCAGGGGTTACGACCCCTGGGGAGGTGGGTGGGTATTCATGCATGGCTGTCTTCACTTACACGTTGTAGCTACGCAAGGCGTCTAAATTTGTTTATATTTAGTTTGCCCCCACCCAAAACACCCCATTTCCCGCGCTTGTCCCGTTAGTGTCATTAGGCTTCTTGTGGAAAGTGTGTGTGTTTTTGTTTCCGCCATATTTGTGACGTCATGGGTCAAAGCAGACGGGCGGTATCGGACGCTTCCGTATTTCCAATTTAATTTGTATTAGAAACTTTAAAATTGCTTATCTTAAAAACTCTTTTAGATAACATCATGAATTTTGCAGCAAGTTTGTTTATTATACATATTTGAAGATAAAAATGGTACTATTAAAATATATTAATATTTACGACTCTTGTATAACCCAACTGATTGCTTGAAACATTGAATTTTTTGAGTAATTTCGTCTTTTTTAATAAACATTAATGCTGATTCAAACTGTTTTTCCACTTCATCCAAGAGCTTTCAGTTCTTTTGATACAGTCTTTTTTTGAAGTAATACATTCTTCCAGTGCCACTTGATTGAGGTGCGTTTACTACACAGACTATGTGCTCCAAAGGCACTATGCAAGAATCTTCTCTTTCAGGCCAATAAAATGATGCAGCTGGTCCTGAAGGATGTGGAAATAGAATTTCTGCATCTTCTTCATCATTGAATATTGTTTTTACCAGTCCAAAGTACCAGTTACCATCATAATTTGCAGCCACATAGCTATTTATGGATGGTTCAACACGAACCCAATCAGAAGAAGAATGGAAAGAAAAGACTAAGGAAGGTTTTACACTATCTGTAGTCCTTCTAATTTCAAGGTTGTTTGTTGGAAGTGGTTTGAAGTTATGAAAACTCCTTGTTCCAGGAATGGTTCGGGTTGCTGGAAAACGTTTTTCTAGTTTTAACCGTAGCAAATCAGCTTCTTTTTTGTCAATAAAGTGAAAATGAATGTTTTCAATATTTTTTTTCACAAAACTTGTACACATTGATTGCTGTCATTATTTGTTCTTCGTCTGAAAGCTGTAGACTGGCTTTCCTTAAAATTCTTTTAATAGTTCCTCCTAGGCCATCACAAATTGACTTCCCATGACTTGTTGCAAAAAAAGTGTGTTGGGCCTTCAAATTAAAGTCTCTCAAGTGTACAAATTTTTTAAAACTGTTTCTATTTTTGTACTGCCCAGCACAACCATCTGTAAAGTAGTGAACTGAGTCAATGTCAGTATGATGTAATGACAGCCACTTTGTAATTTCTTTTGGTACAAAGTTAACAAAACCAGTGTCATGTTCTTGGTCATCACTAATAAAACAGCAGTTGGAAACAAAAACATTGTTTTCCTCATTTCCTAGAAAAACTCCAACTGGGTGTAGAGTACAACCACCTCTATTCCAGTGGTAACTTTGGATCTCATTTTGTATAACAAAGGAATAATTTTCACTGAAATCCATCACAATAATTGGTGTGTGGGTGGTGGGTCTTCTTTCAATTTTTTAAAGGCTGCTGATTGGGATTTTGCTATAAACGAGTGCGGGGTGAGCTTTTCCAATGACCTAACCAGTAAAGAAATGTAGTCTTAAACACTGATAGACTGTTTGATCATTTCTGCCCTGTCTGTGTTAACCCACTGACTGATTACAATTTCTTCTTCTAAATCATAATCTTCACTTATTTTTTCAGTTAAGTACTCAGTTAGTGCAGTATTTGCAGGTCAGCTGTCGCAATGATGTAGCATGCAGTTTTGGTTTTCCATGTTGCACACAAGCATCTTAATTAGGTCTTTATAAGATTCTCCAATTTTCACAACATCCAGTAATAGTTGAACATTCTGGTGGATACTGCATACACATACAGTGTGTGTGCCTGCAGCACCAGCAAGGATAAACCATTTAGGTCTCAAGAAACAAAATTTTGAAAATCCTACTTCTACCTCAGGATTCTCCCATTTGAAAGAATAATGAGTCTTTTTTTGCATGTACACATTTTACTTTGTCTTTTGTTCCAGGTAGCACTCTGGAACTTTCATCCTTTAATAAAAATCTGTTACAAGTCTTACTGTATTTTCAGAAAGAGTTTTACCATTTTTTGGACCAGGAGTTTCCAAAATACCCTTTTTCAGATTTTAGCTTTCTAGCTTGTCACACCATGTACTCACATTAAATTCTTTCATCACTTTATTTCGACTCCAAGAATCTGGAGCCAAGGTCAGAATCTGGATTTTTCTAGACCTCCCAACAGATGAAATCTTCTTTCATAAGAGAAATCATTATATCAAAATCCTTTGCTTTCTCAATCACACTTGTATCTTCTTCGTCATCATCAGAACTTGGTGCGTCATATTTTAATGCTTTTGAAACCGCCTTTTTTGCAGTCTTTTCAATACTGCTAACCTTCCTTTTAAAATAAGACCCTTTACATTGTTCTGACAAGCCATGAAGCTTTATCGGTGTTAAACCTAAATTATCAAGAGCAATGTTTGTTTGTACGAGGGATTCATTTCTAGATTCCAATGATTCTAATTCAACCATGACTTCATCATCTGTTTCACTTTCATTGACTTCAACTTTTAATTTTTCCTCACAAAAGTTACGGCATGTTGAGCAAAGCTTTTGTCCAGGTTTTATGCTAATATTTTTTGTCAGTAATTGTTTAGAAAGATCCAAGCCTACACTTCTCAATGATTTTTTGATGGGCTTTTTGTGGTTTTTTAATGGGTCTACACATGATGTTTGATACTTTTCAAAAACATTTAAAAAGTAGTAGCTGTGGTGTGAACATATATTCTTAAATTGACACAGATTAATTTCAGATTGTAAGTGGATCAAATCTTTTTCTTCCTCACTCAATTCAGATACCGGTTGTAACTTTTTTGAAGGTGTGTAGGTTGTTTGGAAACAGTCAGATTTTTTAAATAACCCTACGCTACAGGTTTGAATATCTGACATACTGATTTCGCTTTTGGTCTGATTACTGTTCTGGTTACTTTTATAGGATATTGGAAAAGAATCTCTGTAAACTAAGTAACAGTACTTACTGAAAGTTTGAATAAACTTAATAAAATACCATCCAAGCACTATTTAACACTGTAATAATTTTTTACTTCAAAACACAGGAGTAACAAAACAAAATCCAAGCGTACATTGTTACTCCACGTAGACAAAAACTTATTTTCGGTGTCTAAGTCACTTGATACTTTTTATTTTTAAAATATAATTAATATTATTTTAAAAATTAGATAACTATTAAACAGGTTAAAAAGCCAACATAATTTTTCTTTTATCTAATAGCCTATACAATTAAGAGCATTTTAAAACAAATTTGAGCTTTCTATCAGGTCCGAGACTCTAGGTATTGCAGTTTTTGTAAAACTAAACATCCGTTAGCTAAAAAAAAAAGAAAAAAAACGTAAATATTTTTTTTCACTTGGAAGATTTTAATATATCTTTATGGTAATTTTTTTTAACATTTAGATATAATACACAAACGTATTCCAAAATTTCATACTGATATCTTGAGTATTTTTTAATATGCAAATTTTTTTAGTTGTGAGGACACGTTTAAGTTAAGATTTCAGACTGCTTAAACAACGCCAAATCTAAAAACTTTAAAAATTTATTAAAAAAAACTATAAGAGATAGAGCAAAAAAATTTTACAAGTGCTTTCAGGATGATAAAAGAAGTAATTGTACCAAGTTTCATCAAAATCTGACATGGTTGGTGTCAAGGCCTGGGTGAGTTGACATGTTATGACCCATGATCATAACCATGTAAGCTCTCAGTATTGCAGGGAATTGGAGTAGGTGGATTGTAATATTTGGATCTTTTATGTGACATGGCCTCAGTTTCGTCCACAGGTCATTTCTTCATGGGAGTTGCCATTTCAAGTTGAAATTTCATCAAGTCTTTACCATGTTTGTGTGGAATGTCCTTTCATTTTTGTGGCTAGTCTGTATTCCACCCACCTGTTACTTGTTGCTGATGGAAATTAAGACAGGGGGAGGGGACGGGTAGGCCAGTCCATTTGTGGAATATCCTTCTGTTCCAAGAGCTGCTCCACCTGTGAGTTTGCTGCAGTTGTGCATTGTCATCCATAAAGATGAAGTCAGGGCTGAATGCATGCCTGAAAAGATGCATAGTGAGTAGTAGGACAGTGTCACAATAACGTTAATCGGTGAGTGTACTGCATTCAAAGATTTGGAGGCCAGTATCTCCCCACACCATAACACTGGGACCACCAAAAGGAATTATGTTTGACAATGTTCCTGAATGCATTAAATGTTTACATACGAGGGTATGATCAGAATTGCTTTTCCAGGGTACTGAATTTGCTTTCATCTGAGGAGGGTGCGTGACTCCACTCATCATTGGTCTAGTCCCTATGCTCTTGGCACCATCACAAATGGTGCTGATGATGTGCAGGTGTTAATGGAACACAACATACCGATCATCAGGCAGAAGGACCATCACCATGACACTGTGGAGTATTAGTTTGCGTGCAGTTGCACCTGCTGTTTAATTTGGGTCCATCCTTGAGTGTTGCACAATGTAGTACATAGTGGCAGAAGTGATTGTGGTTCGGAACACTGCTCGTGCGCATGGGAATAGTACTATGAGGAATGCCAAAATCCTGGTCAACACTTGTCACACCATGCCCATTTTCCAGTTTTTTGGTGAGTCTTCCCCCTGTGAAGTCCAGATGTTGTCTCTGTAGCATGTTGTAAAGCAGACCACTATCAGAATGCACTGAAACTGCTCGCTTGACCATTCTTTTCCTGTTCCTTCCACTGCCTCATGTTGTGAAGGCAGTCTCTTCATTTGCTAGTCATGTTGACCTCACGCTCTGTGACATCCAAGTTTCTGTGCAAGACTGAGAGACCTTTGGCGAGATGGTCCCAACTTTCATTCATTTCCAACAAATAGTTAACTTACTTTATCTAGCCTACCCTTAGGTTTTGCAGAGCAGTGTACTTTCATCAAGAATCAATACTGTTAACACTGGCATAAATTCTGCAAAAATGACATTGAAACCATGTAAGAAAAAAAGAATTGTGCAATATCAGTGTCTACGTTCTTTAGAGGTGGAAACAGCTGCTCTGCTAACATTTATAACAGTCAGATACAGACTAGTCAGAAACTGCCTATCGTGCAGAGAAGATTTTTCCTAAAAGAAGAATCCACCAATGTTAATTCTATATCAGCCACATGAAGTTGGAGAGACCACTAATCCTTACTATATGAATATAATATAAATGGATAGATAAAAAAAAAATCTAATCACCAAGCTATGGCAGGGGCGCGCGCCTTCTGGCAGAAGAGTTGAAGGGCAAGGAAGGGGGTTGATGGAAAAGGACTGGAGTGACTTAGGAAAATGGGTACAGTTTAGAAAAGTCACCCAGAATCCCGGGTCAGGGGAGACTTACCGAACGGGATGAGAAGAAAAGAGTGATTGTTGGGAACTGCACTGGACAAGATTTGAAAACCTGATAGCTTAAAGGTGGAAGACAGGGTAACATGCGAGACAGATTGCTGCTTAAAGCTAATTGCATCGTATGTAACAGATGTCAAAGGGGCACGGCGAAAAATAGGTAAGTCAGAAAACGAAATATGTAGAAAACCAAAATGTAGTGAAGAAAGGAGTGGGTACTGTGAATAAATGATAAATGCTGAGACGGAAGGAATTAATGTAAATTAGGGCCAGGTGGGTGGCGAGAACCAAGGACATGTTACAGTGCTAGTTCCCACATGCAGAGGTCTGAGAAACTGGGGTCTGGGGTAAGAATCCAGATGGAGCATATGGTGAAACAGGCACCGAGGTCAGGACACTGGTGTTGTGCAGCATGCTCTGCAACAGCATATTGTGCTTTGCTTGTATATGCTCTCTGCCTTTGTCCATTCATCCTGACTGATAACTGGGTGGTGGTCATGCCAATGTAAAAGGCCAAACAGTGTTTACATAACAAATTTAGAATTCAGGGAATGTTTCATTGTTTTAGTTTTCAGTTAATTTTTTGCAATTTTGACTTGTAAGAACTGATAATGTAACAAATAATTTTACTTTAGATTGCTATTGCAGAACAATATGCAGGGATAAAACATAAACAAGAAAGAGAAAAACACCATAATAAAACAAGTTTCAAAGAAAATGCTTCCATGTAAAACAACAGAACACAGATTGCAAACAAATGTCTGCCAACAGCAAAATGTGTCAAAATCTTTAGGATGAAGACTGTAATACTTGGTAACAGACTGCTTTCGATGTGTGTGAATCACAACTGCCTACATTTCTAATAGGTCGTGGGAAAATATTGTGAATGGTGGTTTGAGAAGTGTTACTTTCAAAGTAAGTTTCCTTTTATGCAAGATGAATTATGTTACAAGTGAGAATGTGCAATCAGTTTCTTAAATCAGTGTGTTTGACTCTCTTTCAAAACTTAACACTTTGAGGAGCAGCCAACTAGCAAAATTTTCGGCCCAAAAAACCAGACATTTGTTATAATTTAAAATTTTACTGGCACATTCGTGTTTGATAATCTTAAAGGATATCACATGCATAAAAAGGTTGATATTAGGCTATGTGTGCAAGGTTAGCTTTTCTTGTAGCTAGACTCTGTGTATATTAATTTAAACATTAACTTTTCCTGTTTGTGTGTTTGCACTGCATAATAGTGATGTTGCTATGGACTGACTACATCATATGTCCTATACTCTGTTGTCATTGGGTGGCGAGATAACATGAAGTGAGCTGTGATTGGCTGACAAAAACATGTTGGTATCTCAATTTCAGTGCTTTGGAAGCTTAACATACTATATTTGGTGGACGTTATATTTATACTTTCATACTACGAAAATGGAGTGTACCTGCGCTCTCTCTCTCTCTCTCTCTCTCTCTCTCTCTCTCTCTCGCTAAATTCCCCCCCCCCCCCCCCTTTCCAGAAAAAATGTATTTTCACACGGGTAAATTTCTTTTTAACCGAGAAATCTGAGAATTTTCGCCTTGTCCATGTATACACTCTGTGAGGACATGCAGCTCTGCTGTGTTGTTTAAAGATGGTGGCACCCTCTTCGGTATATTATTCAGGAGATAATATGCCCTCCCTCCCGCAGTCAGATGTACTGACAGGGACTACTCAAGAGAGCAATGGTATCTGGAAAACTGGATGAACTGGTCTTCTAGGGGTAATATAAGAGTAGTTCTAATAAGAAAATAAGTGTATGGGTGAGCTGGTATGAAGAGCATACTGAACACATCATGGCCAAGATAGGTCTAACTACGAAGCCAATACCCGCCAAATAAGTAAAAGATTATATGCCTACTAGCTATGAAGACTGAGATTGTTTGTGGAGATGACATTGCTGAAGTGGGGTGGCTTGTGTTCCTCAAAGAAAATAGTTGTGCCATAGGTACAACCACTACAGAGGGGAATCTGTGGAGAGAGAGAGCTAACCCTTGGTTCTTGAAGAGGGGCAGCAGCATTTTCAGTAGCTGCAGGGGAAACAGTCTAAATTATTGACTGATCTTGCCTTGTAACATTAGTGATGACCTCGCCATGCTGTTTCTGTGAATGGCTGAAAGCAAGGGGAAACTATTGCTGTTACTTGGTTTTGCTAAGGGCAAGCAGTTCAACTGTGTTGCTTAATGATGATGCATCCTCTGTGATAAAATATTCCAGCAGTAAAATAGTCCCCTGTTCAGATCTGTGGATGGGTCTGCTCAGGATGATGCCATCATCAACCAAAACAAATCTGCCATTCTGATGTTCAGTGTGTGGAATGTTTGACCCAGTAAGTAAGTAGGTAGGTAGGTAGGTAGGTAGATAGGTTAGAAAAGTTACAAAGGGAATGAATAGCTAGCTGTTAATACAGCTGGAATTAGTTAAGTGCAGATGCAGAAGGGATAGGTCTGCTGGTTAGGTCAGTACAGGTTTTGAAATACATTCTTAAGGTTGTACAATGGAAAATTCAGGATGGAATAATGAAAACAATATGAAAAGGATAGATAACTGCTCACCATATAGCAGAGGTGCTGAGTCACAGATAGGCACAACAAAAAGGACTGTCAAACAAGTAAGCTTTTAGCCAAAAAAGGCCTTCATCAGAATGAACGAGTGGAGAGATCCAAGAAGAAATTTGGAAAGGGAATTAATGTTCAGGGAGAAGAAATAATTTTAAGGTTTGCCAATGTCATTGTCGTTCTGTCAGACAGCAAAAGACTTGGAAAAACAGTTAAATGGAGTGAATAGTATCTTGAAAAGAGATTATAAGATGAACATCAACAAAGGAAAAATCAGGGTGATGGAATGTAGAAGAAGCTGTGTAATTAGATTAGAAAATGAGACACGAAATGTAGTATGAGAGCTAAGCTCGCGTTTTTGAGACAGACAAAAGTACTTAATCCAACAGCTGATAATATTCAGCAGTCTTTTTTAATGCATATTCTACTCAGTGCCTTATCTATGTGATGAGCAGACACTCCATCCATTTCTTATTGTTGATGCACAAACTTACCTTACATGCTCATGGTTTCACCTTAAGTTTTTTGTGGAAACACAATACAAGGCATTCCTTTAAACTGAGTGTCACTGTCATATGATGCAGTGTATATCTAAATGTAACAACTCTTTGCAGATGTTCTGGAATATTCTTGTAATGTAATTGCACTTCAACATTTAATGTAGTTGTCATATTTTTCAGCTGGAGCAATTACAGTTAGAACACTTAATACATGGGCTTGAAAATGAAAGTGAACCAGATGATAAGCATTATGATTCAGATGAAAACTTATCAGATATGGAGACTGGCCAGCAAAAAGACATTTATGAGGGTCTTGATTTGAATGACCCGTTCTGTGTTAATCTGCAGCCAGTTGAGTGGGATCTGACTCCTGTAACTGGTGGGTATATCAGCAGATGTTACTAAAACAGATCCAAATACCATTATCATCATCATCATCCCAACCAATCTGTTGTCTTTATAAGAAGCTGTTATGAAGAAAAGCCACTGTTTATAGACCACAGTGTATGAAATAAACATTATAAATTTTACTGTGCTTATCTCAGTGTAGTAGTGCACTGTTATCAGTAATGACACATCTGTTTATTCTGGAACTGCTATTAGGAAAAATCAAACTATGGAACATCCAGGTTTCAATGTCAATAATATTATTGAAAGGATGGAGTGCTACTTATCCTAAAGTGAAATATTGAGTTGCAGATAGGCACAACAAAAAGTGTTACACATTGAGCTTTTGGCCAGTCTTCTTCAGAAAAGAGATGAAAATTCACACAAGCAGGGATACCTCACACGCACATGACCAATATCTCTGGCCAGAATGCAGTGATGTCACATCAAAAGGAAGTAGCTATCTGGAATGATTCAGGGAAGGAGGAGGGATAGCAGTATATGGGTGGAAAGGAAAGGAGTAGAAGAGTCAGCACTGCCTGGACAAGGCTGCCAGAACAGTTCCTCCACTGTTCTTTATTTCTTTCTTTCTTTATTCGTTCTCAATCTCCTATCCTTCCTCGAATGCAGTGTTTGAGATTCCTCTTCATTTATCCTTCCTCCCTGCGCACTCCTGAAGGCTGGGCCACACGTCTGACGTGTAAGAGTTAACTAGGTAATGCATAATACCCAGCCTCAGTTTGACGGTTAGGGTTCACCTGTACCTTTGGTACAGGTCAGGTTTAGCGAAGGGTAATTGCCTGAGGTGTTCCTTTCCCAAATTACCAATTGGTCCCTTTGTCAGTAGTTCAGCAGCTGTGGCCTGAAGTTTAAACACTCACCCAAGGCGGGTGAAGGACACAGTCATACAGACTTGCAACATCAAATTCAGCTCCGTGGTTGCAAAATCACCTAGTGTTATGGTAGTATCCCCATCTCCTCCTCCTCCTCTCCTCCATCTGTGCAAATTATCTGCTACGTAACAGGCAGGCTGGAAAGGATGAAAGGAACACTCCCACAAAGACTGTTTATGTCCCTCCAGCCAGCAAACACCTCAGTCTTCACCTGCCAACTGCCAAGGCTCCAAGAAACCAATCAAAGGCAAATGATCTCCTCCTCCACTGACTTAGAGACCCTCTTCGATGGTGTCATCCCATGATACCCTTGCCAGCCAAACTCCATTTCTCTGCTGCGCACTGCCAATCATTTCTGTGCGCTGAAATCCACTGGAAGACCCAGTGTGAATGCCGAAGCCTTTGTAGATCTCGTGGAGCAGGATCTTCCAGCCTCTGCGGTCTGTGGCAGTGTGTCTTCGAAGGCTGACGCTCAGCAGCTACGGAAGTGAGTACGCTTCTTTTTCTCCCTCCTCCCCTTTCCCTTCATGACTCCTCCTATGGAATGTTTGCGGCATTAGATCCAACAAGGGGGAACTGCAGTTGCTCTTGGAATTGCAGTATCCACTGGTTTTCTGCCTTCAGGCAACAAAATTGCGTCCTTGCAATCGTTTTGATCTGCGTTGCTTTCAGTCTGTTTCGACCTTACCCCCCTCCCCCAAGGACAGCATTCCATCTCATAGGAGTCGTGCTGCTCTTCTAGGTTGACATTCATAGTCAAACCATCTCACTGCACATCCAGATGCAAGTTGTTGCAGTCCGCATTGCCTTACTCGTTTCGTCTTCTCTCTTCGTACCGTCTACATCCGTCTGTCATTCAGTGTCACCAGGGCAGACTTTCTCCAGCTTATTGGGTAACTCCCTCACCCCTTTTTGCTGTTTGGTGACTTCAGTGTGCACCATCCATTTTGGGACTTTCCCAGAACCTGTCAAAGAGGGCCCTCTTGGCCAACCTTCTCAATCAACTCATTCTCATCTGGAGCACCCACATTCCTTTCACACTCCATGCACACCTACACCCATTTGGACATTTTGTTCTGCACTGCCAAGCTTGCCCGTCATCTTGAATGGTCCATTCTCTCAGACACGTACGCAAGCAACCATTTCCCCTGTGCTATCTGTTTGCTGTCTCCTACACCACCTACATGCAAATTCAGTTGGCATGTTTCTAAGGCCAAATGGAGTCTTCACACCTCCCTGGCAACCTACGATGAACAACATTTTCCCAGTTGTGAAGACCAGGTACAATACCTTATAAACATTATCCTTACTACCGCAGAATTTTCCATTCCACACACTTCATGTTTACTGCACTATGCCCTGGTGGACTGAGGCATGCCTGGAGACGCGCTCCATGTTTTTAACACTCACCCTATGATAGTGAACTGCGTTTGTTATAAGCAGTTGCATGCACAATATCGTCATGTTCTTCAGGATATCAAAAAAGCTAACTGGATTTCATTTATTAGTTCTTTTAACAGTCCCACTCTCTTCCATAGTGTGGGCGAATGTCAGGTCCATTCCCCAATTTCCGGCCTGACTGTAGCAGGTGATGTCATAGGGGACCCTATTGCTATCCCCAACACCTTGGGGCGCTATTTTGCAGAGATTTTGAGCTCTGCCCACTATCACCCTGTCTTCCTCCATCGGAAACGAGTGGAGGAAGCTCTGGGGTTACCCTTCAACTTTCAGAATTGTGAATGCTACAGTGCCGCCTTTACTATGCAGGAGCTAGATCACACTCTCACTTCCTCCTGATCTTCCACCCCAGGGCTGGATGATAATAACATTTAGGTGTTGCAGCACATTTATGTTGCAGGCAAGCACTTTTCTGCTTCATACATAAAATTGCATCTGGGCAGATGGCACGTTTCCCAGATGCTGGCATAAAGCCACTGTCATGCCTATATCCAAGCCCGATAAGGATAAACACTTTCTTGCTAGCTACTGCCCAATTTGTCACCAGCTGTGTTACCAAGGTGATGGAACATATGATTCGTGCTCGGCTGGTATGGTGGCTTGAGTCTCACAATCTGCTAACCACTGCACAATGTGGATTTTGAGTGTGCTGTTCTGCAGTTGACCATCTCGTCACTTTGTCAACTCATATCATGAATGGCTTTCTGTGGAATTACCAGACTGTGGCTGTTTTTTTTTTTTATTTGGGGAAAGCCTATGAAACGTGCTGAAGGACTGATATCCTCCATACACTCTACGCATGGGGCTTCTGAGGCCACTTGCTCCATTTCCTTCAGGAATTAAAAAAAAAAGTTTGCAAGGTACATGTGGGTTCTGTCTTGTCTACCTTCATCCAGGAAATCTGTGTGCCTCAGGGTGCCATCGTGAGTGTCACCCTCTTTATCGCCATTAACCCAATATTGTGGCGTCTCCCGCCAGGCATCTCCGGTTCCCTTTTCATTGACAATTTTGCAATGTATTGCAGTTCTTCACAGATTTGTCTCCTTGAGCAGCGTCTTCAATGATGCCTCGATTGTCTTTACTGTGGAGCATCAACAGTGGCTTTCACTTTTCCACAGACAAAACCATTTGTACAATGTTCTTGTGGCATAGTGGGTTTCTTCCACTGTGTTTACATCTTAAGCCTGTTGCTCTTCTGCCTGTTGAAACTACAAATTCCTGGGGCTCATGCTCAGTTAGAAACTTGCTTTGTCCTCCATGTGTCTAACCTGGCCAGCCATTGTACACAGTCCCTCAGTGTCCTAAGTTTCCTCAGTGGTGCTTCCTGGGTAGTGGATCGGACCAACCTCCTTGGTTTGTACTGATCCCTTGTCGATTTGAAACTAGATTACGGATGTTTCGTTTATACATTTGCATGTCCGTGACATCCATTTGGTCACTGGCGCCTTTTACACTCAACTGGTCGAGAGTCTCTATGCAGAAGCTGCTGTACTAATGCTGCCAGACCACTGTGATGTTCTCCTCAGTGGATATGCCTGTCATTTGTCTGCCAAGCCTAGTCACCCATCCTATGCCGCCTCCAATGACTCCTTCGACTGCCAGTATGGGGTGTGTACCTCTTCTGCTACATCCTGAAGTTAACTTCGTTACTGCACTGGCAGCTTAAGTTCACACTACCTGCCACTTTCCCAATATGTGTGACCCCTGCACCGCCTTGGCTTTGTGCAGAGGCCCGTGTTCACCTTGGACCCTTTGTAGCTGGTTCTCAGGGATGTGTGAGGATATGGCATGGCAAATATATTTATGGACTAGGTTTCTGGGGACAGTGCCTACCTGTGAAGGACTTTGTGAGACTTTCAGCATACTGGCTGATGTGTTGGCAGAAGAGCCAACACCGAGTTGCTAGAGGAGGCCGAAATGCACGCGTTTAAGCTCACGCAGACTGGCGTGACGTCTGGAACAGTTAAAGGAGTTGAGTATACTAAATAAAGTACGGAGCTCGTGGAATACTTAACTTTAATCCATAATTGGAGAACATTGCTGTTGATGATACATAATTACAATCTCAATATAAACTGGTAATGGCGCCTTGCTAGGTCGTAGCAAATGACGTAGCTGAAGGCTATGCTAACTATCGTCTCGGCAAATGAGAGCGTATTTGTCAGTGATCCATCTCTGGCAAAGTCTGCTGTACAACTGGGGCGAGTGCTAGGAAGTCTCTCTAGACCTGCCGTGTGGCGGTAGCCCGTGTGGTGGGGTCGCTATGTACCCTTTTGGTTGAGCCCCCTGAACACACAGGGATCACACTTCTGATACCTGAGCTGTGACCTCCTCATGCATGCCTTGGAGTGGTTGCTCGTCATCCTGGAGCATCGGAACTCCCGGCAATGGCCGCCGTGCCAGACGGCCCTTGCTGTGGCTGGGTGGCGCCCGTGAGGAGAGCCCCTGATCGGAGTGGGTGGTATCAGGGCGGACGCTATGCAGATGAAACGCATAAGGGTCCAAACCTCTGGCCGCTCTTCTGCGGCCGTCTCTCTGCGTGGTACTGATTCCTCAAGTGCTGCTTCTCTTGCCCCTTTGGCCTTCCCTTCCGTGGCTACCCCCTGGGAGGAGGGTCAGGCCCGTCGTCTAGGGGCAAAACCTTTCCCCCGTTATCTAGTTTGCACCAGGACTGATGGAGATACTTTCACCAGTGTCAAACCTTTATTCTTTGTGGAACACATTGAAGACAAGTTCGGCGAAGTGGACTCCCTGAGCAAGATGCGGTCGGGTTCGTTACTGATAAAAACTGCTTCGGCTGCCCAATCTGCGGCCCTTCGTGCCTGTACCCATCTTGTCACAAGTCCCGTGTCCATTACCCCTCACCAGTCTCTAAATATGGTACAAGGTGTGATTTTTCACAGAGACCTCATCCTTCAAACTGATGAGGAACTTCGGGACAATCTCGGACGGCGGGGTGTTCACTTTGTTCGGCGTGTTCAGAAGGGTCCTAAAGATAATCGTATTGATACTGGTGCCTTTATCCTGGCCTTTGAAGGGGATACCCTTCCTGAGAAAGTTAAGATTATGGTCTATCGCTGTGATGTGAAGCCGTACATCCCACCTCCTATGCGGTGTTTCAAGTGCTTGCGTTTTGGCCACATGTCTTCTCGCTGTACCCAGGACCCTCTCTGTGGTGACTGTGGACGTCCACTCCATGAGGGGAGTCCCTGTGTTCCCCCTCCTGTATGTGTAAATTGTCATGGTAGTCATTCTCCACGTTCAGCAGATTGCCCAGTCTATAAGAAAGAAAAAAAGATACAGGAGTATAAGTCTCTTGATCGTTTAAGCTACACAGAGGCCCGTAAGAAATATGCACGATTGCACCCTGTGTCCATGACATCTAGTTACGCCTTGGTTACATCTTCATCCCTTCCTCCCCCTTCCTTACCCCCGTCCCGGACCCCTCTCCTTCCCCCCTCCCCTGCGGCTCCCACACCTTCTCCTCTGGGCGCCGCTCCCCCTCCCCAGCCGGAGAAGTGTCCCACTCCTTCGGCGTCTGCCGGTCAAGGGCGCCTCTCCCGGGATGCCCCTTCCCGGCACCTTCCAGGTCAAAGGTCTGCTGCAGCGCGGCGACCGCGAGAGCCGCGGTCTATCGGCCCCCAGGTCGCCCGGTCTCTTTCTGTTCCTGATCTTGCTGCAGCTGGCTCCATTATGCCACACAGCCCTCCTCGATCTCAGCCTGAAAAGAAGAAGAAACATAAGTCCCGGGACAAAGAGCCTCTGGTGTCACCGGAGGTCCCTTCCCCGGCTTCACAACCGGATTCTGACCTGTTGTTTATGGATGTCGCCCCCTCCTTGTCGGTGACGGGTGGGGACCCGGCGGTATGACTGGATTTAGCGTGTTCAGCCCTCATTTAAACCATCGTTCTGTGGTTCTCCAATGGAATTGTAATGGCTACTATCGTCACCTTCCGGAATTGAAATCCCTTCTTTCGTCCTACTCAGCAGCTTGTGTGGTTCTCCAGGAATCTCATTTTACTGATGCTCACTCACCGACCCTCCGTGGGTTCCGTGTTTTCTGTCGAAATCGGGTCGGACCCTTGCGGGCTTCTGGTGGCGTTTGTACGTTGGTCCGTACAGACATTGCTAGCACGTGGATTCCTCTCCAAACTACATTGGAAGCAGTTGCTGCTAGGGTCCACTTAGACTCTGCAGTCACAGTATGCAATCTTTATCTCCCTCCTGACAGGACTCTTACACCTGCTGCCTTAACCACCCTTCTTCAGCAACTTCCTCCTCCCTTCCTCCTCCTTGGGGATTTTAATGCTCATCATCCTTTGTGGGGCAGTGCCTTTCCATCTAGACGAGGTCTTCTTATCGACCAATTTATTGCAGACCACGACCTGTGCCTTCTTAATGATGGCTCCCCTACTCATTTCAGTGCTGGTCATGGTACCTTTTCTGCCATTGATCTTTCTCTTTCTTCTCCCTCTCTCCTCCCTTCATTACACTGGTCGCCACACGACGACCTTTGTGATAGTGACCATTTCCCGTTGATTATCACGCTCCCTTCCCGCTCCCCGATGGAGAGGTTACCTCGTTGGTCTTTCCACCGCGCCGATTGGCCTCTATATACTGCACAGGTCGAGTTTTCTCCCTCTTTGTCGGGTTGTATTGATGGCGTCCTACGTGACATGTCTGACGCGATTGTTCGCGCTGCTAACCTTGCTGTCCCGCGCTCATCTGGACAATTTCGTCGTCGGCAAGTCCCGTGGTGGAGTACGGCCATTGCCATTGCCATCCGTGATCGCCGTCGAGCTTTGCAACACTTTAAGAGGCACCCATCTGTAGCCAGCCTTTCTACCTTTAAGCGCCTTCGCGCTAAAGCCCGTTATTTAATCAAACAGAGCAAGCGGATATGTTGGGAACGATTCGTTTCTTCCCTTGGTTCCACTGTCCCTCTGTCACGGGTATGGGCTACACTTCGCTCTCTCCAAGGTTGCCATCGGCAGTCCACCCTCCCAGGCCTTCACCTCCCAGATGGCATTTGTACGGACCCATTAGTTCTTGCAGAACATCTTGTGACCCATTTTGCAGTGGCATCAGCGTCGGCCTCCTATCCAGCTGCTTTCCTTCATCAAAAACAGCAGGCTGAAGCTGTCACCTTATGTTTCACCACTTGTGAGTCAGAATCTTACAACGAACCTTTCACTGAATGGGAATTTCTTTCTGCTCTATCTGCTTCTCATGATACGGCTCCTGGCCCAGATTCCATTCATAACCAGCTGCTTCAACATCTCAGTGCTCCACAACGGCACCATCTTCTTCGGGTGTTTAACCGTATCTGGCTCCAGGGTGACTTCCCTTCTCAGTGGAGGGATAGCATTGTGGTTCCTGTCCTTAAGCCTGGTCAGAACCCCCTATCTGTTGACAGCTATCGGCCAATTAGTTTGACCACTGTTGGTTGTAAGTTACTTGAACGGCTGGTAGCCCGTCGGCTCACTTGGGTCCTCGAATCTCGGGATCTATTGTCCCCTTACCAGTGTGGCTTTCGAGAGGGACGATCTCCAATCGATCATTTGCTTCGCTTGGAATCCGCAGTTCGGCAGGCTTTTTCCCAGCGCCGCCATTTGGTTGCAGTGTTTTTTGACCTTCGCAAGGCCTATGACACGGCCTGGCGCCATCACATCTTACTAACCCTTCATCAGTGGGGTCTTCGCGGCCCACTCCCGATTTTTATCCGCCAGTTCCTGATCCATCGGTCATTCAGAGTTCGAGTTGGTACTGCTTTTAGTTCTCCACGGACCCAGGAGACGGGCATCCCACAGGGTTCTGTCTTGAGTGTCCTTCTTTTCCTCATTGCTATCAATGGACTTGTGGCCTCTGTCGGTCCCTTGGTCGCCCCTGCCCTGTATGTGGATGATTTCTGCATTTGGGTTAGTTCCTCCTCGATGCCATCTGCAGAACGGCAGCTCCAGGTGGCTATACGGCGTGCCTCTGCATGGACCCTCTCCCACGGGTTTCAATTCTCTCCTTTAAAATCGCGGGTGGTCCACTTCTGTCGCCGTACTACGGTCCACCCTGATCCAGAGCTCTATCTCGCTGCACAAAGATTGCCTGTGGTTCCACAGTTTCGTTTCCTAGGTCTTCTTTTCGACAACAAGCTCACTTGGCTGCCCCATATCAGACTCCTGAAGGTAGGATGTTTCCGTAAACTCAATGTCCTTCGCTTCCTTGCCCACTCCTCCTGGGGTGCGGACCGTTCCCTCCTCCTCCGTCTTTATCGTGCTCTAGTTCTGTCACGTTTGGACTATGGTTGTCAAGTTTATGGTTCAGCTGCTCCTTCCACGCTGCACGTGCTGGATCCAGTCCACCATCGTGGTATCCGTTTGGCCACCGGTGCCTTCCCTACTAGCCCTGTTGATAGTCTCCTGGTTGAAGCTGGGATCCCCCCCCTTTCTGTTCGGCGGTCCCAGCTTCTGGTGTCTTATGCCCTTACTATCCGTTCTTCTCCCGCTCATCCTTCCTATTCTATCCTATTCCCAGACCATGGACGTCGCCCGCCTGACTCCCGCCCTCGGGGGGGTTTACCGGTTGGGCTGCGCCTTGCGTCTCTTACCCGTGATTTTCGGCTTCCTTCTTTGTCCTGTCTTCCTCGCTCCCTCCCCTCCACCCCTCCTTGGTTAGTTCCTCGGCCTCGAATTCGGATGGATCTCCGCCGCGGTCCGAAAGATTCCATCCCCCCGGTGGTGTTCCGTTCCTTTTTCCGCCAAATTTTATGGGAGTTTCGGGATGCTGTTGTTTTTTACACTGATGGCTCTAAATCTGCTGATCATGTTGGGTATGCCTTCACGTCCTTCGTTGGAACGGAAAATCATCTACTGCCACCCTCATGTGGGGTGTTTACTGTGGAATTGATGGCAATTTCCCGGGCCCTTACCTTTATTAAACAATCCCAACACAACCGCGTTTTGTTATGTACGGACTCGATGAGTGGCCTTCTTGCTATTGACCGGTGTTTTTCGCGCCATCCCTTGGTCTCTGCCATCCATGACCATCTCGCTGATCTTCACCGTGCTGCTTGTTCCATTGACTTCTTATGGGTCCCGGGCCATGTGGGTATCCCGGGTAATGAGCTCGCTGATCGTTTGGCTGGGGGAGCAGTTACTTACCCCCCGTTTTCTGTAACCCCTCCTGCAGCGGATTTACGGCTTCACATCAAATCCCACTTTGCACAGTCATGGGCCAATTCTTGGGAGGCTACTCCACTGTCTAATAAACTTCGTGCCATTAAGGTGAATACAGGCCCATGGCGTTCTTCCTTTAGCCTCTCCCGCAAGGACTCGACCACACTGTGTCGTCTCCGCATTGGCCATACCAGGCTGACCCATGGTTTCCTTTTGCGTGATGAGCCACCCCCGCTATGTGGTTGTGGAGCCTTCCAGTCAGTGGCCCACATTTTGGTTGAATGCCCCCTTCTTTTGGCTCTGCGTGCTAAGTACAGACTCCCCCACACTTTACCTTTGATGTTGGCTGACGATTCCCGGATGGTCTCTCTGGTTCTAGGTTTCCTCCGGGAGAGTGGTTTTTATTCTCAGTTTTAAAGTTTTTAATGTCCCTCTGGTGTTGGGGCAGGGCGGTGAGTGTTTGGGTGTCTCCCACTGTAGGCAGTGTTCAGAGATTCCCGATTCACCTCCCTGACCGGAATCCTCTTTTCTTTCCCTTTTACTCTGTTTTTACCCCTTCTTTTTAAGGCTTGGTTAGTTTTTCTATTCCCATACGTACTTTCTGCATTATAGCAGTTGTACCTTTTAAGTCACAGCTGTTTCAGCATAGTGTTGGGTTCGTTCTCTTGCCAACTTCCCTCATTTGTTTTTACTAATGACAACGTGACTGCCCTTTTACGTTTCCCCTTTATCCGTTTTATTTTTCTGACTATACTGAGATGTCCCGTTAGCAGAATGGAGTCTATTTGAAACAAGGGACTGATGACCTTGCTGTTTGGTCCCTTTAACCTCAAACAACCAACCAACCAACCGTGTGGCGGTGCCCGGTCTGCAATCACTGACAGTGGCGACACGCAGTTCCGACGTATACTACCGGACCACGGCCGATTTAAAGGCTACCACCTAGCAAGTGTGGTGTCTGGCAGTGACACCACACTGGCATACTGGGCAAGGGAGTTTGTGTCACTGCAGCCATGCTGTCCCCAAGTGGCCATGCTGTATGTGAGGAATTTTTTTGGTGTTGGAAGAGATGGCAGCTGTTGAAATGCAGGTACTTTTGGTGGGTTTAATGTGGACAGATATGGGAATAAATCCGTCAGAGAAAAGGTTGTCAGCGTTCAGAGGAAGACCAGGTGAAGCAGATTAGAGGGAAGGTGTTAAGATTGTGAAGGAATGAAGGTAAGGTGTCTTGGCCCTGAACCAGACCAATGGTTTGAGTTTTGGGAGGCTAGGAAGATTTCCTCTAGGTGGCCCATAAATGGGTTGGCGTTGGAGGGTGTCATGATTGTTCATGGTTGTGCCTCAGTTCCATTGCTTTCTGGCCAGAGACAGTGGTCATGTGTGCTTACTTGTGTGAATAATTTTTCTGAAAAAAGCTGTAGCTGAAAGCTCGAAGTGTGATACTGTTTTCATTGTGCCTGTCAGAAACTCCTGTCAATACCGTAAGTAGCAATGTACCCTTTTCGTAATATTCTTGATATTCTGAAACTGCTGATTTTATAATATTAGATTACGTATTTGTATCAGTTGCAAGGGTATCTTTCTGTTGTCTGTAGCAGTTTTCCACAGTGAATGTCCTGCCTTATTTTCTTGTTCATTCATTCTCACTAGTGATTGTAACTCACATTGAGTGAAAGCTAATCCAAAAATTTAAGATCACAATTGTTACAAGAGAGAAAGTACAAACAGAAGTATTAACTGTCTCCCATAACATACAAGCAGTTTAAATTTTTTACACATTCATCTGTAGCCCTAACAAACTTATAAAACAGTTACAGATGAAGCAGTAAATGTTGATGCAGATGCCAATACGAGGGACCTGCTGCAACTCTGATGTGTTTGGAAGGCTATACTTTGACAACTGAAGGAAGGGAATGTCAGAAATTTTCTGATGCACATGCTATGAAGAACAGAGTCAGGTTTTTGTATAGAGTGACTGTAGCTGACCACATTCAGTGCAAAATAATTTCCAAAGATAAACACATTATTTAAAGCTAAGTTTGTTTCTAAATTTGTATTGTACTTTATTGTATTGTATTGTTCATTAAAGAAATAAATGAAGTTAAATGCATATACTGAAAGGCTGGTTTCAATGGGACTTTCCTGATCATTCTGCTTATTACAGATGTAAGTCTGCCTTGAAGCAGATTCCTCTCCCTAAATAAGTGGAGTTCAACAGTCAGAAATACTAAAATGGAGTTATTCTGATGACAAGAATTACTAGGTCAAGTCATGGATCAGTTATTGCAAAACCAAATTGAACACATTTCACCCGAAATATTCCATACAAGGATGAGCAACTTCATTCCCATATACATCTACATCTACATTTATACTCCGCAAGCCACCCAACGGTGTGTGGCGGAGGGCACCTTACGTGCCACTGTCATTATCTCCCTTTTCTGTTCGTCGCGTATGGTTCGCGGGAAAAAAGACTGTCGGAAAGCCTCCGTGCACACTCTAATCTGTCTAATTTTACATTCGTGATCTCCTCGGGAGGTATAAGTAGGGGGAAGCAATATACTCGATACCTCATCCAGAAACGCACCCTCTTGAAACCTGGCGAGCAAGCTACACCGCGATGCAGAGCGCCTCTCTTGCAGAGTCTGCCACTTGAGTTTGCCAAACGTCTCCGTAACGCTATCACGGTTACCAAATAACCCTGTGACGAAACGTGCCGCTCTTCTTTGGATCTTCTCTATCTCCTCCGTCAACCCGATCTGGTACGGATCCCACACTGATGAGCAATACTCAAGTATAGGTCGAACGAGTGTTTTGTAAGCCACCTCCTTTGTTGATGGACTACATTTTCTAAGGACTCCCAATGAATCTCAATCTGGTACCTGCCTTACCAACATTTAATTTTATATGATCATTCCACTTCAAATCGTTCCGCACGCATACTCCCAGATATTTTACAGAAGTAACTGCTACCAGTGTTTGTTCCGCTATCATATAATCATACAATAAAGGATCCTTCTTTCTATGTATTCGCAATACATTACATTTGTCTATGTTAAGGGTCAGTTGCCACTCCCTGCACCAAGTGCCTATCCGCTGCAGATCTTCCTGCATTTCTCTACAATTTTCTAATGCTGCAATTTCTCTGTATACTACAGCATCATCTGCGAAAAGCCACATGGAACTTCTGACACTATCTACTAGGTCATTTATATATATTGTGAAAAGCAATGGTCCCATAACACTCCCCTGTGGCACGCCAGAGGTTACTTTAACGTCTGTAGACGTCTCTCCATTTAGAACAACATGCTGTGTTCTGTTTGCTAAAAACTCTTCAATCCAGCCACACAGCTGGTCTGATATTCCGTAGGCTCTTACTTTATCAGGCGACAGTGTGGAGTTATTCTGATGACAAGAATTACTAGATCAAGTCATGGATCAGTTATTGCAAAACCAAATTGAACAAATTTCACCCGAAAGATGTGGTATTAAGTCATGAAACATGTTAATCAGGACCCCATCCCCTCCTGTTCTTCACTCGAGGTGTTGTAGGGGTTATTTCTGTATGGGAGAACTATATAACTGATTGTGCAATGCAAGCTTTCATGGCCTACGATGAAAATTGAATGGAACAGGAAATGAAATGACTAGTAGTGTTACAAGGTACCCTCCACCACACAGCAGTGTCTTGCAGAGTACTGCTGTGCCACGAATAAGTGTAGGTGTGTATTTGGGAAATTCTTGTAAATCAAATGCAGCTATGGCTGAAAGGTAGTAGTTAAGGGACCGATTGGCACATCAGATGGCAGGCATGAGATATGTTGATATTTTGCAAACGATTCTGTGAGGCAGTTTTACGACACCACTCATAGGCTAGAAAGCACAACCCGGCAGGCACAGTATACAACTGGGAAGTAATCAGGGCAGCACAGGGCACCAGCATGCTGTGAAGAACCCATATATTGCAGTTAAAACAGTGTCAAGTGACCTGTGTAGGGACCAAAGTGGGCTGAGGAAAGCTGATGATGTAATTAGCAAAGAGCACTACACTTGTTCTCTCCAAAGGAACTACATCAAAGGTGTAGGGAAAGGATGTATAAATAAATGAGCCAAGAGGCTCAAAGCAGGCTGTAATAACACAATTTTGTCCGCGTCTAGGATCAGAGAGAATGACAGTTGTTAAAGTTGCAGGCCAGCCACGATGACCTTTTGGTGATGGATATTGGTGGCCAACAGGCCTGCTGAAGCTACCTCCAACCTCCGCTGCATGGGCAAGTCATTGCTGTGGTGGGGCACGTCGCACCTTGACGCTACAACAGTGAGAGGGCTGCTATCTTCCACTCTCTGGGCAGCATCATCTGGTGGACCGCAAGCTGCCATCTGCTGGGGCACACCCATGGTGTGCACTCGTGGCCTCCCAGATACAGAGCTGTCTGTGGGCACTGAATGAGGTGCCCTGGGCAGACGCCCAGAGCTGCTAAGGCTTACTAAGACAGCAGTTGGCTGCTTCCCTTCGACACGCTACGTGTAATCCACGAGTCGCACTTGAGGGAGCAGTCAGCCATGTCCCAGGCCATGGGCACACTTCACGCATGCAGTGGCCACTAAGCCGTGGCGCGAGCAGGATCGCTACGTTTGTAAGGCTGGCCAACCAGACACTGCAGAATCCGGCATTCGAGATAGCACTGACCGTGCACGCTGCACAGTACCAACGCCTACTTGAGCGCAAGGCCATCTGCGTACCTTCAATGTAATAAAGTTAGTGACACATGTGCCTGTGCTTATCTGCACAATTTGGCATGAATCATCCCTCTCTCCCAAAACCATACCTCTGTCATTCTGACGTATTACACCCCCCGAGCTCGGTGGGTTGTAGTAGTATTTCTGTAGACATAGGTAGAGCTATCCACCACATTAGCCTGTCACATTACTGGTAGTACAGAAATGCTAAAAAATAAAGAATGTAGCATATAGAAGCGTGCTCTAAAACCGCTCACCTAGAAAAACAGATCTGGAAAAGACACATCGTATGATAAAATGGAATCAAAATTGTAAATCTTTTGTCCAGCATAGCCTCGGCAAAAGTTCGAGACACAGTTATCATCAAGGAATCAGTAAATTTTGTCCCAAGTTAGTTTTTTCCCCCCATTACAACACAAACCTGTTGCTTAGGTGTGGTAGTTTCAGAACTTGCTAACCATGCAGCACAACAGATCCAGAAACTGAAAGAGAATCAGTGAGGTTAATTTAAAGTACTTGTTTAATGATCACATTGAAACATTGCAAAAGCCATAGCAACAGCCATACTGCTTTTCTAAGGTACAGGATAAATTAGTTACTGTTTGCAATAAAGCTGAAGATTGCATTGACTGCTGTCAACCCATTAGAAGTTGTTGTGAATGGCTGTGCTGAGTGAACTATTGAGAATCATGTGTGAGAGATACCAAAGGTACCTCCCACGAAAACACACTCTTCTCCAGGAAATATTGGACAGTCAACAGTTAGAATAAGTTGTGAGTTAATAGTACATTTCAGGGTACTGTGTAGAGGTGGCAAGGAGCAGGGAGAACTTGAGGACCTACACTTCTCTCTGTTGCCAACAGGTTTAAACCTACTGAAATTGACTGACAAATGTGATACAATTCTCCTGTAGGGTAGCCTGCTTTGTCCCCTAGCTGGGGAAGTCAATAGAAAAGGGCAGGGGGAGCGTATCTGTTATTTGCTGGTAGTTAAAAGAGGTGGCAGCAAGGTATGCAAAGGAAATCCTTATGCACGTAGGAAGTAAGCCAAGTCATTCAACATGTCAGAGACTGTTCCAATAGCCATCCAGTTAATGGTGGAACCAGTTGTAGATTGTGGTGCACACGCTGGACAAATCATGCACATTGCCTGGGGTCTTAGTTAATACTTGGTTCATTCCAGCAATTGGCGGAGAATATCTGATTCTGATCAAGTGGAAAGCTTGAAGCACAAACTTTGAAGGTTATGTAACAAGCTAGTATATGACTTCTGAACTTTTTCCATGTGGCTGAAAACTGTAGGATGTCCCAAAAAGTCAGAGGTGTGCTAAATTAGACACAAGAAGCTGGTACCCTGCTGTTTGGCAGTGTGTGGAGTGCATACAAAACTTTTTAGAGTAGGTGACTCTACATCCAGTCCAGATAATGATTGCTGCAGTAAACTCCAAAGTATTAACGTAAGGCCCAAAGAAATGTCCCCCCACTATCAATACTAAAACCCTAGTGATCAACTGCTGAAGTATTCACAACAAAGTGCCAAAGTTTAAAGCACAAAGGTAGTATTTATGTAATTCTAGACACAAATAGGTGCCTAAATCGTGAAACTGATGCAGTGAAATTTTTTGGGTAAATCTAAGTGTACATCAAAATCATAGGTTAATGTGAAATTGAGGGGTGTATTCACTGCAGTAGACAAAAAAATCAAATCTACTGAAACAGACATGGAAGCTATACTTAAGGATGTGTGGACAAGAATCAGTGCCAAGGGTGGGCAGAAACCTGTAATCAAAAACTTTAGAGAAACTCTTAACAAGCTAATACATTCATTCCCCAATCATACTGTCATCACTAGCAAAACCTTTAATCATCCAACAATCAGCTGGGATAATTAGTTTCTAATTGGCAGGCATGAGAAGACGTGCAGCAAAGTAGTACTAAATGCCTTCTCAGAAAACTATGCCAAACAAATAGTTCAGAAACTCACTCAAAGTGGAAATATATTAGACTGAATGGCAACAAATAGACTTGATCTCTTTGAGGACATCTATATTGAAACTGAGGCAACTGTAACACTAATGATTACCGAAGTACAAAGGGCAACTAAAGGAAATGAAGCAAATAAAGGGGCAGAGAAATGTGAAATAATTGACTCTGGGCAGGAACACCTAGGAGAACTATGGTTAAAGTTTAAAAGAATCATAGACCAAACAGTTGATCAGAATGTATTTAGTAGTGCAGTTCATGATGATGGTAGGGATGCTCCATGGCATACAGTCACTAAAGAAATAGACTACTGCTAATAGGTGTAAAACAAAAGCATAGGATTATAGAGAAGAGAATCTGAAAGAGATGCATTTGTTTTTTAAAAGGGCAGTGGGTGAAGCCTTCACTGTTAACTGTGGTAGATCTGAAAATGATAGTGGCAAAGCAAAAGCAGAAGTGCCTAACTCCATTTGTAAATCTACCTTTGTAAAGAAAAATCCATGTGTATTGTCTCAATTTAATTATTATACCACTGCAGAGCTGAGTGATATATAATATGCCACTACCATTTCCATAAGCAGTCTTGGTACGCCTCTTGCTGGGTCATGCAAAGAACCATCTGCAAATTTTCTTTTATCTATCTGTACAAATCTTCATCCTTTCAATGACGTTTCCAACTTTGGCAATAAACAAAAGTCTGCTGGAACTAGGTCTGGAGAGCACAGAGGATGAGGCAGCACAGTGATTTCGATTTTTATTCAATAGTCACATACCAACAGAAATGAATGTACAGGTGCATTATCGTGATGCATGTTGTTTTTTAAAAGGGTAGTGGGCGAAGTCTTCACTGTTAAATGTGGTAGTTGTGTGTCGAAAGATCTCTTCCAAAATACGAAGAAATTCTGGTTACATGTGAAAGACTGTTGGTGGCACCACAGTTAGTGTCCAGACAGATCTGAAAATGATAGTGTCTCGCCATATTTTCTCGCAGGCATTGTAACACGTTCCGATAGTACTATCAATGAACAGTTTGTACCACTGACAAATTCATGACGAACTAATCCTTCAAAGTCAAAGAAAACTATCAGCATGTTTTGACATTTAATCTGACCTAACAAGCTTTCTTTGGTCCTGGAAAACCTTTTCCCACCCATTGTGAGAACTGAACCTTGGTCTCAACATCATAACCATAGACCTACATCTCATTACCAGTTAGGATTGTCTTGTGGAACATCTCATTGTCATTTGTGCAATGTAAAAGCTCTTCACAGATTGCGGGGCGAAGGTGTTTCTGGCCTTGATTTGTGAGCCGTGGGACGAACTTGGTGGCAACATGATGCATTCCAAGTTGCTGTGTCAGGATTTCATGACATGATCCAACTGATATGTTACATTCTTCTACAACCTTTCGGACAGTCAGTCTTCGATTGGGACGCGCAATGTCATTGCGTTCGTGACATCAGTAGATAGTGAAGGGTGTCGTGAATGAGGGTCATCTTCAACTTCCATCGGGCAATTTTTAAACTGTGTGAACCATTTGTAACACCGAGTAGAGCTTAAGCACTTATCACTGTAGAATTCCTGCATTATTTGGTGTGTCTCTGTAAAGGTTTTCTTGAGTTTCACACAAAATTTAATGCAGGCGCATTGCTCCTCTAACTTTTGCCATCTCGAAATTTGCAAACTGTGCAATACAATGTTCTACTCAATGCAGCAATAAACAATAACTAACAGATGTGCAACAGTGAAACTTCGGGCAGCTACACATTAAACACAGGATTGTGCAGGGATGCCAACTGCATTTTATTCCAACACACCATTGGTGCAAAATTACTTATGTTCCGGATTTTTTTTGAAGAGACCTTGTACTGGTAGCAGCAGGAAAAACACTTGATCAGTACTGGAGAATGGGTCTCTCCATGTTCTATACAGATGAACTACACTTTCCTAAAATACTCCTACTAAAACGAGTCAACCATTTGCCATTATTTCCCTACTACCATTCTGTGCTCATTCCATTTCATCATAACACTTAGACATTTAATTGATGTGACTGTGTCAAGCAGTACACTAATAATGCTGTATTCGAACGTTAAGGAATTGTATTTCCTACCCACCTGCAGTAACTTACATATTTATACATTAAGAGCAAGCTGCCATTCATCCCATCAGCTAGAAATTTTGCCCAAGTCGTCTTATATTCTCCTACAGTCGCTCAACAAGGCAGCCATCCCTTACACTTCAGCATCACCAGCAAACAGCCGCAGATTGCTGCTCACCCTATCCATCAGATCACTTATGTATATACAGAATAAGATCAGCCATATCACAATTGTTTGCGCACTCATGATGATACTCTTGTCTCTGATGTACATTCACTGTCAACAACATACTGGGTTCTATTGCTTAAGAAGTCCTCGTGCCACTCACGTATCTGGGAACCTATTCCATATGCTCATACCTTTGTTTCATTAGCAGTCTACAGTGGGGTGTCATGCCAAACACTTTCCAAAAACCTAGGAGTATGGAATTGTGAAAATGAACATCCCTGGCACTTACCAAGCAATTTTGAAATACATTCTTCAGGTTGTACAATGGAAAATTCAGGATGGAATAATGAAAATAATATGAAAAGGATAGATAACTGCTCACCATATAGCAGAGGTGCTGAGTCACAGATAGGCACAACAAAAAGGACTGTCAAACAAGTAAGCTCTTAGCCAAAACACTCTTCAGATTGTCCTGAAGCTGCAAAGGATTGATGTTCTGAGTATAGCGTTACTTCAGCTTGAATAAGAGAAAGACTTCATTAAGTTTTTTATTTTTTTAAATCTTTTTTTTGTGTATAACATAAAAGTCAGAGAGACTGAACCTTTCAGAAGCAAAAGGCATCCTGTTCATCTGACTAGAAGAAAGACAGTTGATGAATAGATTCATTGTATGCTAGCTAATGATGGTTTAGGCAGTATATGTTACAATTCAATTCATGTCATGACAATAAAGCTGGATCTATCTGAACTGCATCCAGAAAGCATGAAATACACAGTCTTTTTGACAGATTAGATTAATACTAGTTCCATGGATCATGAATACGATATTTCGTAATGATGTGGAACGAGTTGAATTTTCTAATACATGACATAATTAGATTAATTTAACAACATACTTAAGTTAATATAACAACTTTATTTTTTGTGTTTTTTGTTTTTCTTTATTTTTTTTATTTTTTAAATATTTTTTTTCTTTTTTTTTCTTAATTTATATCTAAAAATTCCTCTATGGAGTAGGAGGAGTTGTCATTCAGAAATTCTTTTAATTTCTTCTTAAATTCTTGTTGGTTATCTGTCAGACTTTTGATACTATTTGGTAAGTGACCAAAGACTTTAGTGCCAGTATAATTCACCTCTTTCTGTGCCAAAGTTAGATTTAATCTTGAATAGTGAAGATCATCCTTTCTCCTAGTATTGTAGTTATGCACACTGCTGTTACTTTTGAATTGGGTTTGGTTGTTAATAACAAATTTCATAAGAGAGTATATATACTGAGAAGCTACTGTGAATATCCCTAGATCCTTAAATAAATGTCTGCAGGATGATCTTGGGTGGACTCCAGCTATTATTCTGATTACACGCTTTTGTGCAATAAATACTTTATCCCTCAGTGATGAATTCCCCCAAAATATGATGCCATATGAAAGCAATGAGTGAAAATAGGCGTAGTAAGCTAATTTACTAAGATGTTTTATCACCAAAATTTGCAATGACCCTTATTGCATAGGTAGCTGAACTCAAACGTTTCAGCAGATCATCAATGTGTTTCTTCCAATTTAATCTCTCATCAATGGACACACCTAAAAATTTGGAATATTCTACCTTAGCTATATGCTTCTGATTAAGGTCTATATTTATTAATGGCGTCATACCATTCCCTGTACGGAACTGTATGTACTATGTCTTATCAAAATTCAGTGAGAGTCCGTTTACAAGGAACCACTTAGTAATTTTCTGAAAGACAGTATTGACAATTTCATCAGTTAATTCTTGTTTGTCAGGTGTGATTACTATACTTGTATCATCAGCAAAGAGAACTAACTTTGCCTATTCATGAATATAGAATGGCAAGTCATTAATATATAATAAGAACAACAAAGGACCCAAGACTGACCCTTGTGGAACCCCATTCTTGATAGTTCCCCAGATTGAGGAATGTGCTGATCTTTGCATGTTACGAGAACTACTTATTTCAACTTTCTGCACTCTTCTGTTAGGTACGAATTAAACCATTTGTGCACTGTCCCACTCATGCCACAATACTTGAGCTTGTCTAGCAGAATTTCATGATTTACACAATCAAAAGCCTTTGAGAGATCACAAAAAATCCCAATGGGTGGTGTTCGGTTATTCAGATCATTCAAAATTTGACTGGTGAAAGCATATATGGCATTTTCTGTTGAAAAACCTTTCTGGAAACCAAACTGACATTTTGTTAGTACTTCATTTTTACAGATATGTGAAGCTACTCTTGAATACATTACTTTCTCAAAAATTTTGGATAAAGCTGTTAGAAGGGAGATTGGACGGTAATTGTTGACATCAGATCTATCCCCCTTTTTATGCAAAGGTATAACAATAGCATATTTCAGTCTATCAGGGAAAATGCCCTGTTCCAGAGAGCTATTACACAGGTGGCTGAGAATCTTACTTATCTGTTGAGAACAAGCTTTTAGTATTTTGCTGGAAATGCCATCAATTCCATGTGAGTTTTTGCTTTTAAGCAAGTTTATTATTTTCCTAATTTCAGAGGGAGAAGTGGGTGAGATTTCAATTGCATCAAATTGCATAGGTATGGCCTCTTCCATTAACAGCCTAACATCTTCTAATGAACACCTGGATCCTACTATATCCACAACATTTAGAAAATGATTATTAAAAATATTTTCAACTTCTGACTTTTTGTTCGTAAAGTTTTCATTCAATTTGATGGTAATACTGTCTTCCTCTGCTCTTGGTTGTCCTGTTTCTCTTTTAATAATATTCCAAATTGTTTTAATTTCATTATCAGAGTTGCTGATTTCAGACATGATACACATACTCCTGGATTTTTTAATAACTTTTCTTAATATAACACAGTAGTTTTTATAATTTTTGATAGTTTCTGGGTCACTACTCTTTCTTGCTGTCAGATACATTTCCCTTTTCTGGTTACAAGATATTTTTATACCCTTAGTAAGCCATGGTTTGTTACAAGGTTTCTTACGAGTATATTTAACTATTTTCTTGGGGAAGCAGTTTTCAAATGCATTTACAAAAATGTCACGAAATAAATTATATTTTAAATTGGCATCAGGTTCACGGTACACCTCATCCCAGTGTAACTGCTGTAGGCTTTCCCTGAAATTTGCAATTGTTAAATCGTTGACTGAACGTGCTACTTTGGAGGACTGTTTAGTATTGCTGAATGGAGCTATGTCATATATTGTAACTAGCTGTGCACTATGATCAGAAAGACCATTCTTAACAGGCTGAGCATTTATCTGGTTAAACTTATCTTGGTCTATAAAGAAGTTATCTATCTGTGAGCTGCTATCCTTTACCACCCGAGTAAGAAAATCAATAACGGGTGTCAAATTGAAAGAACCGAGTAATACTTCAAGGTCATTTTTCCTATTACCCTCTTTCAGAGAATCTACATTGAAGTCCCCACAAATAATAATTTTCTTCCCCCTGTCTGACAGATAGCACAACAAGGAGTCCAAATTTTTCAGAAATAGATGAAAATTTCCTGATGGGGACCTATATACAGTTACAATTATAAATGTGCCTTTATTTAATTTAAGCTCACAGGCACATGCTTCTATGTGTTTCTCTACACAAAACATTTTTGTTTCTATACTTTTTGCACAATGATAACTTTTGACATATATGGCAACTCCTCCTTTCTCCATATTTTCTCTCATTACATGTGCAGAGAGCTTATATCCACTTACATTTACCTTATCCATATCAGTAACAATATGATGCTCAGACAGGCATAGTATATCTATTTCATTCTCAGCTTCTAAATCTTCTAAACAAACCAGAAGCTCATCTACTTTATTCTTTAAACTCCCAATATTTTGATGAAATATACTTACATTATTTTTAATTATACTTTTATGAGAACCTTTCCTTATTCTAACATTTGCAGTACTCTCCTGTCTGAGTTTCTCATTGTGCTTGGCTTAGTTCCTACACCAGTGGTCACATGGTGTTCAGAGAGGCAGATTATGTCAACTGGGTTGGGTGACTTTAATTCATCAATGCAATTACCTAGGACTGAGATAAAACTTGGTGGAGATAAAATTTCTGGTGATTGGTGAAAATTTATAATTGATAGTTGTGATTGGTGATCAAATGTGCTAGAATTGTGCTGTTTAATTTCTTTCCTAAACTGAAGATTTGTTTCAATCCTGACCTCTCGTAGAACTTGACATCTTTCTGTCTTACCTATCCTAAAAAAGGTGCTGCTCCAACACCTGTAACCACTGGTATTTTACCGTTCATGGCAGTGCCTCCCCCTGTTAAATTTCCTGCTATTACCCCAGCCAGTTTCCCCTTCCCTTTCCTGTTGAGATGTAGGCCGTGCCTGGTATAGTCCCATCTACTGAGATAATCAACAGGAACCACACCAATATGAGCCCCCGCACCCGACCCAAGCAGCCGTTCCAACTCCAAATTAACTCTCCCAACAGAAGAGTTCAAATGAGGCCGGTCATGGCATCTCAGGACAGATACAAATTCAACATTGGTGTGTCTCGATGCCGACGCAATCTTTACCAGGTCACACTCTATACTGTACCCAGGATCTCTGTCGATGCTGTTCCCTGGCCCTCCCACAATAACCACGGTGTTTTCCCTGGTAAATCCCTTACAGAGTGAACCTAAATCCTCTGTCACCTGATCCAGACTAGCACTTGGTTTGAAAAAATTTGTGACCTGGTATTCTGGTCCTAATTCCTCCTCCAGAAGTTGGCCTACACCTCTGGCTTGAGAACTGCCTAACAACAAAACTTTCTTCCTTTTCGATGACTTTCCTACATTCTTTTTCAATTTCCTATTGAAAGTTTGTTGTGTCCTGTCTACACCTACCTCTGCTTGAGGCTCATCAGTTTCTAACTGAAGCAACAGGTCAAACTTATTTTTGACATTCACCACAAAACGGTCAGACTTAGTTCTAGGCCTGTTCCTTCTGTTACCTGTTGCCACTTCCCACCTCTCTTTGCCCTTCTCCCTCCTTAACCTGTCCAGATCTTCCCTAGCCTGATCTAGCTCAGCCTGAAGGGCAGCAATTTTCCCCTCCTGTTCCACTATCTTCCTATCTCTGCTGCAAATCCTACATAACCACTGATGAGCCTGATCCACTTTCCCAACACCCACGCCACTGCAGTCCCCCCAGTGAAAAAAACTACTACATCCATCACACTAAACCCCGGAACTAACAATTCTACGGCAAGTCAGGCACTTCTCACTCATGGCAAAAATAATACTTTAGCTAGAATAAATCAATTAAATTACCGAAAATCAAAAAAGACGTTACAAGAATTAAGCCTATTCACAAATGTATATAAGCAAGTTTCTGATTTAAAATTCCGCTGTTTTTCTGAGATCTGTATTAAAACAATGAAGGTCTACGCTATTTATTATATATTTCACTCGATGGAATGAAAAAAAAGGACAATTAAACAATGATAGATTCTTCCTCAATAGATGCATCTTAATTTATATACACTCCTGGAAATTGAAATAAGAACACCGTGAATTCATTGTCCCAGGAAGGGGAAACTTTATTGACACATTCCTGGGGTCAGATACATCACATGATCACACTGACAGAACCACAGGCACATAGACACAGGCAACAGAGCACGCACAATGTCGGCACTAGTACAGTGTATATCCACCTTTCACAACAATGCAGGCTGCTATTCTCCCATGAAGACGATTGTAGAGATGCTGGATGTAGTCCTGTGGAACGGCTTGCCATGCCATTTCCACCTGGCGCCTCAATTGGACCAGCGTTCGTGCTGGACGTGCAGACTGCGTGAGACGACGCTTCATCCAGTCCCAAACATGCTCAATGGGGGACAGATCCGGAGATCTTGCTGGCCAGGGTAGTTGACTTACACCTTCTAGAGCACGTTGGGTGGCACGGGATACATGCGGACGTGCATTGTCCTGTTGGAACAGCAAGTTCCCTTGCCGGTCTAGGAATGGTAGAACGATGGGTTCGATGACGGTTTGGATGTACCGTGCACTATTCAGTGTCCCCTCGACGATCACCAGTGGTGTACGGCCAGTGTAGGAGATCGCTCCCCACACCATGATGCCGGGTGTTGGCCCTGTGTGCCTCGGTCGCATACAGTCCTGATTGTGGCGCTCACCTGCACGGCGCCAAACACGCATACGACCATCATTGGCACCAAGGCAGAAGCGACTCTCATCGCTGAAGACGACACGTCTCCATTCGTCCCTCCATTCACGCCTGTCGCGACACCACTGGAGGCAGGCTGCACGATGTTGGGGCGTGAGCGGAAGACGGCCTAACGGTGTGCGGGACCGTAGCCCAGCTTCATGGAGACGGTTGCGAATGGTCCTCGCCGATACCCCAGGAGCAACAGTGTCCCTAATTTGCTGGGAAGTGGCGGTGCGGTCCCCTACGGCACTGCGTAGGATCCTACGGTCTTGGCGTGCATCCGTGCGTCGCTGCGGTCCGGTCCCAGGTCGACGGGCACGTGCACCTTCCGCCGACCACTGGCGACAACATCGATGTACTGTGGAGACCTCATGCCCCACGTGTTGAGCAATTCGGCGGTACGTCCACCCGGCCTCCCGCATGCCCACTATACGCCCTCGCTCAAAGTCCGTCAACTGCACATACGGTTCACGTGCACGCTGTCGCGGCATGCTACCAGTGTTAAAGACTGCGATGGAGCTCCGTATGCCACAGCAAACTGGCTGACACTGACGGCGGCGGTGCACAAATGCTGCGCAGCTAGCGCCATTCGACGGCCAACACAGCGGTTCCTGGTGTGTCCGCTGTGCCGTGCGTGTGATCATTGCTTGTACAGCCCTCTCGCAGTGCCCGGAGCAAGTATGGTGGGTCTGACACACCAGTGTCAATGTGTTCTTTTTTCCATTTCCAGGAGTGTATATATATACAAAGATGATGTGACTTACCATACGAAAGCGCTGGCAGGTCGATAGAAACACAAACAGACACATACATACACACAAAATTCAAGCTTTCGCAACAAACTGTTGCCTCATCAGGAAAGAGGGAAGGAGAGGGAAAGACGAAAGGAAGTGGGCTTTAAGGGAGAGGGTAAGGAGTCTTTCCAATCCCGGGAGCGGAAAGACTTACCTTAGGGGGGAAAAAAGGACAGGTATACACTAGCGCACACACACACATATCCATCCACACATATACAGACACAAGCAGACGTATTTATATAATTTTTCAAATGAAAAAGATCAATTCACATGAAGACTGAAAAATTTTATCTAATAAGTGTAACGTTTTTTATTATAATACAAAACAAACTGCCCTTCTTTGAACTTTTTTGATGTCCATCAATTCTATCTGGTAAGGATCGCATACTATACAGCAATAATCCAGAAAAGCATAGTGAAGGCAGTCTCTCTAGTAGATTTGTTGCACTGCTAAGTGATCTGCCAATAAAGCAGTCTTTGATTGTTTCGCTTTTCCAATGACAATGTCTACATTATGAGTCCAGTTTAAGCTGTTTGTAATTATAATCCCTAGATACACACACACACACACACACACACACACACACACACACACACACACAGAGAGAGAGAGAGAGAGAGAGAGAGAGAGAGAGAGAGAGAGAGGACTTGGCACTTAATTGTCCAAGCTAAATTTCCACTTTCTTCATCATGCAGATCTTTCGTCTAAATATTTTGTCATTTGTTTTGACCTTAAGATGACTCTAATACTAGGTTGGAACAACATCATCATATGCAAGCAATCTAAAAGGGCTGCCCAGACTGTCTGCTGAATTGTTTAGACTGGAAGCAGCTAAGGGCCTGTAGTGGCCAGGGCTCAACATTTTTTGAATAGAGATTGCATTAAAGACAGACAGATTTGTAGTTCCTTCTGTATCTCTAGATATTTCTACATTCAAATCTACTGTTAACAACTTCAGCAACAAAGTTGTGTACAGTAATACTTGTTCAAAATGAAATCACCTGGGACTAAAATAATTTTCCAAATTGGACAAGTTTCCGGATTACACAAAACTCACTAGGCTACGTAAAATTTGTCAGGTATCATGCACAAAAACACAGTAAAAATTTTTAATTATGCATAAACTGTATTTACATATCTTCACTACAGTGTAATAGATATTCATTTACTGTATACTTGACAATAGAACACTGGACTATTACACTAATTGATAAATAACACGGCATTTCTAAATATTTATTTGAACTTTAAATTCGTTTATTATTGTCTGTACATACATATTATTCCCATGTTTATTTGCTTTACATTTCACTTTTTTCACCACAAATCAAGGAGGGAAACTTGTTTTAATTTCCTGTTCAAAATTGTTTTTTCTAGGCAATTTTTTTTTTACCACAGAATAGTTACAACAAGTTGGGAGAACTTGTGTGTGCTGCAAATTGCATAACATCATTTATGCATGCAGTGGCTTCTTTAGGCGTATTAATTTTTCTAGGGACGTTATTTTGCTCCTCTTCTTCTTCCTTTGTTCCTTCTTCATCATGTTCTTTGTTGCAGATTTCTATTAAATCTGTTGCTGAAGTGAAAGTGGAGTGAGTTGACAGAAAGTCATCACTTCAAATGTAATCATCTGCACCACATGAAATATTTCGCATTTTCATTAATTCAGCAATTGCTGCTGCATTTTCTGGAACTTCAATGGCCACAGAAGCATCTTGCTCGTGACCCCCAAACCCTGCTTTGTTGAAGCACTTGGTGACAGTATCGGGTTTTATTTCCTTTACTGCCAAGCCAATCCAATTTACTGCATCCAGGACAGAAACTGATCCTGCAAGAGCAAACACACTCGGCTTCTTCAACACTAAGAAAAAGAGATTGCATCAGTAATCCTCTATAACAACATTTGAATTTTTAAATAACCCCCTGGCACATGGTTTGTGTGAGGCTGGTTGAACCTGGATGGAACCAAGCCAATTTCATGTTTGATGGCAGCATTACTTTTGGGTATCAGGATGCATTGTCTAGGGAAAGGAGAATTGGCGATTTCCTTTTTTCATTTTGCCACTGAAAGAGCCCAGCCATTCTTCCATAAGACCACTCATCACACCTTTTTATTGCTTTGCCATGTGACTGGAAGCTTACTGATGTCTTATGTTTTTGAAAAAATGCGGTTTTGCCGCCTTTCCAAACACCGTTGGCTTCTCCATTTCACCTAACATGTTTCCACACAATAGTACCGTGAGTCTTTCCTTGGACATTTTTCCACTGGTGCACTTTTCAGCACGAATTGCTAGCCATTTTGAAGGCAGCACACGATAAAACAGCCCCATTTATCAGCATTGAACACGTCTTTCGGGTCATAATTCACAATGAAGTTTGACAGTACTGTCTTCCATTCTGTTGCTACACTTTTCTGCACATCCTCAGCTTCCTCACACACTTCATTCCACACCATGATGTGCGTAGCTTTGGAACTGTCCAGCCATCCTGCGGATGCCGTAAACTCTGTAATTCCAAGCTGTGTAGTGACTTTCAGAGACTCACTCTGCAATATGGGTTCAGATAAAGGTAAGTTTTTAGCCTGCGCATTTATGAACCATTCCCACACCATTTTGTTAATTTCTTCATTTCTGGTCTACTTTGCCTTTCTTTTCATCTGCCCATTCCCTTTCATGCATTCATCTCTAATCTTATCTTTGTTTCTTAAAGTCTAATAAATTTGTGTTTTACCGCATTTGAAATGCAACATAACTTTGCACAGAGAGAGTTTGCCTTTCTCACATTAGTCTTTCTGTTAAGTGTTAATGACACATACTGCTCGACATCATGTTACTGTATCTGTTAAAAGTGCTACTAGTCTACTGAAACAGGCAGAAAATAATGACGTTGCCTGGTAAAACCATTGTTTAACTGAACAATACCCACCTGTTTCACTGTGCACATTGCAGCAGAATGTTGTTTTGCACAACAATATTCCTGTATGAGCCAGCATGTGTCAATACTGAGGAAAACAAGAAAGCCGACAAACAGAGTGCTGACAAATGAACCGTTTCCTTTTATGTGCCATAACAACACTGAGTGTAATGTATTCGTTGTTGCACAGAGTGGTGCCATTGTAGGTCTACACTAGCAGCACTGTGCTGCACTGGACCTCTTTTCTTGGTTTTGCGGTGCTTAACAGAGATCATGAATAACTAATGAACTGTAATACAGAAGTACTGTATAGGCTCTTTTCCGCATTATACAATGAATTATTAAGTATGTTAAAAGATTCACTTTATGTTTCCATGTTAGGCACGTTCTGCTTTATATAAAAATGCACTGAATGCATCGGGACTGAAATACTTCTATGGTATGGGAGATGTCTGAATTATACAAATGCCGATTTGAGCAAGTTTTACTGTATTATTTTTACTATTTGATGTTAGACGTAGAATAAATTAATATCTGAATTCTCTGTTCATGGACAGTGTCAGTTCCTCGCTCCTGTATCCACTAAAGAACCACACAGCATGCAAAGGAAGAAATAACAATACCCTATGATAACCTCCACTATACTACATGAAATACAGCAGTGAGATACTACAGTGCTACGGATACTACAGTGTCACTCTTGCTAGCACACAATAAGATTTGCCAAACTTTTCTGGAAATTGCATCTCATTGCAGTCACACCAAGGACAGGAAGAAGCCCCAAGACCATGAGATGTTCAACCCGAGAAGAGTATTGGTAGGTGATGGTCAGTTCTTAAATTTGAATAAATTTTTCCCCTCGTAGTGTCATATCATAGTCAGCTTCAACCTTCTTATCAGTGTCAGTCTAAGATAAAAGACTTCTCCAAAATGAATACTTTATTTTGCAGCTAAGATAAATGAAACTGCAATTGAAAAATAGAGGGGATGGCTGCTACTTACCTTAAGGAGCCAAAGTATGTTGTACTATCAACTGACAGACAACCAGCACAGTCTCCTTGGGGAAATCCATATTGACTTTGGTTCCACTTGCAGACTTCACATCAATTACTACAAACCATGATTCTTCTGACAGGTAATTACTAATCCATTCACACAGCTGATACAATACTCAACAGACAGCGAAATTAAATGGAAGCCATTTGTGAGGATCAGTGTCAAATGCCTTCTGAAAATTTAGCAATGTACTTGAGATCCCCTGTCAATAGAACTGATTAGTTCATGTCAATAAAGAATCAGTTGTGTTTCACAGGAACAGTATATTCCGAAACTGTGTTGATTATCTGTCAGTTAGTACAACAGACTTTGGCTCCTTAAGGTAAGTAGCAATTGCCAGAAATGTTTGGCAAATCTTATTGTGTGCTAGCAGGAGTGGCACTGTAGTATCCATGAGGGAAATTAACAGCACACTTCTATATTTCACCGCTGTATTTCATGTACTATAGTGAAGGTTATCAAAGGGTATTATTATGTCTTCCTTTGCACGCTGTATGGTTCTTTAGTGGATACAGGAGTGAGGAACAGACACTGTTCATGAATAGAGAATTCAAATATTAATTTATTGTACATCTAATAGATATTAATTTATTCTACATCTAATATCAAATAGTAAAAATATGCAGCAGAGTCCTGCTAATCCGAACCCCGGTAATCCGAACTTTTGGTTAATCCGAACATGAAAAATGTTAGTCTATGTATGGAAAACTGTGCGGTAAACTGCTGTACATACACACTATTTTAATTTACATAGTAAGTAAACGTGTATTAGAAAAATTGGCATGAAAACATTAGGTCTAAACAATGCATAACAGTGAAAGAAAAGCTGTCAAACTTACTAAAATACAGCGGACATTTTATCTCTGCTTTTTAGATGACAAAAACTCAGTCATTGTTTATTGGTGTAATGAAGACAGTCTGTTATATGATGCATAGTTGTGCCATTGTCTCATAAACATCAAATCAGCAGGTGTAGCAGTGGGCTGTTGCTCCAAATAACGTAGCACAAGGTCAAGGGCTTCTGCTGCATCACTGTGTGGCACCAGCTCTCCTGTATCACTTTCAGGCTCATTGTCACTTCCATCACAGCAGTCCACTTCTTTGTGGTCTTGAGTCACAGCAGCAACAAAATCAGCATCAGTAAGGTTCTCCACACATGCCCCATCCGCTGCCATCCACTCATTTACATCTCCTTCACTAGCTTCTTCACATCCAGGGATTGTCTGTATCATTTGTAGTAGATTTTCCTCTTCATTTTCAACTAAGTTGTCCTGAAATTCAAGAGATGTCCACAGTTTTTTCCTCGATTTTCTCAGAGTGTTTTCTGAAATATTCTGCCATGCCTCAGCAGCCCAATAAACAAAATCCTTCACATTGGTCTTTTTTATTTTGTCCGCTAAAGGAATGCTATCATCTTGGATCAGCATTCTTAAAAATTGTTTTCTGTAAATCAGTTTTAATGTTTGCAGTATGCCCTGGTCTGTCATCTGTAGAAGTGGTGTAACATTCAGCGCAAAAAACTTTGCCACAATTTCTCCATCACATAAGTGCTGGCGTGAGATGGTGCATTATCAGTCAAAAGGATTGCACGGGGAGACAAATTATTTTCCTTAGAAAACCATCGAACAGAGGGAACAAATTGGCCTTGAAACCATTCTTGAATAGCTTACCATCCATCCATGCTTTTTTCTGGTTGAGATAATATATGGGCAGGAACTTCATGTTGCAGTTTTTAAAAGCTCTTGGCCTAACAGATTTGCCAATCAGCATTAAAGGCAACTTGTGATTACCAGCAGCATTGCTGCACACTAATAAAGTCACATGATCTTTGCACATTTTAAAACCAGGAGTGTGGTCTTCTGCTTTTGATGCCAGGCTTCTTGTTGGCAATCTCATACAATTAAGGCCAGTCTCGTCAGCGTCATAAATTTGTTGGGGAGAATACTTTCCCTCTCTTATCATTTTTTCAAACTCACCCAAGTATTCTTTCACTGGTGCATCAGGGTCAGAAGAAAGCTTTTCTCCATTAATTGTTAGGTGACGGATTCCATGACGTTTTTTGAATCTGTCCAACCAACTCGTACTCGCACTAAAAGACTCATCACATTCATTAACTTGTTCAGTTAAACAGCCTTCTCCTGAACAAGTACTTCACTCAAAGGAGTTTTCCTTTTTCTTTCCTGCGTAAATCAAAGGAAAAAGCTTCATCCACTCTATTCTACTGGGACTGTTTCAAAGTCTGCCAAATTTTGAGTGTTTTTCCTGAAGACATTGCACAGGACTGTTTGCTTTACTCGGTTCTTCTTCCAACCACAAATGGTTGTTTTACCAACAACCAGTTCCATTGCCAGTTTAGATACATTCTCACGATTGTCTATCCACTTCAAAGCATTCAGCTTTTCTTTGAGAGTTAATGTTGTATGTTTCCATTTACTCATGACAAAAATATGTACACCACTACACCTGAACGAATACAATATAACTGTTACACATGCCAGTGATCGATAACTAACATAACCAAACACTTTGCGAGTCAACTGGCACAGTACACCGACCTCAGACATTACAAAGGTCTCAACAATGCACAAAAATAAGGGCAGGGAGTGAGAGTGGGCCATTCTTCCCACACTTGTTCCCATTTGTTACCATGGTGTACCTACTTATCTGCTTGGTATACTCCATTCTAGAAACTTGTCACCATAATTTTGGCTAATCTGAACAAATTGGTAATCCGAACACGGTCCAGTCCCAATTAGTTCAGATTACCAGGACTCTACTGTACATAACTTTGTTGCTGAAGTTGCTAACAGTAAATTTGATGTCAAAATATATACAGATACAAAACAACTACAAATCTGTCCGTCTTTAATACAATGTCTATTCAAAAGATGTTGAGCCATGGCCACTATGAAAGTCTGTAAATGTTATTCAACTGGCAAACACGCAAAATGGTGTCAGTGCATGAATGCTCAAATGTACACCCACTGCTTGAGCTCCGGAGATGGGGTGCTTGCATCTCATTTACAGCAGTGTAATTGTTTGTGGCAGCACCCTCGTGCCCCGTTGGGGGCTGTAGGAAACGCGGCGGCGTAACTGACAGCACGCGTATTTGAAAGTATGGCCGACCAGATAGTGGTTAATACTGCGCACCTCCCCACCCAACTTGGAAGGTACAGGAGGAGGCCTATGTTGTGGACAGTGATGAGGCTGATTGCTTGGCTGGGGGCAGAGCAGACCAACCCACCTCATGGCATTGCGCCTTGTGAGCACCAGGGAAACTTTCCTGGAAAACCTAGTGTAGGATGCATCCAGCGACACAGGCTGGAGCATGGATGGTGCTGGCAACTAGCCAATAGTGACAGTGTCAATATGCATGGGAGAGGCCACTTGCGGTGTTGGCGGCATCAGTGCCACACGGAGGGCAGGCAGAGACTTGCATTGGTGAGACAGCCGTGGGTGGAGGCGCCCACTCTGTAAGCTGAGCAGGAGGCTGTGTTGCAGTAGATGGATGTGGTTGCATCACGGCGGCTAGATGTCGTGCAATGAAGAAATCTGAAACAGTTTTATCTACAGCAGGATCATTGATTTTACAGAGCTATAGCTGATTTTGGTGGCAAAGATGTGTGCCAATACTGCGCACCTCCCCACCCAACTTGGAAGGTACTGGAGGAGGCCTATGTTGTGGACAGTGATGAGACTGATTGCTTGGCTGGGGGCAGAGCAGACCAACCCACCTCATGGCATTGCGCCTTGTGAGCACCAGGGAAACTTTCCTGGAAAACCTAGTGTAGGATGCATCCAACGACACAGGCTGGAGCATGGATGGTGCTGGCAACTAGCCAATAGTGACAGTGTCAATATGCATGGGAGAGGCCACTTGCGGTGTTGGCGGCATCAGTGCCACACGGAGGGCAGGCAGAGACTTGCATTGGTGAGACAGCCGTGGGTGGAGGCGCCCACTCTGTAAGCTGAGCAGGAGGCTGTGTTGCAGTAGATGGATGGGGTTGCATCACGGCGGCTAGATGTCGTGCAATGAAGAAATCTGAAACAGTTTTATCTACAGCAGGATCATTGATTTTACAGAACTATAGCTGATTTTGGTGGCAAAGATGTGTGCCCAGGCTGCTGTGAATAGTGTAATGTGTGCTGCCAGCTGATCTGAGAACAACACAAGATTCCGATAAATGTGGCTTGTTGTATACTCCATATTGAACTCTGATGTTCAGGTGAATCTTTGTGGTGAATTCTGAAGCTGGAGCAGAGCAATAAGTATGAAGCATGGTCTGATGGCATCTCTCAAGCAAACATTCTGCCGGTGAAATGTCAGGAGCAGGCAAAGTATGATATGAACTCAGAAACATCTGTAAAGCATCTCCATGTGAAGATGCCATTTGACATTTGTATCTTGAATGTCCAAACGAAATGTTCAGCCTCGCTATTAGACTGTGGTGAGAATGGTGCTGTCCTGATATGCTGTATCCCATTGTGTTTGCAAGATTGTGCAAATTTCTTTGAAAAAAAAGAGGAGGTCCATTGTCAGAAACAATTGTTTGTGGCAAGCCTACGAGAGAAAATACAGAAGTGAGCACCCTGATAGTGCTGGCAGCATTTGTCAAATGCATTGGGGTAACAGAAGGATGCTTGCTGTAGATACTGACAATAATCAACCAACGTTTTTGCCAGAAGGGTTAGTGAAGTTTGTATGGAGGCATTGCCATGGAGTATCAGAATGTGACAGGAGAAAAATTCCTTGTGCAGAGCGGCCTGATTGTCCGCGCAAGTGCTTAAATGTGTCAACACATGTTCTGTTTGGTTATCTAAACCACACTAAGTACAATGTTGGCATGACAGTTGTTTAGTGCAAACTGTTCCCCAGTGGTCACTATGTAGAAGACTTAACACTTCCTCTTGCAACGATGTGGGGATTAACATTCTTGTCTATTAGGCATGTGAATCAGAATCGCATCATTCAGGAGAGATAAACTGTTGTGGTGCACAAAGTATCTTCGCACTAAGGGATCATGAATACATTTGTGAGAGCACCGCCAACCTTTGCAAATGTAACTTTTCAGCAGTTGTAGTGATTGGTCATGCTCTATGAGTTGTGCAGTCTGTCATGAATAAATAGGGAACGAATCTAGATCATGTGAATAAGAAGAATCAATATGCATACAAGAAACATCCGATGCACTGAATGCTGCATCTATGACAACAGGTAAACGAGACAGTGTACTGGCGTTTGCATGTTGTACCGTCAAGCGATACAGAATTTCATACTTAATGATTAATGGAAAATCTCATATAAGATGTGAAACAAATAGACAACCATGCCTCCATCCTTGCTACCCTCCCTGTTTACCTTTCCCTGTTGCTTCATAACCTGGGTTGTGAGTAACTGAATCCACTTTCCCTTCTTCCCTTTTTTCCCCTCTCTCCTCCCTGATGAAGGAACAAAGTTCTGAAAGCTAGGAATGTAAATTTTCAGTTCTGTTTTATGTGTATCTATCGGCTGTACTGAGCTGAGGTAAGTACTGGCCAGCCCATCTATCTCTTTGTTAGAATTTCATACTTGTAATTTGACTAAAATAGCGACCAGTGTTGAAGCTTTTGTGCCGTTCAGTTGGGAACTTCTTTCCATGGATGAAACAGTGCATTCAAGGGCTTATGGTCTGTGACCAGGAAAAATTTTCTGCCATACAGGTAATTATGAAATTTTGTGTCACCATATATTACAGCCAGGGCTTCCTTCCGCAGCTGACTATAATTAATCTGAGCATTGTTCGAAGTTTCAGAAGCAAGTGCAATGTGGCATTCTGTTTTGGCAATTTTGAGGGATGAAACTGCCTTGAAGCCATGGGATGAGGCATCGACTGCAAGCACAAATGGTTTGAACGGATCATGGTGCAAGGCTGATGAAGCAATGCATTTTTAGTCTTTGAAAAGCTTGGTCACATTATTTTGTTCAATGGAATGGAACATTTTTACATCTGAGGCAGTTCAGAGGCATGGCAGTTTGCACATATTAGGAACGAACATTGTGTAGTAATTCAGTTTTCAAGAAAAGTTTGCAGTTTATGTAGATTCTTAGCAGATGGCAACTGCTGAATTAGTCGAAGGATGAGCACCACTGGCATGGTGATATGTCCTATGTAGTCAATCATTGTTTTGAAAAAAGGACATTCCTAGAAGTTATGTTTGAGGCCTGCCTCAGTTAAAACTTGAAAGAGACAGTCCAGATTTTTAAGGTGTTGCTCCAGTGTTTGTCTGGAGACGATTATGTCATGAAGATAATTAAAACAAGAAGGCAAATTGGATGTTACTTGTTCAAGAAATTTTTGAAGCAATGGAGGCACCGAAGCACTTCCAATGCCTAGGCATTAATATTCAAACAGGCCGAGATGAGTATTCACAACAAAAATCTTCTTTGTCTCCTCATCCAAATGTAATTGAAAATAGGCTTCTGCAAGATCAATTTTTGAGAACTCTCCTCCCACTAGGCGATCCAAAACTTCCCCTATGCGAGGGTTGGGTAGGAAGCAATGCCTGTCTATGAATTTACTGTGCATTTGAAATCTGCACAAAGCTGAAACCTCCCATTTGACTTATGAATGATGATAAAGGGTGATGCCTACCGACTAGCTGAAATAGGTTTTAAGACACCAAGATACTCCACCCTCTGGATTTCTGCAGCCATGTTGTCATGTAATGAATACAGCACAAGCCATTCATGACAAAATTTTTGTTATGTTCGGCCCTCTACCTCAGATATGATAGATTCTGAATAATAGAATCATAAAGCATTTCATGGTGATAATTTGTGCCACTGACACACTTGAATTTATAGTCTCTAGTCATGCCCTGCAATTCTGCAATCCATTCTGTATAGGACTGATCACAACATTGTTTCATACAGAAAAATATATATCATGCAGCAGCAGCATGTATCTGACTAAGAAAATTCATCTAATCTTGCAGTTATGACCTTGCATGGCTAGGTTTGGGACTCATTGAGGGGAAGTAATTTCACTAGGAGGCGGCAGGTGTACACTCCTACACATGAAAAGAAAAATGCACGACATGATTCACCATTGATTTTGTAGGCATTGAAATGTTGATGCAGCTGTGTTATGTATTCTTTCCAAGTTTCCTTTGTCTCATCAAACTGTCAAAAGGGTGGAGGCGGCAGCTGTATTCCTTCTTTAGTTTCTGGCACCTTTTGCTGCTGGGCCACTTGCACGTGTGTAAGGCAAGAAACTACTGACAGCAGTTCTGTTATTTGTTGACTGTAGAACTGAACAAGAGATGTTAGACGCTGCTCAGTAGTTAGATGTTGCTCTCCCTGGTTTGTCATGATTCCTAAAATAGCTTAAATATTTCAACTTAATATATGCAGACACACACACACACACACACACACACACACACACACACACAAAACATTCAATATAGGTAAAAAAGTTGTCCCGCTCTGCTGTCCAAAGTTCCTTGTTTCACTCTCCTGTTGCTCGTTGTAATCTGTCACATCTTCCTTTGGATGCTGCTTGGTTCTTTAGTGGATAAAGGAGCGAAGAATTGATGTGGTTCATGAATAGAGAATTCAAATATTAATGAATTCTTCATCTTATACCAAACAGTAAAAATAATATGTAAATTTGTTGCTAAGTAGTATCAGTTGCTAACAGCAGATCTGAATGCAGAAATATGTACAGATACAAAAGGTTTGTAAATCTGTCACTCTTCATTACAATGTCTGTTCAGAAGATGTTGAGCCCTGGCCACTGTGAAAGTCTGTAAATGCTATTCAACAGGCAAACACGCAAAATGGGATCAGTGTGTGAATGTTCAGACTTAAATACACCTGTTGGTGGAGCTCTGGAGAGGGATGCTGCATCTCTTTGGCAGCAGTGTAACCGTTCATGGCAGCAACCTTGTGCCACTGTAGGAAATGTGGTGGAGTAACTGGCGGCACTCATATGTGATATTATGAGTGACCAGATAGTGGCCATTATTGCAGGTATAATCCATTGTAGACGTTATTAGATTTAATGTGTCTAATCTCAAAAGAAAGTAAGGAATACATATCTTTTATTTTGCCTAAAGAATTTCTAGCCTGAGATACAGGCTGCAGAGTACGGCATCTTACTTGACATTTTTCACATTTGTTTTTTGGCAAAATACTAAAATGCTCTCTCTCTCGCTCTCTCTCTCTCTCTCTCTCTCTCTCTCTCTCTCTCTCTCTCTCTCTCTCTCTCTGGAATAATCATTCAAGATATTTTATTGTTTTTTACTTTACTTGAAAGAGAAAATTTGAAAATATTTCTTTTCCAGGAATACCATTGCTAAAAATTTTGATATTACATTCACTGACTCAGTCAGCTGTAAAGGTTAATGTTAGCCCAGATAAGAAATCATGGTCAGTTAAGCCAAGTCATAAAATCATAGGCATTTAGAAAGCATGTAGAATTTAATGAATGTGGATAATAACACAAAAAAAAAACTGACCACACTGTTCAAAGAAGAAATTTCATCTACAGAAGAAAATACAAATATATCTAAAAAGAAAGATGATGAAACTTACCAAACAAAAGCGCTGGCAGGTCGACAGACACACAAACAAACACAAACATACACACAAAATTCTAGCTTTCGCAACCAATGGTTGCCTCGTCAGGAAAGAGGGAAGGAGAAGGAAAGACAAAAGGATATGGGTTTTAAGGGAGAGGGTAAGGAGTCATTCCAATCCCGGGAGCGGAAAGACTTACCTTAGGGGGAAAAAAGGACAGGTATACACTCGCACACACACACATATCCATCCACACATACACAGACACAAGCAGACATTTGTAAAGGCAAAGAGTTTGGGCAGAGATGTCAGTCGGGGCGGATGTACAGAGGCAAAGATGAAGTTGAAAGACAGGTGAGGTATGAGCGGCGGCAAATTGAAATTAGAAATTAGCGGAGATTGAGGCCTGGCGGATAGCGAGAAGAAAGGATATGCTGAAGGGCAAGTTCCCATCTCCGGAGTTCTGACAGGTTGGTGTTAGTGGGAAGTATCCAGATAACCCGGACGGTGTAACACTGTGCCAAGATGTGCTGGCCGTGCACCAAGGCATGTTTAGCCACAGGGTGATCCTCATTACCAACAAACACTGTCTGCCTGTGTCCATTCATGCGAATGGACAGTTTGTTGCTGGTCATTCCTACATAGAACGCTTCACAGTGTAGGCAGGTCAGTTGGTAAATCACGTGGGTGCTTTCACACGTGGCTCTGCCTTTGATCGTGTACACCTTCCGGGTTACAGGACTGGAATAGGTGGTGGTGGGAGGGTGCATGGGACAGGTTTTACACCGGGGGCGGTTACAGGGGTGGAGCCAGAGGGTAGGGAAGGTGGTTTGGGGATTTCATAGGGATGAACTAAGAGGTTGCGAAGGTTAGGTGGACGGCGGAAAGACACTCTTGGTGGAGTGGGGAGGATTTCATGAAGGATGGATCTCATTTCAGGGCAGGATTTGAGGAAGTCGTATCCCTGCTGGAGAGCCACATTCAGAATCTGATCCAGTCCCGGGTCGCTTAGAGGAAGCCTTCTTGGTTACCCAGGCCTGCCAACCCGAAGTTTGGTACAGATTTATTGATGACATTTTCGTGATCTGGACTCACAGTGAAGAAGAACTCCAGAATTTCCTCTCCAACCTTAACTCCTTTGGTTCCATCAGATTCACCTGGTCCTACTCCAAATCCCATGCCACTTTCCTTGACGTTGACCTCCACCTGTCCAATGGCCAGCTTCACACGTCCGTCCACACTAAACCCACCAACAAGCAACAGTACCTCCATTATGACAGCTGCCACCCATTCCACATCAAACGGTCCCTTCCCTACAGCCTAGGTCTTCGTGGCAAACGAATCTGCTCCAGTCCGGAATCCTTGAACCATTACACCAACAACCTGAAAACAGCTTTTGCATCCCGTAACTACCCTCCCGACCTGGTACAGAAGCAAATAACCAGAGCCACATCCTCATCTCCTCAAACCCGGAACCTTCCACAGAAGAACCCCAAAAGTGCCCCACTTGTGACAGGATACTTTCCGGGACTGGATCAGATTCTGAATGTGGCTCTCCAGCAGGGATACGACTTCCTCAAATCCTGCCCTGAAATGAGATCCATCCTTCATGAAATCCTCCCCACTCCACCAAGAGTGTCTTTCCACCGTCCACCTAACCTTCGCAACCTCTTAGTTCATCCCTATGAAATCCCCAAACCACCTTCCCTACCCTCTGGCTCCTACCCCTGTAACCGCCCCCGGTGTAAAACCTGTCCCATGCACCCTCCCACCACCACCTATTCCAGTCCTGTAACCTGGAAGGTGTACACGATCAAAGGCAGAGCCACGTGTGAAAGCACCCACGTGATTTACCAACTGACCTGCCTACACTGTGAAGCATTCTATGTGGGAATGACCAGCAACAAACTGTCCATTCACATGAATGGACACAGGCAGACAGTGTTTGTTGGTAATGAGGATCACCCTGTGGCTAAACATGCCTTGGTGCACGGCCAACACATCTTGGCACAGTGTTACACCGTCCGGGTTATCTGGATACTTCCCACTAACACCAACCTGTCAGAACTCCGGAGATGGGAACTTGCCCTTCAGCATATCCTTTCTTCTCGCTATCCGCCAGGCCTCAATCTCCGCTAATTTCTAATTTCAATTTGCCGCCGCTCATACCTCACCTGTCTTTCAACTTCATCTTTGCCTCTGTACATCCGCCCCGACTGACATCTCTGCCCAAACTCTTTGCCTTTACAAATGTCTGCTTGTGTCTGTGTATGTGTGGATGGATATGTGTGTGTGTGTGAGTGTATACCTGTCCTTTTTTCCCCCTAAGGTAAGTCTTTCCGCTCCCGGGATTGGAATGACTCCTTACCCTCTCCCTTAAAACCCATATCCTTTTGTCTTTCCTTCTCCTTCCCTCTTTCCTGACGAGGCAACCATTGGTTGCGAAAGCTAGAATTTTGTGTGTATGTTTGTGTTTGTTTGTGTGTCTGTCGACCTGCCAGCGCTTTTGTTTGGTAAGTTTCATCATCTTTCTTTTTAGATATATTTTTCCCACGTGGAATGTTTCCCTCTATTATATTCATATCATTAATTTGAAGAAAATACAAATGTAGAGATGGCATTGCCAACACCAAATGAGCATCCAGTTGCAAATTATGGCTCATGTCCACACCAATCATGCCTGTTCACAGATTTCGAAGGTCCATTTCCAGTTTTATTATCACAAAACATGCCTTATACAATCAAAGATTGTGCCATAGATGACTTGTCAGTTTTACACTATATATAATACTACTAAAACAGACAATAAAATAATAATACATATAGTGTAACATCTTCAAAGAGGTATTTTAATTACAATTATAATGCATTGTTGCCATTCAAGAAATCTTCTACACTATAGTAACATTCATCTTTCAGATATTTGCCAGGTCTCTTTGGTACCTTTTACATTTGGTCATCCATACCTTTCCATATTTTATTTGCAGATTTCATGCCCATATAGTATGTGTTATTTTCACATGATTTTAATCGATGGGTAGGTAACATGTAGCTCATTCTATATCTAGTACCATATTGATGCAAGAAGCAGTTGCCCTCAAGAAGTTGTGGGTTTCTTTTCGTGAAAGTGAGAGTTTCATAGATGTATATGCTTGGAATGCTCATTAGATCTAGTTTTACAAATAAAGGTTTACAATGTTGCTTTGGTTTTGCTCACACCATTGTTCAGATGATTCTTTTTGTAGTCTAAAAGCTCTAAGTAAATTTGTTTTTTCAGACCCCCAGAAAATTATATTATACCTAATGACTGAAACAAAACATGTGTTATATACAGTTTTTCTTACAGCTAAATCAGTAATACTATACAAGATATTCATAATATATACTAGGCTATTCAGTTGACCCAGTATGTTGTCCACATGGTAACTCTATAACAGGTTTTTATTGACTAATATGCCAAGGAATTTGACAGTCTGCAGTCTCTAAGTTTTTGTCCATATACCTTATTTCACTTATAGACTGTGCAGATTGTTTTGTGGTGAAATGAGCAATTTCTGTTTTTGTAAAATTTAATGTCAAGTTATTGTTTTTGACCCATGCCTCCACTTCCCCAAGTGTTTGTTCAATATGATGAATTAGGTCTACTTCATTTTTACAACAAACTACAGCTGTTGAGTCATCAGACTGGACCTGGCATGGCATGTTGTTGTTGTTGTGGTCTTCAGTCCTGAGACTGGTTTGATGCAGCTCTCCATGCTACCCTATCCTGTGCAAGTTTCTTCATCTCGCAGTACCTACTGCAACCTACATCCTTCTGAATCTGCTTAGTGTATTCATCTCTTGGTCTCCCTCTACGATTTTTACACTCCACGCTGCCCTCCAATGCTAGATTTGTGATCCCTTGATGCCTCAGAACATGTCCTACCAACCGGTCCCTTCTTCTCATCAAGTTGTGCCACAAACTCCTCTTCTCTCCAATTCTATTCAATACCTCATGATTAGTTACGTGATCTACCCATCTAATCTTCAGCATTCTTCTGTAGCACCACATTTCGAAAGCTTCTATTCTCCTCCTTTCCGAACTATTTATCATCCATGTTTCACTTCCATACATGGCTACACTCCATACATATACTTTCAGAAACGACTTCCTGACACTTAAATCTATACTCGATGTTAACAAATTTCTCTTCTTCAGAAACACTTTCCTTGCCATTACCAGTCTACATTTTATATCCTCTCTACTTTGACCATCATCAGTTATTTTGCTCCCCAAATAGCAAAACTCCTTTACTACTTTAAGTGTCTCATTTCCTAATCTAATTCCCTCAGCATCACCCGACTTAATGCGACTACATTCCATTATCCTTGTTTTGCTTTTGTTGATGTTCATCATGTATCCTCCTTTCAAGACACTGTCCATTCTGTTCAACTGCTCTTCCAAGTCCTTTGCTGTCTCTGACAGAATTACAATGTCATCAGCGAACCTCAAAGTTTTTATTTCTTTTCCATGAATTTTAATTCCTACTTCGAATTTTTCTTTTGTTTCCTTTACTGCTTGCTCAATACACAGATTGAATAACATTGGGGAGAGGCTGCAAACCCTGTCTCACTCCCTTCCCAACCACTGCTTCCCTTTCATGTCCCTTGACTCTAATAACTGCCATCTGGTTTCTGTACAAATTGTAAATAGCCTTTCACTCCCTGTATTTTACCCCTGCCACCTTTAGAATTTGGAAGAGAGTATTCCAGTCAAAATTATCAAAAGCTTTCTCTAAGTCTACAAATGCTAGAAAAGTAGGTTTGCCTTTCCTTAATCTTTCTTCTAAGATAAGTCGTAAGGTCAGTATTGCCTCACGCATTCCAATATTTCTACGGAATCCAAACTGATCTTCCCCGATGTCGGCTTCTACCAGTTTTTCCATTCGTCTGTACAGAATTCGCATTAGTGACTTATTAAACTGATAGTTCGGTAATTTTCACATCTGTCAACACCTGCTTTCTTTGGGATTGGAATTATTATATTCTTCTTGAAGTCTGAGGGTACTTCACCTGTCTCATACATCTTCCTCACCAGATGGTAGAGTTTTGTCGTGACTGGCTCTCCCAAGGCCACCAGTAGTTCTAATGGAATGTTGTCTACTCCCGGGGAGTTGTTTCGACTCAGGTCTTTCAGTGCTCTGTCAAACTCTTCACGCAGTATTGTATCTCCCATTTCATCTTCATCTACATTCTCTTCCATTTCTATAATATTGTCCTCAAGTACATCGCCCTTGTATAGACCCTCTATATACTCCTTCCATCTTTCTGCCGTCCCTTCTTCGCTTAGAACTGGGTTTCCATCTGAGCTCTTGATATTCATACAAGTGGTTCTCTTTTCTCCACAGGTCTCTTCAATTTTCCTGTAGGCAGTATCTATCTTACCCCTAGTGACATAAGCCTCTACATCCTTACATTTGTCCTCTAGCCATCCCTGCTTAGCCATTTTGCACTTCCTGTTGATCTCATTTTTGAGACGTTTGTATTCCTTTTTGCCTGCTTCATTTACTGCATTTTTATATTTTCTCCTTTCATCAATTAAATTCAGTATTTCTTCTGTTACCCAAGGATTTCTACCAGCCCTCGTCTTTTTACCTACTTGATCCACTGCTGCCTTCACTATTTCATTCCTCAAAGCTACCCACTCTTCTTCTACTGTATTTCTTTCCCTCATTCCTGTCATAGGTTCCCTTATACTCTCCCTGAAACTCTGTACAACCTCTGGTTCTTTCAGTTTATCCAGGTCCCATCTCCTTAAATTCCCACCTTTTTGCAGTTTCTTCAATTTTAATCTGCAGTTCATAACCAATAGATTGTGGTCAGAGCCCACATCTGCCCCTGGAAATGTCTTACAATTTAAAACCTGGTTCCTAAATCTCTGTCTTACCATTATATAATCTATCTGATACCTTTTAGTATCTCCGGTATTCTTCCATGTATACAACCTTCTTTTACGATTTTTGAACCAAGTGTTAGCTATGATTAAGTTATGCTCTGTGCAAAATTCTACCAGACGGCTTCCTCTTTCATTTCTTAGCCCCAATCCATATTCACCTACTATGTTTCCTTCTCTCCCTTTTCCTACACTTGAATTCCAGTCACCCATGACTATTAAATTTTCATCTCCCTTCACTAGCTGAATGATTTCTTTTATCTCATCATACATTTCATACATTTCATGCCAGTTGGCATATAAACTTGTACTACTGTAGTAGGCTTGGGCTTTGTGTCTATCTTGGCCACAATAATGCGTTCACTATGCTGTTTGTAGTAGCTTACCCGCACGCCTATTTTTTTATTCGTTATTAAACCTACTCCTCCATTACCTCTATTTGATTTTGTATTTATAACCCTGTATTCACTTGACCAAAAGTCTTGTTCCTCCTGCCACTGAACTTCACTAACTCCCACTATATCTAACTTTAACCTATCCATTTCCCTTTTTAAATTTTCTAACCCACCTGCTCGATTAAGGGATCTGACATTCCACGCTCCGATCCGTAGAACGCCAGTTTTCTTTCTCCTGATAACAACTGGCATGTTGTTGTTGTTGTGGTCTTCAGTCCTGAGACTGGTTTGGTGCAGCTCTCCATGCTACTCTGTCCTGTGCAAGCTTCTTCATCTCCCAGTACCTACTGAACCTACATCCTTCTGAATCTGCTTAGTGTATTCATCTCTTGGTCTCCCTCTACGATTTTTACCCTCCACACTGCCCTCCAATACTAAATTGGTGATCCCTTGATGCCTCAAAACATGTCCTACCAACCGATCCCTTCTTCTAGTCAAGTTGTGCCACAAACTTCTCTTCTCCCCAATCCTATTCAATACCTCCTCATTAGTTACGTGATCTACCCACCTTATCTTCAGCATTCTTCTGTAGCACCACATTTCGAAAGCTTCTATTCTCTTCTTGTCCAAACTAGTTATCGTCCATGTTTCACTTCCATACATGGCTACACTCCATACAAATACTTTCAGAAACGACTTCCTGACACTTAAATCTATACTCGATGTTAACAAATTTCTCTTCTTCAGAAACAATTTCCTTGCCATTGCCAGTCTACATTTTATATCCTCTCTACTTCGACCATCATCAGTTATTTTACTCCCTAAGTAGCAAAACTCCTTTACTACTTTAAGTGTCTCATTTCCTAATCTAATTCCCTCAGCATCACCCGATTTAATTTGACTACATTCCATAATCCTCGTTTAGCTTTTGTTGATGTTCATCTTATATCCTCCCTTCAAGACACTGTCCATTCCGTTCAACTGTTCTTCCAAGTCCTTTGCTGTCTCTGACAGAAGTACAATGTCATCGGCGAACCTCAAAGTTTTTATTTCTTCTCCATGAATTTTAATACCTACTCCGAATTTTTCTTTTGTTTCCTTTACTGCTTGCTGAATATACAGATTGAATAACTGTCTCACTCCCTTCCCAACCACTGCTTCCCTTTCATGTCCCTCGACTCTAATAACTGCCATCTGGTTTCTGTACAAATTGTAAATAGCCTGTCGCTCCCTGTATTTTACCCCTGCCACCTTCAGAATTTGAAAGAGAGTATTCCAGTTAACATTGTCAAAAGCTTTCTCTAAGTCTACAAATGCTAGAAATGTAGGTTTGCCTTTTCTTAATCTTTCTTCTAAGATAAGTCGTAAGGTTAGTATTGCCTCACGTGTTCCAACATTTCTACGGAATCCAAACTGATCTTCCCCGAGGTCCGCTTCTACCAGTTTTCCACTCGTCTGTAAAGAATTCGCGTTAGTATTTTGCAGCTGTGACTTATTAAACTGATAATTCGGTAATTTTCACATCTGTCAACACCTACTTTCTTTGGGATTGGAATTATTATATTCTTCTTGAAGTCTGAGGGTATTTCGCCTGTCTCATACATCTTGCTCACCAAATGGTAGAGTTTTGTCGTGACTGGCTCTCCCAAGGCCACCAGTAGTTCTAATGGAATGTTGTCTACTCCCGGGGAGTTGTTTCGACTCAGGTCTTTCAGTGCTCTGTCAAACTCTTCACGCAGTATCATATCTCCCATTTCATCTTCATCTACATCCTCTTCCATTTCCATAATATTGTCCTCAAGTACATCGCCCTTGTATAAACCCTCTATATACTCCTTCCACCTTTCTGCCTTCCCTTCTTTGCTTAGAAACTGGGTTGCCATCTGAGCTCTTGATATTCATACAAGTGGTTCTCTTCTCTCCAAAGGTCTCTTTAATTTTCCTGTAGGCAGTATCTATCTTACCCCTAGTGAGACAAGCCTCTACATCCTTACATTTGTCCTCTAGCCATCCCTGCTTAGCCATTTTGCACTCCCTGGCGATCTCATTTCTGAGACTTTTGTATTCCTTTTTGGCTGCTTCATTCACTGCATTTTTATATTTTCTCCTTTCATCAATTAAATTCAATATTTCTTCTGTTACCCAAGGATTTCTACTAGGCCTCGTCTTTTTACCTACTTGATCGTCTGCTGCCTTCACTACTTCATCCCTCAGAGCTACCCATTCTTCTTCTACTGTATTTCTTTCCGCCATTCCTGTCAATTGATCCCTTACGCACTCCCTGAAACTCTGTACAACCTCTGGTTCTTTCAGTTTGTCCAGGTCCCATCTCATTACATTCCCACCTTTCTTCAGTTTCTTCAGTTTCAATCTGCAGTTCATAACCAATAGATTGTGGTCAGAGTCCACATCTGCCCCTGGAAATTTCTTACAATTTAAAACCTGGTTCCTAAATCTCTGTCTTACCATTATATAATCTATCTGATACCTTTTAGTATCTCCAGGATTCTTCCATGTATACAACCTTCTTTTATGATTCTTGAACCAAGTGTTAGCTATGATTAAGTTATGCTCTGTGCAAAATTCTACAAGGCGGCTTCCTCTTTCATTTCTTCCCCCCAATCCATATTCACCTACTATGTTTCCTTCTCTCCCTTTTCTTACACTTGAATTCCAGTCACCCATGACTATTAAATTTTCGTCACCCTTCACTACCTGAATAATTTCTTTTATCTCGTCATACATTTCATCAATTTCCTCATCATCTGCAGAGCTAGTTGGCATATAAACTTGTACTACTGTAGTAGGCATGGGCTTTGTGTCTGTCTTGGCCACAATAATGCGTTCACTATGCTGTTTGTAGTAGCTAACCCGCACTCCTATTTTTTTATTCATTATTAAACCTACCCCTGCATCACCTCTATTTGATTTTGTATTTATAACCCTGTAATCACCTGACCAAAAGTCTTGTTCCTCCTGCCACCGAACTTCACTAATTCCCACTATGTCTAGCTTTAACCTATCCATTTCCCTTTTTAAATTTTCTAACCTACCTGCCCGATTAAGGGATCTGACATTCCACGCTCCGATCCGTAGAACGCCAGTTTTCTCTCTCCTGATAACGACGTCCTCCTGAGTAGTCCCCGCCCGGAGATCCGAATGGGGGACTATTTTACCTCCGGAATATTTTACCCGAGAGGACACCATCATCATTTAATCATACAGTAAAGCTGCATGTCCTCGGGAAAAATTACGGATGTAGTTTCCCCTTGCTTTCAGCCGTTTGCAGTACCAGCACAGCAAGGCCGTTTTGGTTAATGTTACAAGGCCAGATCAGTCAAACATCCAGACCGTTGCCCCTGCAACTACTGAAAAAGCTGCTGCCCCTCTTCAGGAACCACATGTTTGTCTGGCCTCTCAACAGATACCCCTCCGTTGTGGTTGCACCTACGGTACGACCATCTGTATCACTGAGGCACGCGAGCCTCCCCACCAACGGCAAGGTCCATGGTTCATGGGGGGACAACTGGCATGGCATATCATTAATATAATACAGAAAAAGTAGTGGCCCTAATATTGAACCTTGTGGAACACCTAATTGAGTGTGTTTCCAGCCAGAGAGAAATTTCTTGCCATTGATGTTAATAAGTACTCTTTGTTTTCTGTTTGCCAAGTATGATGACATCCAGCTAAGAGATTTGCCTTGACAACCATTGCATGCCAATTTTTGGAGGAGCAGGTCATGATTTACTGTGTCGAAGGCTTTGTACAGGTCACAAAAGATGCCTGACACACACATTCTATCATCAAGACATCTGCTGACTTTTGTGACTAATTCATTTATTGCATGGATTGTGCTGTGGCCTTTTTTGAAACCATATTGAATGCATAAGATAATGCCGTTAGATGAATTGTGATTTTTGATCTGATCACATGCAACTCTTTCAAATATTTTTTAGAAAATTGGTAACAGTGAGATTTGCCTATAGTTGCCCAAATCATCTTGTTTGGCTTTCTTATGTACTGGCCAAACTTCTGTATATTTTAATCAATCTGGGAAACATCCCTCATCAAAAGATTGGTTGATTATGAAAGAGAGTGGATATGCAATACTGTGACGAACTATTTTTATTATTTCAGTGGAGACCTCATCCCACCACACAGATTTTGAATTTCTTAGGGACATTATTATTTTGATGACATCTGAAATGGAAACATGAGAAAACTTAAAACATGGGCAATTACTGTCTGTCATATTGGGTTTTGTTTTTGGTGGTGAACAGTCACTAAATTTGTAACATTTTATGAAAAAGTCATTGAATGATTCACAAATGGCGCTGGGTTCTGTAACAGCTCTACCATTCATCACTATTTTAGAAGGGCATTTTCTCTCTGCCTCACTGCCAACTTCACTTCTTCTAACAGACCAAACAGCTTTTGATTTGTTTTTTGCATTTGAAATGAAGTTATTATTCGCAGTACGTTTTGCTAGTTTAACTAGTTTGTTGAATGTTTTTTTGTATGTACTTACATACTTAAGAAATTCAGGGCTTCGATTTACTTTTGCCTCCGTATGCAGTTTCCTCTAAGTAGCACTAGACACTCTAATTCATTTTGTTACCCATGATCTACTTTTATGGGACCTGGTCCCATACTGTTACAAATGGAAGCATTCATTGAATATACCAAGAATTCAGTTAAAAAGTTATTGTAATTGTCATTTGTGAAAGTGTGTTTGCTGACTGTTCACTTGGTTTGGCTTAGTTTTGTACAGAATACTTCCAAATTTTCTTGATTGAAATTCCTACATCTTTTTGTTGTGCAGACTGAATTTTGCTTTGGTAGTGATACAAACAGCGCTTTATGGTCTGATACTCCTAAATCCAGAAGAAACTTTTCTTTCACGTAATAATTATAAGTACTTACAATATTGTCAATACATGTTGCAGAGGTTGCTGTAATTCGAAATTGAGATTTAGCCCATTTGTGGCTACCAGGTTCTATAAGTGTGAAGAAAATTTGTCATCAGTCCTTACATCTATGTTGAAGTCAGCACATATAACCACTTGTATCTCTTTGTATTTTGTTTCCAGTTCTTGATATTTCTGCTGAAGTTCTTCATATTTCGCATTTATAGTCATTAAATCATCTGTAAGCAGACTTATTATTTTTTCTTTTGATTTTATCATGTCCATTACCTCGTTTTTCATGACACTCGCAACACGCTGACAGCATTTCCAGTCATGGTCGTCTTTTATATATTTTAGAATCACTTTAACACATTTATCGTGATATCACAACCTGCACTTGGTGCAGAGGACACCTCTCTTTACCTTTTTTGTGCAGATTTTATACACATCACTATCACATTTTAATGAAACCGAGACATCGTTACAGAACAAAGTTTCATTCAGCACCATCTTTTCCATTGAAACTTCCTATTTGGTTTGTAAAGGCTGCTGGTTTTTTTTCTGATTTCAGACAAAGAAGAATAACAGCCCCTTTAATTAAAGACAGTAACATACGTCATGGCAGATCAGAGAAAGAAAAAGTTATATTAACTGCAGGAGCATACATGGAAAAGATTCACAACTAGTCATGCTTATAAACATTAATAATGCCTACTTAGTACTAGAGACAGAAAACTGGCTGAAAGCAAATATTAATAGCAATGAAATTCTAAATTCTGACTGGAATGTAGATCACAAAGATCAGCTGAACACCAATAGTAGAGGCATATTTATGGCCATAAATAATGAGGTAATAACTAGTGATGTTAATACAGATTCTGAATGCAAATAATTTGGGTTAAAAGTGGATCAAACATGGTAATATGGTGCTTTTTAGAACCCCTACTCGGGAGAAGTACAGGCAGAACATTTGAGGAAAAATTTTGGGAAGGTTGAATGTAAATTTTGTGGCCATGTTGAGATCTCAACTTACCAGCTGTAGATGGGGAGACTCAAGTGATTATGGTGGGTAGCGAGTACAGGGAATCATCTGATATTGTTCTAATGCTTGATCTGAAAATTTCCTTCAGCAGTTAATCATATAATTGACTTGTGAAGGTAACATTTTAGATCTAGTAGGCTTTAATTTTTCAGTTTGGTAAACATTTTGCCCTCTATAGACATGCTCAATGCATTCTGTGCTGAGCACAGCTTTGTCATAACCTAATACTGCTACCTTTGCTGGGAGACCACATTATGTCTACTGGTTATGCTGCACAGCCCATCTTGCCTGTGCTGAATATTTCTGGAACACTCGGCATGACAGTTTTGCCACCATCAGTACAATTAGTCTGACACCTAAAGTTTTTCATTTTAAAGCTCTTCTGTAATTGAATTACTGCATACACAGACACACAGTTATGTCAATATTATTTTGTACCAAAGAATTAAATCTTTGCTCTAATTTTTGGTAGGATTTTAGCAGCTTACGATGAAAGGGATGTCTCACTTTGGATTCCCCTCAGTAACTTTGTATTCTTTCACAGTTATTATTCCATAATACCTGCTGTTCTCCATATATTTGTAACTACAATAACTCAAGGAAAGGATGAATACATCTGTGATATGATTGGCTCAGGTATGATACCAAACTGAACACTATCTCACAGGAGGGCAGATAGCATGCCTGTTGTACACTTTAATAGCCAGTTAAACTGTTTCATTAACCCACAATTGCTCATGCCTCCTGTTGTCATTTGACAAATAGCATGTTAAGATTTTTTCTAACAAAGATAATTTTTACATCTTTGCTGTGTGTTTCATAGAAAGATACATTTGTAGGAGCACCAACCACTGAGATCCATATGGACATACAAAATCGATACCATGAAAAATGTATGAGTTTATGTCTTTGAATATTCAGTTGACTTTGTTCTTCTCTCTCATTATTGTCTTGCTGTGTGCTTGGGTTATTGAAGAGTGTCTCTCTAATTGCATATTGATTCATTCAATAAAGTGGTGGCTTTTGTGGCAAATATCCCCATATTATTCTGTATACTCACCGCTACAAAACTCCCACACTGGTGAACCTCGACAACTGTACATTTTCAATAAAGTCAGGAAACACACTTTGCTGCCATCCTGCCAAGACAGTGGATATCATGGAACATCAGAGGCTATTAGAACCTTTTCTTGCCAGTACTGATTGATTCTAATAGACTGCGTAGTACAATGAACAATGTGGAGCCATACAAGTATGACGCTACTAGTGAAAATGACTAAACCTTCTCACATGTGTACAAAAATGTATTACCTACCACAAATATGACCTCTTTCCAACAGAGGAACATTAGAGACTGATATCAGGAAGTGTTACTGGATTTACATCAGATTTTAGTGCCCAAGCACAACCTCGTTTTCACACTTCTCCCAGTTCGGCATATGCTTTGAATCTGTTTCTACCCTTGGTGAAACTCCACTGGCTGAGGCACACAAGAAGATCTCCAAGTCTTCTACCTCATCATGGCCAATCTGGGATTATTTTTGACAATACCCCTGAATCAGCTCAGTTAGTGTTATATAGTCAAATTTCCAGCAATGTTTCTACAGTACAGTGTGTGTTACCAAAATCGCCTAAGTTCCTACCATAACCAAAACTTGGTTTAACATCATGAAATCTGTGTTTTATGTTCACAACATTAGTAACAATTCAGTGAAATATTCTGCATTAATTTTTTACATAGGTGAGCAAACTTCCATCATAAGCTCTGCAATCCTATCACCACCTAACTTTCACAAATTTGAGATGGCTAAGGTGGCTTTATTAGAATGATTATGCAAATCATCTTAGCAACAAATCTGCAAAGCAGTTTTATGGATTGACACCTTCACAGTTTTGGTGCTATCTACAAACTTTAGTGGATCATAAATTAACATCAAACAATATGCTGTGCGCCATACGGTGAGTAAATTGCCTCAAAGGATTCAGGTGTCCTTAATAACTAATGAAGGACTTATGCAAGAGGTTAAACTACAAACAGCTGACATGTTTTCACATTGCAAGAGGGACATACTTGTTACCCAGCAGCCACTAGTGAAACATGCACCCGGCAGCGATACTGTGTCAACATGGTAAGCAGCAAACGAGCAGAGGTGAAATGTTTCCGGTGATTCACAACACGCTGCCATCTTGGCCTACACCACATCTGTATCTACATCTATAATCTGCAAACCACAGTGAGGTACATGGCAGAAGATGCATCCCATTTTACCAGTTATTAGGATTTCTTTCTGATCCTTTCATGTGTGGAAAGTGGGAAGAATGATTGTTTCCATGCAGTAATTATTCTAATCTTATCATCACAATCCCTATGTGAGTGATACATAAGCAGTTGTAGTACATTCCTGGAGTAATCATTTAAAACTAATCTTGAAACTTTGTTAATAGACTTTCTCAGGATAGTTTAAGTCTTCCAGTTCAGTTCCTTCAGTATCTCTGTGACACTTTTACATGGATTAAACAAACCTGTGACCATTCATGCTACACTTCTCTGTATAAGTTCAATATCCCCTGTCAGTCCTATCTGGTATGGGTCCCACACACTTGAGTAATATTCTAGAAATAGTCATATGAATGATTTGTAAGCAATCTTTTTTTGTAGGCTGATTGCACTTCCCCAGTATCCTACCAATAAACTGAAGTCTGCCACCTGGTTTACCCATGACTGAACTTATATGATCATTCCATTTCATACCCCTACAAAGTATTACACCCAGGTATTTCTATGAGTTGACCAATTACAGCATTGACTCATTGGCGTTATAGTCGTGGGATACTACGTTTTTTCATTTTGTGAAGTGCAAAATTTTAAATTTCTGAACATTTAAAGCAAGCTGCAAATCTCTGACCACTTTGAAATCATATTAAGATCTGACATAATATTTATGCAGCTTCTTTCAGATAGTACTCAGTATAGATAACTGCATCATCTGGAAAAAAAACTGATTTTAATATTAATCAAGTCTTGCCTGTGTACAAGTCTTTGAAAGCAATAGACATTGTTCTTGCTGGCCGGTTCAATAAGCAACAGCTTACTGGTGGTCCAAATGTCTTTTGTGGACTGAGAATGCAGTTCACATGTGATGTTACTGCTGTTTTTGGAGGCAGTACATGGTTGACCTTGGCTGTTATATGGGGGAACCATGCAGACTACAGTGGCCTTGAAGCTTTCCCTGATGCAAATATCCTTTCGTGGAAGACATTTTTTGTCTGGTGACGAGGCAATTGGCTACCTTAAGAGAGAGGACTTCCGTGCTGCCTCGCGATTCAGTGCCTTTATTTTATTACACACCACGCACGCTATTGCTCCGGGACCAGAAGTAGAAAGCACCATGAATTGCTCTGTTGGCAGCCCAATGCATTTCATTCAGCATCTCTCTGTCAATAGCCCTATGCTTTGTTTTACACCTATCATGAAGTAATATTTGTTTCTCTAATAGTTTCTTTACAGTGACTGCATACCATGGAGGTTTCCTCCTTTATGAACTATTCTACTGGGTATATATCTATCCAATGCATGCTCAACTATTATTTTAAACTTGGGCCACGTTTCCTCTACATGCTGCTGCCCTTTGCTTTATGTTTCAAGTTCCTTATTGAGACATGGCACTTCTGATTTTATATCTAGTTTACCAATCATATATACTTTCGGCTTGTTTTGGTTGTCCTTTGTACTTTGGTTATCTTGTTGCCACATGTACATTATGGTCACTGATACCAGTTTCAATGTGGACATCCGCAAAAAGGTCAGGTCTATTTGTTGCCATTAAACCCAATATATTTCCATCATGAGTGGGATTCCTAACTATCTGTTCTAGGCAGTTTTCAGAGAAGGCATTTAGTAAGCTTCACAGGACGTCTTATCGCACCCACCACTAACAAACCTGTAATTTTCTCAATTAATTTTTTAACGATTAAAGTCTCCACCAATGATTACAATTTGATTGGGGAACTTACATACAAATGAACTGCAGTTTTCCCTAAAGTTTTTGGTTATATCAGGAGACGTGTGTGGAGGGCAGTAGAAGGATCGAATTATCATTTTATGCCCATTTCTGATGCTGAGTCTTGCTGGCAGTAACCAAGCAGGACCAAGCATTTCCAGCGATTCACAATGTCCACACCATAGGTTAATGCCTCCTGGCTACTGAGATGCTGCACAGTCAGCTGACAATAACAAACTGGCCAGCACCACACATTACTCTGAGTGCTACCAGCAACTGACAGATTGCACGATGGTGCTGGTTCCACATGCATTTCAGTGTATCTGGACACAATTGCAAATCTCCATGTGAGTACTCAACCACTCACAATATCCATTATCAGAGGTCATGAAATTATTAAAATGTGCCAAGCCTCCAGAAGTGTGAATCAAACTAGTTTGCACTCCAATGGCTACCTGTATGTACTTGACGTTAGTATCAGCCTACGTTTTCTGGTCATCTCATGTTCTAAGACAAGCACAATCCCAAAAAAGTCTATCCTCATACTTATGATCCCTTGCTTCAGGTCAATGTGGAAAATGCCTCAGTTATTTAGTTGTATGACTATGCTACCCACAACATTGACTTTGGTCACTGCAAAACATTTACATGGGCTTTTCTGTCAGCAGATGTTAAAGAACCCCTGTTAGGGGCAGACATTCTGCACTATTTTCACTGGTGCCCTGATCTGAGGGAGGAAGTACTTTTCAACTGAGTGTCGACAACAGCATTCGAGGTACAACTGGAAAGCCTTCAAGCACCAGCTGTCCATGGCATGCAGAAGCATTCAAATCATCTGTACAAAAACTTCAATGGTTACAATGTTCATTTAATTATCAGCTGGCTGCAACAAAACAATTGCACATGGACAACAAAAGAGAATGTCTGGCTTTGCAAGAGGAGAATTCCTTGGTATGCGAGACACTACACAACAGATGCAACAAACATCAGTTATCGTCATTGAAAATCTCCTCAGGTACCAAGATTAACCATCAGCCATCACCTGATTTCCTCCTCATGAGCATTTTGCAAACCATGGAAAATACAGAAGATCATACAAAACTTTGTTAACTATCAAGGAGACAACAACGAATATAAAAACATAAATGAGTTGCTCACACAGACTTTATTGAATTTGGATGTGGCTGATGCTAAAGGTGATTAGAAAATGTATCGTTCCCAAAGACCTCCCACATGTCTGTGCTTAGTGCTTCTCAACTCCTTACCCACTACAGCATTAATGGAAATACTATGAATAAGATAGAAACTAATGCTGAGCCATCCACCTTTTACAAAGCATAGTGGCTACGACCTGATAAGTTGGAGACAGTGAAAGGCGCTGTGGACAAATTATAGGAAAAGGGCACTGTGCATTCTTCCAACAGTACATGTGCTTCCCAATACATTTGGTTCTAAAGAAAGACAGTTCATTGCAGATATCTGGATATTACAGAGCCCTTAATGCTCGGACTATTCCTGACTGTTGTCCTATACTGAATACACAGGACGTCTCTCATTCAGTATCGGGTACTTCAGTCTTCAGCAACACAGGTGGCCAAAAGACTTATTTACAGATACCCATGGCTGTAAAGGATATCCCAAAGCAGGCTATAATTACCCTTTTGATTTATTTGAATTTTTATACATGCAATTTGGGTTGAAAAACACTGCACAGACTTGGCAGCATTTTATTGGTACCACTCTGGGTAAGTTTTTGTTCTGCTTCCCTTACCTCAACGATGTGTTAATTTTTTCACCTTCACCCAACAGCATGAGAAAAACCTGCAGCAAATCCTGAATGTGCTGTATCAGTTAGGCACGGTGGTGAACCAGGAAAAATATCAATTATGCCAACAGTCAGTGACATTTTTTGCTCATTCCATGTTACATGCTGGGATCAGACCACTAAGAATGATAAACTTTTACAGGTGACATATTCCACCAGCAACTCAATTCCAGGCACCACTAACCAATGCCCTGACTAGGAAAAATACAAAGGGAAAGCAATATGTACACTGGACAATGGAAACAGCACTTACAGAATGCTGTGGCCTTGGCCCATTCCTTACCCATGGCACATTCATCTATTAAGGGTGAATCAATTAAGACTGCTATAGGCACAGGTTTGCAATTGACAGTCAACAGTTCCCAACAACACTGTGGTCCTTTTCCCATAAGATGATGGAAACCGAGCACTTATGATTTGCTTATGACTTCAGATTGTTAGCATTATATGAGGTTGTAAAATACTTTAAAGAAGATACAGAGGGCTGCCCATCAACACTCTTTACTGACTGCCATGCCACCCACTAGTCCATGCAATACGTAATCTGAGGCATGTGATTTGTATGGCATACCTAAATCAACCCTACAAAATAAAGTACAGGAAGCACATTAAAAAAAAAATTTAAAAAATGGGATGACAGCCAGTGCTAAATAAAGAAGATGAAATGTTGAAGCAAGGTACCTTGAGGGCTGCACATTGGGGATATCCCTTCACTAAATTGGATATTAAATATTTAGTTAAAGGCAACCTTGATAAATCTAGCCGAAAAGAGAAGAAATTTCATATCATCTTGCCAGGAGAAGAATGGGTACTTTTATTCCTCAAATGACAGTAAGAAGATCTTTCCGTTCACTTGAGCGAAAATATTAAATGAGCTCATGCAGAAGTGAAGAAAGAGACTGTTTATTTAAATTCTTGCAAAATAAAAACTTATCTGTAATATATAAAATTCATTATACCATTCCATATCACTTATTCGTAACAAAAGGCCCCCTTAAAATGTGAAAAATGTCACTAAAATCAAATAAAAAGCATGTAGAATTTTTAAAAAAGGCAGTAACTGTCCGAATTCACCCTCTATATACCGTAACTTCAGACTGAGATTTAAAAAACATGTGTGTCCGAAATTACCCCAATCCATGGGGTGACTTTGGACACTTTATTTAACTGCCTCAGATAAATATACCTACACATGCACTTTCTGGTTCTGGGATATTTTATTCATTACACACATACCCTACCACTTCCATAACAATCAATTTAATTTAACAATATATACGAAAGTTACCAACAAAATAATGACAAAACCATCCGAAATCACCCTGTTTGACAGTACCAATACAATCAACATTTCATTTTTGAAAAAATTTTATTCATAATTTTGTTAAAAACTATTTACAATGGAGTCAAAGAAAATGGCCATTGTTGAACATTCACTACCAAATGCAATATGCCACGATGAAACTTCCTGGCAGATTAAAACTGTGTGTTCTCCAGGCTCCTCCTTTCTCTTAGTCTTCTCCCACAAACCAGTCCTTCCAAAGCATCTGCTAGCAAGCATTCCCTTCTCAATGACTGTCCCAACCAGTTCTTTTTCCTTTCTCTTATAACCTTCAGCAGACATCTTCTCTCACCTACCCTTTCCAATACACTTTCATTACTCACTCTTTCCATCCAGCTTATCCTCTACATTCTCCTCCACATCCACATCTCAAATGCTTCTAACCTTTCACCATCCTCTTGTCTCAGCATCCATGTTTCTGCTCCATATAGTGCCACACTCCAGACAAAACATTTGCCAAGTCTTTTCCTTAGATCTTTATCTAATTTGCCACAGAACAGTCTCCGCTTTCTGTTGAATGCCTCCTTCACTATGGCAATTCGAGTTTTCACCTCCTGGTTGTGATGGAGCAAGCTGGGATATTTTTTTCCCTTTACTGTTTTGCCATCTGCCTCCTTAATTTTTTTTTCATTTTTGAATTAATTACCATTAATTTGTGTGAGTATAATCTGTATTTTCATAAAAGAGAAAGGTCGCTCCTCAGTTTTAAAGAATATAACACCAGATCTAATTTTATGTATGTGACTTATTTTATAATTTATTTTGATTATTCCTAGTTAGTATCTTTTGTTATAGCGAGAAATCAGTAACTGTTTTGTAAATAAAATTCTATTGTTGATGTATAAACAAACAGAAATTCTGTACTAACTATAAACATTTGGAGGAACAACTAATAGTATTCTTAAAGAATCTATTTGGCTCCATTCGAAAACATGATAGCAAAGCCAGCCCTTAATTAATTCTAAAGTAATTTCCAGTTTCATCAAAAATATTGTTTGCGTAACAATATCTGTTAATTTCATCATTTAAACAACTAATTCGGACTAACTCTAATAGTAGAAGAAACTGTTAAAAGGAATCAATTTTTTGATGTATTCAGTTAATTTCATGAGTTAAGTTTTAATTGTAATTTCTGTAAATTAAACATCAAACAATGTGTAATTTCAGTACCTATTATTGTGAGGATATAAAAAGGCCCAGTTTATGGCCACAAGACAGTCAGTCCATGGCCAAGTTTCAGACGAGGAACCTGTATAGGTTAGATCAACAACAATGCATCTGAACAACAATGCATCTGTGAAATAAGTGTAACACAATTAGGCCGTGTGTTAAAACAATGACAGTGTCTGTTCCATATGTACCTTTTTATTCATCCAGAACTGTGAACTAAGTGGTTAGGTTTTTACTGCTCGTAGTTGTTCGATAGTAAACTATTGTAGCAATATGTGGATGTTCACCTGCAAACTATTAATGAGGCTTATCGAAAGTTAAACAATAATACACTGGCCATATTAAATGTGTATATGGGGGTAGTGAACAGTGAAAGTAAAAAACTGTCAAATGCAAATTTGCACCTGTTGGCTACATCATTTAAAGTAGTCCATGGTTGACTTCCGCCCCCCATTTTTCAGCCAGTATAGCAACGCAGTACATCAACACTGAGGACAACAAATGAAGAAATATAACAGATGATTGCCACATGGTGACATCTCAAGTGTCCAATTATTGTGCTTCCAAGATATTTAAATGCACTTACTTCGCTAATGGTAACTTGTCCTATTTTAATATTGGGCAGTCTGTGTCTTGTATTGATGACCATATTCTTTGTTTTTGCTGTGTTTATTAGCATCCCATATTCCACACGAGCTTCATTCAGATCTTTCAGTATGTTATTCAATGTCTACTCACTTTCTGCCACTAATACCATATCACCAGCAAATCTTATACATTCAATTCTCTTTCCATCAATACATATTCCTCTTTTCCCATGAAAGCCTTTTGCAATAATCTCTTCTAGATATGCACTAAACAACAGTGGGGAAAGGCAACAACCTTGTCTAGCACCTTGACCAATGCTGCTTCCTTCTGACATTTCATTTCCAATCCTTATCCTTACTTTCTGGTGTAAATATAGATTCTGTATCAGTCGTCTCTCTTTCCAATCTACTCCTTTCCTCTTCAAAATATCCGTCAGCTTGTTTCACTGAACTCTGTCAAAGGCCTTTTCTAAATCTATAAAAACTGTAGATATTAAGAAAGTGTACTGTCCACCAGAAAGCAAAACATTCTAACATCTCCAAATATATTGAGCTACATCTCATTTTGGCTAAAAAAAACTCTAAAAAAGGTATGATTGAATGTGGCTGGACCCTATCCCAGAGATAAGGGGGGAGTAAAGTGTATAGTAGGTCTGTAGGATATTTTCACCAAATATGTAAAACTGTATGCTGTACAGAACATTACAACCAGTTCAGTTATAAGATGAATCCAAGAGGATTATTTTGCAAGAGTAGGAAAGCCAGAAGTCATGTTAACAGATAGGGCCTCATATTTTGTTAGATGTAATTGGAAAGAGGTTGTAGATTCCAACCACATCAAACACATTTTAGTATCCAAATTTCATCCCGAAGCATCCCCCATAGAAAGTGTTTTTAAGGAATACAACAGGTTTGTGAGGACCTACACACCTTGTAAACATACCAAATGGATTGAATATGTCACTCCTTTTTCACAAGTTATTAACAACCTTCCCCATACATCAACTGGATTTACACCAAATGAGCTGATGTTTAATTGCACACAAGTAGACAAGTGGGAGAAACCTTTGCCCAAGATACCAATACCGCAATTATCACTGGAGGATAAAACACTACAAGCAGTAATCAACCTTGGAACCTGAGCTAAATATAGGAAAGGAATTTATGACAGAAAGCTGAAATGTACAACACAATTTTACATAGGACAAAAGGTGTCACTTAGAACACATCCCAAATCCACAAAAATTGAAAAACTGAAACGTAAGTGGCAACTGCTATACACTGGACCAGCATAGTTGCTGAAATCCCCTGCCCGGGAGCAACACATTGGTACATACAAACACCTGTAAAGACAGGGGCCTTTGCCCACACAAAGACTTGAGTTTATATGTTGAAGAAGGGCTGTATACCATTTAAGTTGTATATATGTATAACAATATTAGATTTAGAATGCTGGAAAGTCACATTCCAAAATTTATGTTGTTAGTTGTGAAAGAAAATTTTTGTTTGTGTTTTTTCTTACATGTTAAATGTGTAAACGATAAGATGAGTGGTTGTAACAAAGCAGAATTATACAGGGTGTCACAGTCAAACCTCCCTGATTTCAAGGACCCAGGAGAAAAAAACCACAGGAGAGAAAAAAACTCAAAGAATTTATATACCCTTGTCAGAAGTGCCAAGTTTCGTCGGCAGAGTGCAGCCTGGTCCCATGAATGAGAATGGCAACTCCACAGTAGCATGTGCAAGCAGTAGTGTGGTTTGCAGAAACAAAATCACCGGTTACTGTGCAAAGAAATTATTATGTGTATGAATGTGGTCCACTGATGTGAAAACAATTAAGGAATGGTATAGGAAGTTTCTGGCAACAGGAAGTCTTCAGAAACATTCTGGTGGTGCATGTTATGGAGTTTCAGAAGAGACAGTGGATGACATCAGACAAACATTTCTCAGAGGCCTCCGTAAGTCAATTTGTCAAGCATCTAGGCAACTGGATGTACCTCGACCAACATTGCATTGTATGTTCACCAGTGTCTTCGTATGTGTGCTTACAAAGTGCAAATTCTGCAACATCTGATGCCAAATGACAAACCACGTCGACAACAATTTGCTGCGGATATGGTGCAGTTTATTGGAAAGATGTTTATTCTCATATGAGGCAACCTTTCATCTATCAGGAAGAGTTAATAGGCATAATGTTCGGATTTGGGGTTTGCAAAATCTGAACATTGTCACTGAACATGTTCGGGATAGCCCTAAACTAAACGTCTGGTGCGGGCTAATGTATGACAGGATTGTTACACTGTTCTTCTTTGCGGAACAAACAGTGAATGGGTCAGTGTATCTGGACATGTTGGGGCAGTTTGTGTACTCTCAGATATAAAACTTGCAACCAACATCATTTTTCAACAAGATGGAGCTCCACCGCATTGGTCAACAGCTTTTCGCAAGTTCCTGGATAGGAAATGTCCCAATTGTTGGATCGGACGTGGAGGACCCATTGCCTGGCCACCATGTTCACCCACCATTACGGCGCTTGATTTCTTCATGTGGGAATTCATGAAGGACCGCGTGTATGTGACCAAAGTGGACAATATTCCTATGTTGTGACATCGTATCACTAATGTGATTGCAACAATAACAGAGGAAATGTTACAAAGAACTTAGCAAGAAATTGAATATAGACTCAATATTCTTCGTGCTACAAGTGGTCTACAATGTGGTGCATTTTTCATTGTCGTATCTACTGTGGTTTTTTTTTTTTTTTTTTTTTTTCTTCCCCCCCCCCCACCCCCCCCCCCCCCCCCCCACCCCCCGCCTGGATCTTTGAAATCAGGGAGGTTTGACTGGGCCATCCTGTACTTTTATGTGCCTAGAGATGATGATACTCTAAATACTATGTTTCCCCTTGTTTGTAACCCATTTGTAAACAAATAAATGAACCTGTGAAACACACGGTAGCATGCAATGCAGTACACAACTTGCCGTGACGCCATTGGTATCAGAGTTTTGCAGAACATGTGCATTTGGGAGCAAGCTAATCAATAAAATGCTTGTACGTGGTCACCAGACAGGCACAGCTGCAAGTGTTGGAGCGTCCAAAACAAACCAACCTGATGAGCTACAGTCCACACTAGCATTTATAAAGCCTACTGTATAAACAAGGACATAGAAAATTAAGAGAGCAGCTATTCTACAACTGGGCCTATCTACACAATACACACACACACAAAGATAAGCTAAGGGATTATATACACAGGAAAGGGATGCTAAACTACGGGATATTTACCTAAGCTACTATACTATACACATTATATTTATATATTGAAAGTGCACACACTAATTATACTTAATGGATGAGAAAAGTTTTGGTGCAGGTAAATTAGTGAGTGCAGTATGAGTGGCAAACTGAATAAGAGGTCACACCACATCTGTAATACACTTTATCTTTCAGATTTATAAGGTGAGTAGAGATGCAAACATGACTTTAAATAATGCACACTGAAGTGAATGAATACACAGCTGAATATATGAAAAAGGTATTAGTAGCCATCAAGCCACTGTACTCTTATCTATGAAGATTTAGTTTTAAGTTAGTATTAATTTTTTCTTCCCAAAGTGAAGAAAGATAAATGCTTGTAGAATGTTAGGTACCATATAAACATAAGAAAGGACTGCACTGCAAGTAAATATTGTTGTAAGTTAATGATAAATATAAATGTGGAAGTATGTGAAGAAGAAAACAGTTGTAGTACGTCAAGTATCATGGTACTGAACTAGGATTGGATTCTACCAAATAATCAAGGGGTCAAAACCTAACTACTGTGAGCGTCAACTACCCATGAAAGCTTCAAACACATGAGTTACATTGAAATTTTTATGCACATTTGCTACTTATGTAAACATTGTTTTACGATCATTGTATGTAACATATCATATTGATGATACAACTCTGTAAACTTCAGCATATGAAATGGTTATCCTTCATGTAATGAACATAACCAGTAAATAATGAGCTGCAACTTTGAACTCTGAATAAGTATTTGATATAATTAGTAGTGGCAGATTTGAGTTGTGTTTATAAACAATAAACTATTTTGTTCTTGGGATCACAGTTAAGTCTATTAATGAGTCATAACTGAGCACAGAAATGCCTTTCCATGGAATTTTCTCAACCCTGTAGTGTGTAGATCCTTCCTGGAGAATGCTAGAGAGGTGAGGCCATGCATAGTTACCTGAGTGGCACATAGTATCTATTGTAGCGACTAGTGTTTACTTCTTTGATTCTTTTGAATTGATAAATATGCTCTGGCAAGAAGTCGTAAATTAAAATGAAATGTATGTCAATTTATGCTATAAATGAAAACAGAATCTATTAGCCTATGAATATTATATGAAGCATGTATAACAAGAGTAAAATGTGTACTCCCATAATTGGAATCAAATAATTGTAACAAAAATGAAAACAAAATGACAGGCAATGGCCCTATATATAAAAAGGGGAGAGAATATGTTACATACTATAATGTATACAAGCAATGATAGTGGCATCAGCAAATGAATAGGACAAGTGTATTTTGCAATTGTATTTGTATTTTATTATGTTATGTGCTCAGTATGTGGAAAGGACACTTCAGAAACTTTATGTAATGCAACTGCATGAAAGGTGCTCAGAAACAAAATGCAAAAGCATATGAAACCTGGCTGCAAAGTGTTAAGTGTTCGTGTTTTAAAACAATACGTGGGGGTGTGCATTGTAAACCAAAAATGGCAACACTTCATGTAAAAGGAATTTTCTGTGCTTGACAATGTCGTAAAAGCAGCAAGAAACTTACTTTGTTGATTGATGTTGGCTGTACAGTTGGTCTTCCCACTAAATATGTGAGAGCAACGAGGTGAAATAAATTCATTGGGCCACTGATATGGAAACCAGATGTCACCGCATCGAAGATTTCGCAAAGGATCACGCTGCTGAACACAAGCTTCACAAATTTGTGCAGTGAAAACTACTGTAAATGCACAACATGAACACTCTGGCCTCACACTGAACATGTGAGTACAAACAGCGATGCTAATGGATCTTGTGTTGCGCACGCACACTTCACGAGCTAAACACTGTGCAGATGCTGACTGACAACAATGTGACTATGTGGTTACAGCAAGCAGAGAAAATTTATTTTGCATGTGTTAAAAAGGAGCTGACATGCTCATATAAATTGATAACCATTGAGAATAGCTCCAATGGCCAAAAATAAAGGCTATGCCCTTAATGGCCAGGATTGTCAACCCCAAAAAAGGAAACAAGTTCAGACACTGGGCACCTCCATATGACATCAGTGTACAGTAGGGAGCAATTGTATTGAATCATATTATTTTTTTGTTCTTTTCTTTTCTTATATATCAGCTATGTTCAAACTGAATGAGTTATGGGCACTGACAAAGATAAATTAACAAGTTTTTTTGTGGCAAGGATAATGTTTTGATACATTGTTAAATACCTGTATGAAACAAAATAAGCAATATGTTCTTCAATTTATTAATTCATATATCTTAACCCTTCTGTTTTGATAAGTGGTAGTGTACACTATTAGTGGAATAGATCTACTAATGATCTTCCTGGACATTGAAAAAGCAAGTGATAGTGTACGTAGAAGCAAAGTGTGAAAGCCCTGGAGAACAGAGGAGTAGCAAAACAGATTATTTGGAGGATAAGGGAAATGTACCATGGAAGTGTGAGCTGTGTGAAAGTGGGAGGAGAGAGATCAGCTTGGAGTGAACAGAAGAAACGCTTGAGGCAGGGATCTGCACTTTCACCATTACTCTTCATTGTAGTGATGGATGATATAATGTGTACAGTAGCACAAGTAATTGGTGAAGGAAAGATGAAAGCTATGGTGTTTGCAGACAATCTGATGATCTGGGGGAAAAAGGAGGAGGAAGTACAAGAGCAGCTGGACATAGGGTAACGAACAGTACAAAAATATGCGATGAAATTTAGTATAAGTACGAGTGAGATGATTATCAACAAGAATGAAGAAGAGAGGAACAACTGGAATAACAGATGGTGGGGAATGATTGAGGAGAGAGGAGGGTTTCAAGTACCTAGGAAGCCTGATACAATAAAATGGAAAAAATGACAGAGAAATAAATGAGCGGGAGAGAAAAGCAGAAGCATTTTGGAAGAGAGTCAAAAGCCTGATATGAAGCAAAGATGTACCCCAAATTAGTAAAAAGGTTATATACTGGTCATACTATGTCCCAATCCTGACATATGCATCTGAAACCTGGGTTATGAAAGGAAGAGGTAAAAGCAAAGTACAAGCTAGTGAGATGACATTCTTGAGGAACAGTATTGGAGTGACAAAGGTAGACAGGTTAAGAAACGAGAGGATCAGAGAGTTAATGAAGGTGGAATCATTACTGGAGGAGATAGAGAAATCAAGGCTGAGATGGTATGGGCATGTTAAGCAAATGGAGGAGAAGAGAATATTCAGGAGGATTCATGAGATGAAACTGGAAGGAAAGAGACCAAGAGGAAGACGAAGAAACAGATGGCTGAAAGGAGTGAAGGAATGCAATCAGAAGAAAGGAGAAGACCGGACCAAGGTGGAGACGGAGAGATGGTGGCAAGACAGAAGACAATGGAGAGGCTTATGTTCCTAACAGACCTGGCCAGAGGCTGGAAACTATCCAAGATGATGATGATGAAGTGGTAGTGTACAGATGTATGCTTGGATCAGTCATACCAGCATTGTTAAATAAGTGTATTTCAAGTGTACATTAAAAGTGTTATAAAAAGTTATTAGAAAAGCAAAATTTATTTACACATTTAAGACATCCACTCCTATCTGTTCATCATTTCACTCGCTGCCAAGATCCTGCATCATGAGATTTGGACAGACAAGAAGAACTTAAGCGATATCCAGAGTAGTGATGCTGAATCAACATTGTCACCATTAAGACTAAGCGCAATGGAATTAATATGAAACAGTATGTAATGCAAATTATAAATATTGGCCTTGAATGTATTGATATTGGAGGCCTGTTGATACTGGCATCAGTTAAAATTCACCCAGGATTGTGCATAGATTCATGAATTACTTCAAATTTCTTTTGACTATTCTTTCCAATCAATTTTTCTCATAATTCAAGCAATTGTTAATCAGGTTACATCATTGTGCCATGTACCTACTCAGTTTCCAATATATTTTGTAAACCATCAACGGGATGATGTGGGTGGAACTTGTTCCTTTGAAAGACATGACAGTGCAGTCTACAGCACTATCTTTCATTCATATGTGGATTGCTCATTTTGGATGTCTATTGTCAATAATGACTGACCAGGGGAGGTAGTTTGGATTGCAACTCTTTGCAAAACTGTGTGTATTGTGCGGAGTGCAACACATCCACTTAACTGCCTACCACCCTCAAAGCAATGGGTTGATGAAACAATGACACTGTATCCTAAAAACTGTGTTGATGTTTCACGATTTTCAATGGACTGAAGCAGTGCTGTGGGTTCTACTGGGAATCTGGACAGCTTACAAAGATGATATGAAATCTTCTCTCACTGAAATACTGTATGGTAAATGTTTGATGCTTCCTGCAAACTTCCTATTGCCCTCTGTGCTGGTGGCAACCTCGGTGTTACCTTTGGTAAATAAGATCAGAGGCCACATAGCTCACATCCATACACTAACTCCTCAAGCTCACTGTGTACAGCGAGCATGAGGTACTAAGTGGCAGCACTATGATGCTCGAGGATAACCTCATCCTTGCTGCATTCCAACAACATTATTGCAACCTCCTAAAGTACTCCAATGTGGAGAACAAATATTTTCTACCCTGCTTCATGGTAAACCATCAATTACATCTGTCCAGCACCTCAAGCCAGCTTGTGTGTTGGGGGACTAGGAGCTGACAACCTTTCACCACTACCAGGAGATCCTTCCTCCACTTCTACAACAATCAATATGGATCTCTGACTGACCATCCTAGCTTCACGGAGGAATTGAATGACCAGTCATCACCTTCTAGTATCACCAAGAGAGATTAATCCTGCTCTCTCAATGGCAGACCCCTCTACCCTCGCACCTTTCTGTAAGATTATGTTCAGAGCAGCATTCTCCTTGTGGGGCAGCAGCGTCGTCTTTTACTTGCTCTTGAAAACTATTTTTGTGGTCACCCAGAAAGTGATAGAGAACATACTGACCACAGTTTCCAGTCTACAAGTCCAAATTCTTCTTTTGCTCACTGAAAGAAATGTTTCTACACTCTGTTTACTCAGCACGATCAGAAACTATAATTATAAATACACGTTTGAGCTCTAACTGATCCAATTATATTAAAGAAAATTTCACATGCACAATGCAGTAATATTCCTGATAATGATGATGATATTAATAATAATAATTATAATGATAATAATAATAATGTTTATCATAAACAGCACTATGAGCAGTTCAGAGGCAATCTCTACGATAAGTTCCGATAAATGGTCTTTTGCCCTGACTTCTAATAATTTAAGTTAATTGCTTGTTACAAAAGTGGAAAATAACTTCACCACTTGCTGCACACCACACAAACAGTTACTTCTGCGAAATCTAAGCTCCAGGATGGTGTACAGTACTCGGGAATTAACTTCCTATTTGTGTCAAAAACATGTATTTAGTCGCAGCATAGCTGTGATGCAATCCGAGGAAGCGCATAAGCCAGCGTTTAGCTGACATGGACTGTTTGATTGCTTGGTGCAAAGTAAAGTGAGGTCACACTGCCTGTCAGGCCATATTTATATAGGGGTGCAGCAGGCAAGTGAGGAGAACACTTGTCATCATCTGCTCTATGCCCCGGTAGCAACCTCTAAATGGCCGCTTTCTTGGACACATATTATTTTACAACACTGTCATGAATCAATTTAGAATCTAAATAATTTTTAAATGAGTGGAGTTAGGTTGGCTTTAATCAAAGAAAAAGTTTTAGCCCACCTGCATTTAAACTTTGCCATCTAGAATTATTAGAACGGAACTGACAATAGAACGTGACCTCTGAACTATAACTTTAAGAGACGTATTGATGGTTTCAAAGTTTTGAAATTTGTTATATACTTATTATTTAATGGGTTTAATCACATTCCGTAAGCAGAACTTTCTAGCATTGACATAACTGATACTTAATCTACTACAAATAAGGACAATTTTGTTCCAAATTTAGTTTTCAATAAATTACTCAAAAACTGTTAGAGGTAGCTTAATGGGGTCACATAGTTAAGGTTTTTATGTCAAACTGCTGCTACGTACCAATTTTTGATTGTCTAGCTTCATTATTTAGTGCCACTTGCTTTTTATTTAAAACGATGTATCTTAACATTTTGAACATTAATATACTGAAGCATATGTTCATAAAGTTTGGAAAAGCTTCTTTAATTTTTAATTTCATCCTTAGAACACAGTGCAATACTTGTATGCTATGCACAGATGTTTTACGGTGACATGGTACTAGTAGTAGTGAACTGGGTTAAGTTCCGGCACACTCTCCCACCTCTGTATCTCTCAAATTAAATTTTATAGATCATGTACATAAATTACATAGACACATGAAATAAAAGTGTTGATTATTACAAAATTACTTTTTTATATTCATTTTTAATACTTTACCTGAAAGAGAAGCACTCAAAATTTTCACTTTTGGTATTCACTTATTTAATCACAATCGTAGGCACCACTGTGAGCTTCCATACAATACTTTCACTAAATCAATAGAGGTAGATGGTGATAAGTCACTTCTCCACTATATTTTATTACAAAAAGGAAAAGGAAAGAGGAGGATTCACTGTAAATCATGTTGTTCTCACTTCCTTTTCCACTATAGTTTGTAGACTGCCTTTCATGAAGCCTCCATGTCCCTGAGAAACAGGTAATGTAGCCTAAGCTTCTGTTCTTACTTACATCTGAGGGAGGACAAAACACATTTTATAGTCTATTTTCCATCAGTAATTTAAATAAACGGTTAAGTAGATACCAGAAAGAATTTCTTAATTTTCTTTTTTTGTATTTGGAAAATTGCTATCAACTTTTTTCAAAATGATTGTCGGCAATATGTTACTTCATAAAATAATGACATTTTACTTTGTCATTAAACCTGAATCACAAACTTTGCCATTCTCTTTTTTATGCATAAACCATAGCTATTATGCACTGAAGGTAAATTTATTTTCTTAAATAGTCACATTTTGGGCTAGTTTGCAATCGACTTTATTACTTTAGATGTTGCTTTAACTTAGAAAACTGATACCTTTGTAAGTTTCATCTTCATTTGGCTCAGTTATCATATGGATTAGTACGCTAAAAGAAGTCATTTGTTCGACAGCACTTACTTTGCTTTGTTACACCTCTTATTAAAAAGCTGTTTTTACTATAAAACATCAATACTTTACAATCTTCATTTCTTAACACGTTTGCTTATTTGTATTTTGTTGTCTGTATTTAACTGTTAATTGACCATCTGCCTTAAACAAGATTACACGTTTCTCAAATGTTTTTACAAGATGAGAGGGAATAACTCATCAATTTTTGAACATTTAACCATATATGTTGGCCCACTGGCTTCATTTCTCCTGTTTCTCCTCCTTTTCATTTATACATATATTTCAATGTTTCTTTTTCCATTTTCGCTTCATCAGCCTACTGACCTCATTATTTCATATATTTTTGGCGTGATACACCACTTCCACACATCTCCTTTAACTGATACCAATACACATTGGCTTGCCTCTACAGGCACCATTTTGTTACTCTCTTGTACCTTCAGACAACCTTACTGCCAACCAAAAATTATTAATTTATGCAGAATTTATCGTTTCAGATTTTAGGAATTTCCAGTTTCAACAACTTCTCATAATGCCAAGTGTTCTGTGTTACGTAGTTACTAACCTTTTTTATGGATTTTATTTATTATTTATTTACTTTAGCCATTATTTTTATGATTGTGTTGAAAAGTTACCCAGTGTTATTTTAACATTTAGAATTTACTATTGCAAACTACCTCTCACGTTCTTGTGTAAGTCATCATTCAGGTATAGTCATATTTGGCAATCATTCTTATTCACTCAGAAGAGATTACAAACTAAGAGCATACATACAACATAAAGACATATATTTCTTACTTACTATGATAGGACAAAAGAAGGGAATGAAACTTGAAAAGGAAATAAAGTTCCATCCAGCTGGGACCGCACAGTACACCAAACTGTGCATCCACGAAAGAATGACAGACTCCCTACAGAAATAGTATAGATAGGACAGAAGAAGGGGATAAAACTTGAAAGGTAAATAAAGTTTCATCAAGCTGGGACTGCACGGTACACCAAATTGTGTATCCGCCAAAGAGTGGCAGACTCCCTACAGAAACTAGTTACTGTTGCTTTTGAATTTCTTCAGATCTATAATGTTTCGGGTATTCCAAGCAGTATGCTTTTGCATAAGGCTTACTTATTATTCTGAATGGTCCTTGATAAACATGCATAAAGTTCTTTCTTAAATTTTCTTAGCTTTTTCTTTATATTTGATTAAGACAAGTTCACCAATGCTAAAACTAGTGGGGGAAGCTTTTCTTTTTCTATCCAAGGCTCTTTTACGTATATTTGCTCTAGCCTGTGCCTTTTTCTCACCTAAAGAGCTCTAAGTTAGGGATGTTGGGAGGAGGCTAAAAAGAATTGCTGCACATAATTTTAGGCGTGCATTTGATTCTACATTGTGCAAATCTCCCTGCACTACACTACTTACTGTACATACCTTCTGACATTCTTAAAAGGATGTTATGGGGTTCCCGATTAAGCATTAGTTCACAAGGAGCAAAGCATGTGGCATCATGTTTAAGATTGTTGATCATTTCTTCAAAGTTTTTGATATGATTGGCCCAAGTTGAATGCTTCCTGGCACAGTAAGTTCTACACAATCTGTTTAACTCATGCATAACTCTCTCGCTGATATTCCTTTGCAGAAAATACACCGAGATCCTTATATGACAAGTTCTGGCCTTTTCAAAACATACCTTAAATTTTTCAGATACAGACTGAGGACCATTATCTGATAGGAGACTCTTAGGGTTGCAAATCCTAACGAAACAGTCGTTTTATAGCTTGTCACCAGCGTTTGGCATTAGCTCTCATTATTGGATATAATTTGACATATTTGCTAAAACCGTCAATCAACACAAAAACATGGGTACATCTTCCTTTAGATGTTGGGAGGAGGCTAAAAAGAATTGCTGCACATAATTTTAGGGGTGCATTTGATTCTACATTGTGCAAATCTCCCTGCACTACACTACTTACTGTACATACCTTCTGACATTCTTACTACTCTACGATGCATGTTATCGAAAATGACTTTCTCACTTAATTTGGCAATGCATTTCTTGGCCCCATAATGGCCATATCATAGATGCATGAAATCTATCAGCAGATCTGCATGTTGTGAAGGAAAACATATTTTCCATTCTGTTCAATCTAACTTTCTTGTATGAAGTAAAATTCCTTTATGTAACCAATATTATTGTGCAACTTTTCTATAATTAAGGACTCCTAAATGGCTTTTGACTAACCTCAACTGATCATCATTTTGCTCCCTTCTTTAGATTTTAAATATTTTCTTTGAGGCCCGTTTCTCCTTGAGCTCATGTATCCTTGAGCTCGTTGCTATCTGTTAACGGAATTTCTGATTCCCTGCACAGCTCACCACTTCTTGATAGCCCATCTGCTACCAGAGTGTTCTCCTCTTGAATGTATTTAATTTCAAGGTCAAACTGCTGAAGATACATAGTCCACCTGGTTAGTCTTGGATGTCTCAGTTTACAGGTTTTTAAAAATGTAAGTGCTTTGTGATCACTATAGATTATCACCTTGTGCCCTAACAAATAATGCTCAAACTTCTGCATACCAAACATGATGGCCAGTGACTCTAATCCTGAAATTCTATAATTTCGCCCAGCAGGTTGCACTGAACAATTATGTACCTCTTGATTGCCTTCTGTTTCTACCTGAACTACTGCAATCCCAAAACCACTTGCATCAACTGACATGCAAAAGGGTTTCGAAAAATCTAGATGGTATAAAAGCAGACTATTCATCAAACAGTTTATTAATTCTTCAAAAGTGGAATGGAACTCTTTAGTCCAAACCCATGAGGTATTCTCCTTCAACAAGTTGAGTAAACGAGGTGCATTAAACAAGTGATCTTTAACAAAACAGCGATAGAATGCAAATAAACTGAACACTGATAAACTGAACACTGGCCTGAGTTGCTTTTTATTTCTGGGTGCTTCAAATTTTTCAATGACTGATAATTTGGAAGGATCAGATAATATACCTTCTATGCTAATTTGATGGCCCAGGAATTTTATTTTATTTCTTACACATTCAGCCTTTTCTGATTTCATTTTCTACAGCTTCTAGCACCCTGTCTAGTAATGAAATGTTCTTCCCTTGTGGGAGTTGCCAATAGTATATCACCTACACAAATAGTTACCTGATTAACAATTCCTGCCCCAATACACAAGCCATTACTCTTACAAAGGTGCACACAGAAATACTTAATCCAAATGGGATTACTTTATATTGGTAGCACACTCCTTCATACAAAAAGGCTGTGTATTTACATAATTCTTTTGCCAGGGGCAAATTCCAGCATCCACAAGTTATGTCCATAGATGTAAGATACCTAACTCCTTAGAACTTTTATATTAGCTTGCCCATATTCTGGGAATGGTCACTCTCTCTTATTGCAATTTCATTTAACCAGCACGCATCCAATACTAATCTAATGTTTCTGTCACACTTAGGCACAACTACAAGAGAATTATTATATTCACTAATTGCTTTCTCAATGTCACCCCATGCCAACATGCATTGAATTTCTTTCTTAACCACTGGCTTTCTTGAAATATGTACCTGATAATATATCTTGAAAAGTACCTGCCCAGGTTTTACATTCAAATGGCATTCATACCCTTTAACTTCACCAGGTGTATTCAAGAATATATTGTAATGAGTGGTTAATACTTCCTTGTTTCCGCTCTTTGTTTATCAGAAATTGGACTTGTTGACTGTTGACTGTTCACAGGACTAACCACGAACAATACCCGATTAAAAATTCAGTGCACAATTATGTTTATTAGAGTAACCTGACCTCCTTCCCAAAACCTTTGTCTCATCTCTTCTAGTTCCCTTGTAGTTTAACATCTTGCTCATTATTAGCAAATTCAGTATCTTCCTACAAGAATCCTTTATTCCTCATTACCATAATAGGCAGTTCCCAAGCTTCATTATTACTGTCTATATAACTTCCTATGAAAGGCTCTTTTACTATCTGAGAAGCAAGTAAGATTAAAACTAATTTGTTCTGAACAAAGTCAATCCTCCCCTGATATTTTGTCAAGACATCTGTGCCTATTAATATTTCAGCACTTAAACTGAGCACAATTAAACAAGGGTGATCTATTATTATGTCATATACACCAATTGGTATCAATGCTTCATGCTGTACTGGTCTACAAACTTTTCCAGTAGCACTTATTATTCTTAAACCATTTACTTTCATGACAGTCTGTTCACTCTTGTTAGGAACAGAATCAAAAAATGCTTGGGACAAAGCACTTGCTTTACTGTCACTGTCAAGAAGACAATGCACTGCTACTCCTGATATGTTAGTTTTTATCATAGGGTGAGTTATTCTAGTCTGAACACATTCCTCATAAACGTCTTCTAATAAATCCTTTTCAATCTGTTTCCAGCTAAAGTAGTATTATTCAGTTGCAAGTACATTCACACTTAGATTCACAGAGTCATCAATCTCTACATTCTCAGCTGCCTTTTCCAGTCTGTCCACCAATTCTAAAGCAAAGCACTTAATGACTTCCTCTACTTCTGTTTGCTGCACATCAGCTAAACTATCATCTACCTCTGAGCAACTGCACCCAAGCCCAACATTGCTACACATAACACTTTTGTCGACTTCTACAGTTTGTGGTAAGTCAAAACAGCTAACTAGTTCCTTGACCTCATTATGATTGCTACCCCCTTCATCCATCAATTCCTCCTCTTCAAAACCTTGCAAAACTGACTTAATTTCCTCTGCCTCAACATTACCCTTCTGATTGCCATTATCGTCGAAGATGTAAGTCTTTATTTCATCTTCATCCCTATCAGATTCACACCCTTTAATTTCTTCCCTATTATCATAGCATTTTCTTTCTCTTCCTTGACCCATTTTTCTAAAGCATCCAAAATGCTGTCAACTATATTATGAGAGAGATTTAACACGTCACTGGTACTGTCTGTTCCTATTTCATCATCCCTGTTATCTGTTTGCATGTACTGACTGACTGTGATTTGTGTTCCTGTTACTGGCAGTGTTACTCTTTCTGTCTTGTGAGCATCATTTTCCTCATAGACTGGACTTACTTTCCCCACACACGACCTGTTATGTTCATTTGATACAGAATCAGATAGGGTGGTATTTTGCTCTCCATCTTGTCACAATGGTGCATATTTGCATTTCTGCTTTTATCATAATAATTGTTGCGAAAGCTCGATTGCTGTCTACTCCCCCTTTCTCTACCACGGCCTTGACTATGATAGTTACATCTTGTATTCTGAACCTCCATACATCTAACATTCATGTTTCCATTATCATTATTTCTGTTGTTTATGTGATGGTTGGAAGACCTGTTACTATTCTGCACCTGCTCCTCAGCAGCAGCCACTCTTTCTGCTCAATGAACTGATCCACATTCTCTCTAGGTGCAGAAATGATTCTATTCTGCCATTATCAAGGCAGTTTACATTCTAGTCCCATGATAACCATTTCTGGTTTCATCTTTTCTGTCAGATGTGACAGCTGTGAAACCCACTTCCTAGAGAACTCTTTTACTGACTCACATCCTGGAGCAAACGTTTTACCACTCCAAAACTCTCTCAAAACATTGTTTTGTTTGTTTTGTGATCAATACTCATTCAGAAATGCAGTTTTAAATTCAGAAAGAGTTTTGCATCTTATTACATGAGCTGACCACTGTAAAGCATCTCCTGACAAATGACTTCTTATGAAAAAATTTTTCTCTTGTCTGATCATGCATTAGGCAAAACATCCTCAAAATCATCCCAGAACTCTGAAGGGAGAATTTGTTTGCCTGGATCAAAACTTAAAAATTGACAACATCCAATTAAAGCGGCATCAACTGAAGCAACATACTTAACAGTAATATCACAGGAACTATCTGAGATTATTCTATTTTCTGTGTTAGTAATACTAGTATATAGTTCTTCAACTTGTAATTCTACTGCTTCCACCGTGTCAGAAAATCTTTTATCAACATCTTCACAAAGTTTCACACAGTGAGATTTTATTTTCTTAATATCTTTCTGAGAAGCATTTACTTTAGTAGTTACTTCTTCAAATTACTTAGAGCAGAGTTTGGATTCCTTGCCTGTTCTTTCTGACAACCTCCCTTCCAAAAGTTCATCTGCATCTTTGAATTCTTTGTGAACTTTTCCAGCTTTCATTTTTAAAGTATTATGCAATTTACTTAGTTGTTGTCCTACTTTCACTTGCAGATCATGATGGTTAGCATCAATTTGATACTTTAAACTATTCAGTTTTGAGGTCATTTCATCCTTTAATGCATTATTATTACACTCAATCTTACTTTTCATTTCTTAATTACTATCCTTCAGTTCTTTATGATGTGGTTCAAGTTTAGCAAACAGTAACTGCATCTATTTTGTGCCTCTACATTACCACTTGGCATTTGCACTGATTTTAAAGGAGTTTCTAGCATTCCCTGACTTGGCTGAATTTCAGACATATTGAGCTCAGTTTCACAATCTGATAACTTTATTAATTCTATCTTTTCCTTCTTGACCTCACTTTCAATTACCTCATCATCAGAAAATGGTTCTAACTTTGCAGTACCAGTCAAATTCAATTCAGATTCTACTTTTGACAAATCGCACTCCAATTTTCAATTTATTACTTTGACAGAACCATCCTCATTAATTTCAGTTTCTGATTCTGATGATTCATCATCAGAGACTGGTTACATCTTAACTTTCACATTATTCTCATCAATATTTTCCATTTTTAGTAGCCTATTAGCAGCAACTAGCAAATACTTTAAAAATTCTTGACTTAACTGCTGGACCTTGACGAATAATTCTGGCACTGTGTACCAGCAAATGTGATACAACATGTCACAACATAATGCAGGAAACAGCAGCAACTGTGGCAGTGAGGATAGTGGCAAGTATCGCCTTCTACAGTAGCTTCGTGAGGGGGGGGGGGGGGGGGGGGGAGGGAGGAGGAGGGGGAGAGGGAGTGCCAGGGTGCCAGGCACCAGTGAGCGCTGTAGAGGGACAGCCTCCTCTATCACTACTTTTCCTCAGCAGAAGTAGTCAACACCAGAATTTTTTTTTTCGAATTTTGTACAGGTCAGTATTATCTCAGTTGTTGTTGTTCTTTTTAAATTTTTTTATAATTTTGTACACTGTGTGTTATATTTCAAGCTAAAATCTATGAAAAAAATTACTTTACTTTCGTTGTTACAATCAGTGTGTACTAGATCTGAATGTACAGTTAAAATCATTTTTTTTAGAAACATCTGAAATTACAAAATATTTAGCACACTTAAAATTTTTAATATTAATTACGCAGTTTAGTACTGCTCATTATATTTATTTCCGGATTCATTTACAAAATAATAATAATAATAATGTGAAAATAAGACAGTGTGATATAGTGAAATGTGACGCAAATAAACATAAAAAAAATTCTGTGAAGATATTCCTCAAATTTATTCAGATCAATTGGACCATGAGAAGCTAAAATGTGAAAATTTCAGCTTCAAGAATCAGACCCCTAGACATGAAGAACTGGAGCCAACTACATGAGAAAAGAAGTAAAAAGTTTATCATAAATCTTACTCTTCTCGAATCTCATGAAGAGACTTAACCATAAAGAGAGTTGCGACATAAAATGGGTTTCGGCATCGTTTGGGATCAATTGACTAATAATGAAGTTTTGTCTGTTGCAGAACGGATGGTGATTTGTATTATTTGCAGTTTATGTATGATTGGGTTTCGGATCATATGAAGCAAGACGACCAAGGGCTGTCCAACGAAGCAAATCATAGCAACAGTGATGATGTACTACCAATAATGACGGACTGGATTGAATGAAGAAGGACTTCACAACTGCAACCAGGGACATCAAAAAGGAAAGATAAGTACAAACTATTAATTTGTTTGTGGACTTGTGTGCTTGTTAACAAAATGAATGGAGATGAGAGTAGGAGTGGGGTAGAAATGAAAGTTGTAGGACCCAGCCAGGACATGTCCGAGCCGAGTGAAATTGTAGTCAGTAAAGAAACAGTCAGTGGGAAACATATCACAGATTTGAGAAAAGTTTTTTAAATAAAGCAGAACATGGGAGAATCAAAAGTAAATTTTTGAATGGTCCTAATTATACGAATAGAGATGGTAGCTTAAAAGAGTTTTGTAAGAATCAACTTAAAAAAATTAGCACACCTTGACAAACCACCTGATGAAATGACCTTGATTGATGCACTTAAAAGAATATTACCAGAATAGTTCCAGTGAGATTTAGTACAAGGACCTGATGATTGTCTTGAACAATTTTTCGATATGTTGGCAGGCTGGATAGGGCAATAGATAGAAGTATGTACCATAATAATCGGAATGATAGAAATCACAATGGGAGTCATTACAGAAACAGAGATAATGGTAACTTCTATCAGGATCAAAGAGTCAATAGAGAGAGAGATAAATTTTGAACATCAGCAGGATAGGAATAATGGGGATAACCATGGGCATTTTAGTAGCAAAAATCATAGTAGTAACTACTCGGGAAATGGCAGTTCACCTCATTGAAGGTCCACAGTTTTGGGGTGAGGAAACAACAAGCACAGGATCCCCAAGTAACACTTATAATTAAACAATAATAACAGTGTTAATGATATGGCACATGTATCTGAAACCAATCAGAAAGAATATCAGATTTCTCATTTATGTTTTAATCAAAAGTTTTGGGATACTATGTTTAATTATGGTGCTTTAGGTGCTAATTACAAACCAGAACATGTGAGTAGTGAGAACTTTGGTGTAGTATGTACCAATGATCACTTCTCTTGGTCAGAAAACAGTATTATTGATGTGTGTAAATCAAGTGATGACTATATTGGATCTGAACTAGGTGATATATTTGACGTAGATGTAAATGAGATCAGTGAAACAACGAAGTTTGGTAAGTCTGAGATTGGTGGCTTATTGCAAATGAATGTAGGTGAGGTAAGTGATTTTGATGGAGATGAGATTTATATTGTTAGTGATGTTATTGTTGAAGTAATTTTGGAGGAATATGATGATGATGATGATGACGATGATGATGAGTATCAGGTATTTGTGGAGTTTAAGAACAATGAAGTTTCAGAATTATTTGTGAATGATGAGAGTTGTTTGTGAATGATGTTGACAATACTGGTAAGATAAGTGATGTGTGTGATGATGTAAGTGAGAGTCATGGAATATCAGTTCAGTTAAAACAGTTTTTCATTAATGTCATGTAGAGCGGTGATTCAAACAGTAAAGTTGAGTTATATGTGAGCCTAGAGAATAAAGGTAAAAACTTTTTGAAGTTTGTTTGGGACCAGATTGATCATAACATTGATAAATGTGCAGTCTGGAATTAGTTAGCTGCGGTTAGTCAGAATTTGTATCCAAATTGGTGGAATGAAGTAATAGAGGATCTAAGAAGCAAGTGTAATTTTGACAGTTATGTGTTTGTGTTCCTTCTGTAACAAGTGATGTTAGTTGTGCCATGGAATCTATTCATTGTGTTCAATATTTACTTGACAATGAATGATACCAGTAAAGCTGATAAAACCCTGTAAAGACAGTGTGGATGTAGCATTTGATGAAACTGAAAGCAATCTTTTGCATGAAGTGTCTGACAACAGAGAAGATGATTCAGATTTTAGATGTCCTTACATTAAAATTAAGATTGATCACTGGGAAGGTAACTGTTTGATTGATACAGGTAGCCTGATTTGTGGTATATCTGAACAATTTAGAGACAAGATCAAGTGTATAAGAATTTTGTGGAAATGTCCATTGTACGTGTAAAGATAAGAGGAGCTACTGGTAAGCAAAGAAAATTGGTAAAATCTCAGATACTGTTAACCTTTAGTATAGAGGACAAGACCTTTGAACATGGATGCATAATGATTCCTAGTCTGGAAGAAAATATACACTGTGCTTGCAGATTCATACAACTATATAATTGTGTTTTGCTTGTCAGGAATGTAGTATTTAAGATGATGTGATTTCTAAAGTTCTGTCTTATCTATTGACTGAGTTTAAATCAATGCTTCATTATATTTACAGGTTCCTGCAACTATATCATTATGTTCTGTAGTACATTTGTCCTTTAGAATTTGCTACATATAAGCTATGATACTCAATGAGTAGATCTTTTTACAATTTTGAATGCCATTAAATAGCTAGCAATAAATTTTCATATCTTGTACTTCAAAAATTAGGAATAGCATACTAGTATATCTGTGTTAAATCACCTTACTAGTTCATTTTTTCATTGCATTTAGCTCTGTTTATTAAAGTTTCATATGTGAACACTTTTTAATCCTTTCTGATGTAAATCCTGTATACTTGTTTTCTCCATATAAATAGGCAGAGCATATGCTGTGTGATTGTGAGGGAGTTATTGAACAGCACACTTAGCACACAAAACAATGTTTCAGGATTTGATGTGAAAGCTAGACAGGAAGTTACCTATCCGTTGGAGAGTGTGATGTGAAATCTATGGAGGAAACTGAAAGATGTGGGTGGATTCACTCCCACACTCCTGTATGGCTGCACCTTTGCTGGTCCAGTCGATATACAAGAGATCATAGATGCTGGGTAACGTACTCAAGCATCTGCCAACTACATCAGTGTTACGACAGAGATTTACAGATCTTTTGTTAGCCAGTAAATTATCCCATAAGAAGAATTCATTTAACTATTTGTTTAGAAATGTCTTCACTGCCATGGTCAGTGTTATTCCACATAAATGTATGTTTTTTCAAGTAGGGAATTAACTTCTCAATACATTATATATTTCTTATCAATTTTAATGAATCTTCTAGGCCTCTATGTAATAATTAGTTTGTATGAACAATGAGCAAGTAGTGTGGAAGACATTTACTAGTGTAGACAGTATAACAAGATGTATACATTTCTGATTTCACGCACTGATTTTGGTCCTCAAGCTACTATGTCATCTTTCAAAGCTATTTATGAGTCTGATAACCTATATTTATCCTGAGTACTGCAATATTGTATCTCATCGGAACTTGAGTTGTGGGTAAACTCATGCCTAACTCTGTTTTGGGTACCCCTCGTCAGCGCGACTGAGTATGTGAACTTACAGAGAGTGTGCAACTATTGATTAACGCTAAATGCTGCCTATAATTACTCTTTCCATATGATTGAATTTGTGGCGCCGATGAGGTCGACACCAGCATCGATCTGAGTATCATCTTTGGGTGCTAAGCTAAGATTATCTTTGCTCTCTTCCACCATGGCCAGTTCTTTGTAAGCCTTTGATGTGTGTAGGTGAATAAACATACTACTGCAAAATGGGAGTGTTGTTTGGTGTAACTGATCCGAACATCCTCCTCACTGGTGACCCGGAGTTGTAACGTCTTCCGTTTTCGCTGTTTTACTGTGTCCGCGACCTCTGCGTCAGTTATTTTTGTGTGTATTACATCCACACAGCATTCGACAAATGACTTTGGCCCAGCGCCTAACGCCGGATTTTGTGATCAACATGCATCATGTTGCGGGTGATGTACACCCACCAGGACTGCAACTCGATGCCTCTCACTTGACGATTACACCGATTTTGCTGGACGTTTTCGAGCCTGCAACAAAAAGTGAGGTTAGGAGTGTGCATGATTCTGGCTATCAAACACCTTTGTTCCCACCACATGTGCCCTCCCTCATCGATTATGCAGTTACCTCTTACGGATCTCCGTGCAGTGCGGGACCAATGCCGATTTCTGCAAATGCTTCATTGGACAACCTACCACCGTCAGGACAACAGTTTGCCATGCTACAATCCATGCAGTACCACACGGATACCTGCCATGTGGCCGGAACTGCTTCGTTCACAAGTCAACCTCCTCAGCAACCAACCACGCCCGCGCCTGCCTCGGTTCAGCATCAGTACATGCCTTGCTACTTCGATTCCTCGGCCTGCAACAGGAACAATAACTTGTTATCTGTGCCTGACCTCCACCTCCGTCACACTGCTACGCCTTAGTGTTTTGTGCCACGACATTCACCTTATCCACACACCGTTTTGAGTGGAGTGACTATAAACAGTGAACTTTCACACATTCCGTCCCATGTTCGACATCATTTCCCACACTGTGCTTCTGGACAGCCCGCACCTCTGCAGCCTTCCTGCAGCACAGGTGGCCCCGGCTCTGATCATACGTCGAGCTTTCCGTGGACTAACACGCATTCTCAAACTTTGAACTTTTTCTCACCCATTGCCCACGTGCCGGCTCCAGTTGAGCTTCCACTACCATTCTCAGCACATCTCGGTGCCTCATCCGCAATGGTCTTCCGCGATGCGTCAATCTGAACACACCCTCAATGTGTGGTGGTCTTTGGTGTAACCGACCCAAATATCCTCCTCAAATTTATTGGTATATGATTATGAACTTTGTTCATTTTGCTGTGTCGAAACATTTCTGCTGGAGGATACCCGGTGTGGTTTGTATTCATGGGTCAGTCCCCACATCCTAAGCTTAGGCTCTAATATGTTTTCATTATTTTCTCCTTTCATGAGTCAACATATCCTTAAATACTCTGGTTTATGTGGCTACATTCCTACTCATGATTGAGTATATTCTTCTGACATTAAGAGTTTTTTGAGTCGGCTCACTTGTCGTACACTTAGGCTCTGAATTTTTTTCTTCTCTTTTGAAGATTTTAAAGGTGTGATGTCATAGATGTAAACTTTCAATTTGTAATACTAGTAATTCACATTGTCCCTACATTTATTTCCCCAGTTTAATGTTGTAATGTTGTAGTTTTGACTTTCTATCATTTGTCTTGTGACAGAATATTCCACAGATCTGAAAATCAGAATTCCACCTCCTGATATACTTATAAATTATGACTTGTATAGTAGACATTTTTCTTATGTTTTCTCCAATATGTTACGTATCAGATACTTCTGTACATCTGTTTTCTATCTTTTGGCATCATTTTTTTACACCCTTCAGCAAACCTTATAGTAGGTCACAAAATATTGTAAACACATTGTCCCCAAATTTTGTGAGGGGTATATTATCATAAAGGGATATCTTCCTCTAGCATTATTTTTCGTCATCAGAAGTAGCCAATACCAGAATTTTTTTTCAAATGTTGAACAGGTCAGTATTATCGCAGCTGTTTTTTTTTTTCTAAAAAAATTCATATGACTTTGTACATGATGTGTTATATTTTAAGCTAAAATCTATGAAAAGAAATTACCTTATTTTCATTGCTACAATTGATATGTACTAGCTCTGAATGTACAGTTAAAATCATTTTTTTTTTTTTTTTAACATTTGAAATTATGAAATATTTGGCACACTTAAAATTTCTGTTATTATGAGTAATTATGCAATTTAGTACTGTTTATTATGTTTATTTCTGGATTCATTTATAAAATAATAATAATAATAATTGTGGTGTCACCACCAGACACCACACTTGCTAGGTGGTAGCCTTTAAATCGGCCACGGCCCGTTAGTATACGTCGGACCCGCGTGTCGCCACTATCAGTGATTGCAGACCGAGCACCGCCAGACAGCAGGTCTAGAGAGACTTCCTAGCACTCGCCCCAGTTGTGCAACCGACTTTGCTAGCAATGGTTCACTGACAAAATACGCTCTCATTTGCCGAGACGATAGTTTAACATAGCCTTCAGCTACGTCATTTGCTACGACCTAGCAAGGTGCCATTATCAGTTACCATTGATATTGTGAATCATGTACCGGCAAGACCGATGTTCTTCATTAGCGGATTAAAGTTAAGTATTCCACCAGCTACGTCTGTTTTTTCTAAATTCTAATTTCCTTGTCCTGTTCCATACCTCACACCAGCCTGCGCCAGCTAAAAAACGTGCCTTTTGGCCTCCTCTGGTAACACGGTGTTGGCTCTCCTGCCAACCAAAACATTGGCGATGAGGCAAACCCGCGTTCTTATCGATATTGCCCTGATTTACTTGTGTAATGGCTTCGCCACAATCTCCAGATGTACTGTCCGAATTTTATCGCATACAGAATCAGCAGACGCAGGCCTTACTGGATGCCCTTGGACAGCTCATCCAGGGTCAACGGGCAATGCAAAACGATGCGGCAGCCGCCGCTCCACCGCTAACGCAGCCACAAACACTGTTGCACCAACTTTTCATCCTTTTGATGCTGCACTGGAAAGCTGGACGGAGTGGTCACGCCAATTTGGATTCCATCTCGCTGCCTACAGAATACAAGGTAATGAGCGGCAGCCATTTTTGTTGTCTTCGGTCGGCGTATAAACGTACCGTGTGATAGTCAAATTATTTCCCCGATGCGACGTAGCAACTCTGTCCTACGACGAAATTTTGTCTGCATTAGATGCATATTTCAAAGGATCAGTCAATGTAGTTGCGAAAAGGTATACCTTCTTTCGTACAAAACGTACGGCAGGTCAGACTAATCGGGAGTGGGTTGGAACCTTGCAAGGCCTTACTAGGGATTGTGCTTTTGAGTGTCAATGTGGACTCCCTTATTCAGATACTATGGTATGTGATGCAATTGCACAGAACGTTTCTGATGTTCGTATAAGGGAACAGATTTTGAAACTAGTCAATCCCTCCCTTCAACAAGTGATGGACATATTGGATTGGCAGGACACACTTGACTTTGCTCAGGAATCATTTGAAACTTCACCAGCCGTGTGTCAGGTTAACCGGCCCGCTGGGCGAGCTGCACGGAGCAGTAAACAGCCCTCGTGCCCGGCCGCGCCGATGCCGCCAGGCTCTCAGCCACGTGTGCCGCGCAGGCAACCAAATGCAGTGCTAAAATCATGCCCGCGGTGCGCTGCTAGACATTCGCGTGAGAATTGCACGTCACGCCAAGCTATTTGCTTTTTCTGTAATAAAAAAGGACATGTTCAGAGTGTTTGCCAGAAAAAGCTCAAATCGGAAACTCACAACCATTCCAGGCCCTTTGCTTCACACCGAATTCGAACCAAGGATACTCAGGCTCGTGAAACTTCGCCCATGGAAATTCATGTAGTTCATTCCACTCCGCCCAGTGCCACTCTCTCTAACAGTGACTGTGTTCGTCCCACAAATAGTGTGCGTCGACATCACCGGAAATCCCGTAAGTCGCAAGTGATTATGTGCCAGTGTCAGTTCATGTTGCATGAGACAGTCACTCTTGTTGTCAGCAGCACAACAAACTTTTTGTAGACTTGGACATTAACAGCAAAGTGATACCATTCCAGCTCAATACCAGAGCTGCAGTTTCACTGATCAATCAAGACATGTACAAACAGCTGGGCACACCTCCGTTGCGTGCCACAAATGTTAAGTTAACTAGTTATTCAGGTCAAGATATCCCTGTATTAGGACAGTGCCGCCTTCTTGCAACATACAAACGACAAACAAAACTTGTGTCATTTTACGTCCTTCGTTCTTCTTCTGCAGTGAACTTGTTTGGTTTCGATTTATTTCAATTGTTTAGCTTGTCTATAGTAAATCAGGTCCTATCCGTGAACCAGACTGTGCCTTCAGACAGTGTTTCTCGTCTATGTGAAGAATTTGCAGACATTTTTGCACCGGGCCTTGGTGGCGCTAAGAACTATAAAGCACATTTGAAAATGAAAGTAAATGCGCAACCGAAATTTTTCAGAGCGTGCAATGTTCCCTACGCATTGCATGATGAGGTCGCAAAAACATTACACAATTTGGAATCACAAGGTGTAATTGAACATGTGCAGGCTTCTCTCTGGACATCACCCTTAGTAATTTTGCCAAAATCTTTGGGGAAATTGAGACTTTGTGTGGACTTCAAGGCAACAGTGAATCCACAACTAGTGATTGCAACTTTTCCTTTACCCCGCCCGGATGATCTTTTTGACAAACTGTGCCCGGGTAAATATTTTTCGAAGTTGGACTTCGCAGATGCGTACTTGCAAATACTGGTGGACGAAGAATCCCAGCGTGTTTTGGTGGTTAACACGCTTCTTGCTTTGTATCGATTCAAACGACTGCCATTCGGGTGTGCATCCGCCCCTGCATTGTTTCAGCAATATCTACAAACTGTTTGTGCATTGGTGCCTACTGCAGCAAACTATCTGGACGATATTGTGATCTCTGGAAAGACAGAAGAAGAACATTTAGCAAATCTCAGAACATTATTTCAGGTCTTGCGACAAATGGCCTTCGCTTGCGGAAGGACAAATGTGTGTTTTTTGCTCGTGACTTGCTCTACCTGGGACATGTACTCAATGCCCAAGGCATACATCCTAGTCCCGAGTACCTCCGTGCCATACAAGACTTGCCTTTGCCGCAGAATTTGAAGCAGCTACAGAGTGTGCTGGGAAAAATTAATTATCATCACTGTTATACCCCACACGCCTCTTCCATTTCAGCTCGCTTCATCGCTTACGCTGTAAAGGTGTTCCGTTCGTCTGGACGACAGAATGCGAACGCACCTTTCGCCAGTTGAAATTGGCATAGCTTTCCAATACTTGCCTTACGCCATTCGATCACCAAAGCCCCTTTTGTTGATGGTGGATGCATCGGATTTCGGGATTGGTGCTGTGCCTGCACACAAAGATGGATCGCACGATCGCCCTATTGCCTTTGCGTCCAAATTGCTCTCGTCTGCGCAAAGAAATTATTCACAGATCGAGAAAGAGGCATTGGCTCTCGTATTTGGTGTTACAAAGTTTCATGATTTCTTGTATGGTCGTCACTTTACCATCATCACAGACCACAAACCTTTGACATCGCTGTTTCATCCGAACAAGCCTGTACCTCCACGTACAGCACAGAAATTCATTCGCTGGTCTATTTTCCTCTCGCACTACCGCTACGATAGCTTGTATCGGTCAACTGCTCAGCACGGAAATGCTGATGTGTTGTCCCGTTTGCCTGTTGCTGAGGATAGGGCATTCGATTCCTCCGAACTTGCTTGCATGTTCATTGATTCGGAAACCGATGACGTGGTCGAATCGTTTCTGATTGATTTTCGTCATGTAGCTACAGCCACAGCTGCCGACCCTGTCCTTGCTACCATTCTGCGTTTTGTTGCTATGCAATGGCCCTTGCCAAAGTCACGGATCGGGGACCCGTTGGTTCGCCGATTTTTTGCTCACAAGGAGAGACTTTTTGTTCGACGTGGTGTTTTGCTGTTGCGTTCTGATAATGATCAGTCCAGGGTCATGGTCCCACGTTCATTACAGTCCTCTATCTTACAGCTTCTCCACCAAGGACATTGGGGTATAGTGAGAACGAAACAACTTGCTCCTCAGCACTGTACTTGGTTCGGAATCGATGCCACGATTACGAATATGTGCTCTTCTTGCATGGTGTGTGCCGAACAACAATCAGCACCACCGCGGAAATTCTTTGCATGACCAAAAGCCACTTCCCCTTGGCAATGCTTACACATGGATTTTGCTGGTTCATTCTGGACTGCTCGATGGTTGGTTGTGGTAGATTCATTCAGTAATTTTCCTTTTGTTGTCCGGATGTCTTCCATGACGTCATCTGCCACCATCCAAGCATTATCTGCTATCTTTTGCATTGAACATCTTCCACAGACTATTGTTTCCGACAATGGCCCACAATTCATGTCCGCAGAATTTCAGTCATTCTGCAAGGCCAATGGTATTCAACATCTGACGTCCGCGCCATTTTCGCCACAGTCAAACGGAGCCGCTGAACAATTGGTCAGGACTTTCAAGTCACAGATGTTGAAGTTAAAAGAGTCGCATTCTCGGGAGGACGCGTTATTGCTCTTTTTGTCTTCGTATCGCTCTCAGCCATGAGATGGTCGCTCGCCGGCTGAGTTGCTCCACGGTCGTCATCATCGAACCTTGATGTCTTTGCTACATCCGCCGCATCAGGTTCCTGTGCAGTGGCAGACACCTGCTTTTGCTCCAGGTGACGTTGTCTACTATCGTCACTACCAATGTTCACGGCGTTGGCTCGAAGGGCGCATTCTTCGCTGCCTCGGACGCGCTATGTATCTGGTTTTGCGGGCCCTCTGGTGAGGTGCGCCGGCATCTCAACCAGCTGCGCCTCTGTCGCCGCACGGGATCTGCCGCTCGCCATCTGCTTTTAGCAACAGTGCTGTCTGGTCGGCGCCCTGGGGACCCATCTACTGGCTCTCCTCAGCCCCAGGTGTTACCGACGCTGCCTTCCATTTTGCCCCATGGCGACGCGCCGCCGCCACCGCCACCACCGCCTGTTCTCCTGCCGGCGACGCCCGCAGTGGACGCGTCGCTGCAACCGCCGGGCGCCTCCCTGGGTCACGCTCTGCCGATCGCTTCCCGGGACCAGTTGTCCTCCGACATGGAACTCTTGCCCGCTCCGGACCATATGTCGTCTTCGCCGGTCGGGTGCCCCGGCCCGATGGAGGTCGACCCTTCGGCCCCTCCTGTCTCTCTACGGGCGCATACACCGCATGTTGGCGTGCACCCTGGAGCAGGTTTTCAGGCGCTTCCTAGCTCCCCGCGGGCAGGGTGCGGGTGGCACAGCCTCACCTGTTGTTAGGCTCCCCAACTCGTCGCATACGTCAACATGAGGTCCTCCCCACGGCGGGCGGAAGCCTTATGCCACAACTGTATGCCGATTTGTGGGGGAGGAATGTGGTGTCACCGCCAGACACCACACTTGCTAGGTGGTAGCCTTTAAATCAGCCGCAGTCCGTTAGTATACGTCGGACCCGCGTGTCGCCACTATCAGTGATTGCAGACCGAGCGCCGCCACATGCCAGGTCTAGAGAGACTTCCTAGCGCTCGCCCCAGTTGTACAACCGACTTTGCTAGTGATGGTTCACTGACAAAATACGCTTTCATTTGCCGAGACGACAGTTTAACATAGCCTTCAGCTACGTCATTTGCTACAACCGAGCAAGGCGCCATTATCAGTTACCATTGATATTGTGAATCATGTACCGGCAAGACCGACGTTCTTCATTAACGGATTAAAGTTAAGTATTCCACCAGCTATGTCCGTTTTTTCTAAATTCTAATTTCCTTGTCCTGTTCCAGACCTCACACCAGCCTGCACGAGCTAAAACACATGCCTTTCGGCCTCCTCTAGTAACACGGTGTTGGCTCTCCTGCCAACCAAAACAATAATAATAATAATAAAGTAAAATGAATTCATTTGTCAAGAAAGATTGCCAACCCTTTGGAATATTGTTATTACCACAGAGTGAAGTAGTAGTGGGCATGCCTGTGATGCGATCGGACGTGTTTTTGTATTTTCGACGAACAACATTATTTCAGCTTTGTTAATGTGAAAATTCAAAAGCTAGTGTGACACAGTGAAATGTGATGCAAATAACAACCAAAAAAAAAAACAAAAATTTTGCGCAGATATTCCTCAAATTTATTTAGATTAATTGGACCATGAGAAGCTAAAATGTGAAAATTTCAGCTTCAAGAATCGGACCCCTAGACATGAAGAACTGGAGCCAACTGCATGAGAAAAGAAGAAAAGTAAAAATTTTATTGTAAATCTTATCCTCTCGAATCTTATGAAAAGACTTAACCTTAAAGACAGTTGCGACAACAAAGGAGGGAGGGGTAGATTTCAGTGTGCGCGGTATCTTGCAGGTGGCTTGCTGGTCCATCCAACTCTGTGATGACACACCGTCTTCTTCTAACCTCAGCTCCAGTGGCAGCCATGATCAAGTGTCATCGTCTTCACTCCTTCAGTCACAATCAAGGTCACTGTGGCTAACACTCACAGCTTAGTTTCCACACTCGCAAGAAAAATCTTATCACTGTTCTCACACTGGTTTCTGCCTATTTCACTTCTGTATCCTGTTAGTGCCTACCGAGTTCATTGTTTTCTGCTGATCACTTTCACTGTTCAATTCCCCGGCCGGTGCACCATATGTGGGGCAGTAATGGCATCTTTTACTTGCTTCTGAAAAGTATTTTGTGGTAAGCCAAAAAGCAATGGAGAACATACTGACGATAGTTTCCTGTCTGCAAGTCCACATTCTTCTTTTTTTCACTGAAAGAAATGTTTCTACTCTCTGTTTACTCAGCAGGATCGGGAACTATAATTACAAATACAATTTTTGAATTCTAACTGATCCAATTATATTGAAGAAAATTTCACATGCACAGCACAGTAATATTCCTGATAATAATAATCATAATAATAGTAATAATAATAATAATAATGATATAAATATGTCTTTTGGAACAGACAAATGTAAGAAAATAGCATAGTCAAGGGAAAACACACTAAACAAGAAGATTACACATTGGATAACCACAGCGACTGCATAGAAGCGATGGAAAAAACAAATGCCTATAAATATCTAGGATACAGACAAAAAATAGGAATAGATAATACAAATATTAAAGAAGAACTAAAAGAAAAATATAGATGAAGACTAACAAAAATACTGAAAACAGAATTGACAGCAAGAAACAAGACAAAAGCTATAAATACTTATGCTATACCAATATTGACCTACTCATTTGGAGTAGTGAAATGGAGTAACACAGACCTAGAAGCAGTCAATACACTTTCACGATCACAATGCCACAAATATAGAATACATCACATACATTCGACAACAGAAAGATTCACATTAAGCAGAAAGGAAGGAGGAACGGGTTTATCGACATAAAAAACCTACATTATGGACAGGTAGACAATCTAAGAAAATTCTTTCTAGAACGAGCAGAAACCAGCAAAATACACAAAGCAATCACTCATATAAATACATCGGCTACCGGCTACACCACTGCAATTTCATAACCACTTCTACAGCCCTTTAGATCACATAACATCAACAGATACAAAGAAAGTAAATTGGAAAAAGAAAACACTACATGGCAAGCACCCATATCATCTAACACAGCCACACATCAATCAAGACGCATCTACCACATGGCTAAGAAAAGGCAATATATACAGTGAGACGGAAGGATTCATGATTGCAATACAGGATCAAACAATAAACACCAGATATTACAGCAAGCATATTATTAAAGATCCCAATACCACAACAGATAAATGCAGACTTTGCAAACAACAAATAGAAACAGTAGATCACATCACAAGCAGATGTACAATACTAGCAAATACAGAATACCCCAGAAGACATGACAATGTAGCAAAAATAATACATCAACAACTTGCCATACAACATAAACTAATAAAACAACACGTTCCCACATACAAGTATGCACCACAAAATGTACTGCATAATGATGAATACAAATTATACTGGAACAGAACCATTATAACAGATAAAACAACACCACATAACAAACCTGACATCATACTCACCAATAAACAGAAGAAATTAACACAACTAATCAAAATATCCATACCCAATACAACAAATATACAGAAGAAAACAGGAGAAAAAATTGAAAAATACATCCAACTGGCTGAGGAAGTCAAGGACATGTGGCATCAGGATAAAGTTGACATTATACCAATTATACTATCAACTACAGGAGTCATACCACACAGTATCCGCCAGTACATCAACACAATACAGCTACATCCAAACTTATATATAGAACTACAGAAATCTGTAATTATTGATACATGTTCAACTATCCGAAAGTTCCTAAATGCAATGTAACATATACCGTTCAGTTAAAAGGAAGTCACACTTGATCAAGGTCTGCATCACTTTCCATTTTTGACCAGACATAACGTCTGAGAAAAGAAAGAAATAATAATAATGTCTCTATCATAATAAACAGCACTATGAGCAGTTCAGGGGTGACCTCTAAGGTAAGTTCCCAATGAATGGTTTTTCGCCCTGACTTCTAGTAATCTACGCTAATTGCTCGCCACAAAACTGGAAAATAATGTAACCGCTTGCCATACGGTTTTAGTATCATTACAGGCAGCACACAAACAGTTACTTCCACGTAATCTATGCGCTCCAGGACAGTGTAAAGTCCTTGCGATTTCACTTCCTATTTGTGCCAAAAACACGCATTTATCTGCAGCATAACTGTCATGTCATCTGAGGCTGTGAGTAAGGCGTTTGACTGACGTGGACCGATCAATAGATGGGCGCGAAGTGAAGTGAAATCACTGCCTCTCAGGTTGCATTTATATAGGAGTGCCATGGATGGCTGAAGAGAACACCAGTCGTCATTCACTCTATGCTTCAATAGCAACCTCTAAATGGCCACGTTCTTGGACACAAATTATTTTATAACACTGTCATGAATCAATTTAGAATCTCCATAATTTTTGTATGAATGGAGTTAAGCTGGCTTTAATCAATGAAAAGTTTTAGCTCGCCTGCATTTAAACTTTGCCATCTAGAATTTTTAGAGTGGAATTGACAGTAGAACATGACCTCTGAACTACAACTTTAAGAGACCTCTTGCTGATGGTTATCTACATCAGAGTTTTGAAACTTGTATAGCTTTATTATTTAATGGGCTTAATCGCATGCTGTAAGCAGAACTTTCTGGCATTAACATAATTGATACTTAATCTACTACAAATAAGGACATTTTTGTTCCAAATTTAATTTTCATTTAATTACTCAAAAACTGTTAGAGGTAGCTTAATGGAGTCACTTAGTTTTATATCAAACTGATGCTTCATACTAATTTTTAGCTGTCTAGATTTATTATTTAGCACCACATGATTTTTTTATTTAAAATGATGTATTTAGGGAAATATATTCATCCGATCACTCTGAGATTTAACAATTTGAACATTAATATATTGAAGCATATGTTGACAAAGTTTGGAAGAGCTACTTTAATTTTTAATTTCATCCTTAGATTAAGCTGCAATACTTGGAGGCTATGTGCAGACGCATTATGGTGATGTGGCACCAGTAACAGTGAACTGGGTTAAGTCCCGGCACACTCGCTCGCCTCTGTATCTCTCAAATGATACAGCACTTGGTTCGCCACACCCCGCTATCGTATCCCCTGTGCTCCTCACTGGAAAGAGGGGGTAGTTGTGGGGTTCAGGTCTGTTGTGACATAAACCACCGAGATTGAAATGGACATATAAAATTGATACCAAGAACAATTTGTGAGGTTACATTTCTGTCTTTGTTGTACTCTCTCTTTATTGTCTTGCTGTGAACTGGTGTTATTGAAGTGTGTGTCTCTTACTGTATATCAATTCATGTCAATAAAGTGGTGCAATTCATGGCAAGAATAGCTGCTTATTGTTCTGCGTACTCACCATATATTTATCAAGTAAATTACTTCTTTATTACTACAAACACAATATAAATACATATAAACATAATATGCGACATATATATTGTTTACACTGAAAATTTTTCAAAATGCAGTAGATACAAACAGTTTATCATCACATTCACAACATATGTCGTAACAGCACCTTGAAATAATCATAGTAAATGACCAACTAATGTTAAATTCAGTCCCGTTTTACTAATCTGAATCAGATCCAGCTTCTTGTGATGCATACACATGGCAAGTAAGAACAGTAGCTGCTACATGTTCTTTGCAAATAGCACTGGAACAGAAATGACAGCAATGCTGTGTGTATCTGATTTTCCTCCCAGGGATGTAGTAACATAGTTTTTCTCTTGGTTCACTTGCTCCTTCTGCAGTAGGCAGGTTGTGGATATACACAAAACCTTATACCTTCTCCTTCAAGTGGTGTGGTACGCTAGGAATTTATGTACACTTGGTCATATGTGCTTTTGTAAGCACCATACTCATTTCTGCCTGTGTTGTCAATAGGCCGCATTAGTAGCAACAACACATTCCATGCACCATTGGGTACTTGAATTAGACTAGCAGGCTGTTTGCCTGCATATACTTACATTTTTAGCGTGTAAAAACTTCTACCATCACAGAATGCATATACTTTTACATCATATTTTGCTGGCTTATTTGTAGTGTATGGCCTGAATCTGGAACTCCACAGAATTCTTCCAGCCTCTTGTCTATTGTTGTAAATACTCTTACACGTCCACAAACTAATCAAATTGTAGTGGGACAAAACTACAGGAGAACATGGAGCAGAAGTCAGAGTCCAGAAATACAATGAGCCTGCAGCCCGATAGCAGATGCCTGTCAATGAACTACACGAACAGCTTCCACGTCGTCAGATCACAAGCACTGAAATCAGGCCACAACACACACACATTGACCACAGCTGGCCATCACTCCTGCTTAATCAGCATCCCTCAGCAGCAGCAAGGCTTCTGTGAAACTGTCCTGGGTGTCAATGCCAGCCTTCAAGTAGCCACTCTGGCTTGGTTGACTTCCGTGTCATTGATGATTATGCCAGATCCCAGTCATTGCCCTGTTCCAGATGGTTCACAGTGGCCCACAAATGCAGCCCTTCTGTGAATTCAGTGCCAGGAGTCAGAATTTAAATGCTGGCCAGCCGATTACATCACATTCTCTTCTGACATGGCCGCACCTGGCACCTGCCATGTGTCAGGCGGGAACCCTCACTGTGATCTCTGGCACCACCAGACCATGAAGGAGGGACCTCTGTCTGTCTGTCTGCCTGTCCATCCAGCCTGGGCAGGCAACACTGCACCATCTGCCTGCCAATGCTTCTCACTGTTGGTCCAGACTTCAACTCAGTGCAATGCTATTGCAGTGCCACTGAAACAATGCGACCTTCCGCATTAGAGTAGACCTGGTGGCTGCACATGACTGTAGCACAGCTGCATCCTGCCATCTCAGCTCACCACATGTACCAGAAATGCCAGCACAGTGCTTTGTCTCCTGAGCAGCGCATTCACATCGCCCGCCCTACGTCGTTCATCTGCAGCTACAACATCGGAATATTATGAGGGAAATCTGAATCACACCAGAGAATGGAGCACAATCAGAAAAATGTCCAAACTGTATGAATTAGTAAAGAACTAATAAAGAGTTTTTATATCTTCACCAGGACCTGCCTCTGGTGCTGTTCACATCCCCCATCTTCGACAGTGAACCCAGCCCACATCCAGACAGTCTACTGCTGTCTCACCTTTACATTGGTGTCAGACAAACTGTTGAAGATGGACATGAAGGCGGACAACCTGGAAGACAGCAGTCAGTGCCATGGATCCATAGAAACAGCTCTCTGAAGTGGAAAGGGAAGTCGATAGATGGAAGACAGAGATCTCAAGAATGTGGGACAGCAAGATATGTAAGTATCAACACAAAACTCCCTACATCCTTTTGTATGATTTTTCCCTACTTTTTTCCATAATGTCAGAGTTAGATACTGCTGTGGTATTCGGTAAGGGACCGAAGGCTGAAATATTAACTCCAGTAATATGCATCCAGTGCAATTTACCTGAGTGCTCCACCCTGTGCACTGAGACTCATCCCTTAGTATATTGGGTTTGCCACAAAAAAGGGTATTACACAAGCCAGTGCAAAGAATGTGCCTGGCTGAGATGTGGAAGATCTTGCGTGCCCCGTACCTTCGGTAATTTCTTAAGGTTAAGCCAGAAGAGATATACAGCTTGTTGCTATAAATAAGAAATTGTATAGAGTAAATGTTTTAGGATGAGAAAGGATGACAGGAGTAACACTTATACAAGTAATTAGAAATAGGCGTCATGCAAGAGCCAAGATCATGGCTAAGCCAGGAATATTAGGAGATGTAATCTGGAAAATATGACGCCCAAAGAAAACAGTTAGCATGTACTACTTAGTTCATTGACATAGGTTGAAACTGTTGTACAGTGCCAATCAATTAGAAATAGATTAAAGAGTCGCATAGGTATTGTTTGGCTAGGTTTCACTGTCTTGACGTCACATGGCTTGTCTCAAAACAGCCAAAGTGCTGAAATACCATGTGGTTGCAAGACACGTCATTGGCCATGGGGTCATCAGTTAAACCACTCCTGGTCCTTGAAAAGCAATCTTCGTGATAGCTGTAGAACCAACAGGAATAGCCAACTAAGCAAAAGAAGTGACATAGTGGGACAATCTATCAGATGTTGGAAGAGATGTGCATGTAAAGGAATTAAAAGGATTTTTTATTGTACTACACAGGTGGGGTTGATATAGAGCCTGTAGCTGGGAAGTTGAGAATTAAGGACAACACAAGCCAGGCTGATATAGCACCTGTGGATGGGAAAATGTTAGGTTTTTGTACAGCACAGGCAAATCTGTTACAATGCCTGTAGTTTGATCAGTGGTATCAGAGAGCTCTAGAAGCGAGACCACTGGATTAGCTGTTTTCTCTCAGAATGAGAGGTATCTGTTTGTAGAGCTACTAAGTTTTATTGTGAAGTATTGGAGTTTTATTGAAAAAATGAGAAGTTAGAATTCTAAGTATCATGGAGTATTACATACATTTATTGATGTATTGTGAGGAACCCATTTGGATAGATTCCGAAGTCATGATGTCTTGAGGCTGCAACTAAAGCAATGTTACCATGGATCCTGTACTGTTGTAAATAAACTTTTCTGAATTGCTGAGTTGTAAGAAATTTGGAGCAAAAAGACAGTGTGCAAATCACAGAGTTCACACAGGTCAGTATCAATAAGCAATAGTGCAGTGCACAAATCACTGTTTGCATAGCTCACTTCTCTTCCAACTAGGTTAGATTTCATTATTTGCTAGGTCACAGTGATAAAGAAACAGTATAGCTTAACTGAAAGAGAAGTGTACAGGTCATGAAGAGTGTGATTTTTTAAATGTTAGCACTGAATAGTGGGTCATATTGTTTGTGTATGTTGAGTTATACTTGAATGTGACATAACTAATAGGCGAATGTGCGTGTCAGTGCCCTGGGGCTAGCCTTCGAGAAGCCACTCGCTCAATTGACTTGCACGTCATTGATGATTACATCAGACTCAGGTCACTGCCCTGTTTCAGACGGTTCGCAGTGGCCCACAAATGCAGCCCTCCCACTAATTCAGCAGTGGAAACTATCATTTTAACACTAGCCCAGCCAGGTATGCAACTTTTAAGCATGGCAGGGCCACATCCGGCGCCTGCCATATGTCAGTCAGCTGTGAACTCTGCTGCCATTGGACCACGAAAGAGGGACCTCTGCCTATCTGCCCAGCCCAGGCAGGCAACACCACACAATCTGGCCATCCCTGCTCATTTGTTAGTCGAGACTCAGTTCTGGGCAATGCCATTGCCATGTCATTGGCACGATGTGACCTTCTGCACTGGAGACCTGGTGGCCGCACATGACCACAGTACAGCCACACCCTGCCACCTCAACTTGCCTCACATACTAACGGCAGTGCAGTGCTGTGTCTCCCAAGCAGCATGTGCACACTGCCAGCACTTACATCAACATCTGCAGCTACGATACCCGAATATTATGAGGGAACTCTGGGCCCTGCCAGAGAATGGAGCACAATCAGAGGAATGTCTGAACTGTATGAATTAGTAAATAACTAATAAAGAGTTGTTGCATCTTCACCAGGTCCCACCTCTACTGTGTCCACAGCCTCCATCTTCAATGGAGAAACCAGCCCAGACCCAGAGAGCCTACCTCTCTTACCATTACAGAATATTTAATTGGTGCCATATTAACTGCTTCCTTCTTCTGCACCCTCGTAGACTTGTCATCAAATCAAACAACTTGGAGAAGAGTATCAAACATCTGTTTGCTTGTTGACAGAATAGAGAAGTCTGGTGGAGTCTCATCAGTGGCCCCTGGTTCATCAGTACTGAGACTTTTTTATATCTGCGAGTTATAAAACACCAGGGAAAGCAGATAATTCTTCAAAAACTCGATCTGGCCAATCTCAAGCAATTCATGAATAAGCTGCTGCCATTCTGTCTATTCAGTCAAGTACACTGTCTGTAAAAAAGTAGTTGGCAGCAATCCAAAACCGTTTTACAACTTTTGTCTTCCCCCTTTGCTCTTGGATCCTATGTCACAATATTCTGAAAAGTGGTTTTTGCTGGAGAGGCTGAATGCTTGAACTATGTTGCATTTCTGTCCCAACCTTGGTACTTATCACGATCTGCAGAAGCTGGAGCAACTATAAATATTGTTTCAGTATCACTTTCAGACTGCTCCGTTGCTGTGTCGATCCCTTCAGGCTGACTGTGCATCAGTTTCTGAAGACATGCCCTCTATGTGGATATTCTCATCTAGTGGTTTCTCTAGCCATATCAAAAGCAGTTCATCTGACATGTCTCCTGTCCCGTAAAATTTTACATATTTTCACATCTAACAGAGCACGTCATGTACTCAGTGCATGTAACTGCTTCGTTCAATAGCTAAAACCCAAAAACAACACTTTGTTTATAAAAGCTGTAATATACTTGTAAAATGTAAACTTTCACAGCCAGAAATGTCACACTTAATAAAATGTTCCATGCTATTATGCTTTGGTCAAATGGATTTTGAATTTAAACCCAATGTTTTGTCCCAACCTGTGGGGCACATGCTCAAGGGGGATCTTAGCATCTCTGAATGTTCAATTCACATCCTGTCTCATTACCAGTTGCAGCTTCTGCATAGTGGCATGACATCACATTTTGGATACCCAAGTGCATTGGCTGTTGTCATTTGCTGTTGTCCACTGATGCTATCATCCCAGGGTGGAAGACTGTACACATCTTTTTCAGCACCAGGATCCAAATGTCATTCAGTTTCACGACCCCTTCCTGCCAACTGAAATTCCCGGTGTGTTTCACAGTCTCTATGGCCTCTCCATATAGCCTTTCCTAGTATCTGCCTGTGGCTGGCAGTATTTGAATCCTATCAAAATGAATGTGGTGGTCTCCTGGTTGCAAGGCACATTTCACGACAGCTGATTCGTCAACCTCCCCCCTACTGCAATGCCCTTGTGCTCTACTAGTTGTTTTTGTCTCGTCTTTTTGTAGTACCCACATACACCTCCCTGCAACCACATGGAATCCTATAAATCCCTGCTTTTTCCAGCAGTTTGCATGCATCTTTGGCCAATTTTAGGTGATCTTGTATCTTCTGTGTGGGTTTGTAGATTACTGCAGTGTTTGGATTTTTTCTATGCATTCGGTAACATCCTTAACTGAAAGGCAGGAGAACTTTGGATTTCACAGGTGCTTGTGCATCACTATGATTTTTGTGCAGAGACCTTAACACTCTATTTACCTCAGTGGATGAATAACCATTCTTGAGCAATGCATTGGTGAGAGTTTCAATTCTGCAGCAGCTCTGGTTCACAGATGTTCCTTGCTTTATTGCCAATGTGTTTATGATGCCTTGCTTTTGTTGTGGGCGGTGGTTCAAATACCAGTGCAGGTAATTGTGTGCATTAGTTTTCAGTAATCTGTGTTGCCTATTCTACCATCTTCTTTCTTTTAACTGAAATGGAACATACACAGAATACATCCAGGAGAAAAAATAATCCAGTCACACATTACTATCATAAAGGAACAAACTAGAAGAGGAGCATGGCAGTGTTTCAGGAAAGCACACGAAATTTCTTACATAATAACTCCTGTATCACACTGCTTCAAAGCCAATAGGAGCACATTTTACTTGTGTTTGACTGACAAAAGACCCACAGAGTGCAGTTAGAGATATCAAAGAAAGCACTGCCATATGAATTCTTTAGCACCTTTAAAATATGTTGAAATGTTTCAATAAAATCATGAACGTCAAATTTTTTTCTCAGGCATGAGGGATCGGGAGTAAATTTCTATTTACTTTTTGTGCATCAGAAACGGATATCTGCTTGCAATTGACATCTGATGCAGTGGTGCATAAGTCTTAAATTTAAGTCTTAAATTTTCTTTACTAGAAGCTGTGAAATAAATGCTGTAGAGGCATAAAAAACTTTCCTGGTCTGGTACAATAAGCTCTTCTGCAAGCAGAATTTTGTGTACTGGAGAACTCTTTGGAAGTTTCCCCTAGCATTTCAAGAACATGAATGCAATAAAATTTCTCTACGCAACCTCCAAAACCAGGTTATTAAAGTTTCCGATTAGCTTTCTTTGGTGTCTCAATAATAGTTGCATTCTGGCAATAGGTGATTAAATATAATTTTCTTTCATTCATGGAATAAATGATATACTTTTAATTTTTCTACTTCTCGTACTAAATAGATATTATACCACCTGAAATCAGTGAGTGCAGTAATTCATCTGGAGAGAAGTTTCAGAGTCAGGATCTCTACGTGTTTGAGTACCTTTCACACCTTCTGTCTATATTTTTCATTCATCATTCAGATCCAGCTTTTGACTGGCACAGACGAAGTTAAAAACAAATTTTTGTTTATTTGTTTTTCTTTTTCATATAGTTTTAGAGACCTATCACTGTACTATAATTGGATAATGCCTCAAAGTAATGCCCTCAACCTCAAAGCACCTTCCTCTGCCAACTTTTCACTATTCTGTGGCATAAGCTTCAAGAATTTCTCTATCAGAGACAGATGAAACTCTACTTTGTTGCCTTGTTACTACTCGGTGGAGAGCATGAGCATTTAAAATGCACATGCTGACTAAGTGAAAAAGAAAACTTTTTATATAGCTTCACAGTCATCCACACTGATTTGACTGAACTCAGTAGCACGTCACGAGGGTCAACTGTCCCATACTCGAGTTATAACGACAATACGTTGAGGTTTCTTAATTCTTTCACCAGTACTTCTATCAGTCTTTGCAGTCTAATACATTTCTGCGGTGTTACAGATTTCAACATCCACCCTTCCCTCCTGTCACAACACTTTACAGCAAGCATTATATCAGCAGACACAAACTGGGTTTCTCCTTCTTTCAGGTCATCTTGTAATTTTGGCTTGTTGTGCATATCCCTGAAAACAGTATCACATATTGTTATGAAACCAGAGGAACAGGTCTGGGCTTGAATACCAATTGTCAACATAAACAGTGTGTCCTCATTTCAATTACGGGTTCATGGGTGTTGCCAATTTTCCCCAAATTGTGGAAGCCAAATGCAGTGTTTTTCATGTGGATGAAATGCACTCTGGAATGCTGTGAAAACTTCACCCACAAAGTTTCTAATTTTGAATAATCTGTCTCCTTCATTGCTGGCAGAGATGTCACTAAAATGAAGTACTCTCAAAATTAAAAGAAAACAGTCTATGGACATAACTTTGCTGAAAACTGGTGTGTTCAAGGCAGTGTCCATGGGCCAATAGTACCTAATTTTCAGCTTTCTCACATGAGCCATGAGCAGATAAATAGCAAGGAGGAGAAAGAGTTCCTCTGATCCCATTTCTTTCTAACTTGACACATGAGAATGCTCTGATTCTGGCATATTTGCCACAGTGTATAAATAAAATCTGTTTGTTTCATCTGCATTAGAGCTCATCAGGCTTTTTGTTAAAAATATTAACAAAAATGGCAGAATACTGGAATTCTGACCTAATCCACACTTGCGTCGTGGAGCTGAGACGTGATGCATGCACAAATGGGTGAAAATAACTTTTCTTCCAGTCAAATGTGTCACTAAAGCATGGTCTTTCACCAAACAATTAACTCATTCTCACCCTTACAGACTTCGAATTCTGAAGAATTTTCATCACTTGTACAGACAGAGGTAGGTGTTGCACCAGATGTACTTGCCTGAGGACTGTTTCTTCGAGATTCTGTTGAAGAGTCATAACTATCATAGAGTTCGTTGTCATTGTCACTTCTTGTTAGAATATCTGTGATTTCCCTCTCTGTACAGCCACGAAAAAGTGTCATTTTCTCATTCAAAAATGAAGGTGAAAAATGGCAGGCCATAAAATCACAGCAGCACATGCAGAAAGGCTAAATGTTGGAAAGTTATCAAGCACTCAAGGTGGCTGCTCTTCCTGCCCATATGTGATTCGTGCATTAACGTGTCCGGAACACACACAGACCCAAGCATTAACCCATCTTCAGACTTCAGGAGCACAAAAGCACCAGCAAGAGAGCGCACACAAACATTTTTAGAGCATCTGACGGAGTAAATGCATGCATAATCACATCCAGAGCACCTGGGACAGGAGCAGCAGTGCATGTTAACATGTCTAGGGAGTCAAAGGGTTAATGGAGAACAAGGAATCAGTAATTGTAGGGCTGTTATAGCATCACTGAATATTACTGTAAATAGAAATGTGAAGAAAGGTAAGAAGATATTTCTGCTTACCAAGCTTGAGAAGAAACTGATTTCAGATTATCTAAGCAGGCAAAATGAGCATGTCTAGGGAGTCAAAGGGTTAATGGAGAACAAGGAATCAGTAATTGTAGGGCTGTTATAGCATCACTGAATATTACTGTAAATAGAAATGTGAAGAAAGGTAAGAAGATATTTCTGCTTACCAAGCTTGAGAAGAAACTGATTTCAGATTATCTAAGCAGGCAAAATGAGATTTTTATCTTCAAGACTGAAAATTTTGAGCATAAATGGACGCAATTGAGGAGCCATAGTTTAACAGCCATAACATAAATCTGCTACAATATCAAAGAGAGCTTCATTGCAAATTCAAACATAGTCAGTGCATCATAGACAAACAAAAACTGAATGAAGTCAATAATAGCATAACAAGAGCTAAAAAAATTCTAAAGTAAAATTCTGTCTACAAATCTGGCAGATATTTTGGTCATGTTAAATCAGTAAATAGATAAAAACAGTTAGTGAAGGATTGACAGGTGGCTCTCAACATAAACAACTTCTAAAAAAAATTAGAAGCAGTCAGATCTATTAAATACCTGTGAGTCTGCAACAGGAACTACTTAAAGTGGAATGACCACATAAAACTAACTGCAGTTAACATAGACTCCAAACTGAGATTCCCTAGAAGAACCCTCAGGAAGTGTAGTACAACCAATCTCATTCAACCAATATCAATATTTGAGTACTGCTTGTCAGTCTGGGATCTTTACAGTATAGGATTAATAGAAGAAATAGAAAACATGTTAAGAAGAGCACCCTGTTTCATTACCAGTTAATCAAAAGCACTATGGAGGAGCTCAGCCAACTCCAGTGGCAGATGCTCAAAAAATTTCATTCTGTAGCATGGCATGGTTTACTGTTAAAATTCAGAGACCATACATATCTTGAAGCCTCAACTGATATATTGTTTCTTCCTACATATATTTTGTGGAAAAACCATTAAGGTAAAATTAGAGAGATTCAGGATTGCTTGCAAACAGTCATTCTTTCTGCAGACCACTCAAGACTGGAACAGGGAAAAATTGGAGGGGGAGGGGGGGGGGATGTGTACTGATGGTGATACACAAAGAACCCTCCACCACACATGATAATATGACTTTTGGAATATAAATGTAGATGTAAAATGAGCCAAAAGAAACAGTTATATTCCAGTGTCTCCTCCAAAGAAAAATATTTTGCACTACATGTCACCTGCAAAACACACAGTGGACATTGCAACAAATGTGAAGAATGTAAAAGAATTGTTTGGAAAACCAGATTGTTATAATTGTCATTCTGTGAATTAAGCAAACCTACATATCGCAGTCATTTTATATGAAAGATCACTGGGACTGTCCTCATCAGAGTGCCAACAAAACAAGACACCCAAATTTTTGCTCTACATCATAGTCTATGCTGATTTGAAACTTTCCAAAACCGCGTACCAGACCATGAATCCAACCTGGGACCTTTATCTTTCACAGACAAGTGCTCTACTGACTGAGGTATCCAGGCAAGACTCATGACCCATCCTCACAGCTCATTTGTACCAGTACCTCATCTCACACCTTCCAAACTTCACAGAAGTTCTCCTACATATCATGCAGGACTAGCACTCCTGGCAGAAATGATATTGCGCAGACCTGGCTTAGCCACAGCCTATAGGATTGCTCCCAGAATGAATTATGCCTCTGTAGTGGAGTGTGTACTGGCAAATTAAAACTGTTTGCCAGACTGGGATCTGGATCTGGACCTTTTGCCTTTTGTGGAAAAGTGCTCTACTCTTACTTCACTTGCAAATAGAAAATTCATTCTGGAAACAGTCTGCTAGACAGTGGCTAAGCTGTGTTTCTGCAATATCCTTTCTACAGCTCAGTCAATAGAGCACTCGTCTGTGAAAGGCAAAGGCCCCAGGTTGGAGTTCCGGTCTGGCACACAGTTTTAATCTGCAAGGAAGTTCCAAAACTGGCACATTCACTAATGCAGTTGCAGGATGAAAAGTGATAAAAATGGAAGGTCACATGTTCTGCAATATTAAATACTTTTGCCATATATGAGAAGGAAAAGGAGATAGCTCACCAAATAGCAGACATATTGAATAGTCAACAGGCACACAAAAAATGGAAAGAAAATTTGCTAGCTTTTGGAATAAATCATTTGTCAAGCTAGAGGAATAGAAAAGCAACTGGAATCACTCAACAGAGGAAAGTCCACTGGACCTGACGGGATACCAATTCGATTCTACACAGAGTACGTGAAAGAACTTGCCCCCCTTCTAACAGCCGTGTACCGCAAGTCTCTAGAGGAACGGAAGGTTCCAAATGATTGGAAAAGAGCACAGGTAGTCCCAGTCTTCAAGAAGGGTCGTCGAGCAGATGCGCAAAACTATAGACCTATATCTCTGATGTCGATCTGTTGTAGAATTTTAGAACATGTTTTTTGCTCGAGTATCATGTCGTTTTTGGAAACCCAGAATCTACTATGTAGGAATCAACATGGATTCCGGAAACAGCGATCGTGTGAGACCCAACTCGCTTTATTTGTTCATGAGACCCAGAAAATATTAGATACAGGCTCCCAGGTAGATGCTATTTTTCTTGACTTCCGGAAGGCATTCGATACAGTTCCGCACTGTCGCCTGATAAACAAAGTAAGAGCCTACGGAATATCAGACCAGCTGTGTGGCTGGATTGAAGAGTTTTTAGCAAACAGAACACAGCATGTTGTTCTAAATGGAGAGACGTCTACAGACGTTAAAGTAACCTCTGGCGTGCCACAGGGGAGTGTTATGGGACCATTGCTTTTCACAATATATATAAATGACCTAGTAGATAGCGTCGGAAGTCCCATACGGCTTTTCGCGGATGATGCTGTAGTATACAGAGAAGTTGCAGCATTAGAAAATTGCAGCGAAATGCAGGAAGATCTGCAGCGGATAGGCACTTGGTGCAGGGAGTGGCAACTGACCCTTAACATAGACAAATGTAATGTATTGCGAATACATAGAAAGAAGGATCCTTTATTGTATGATTATATGATAGCGGAACAAACACTGATAGCAGTTACTTCTGTAAAATATCTGGGAGTATGCGTGCAGAACGATTTGAAGTGTAATGATCATATAAAATTAATTGTTGGTAAGGCGGGTACCAGGTTTAGATTCATTGGGAGAGTCCTTAGAAAATGTAGTCCATCAACAAAGGAGGCTGCTTACAAAACACTCGTTCGACCTATACTTGAGTATTGCTCATCAGTGTGGAATCCGTACCAGATCGGGTTGACGGAGGAGATAGAGAAGATCCAAAGAAGAGCAGCGCGTTTCGTCACAGGGTTATTTGGTAACCGCGATAGCGTTACGGAGATGTTTAATGAACTCAAGTGGCAGACTCTGCAAGGGAGGCGCTCTGCATCGCGTTGTAGCTTGCTCGCCAGGTTTCGAGAGGGTGCGTTTCTGGATGAGGTATCGAATATATTGCTTCCCTCTACTTATACCTCCCGAGGAGACCACGAATGCAAAATTAGGGAGATTAGAGCATGCACGGAGGCTTTCAGACAGTCGTTCTTCCCGCGCACCATACGCGACTGGAACAGGAAATGGAGGTGATGACAGTGGCACGTAAAGTGCCCTCCGCCACACACCGTTGGGTGGCCTGCGGAGTATAAATGTAGATGTAGATGTAGATGTAGAGTACAAATTTGTACTCTAGGTCGACAAAGGATCTATTCCAAAAGCTAGCAAGTTTCCTTTTTCTTTTGTGTGTGCGCCTGTCAATGACTCAACACTTCTGCTATTTGGTGAGCAATCTCCTTTCCTCCTAAATCATTTACATTCCAACAGAACTTTCCTACTATACAGTATTATTTTAGCATTGAATAAAAATGGATAATTTGTCACTGAATTGTCAAATTTTAAGGATGTTCACACAACCTACACTATGTATTCATGACTCTTGTCTCCCTCTAATGTTGGGCCCTGTTCTTCAGTTGTTCTTTGGCTATGCAGACATGTTTCTGGTTCTGGCAAGTGCTTCCTTAATTTTTCACTTCAAATTTGTTGCAGCTCTTGAGCTTTCCTTCATTATTCTCAAACAACTGTTGTGCTGTACTGTCCAAGTAAAAATAGACTATGATGAGGTGCATAATGAAATCCCAAAAGTTGTGTTTAGCGACATGGTCAAATTGCTTTAGGCTCTAAACACTGTTAAGTGTCTTATGAGCATCTGACTCACTGATCCTTTTGTATCCAATGGTATCTTCACAATTTTGGCTGTAGGAGGAATGTATTGTTTGCATTAAGATTCTTGTACATGAAGGTGACTTCTTTCACTCAGTCCTATTGGAGCCAATGCAGGTTTGCCATCAAGCTCTAACACTTTTCTTTTACATGATGTTTATAAAGCACATATCTACCAAGTACATATGTAACTGAACTGCTTGCTGTAGCAGAGTGCTCCTATTTATATGTATAGAATGATAATAAGTCCCAGAACCTTCATCAAATTACAAATCTTGAATGATAAATAATTGCAAGAGGCAGCAACAGAACTCATGATCTGCACATCACCAGCCAGTGACTATAATCACTAAACCACCTGAATGATATTCAACATGTGGCAATATTAAAACAGTACAATGTCATTGTATGGAACAAATCCACAATGGACCACAGAAAATCCTTTGAAGTGTCAAATAAAATGCCCCAATACTTACGAGTGCATTTGAGTCTAACGTGAGGCTCCTTACTAATATAACTGGGCAACTTTCATCAAATACTGGCTGCTTTTCTGGGATAATGAGCAACTAATCATAACCCTTGACTATCTGACAGCATGTGATGAAGTCAAACTAATTACAAATATGACAGCACAAATCTTAGGTGCCAAAACAACACTAATATTTGCCAAAAATTTCTCCACCAACCCAGTGGATAAAATATGTGGCTGAATTGAACTGACGAATTGTTGAAACACCCAAAATGCCAAAAATTACACCAACTCAGAATGGCTATGTGAAGGCTTTTCTAGTGACTAAAAATAACATGATCAATGACATTAATGAGACAGTCCCAAGGCCATGCTGATGAAAAAATTTGCATTTTGACTGGGGAAAACCAAAGTGAAACTTTTTCTACTAAATTTTTGAATTCATTGAGTTTGTGCAGCTTGAAATGTCACTGCACTGTCTTAAACTGAAGACTGGCTTGCTGGTCATTTCATTGAAGAATTTGAACTCACCAAATTTGTGCAAAGAATTAGACCCTGCAACAAAAATCTACAGAATAATATCGTTGAGCCCAATATAATGAACAGTAAAGAAAAAGAGAAGACATTATTTATACTGTGAATACCTTTAACCTTTATTGACTTGCCCTTGAGTTTTAAATGACTGTAATTTCTAGTGAAGTTGGCCTACAGTATGACAATCAACAGACCACAGGGCTAAACATTCTGATATAGCGGCATCAACTTGAAGGCATCATGCTTTTCACATGGTCAAAATTATGTCAGGTGCTCATGAGTTGGATCTCCTGAAAATTTATTCATTTCCATTCCCAACAACAATGCTGTTATTGACTGTGCAGAATGTCGTGGCCTGTAGTAGCACATACTGTAGAGCACACGTGGGCAGAGCAGTAGTGGTGGGTGTTATGGGCGGGCATTGTAGGGGAAATACCAAGTGCTGGAGGGGAAGCGCTATTCTAAACTGAAGCCCGCACTCACATTTTTTGTAAATATTAAGTGAGGACCCTTCACTCCCACACTTGCATGGTGACCACTTAAAAAAATCTACTGTCACCTCCCCTTTCATTAATATCTGAAAGGGTTCTACCGAAAATGTAGTGATTTTTTTGCCTGGCTTCTTAACCATTTGTAACTTTCAGAGAAGCATCAGGAATGGCGAATTTTGAGTAAAACTTACAAATTTCTCTGGTTGCCATGTTAAAATTTGCTTCTTTTGCGAAACACACCACAGGTTATACAGTCTCACCTCACTAACATGTTGAGCAGACACAATTGGGAGAGAATTCCGAAACAGTGATTTATTAAGTGAGGAGCTGAGGAAAAGTAGGGTCATTAACTCGTGAAAAGCCATATCCTCACCAGCTACTGACGGCCCTTAAAAATTACATTCTTTCATCAAAAAATTCTGTAGTTATTGGAATAACATGGTAATAATGAAGTTTTACATAATAATGATATGGTAAAATACTCTCCTCTTTGTATGCTATCATTTGCCAAAATCTAATTTTGATATCTGAAGCCGTTTATGAACTATGAGGAATGTTGTGGATTTTCACTCTGGCTTTATTGCTGACATGACGTGATGATAAATAGTTGTTCTACATGAAATCAATTTTCTCAAGATTGGCAAGACAGATAACTCTACAGTGGTCTAAAGAAAAATTCAATATGTTAGCTACATTTCATACACAACAACATATTATGTAACAAGCACCAAACACAAAATCATAGTGACCTCTATTTTTCACTGTATGCTTTTCCGAATATCACGTGGTGTCTTACTTCCTGTAAGAGGTTTCCACCCAGCATATGCATGAAGTATGAAGAAGAGCAGATAGAAGAGGTTGACAGTCTTAAATTCCTGGGATTACAACTTGATAATAAATTCAGTTGGGAGGAGCACACCACAGAACTGCAGAAACGCCTTAACAAATCTGTATTTGCAATTCGAGTGTTAGCAGACATAGGCGACATAAAAATGAAAAAGCTTGCATACTTTGCCTACTTTCATTCCATAATGTCATATGGTATAATATTTTGGGGTAACTCTTCAAGTCAAACAAAAGTTTTCAGAGTCCAAAAGCGTGTAATACGTATTATTTGTGGAGTAAATTCATGGACGTCCTGTAGAAACCTCTTCAAAGAACTGGGTATACTAACTACTGCCTCTCAGTATATTTACTCCTTTATTAAATTTGTCCTAAATAACATATCTCTTTTTCCAACAAACAGCTCAGTTCATACATACAATACTAGGAACAAAAATGATCTGCACAAGGACTTAAAAGCACTTACTTTAGTTAAAAAAGGGGTCCACTACTCAGGAACACACATCTTCAATAATTTGCCAGCAAGCATAAAAAATTTAGTTAGAAATAAAGATCAGTTTAAAAGGAGCCTGAAAGACTTACTAGTGGCCTACTCCTTCTACTCCATTGACGAATTTTTTAATAGAAACAAATGATGTATTGTATATATTCATACTATTAGTATTGTTATTTCAGCTTTAGAAAAAAGAAAGAAAAATTACATGTTCCACATCCACGAAGATCTCCTCAGCACAGATCCATGGAATGAAAAACTAATCTAATCTTCCATGTAAGTATCACAATAACTATGATCATTAACAAAATGATGGGCACATCATCATGAAACTGACATATAAAGCTATTGGTAAAGCAAAATTGATTTTTTTTATCAAATAGTTGCTGTAAAATTGTTTGAGAAAAATTTCAGGGCATGTGCCTTGATTCTGTCATCACTGAATGGGCGAAAGTTGGAAAACACTTGTCAGCCTCCCCTTCTGAATAAATGAACGAACTTGGGCAGTGCTTTGGACAAAAATTGGTCACTGTGCATCCTGCACAGGCTATAATTGAGTGTAAAAGCAACTGTTGTAGCGAAAATGTAAAAGAGTAAATGTGATGAAACAAAAATAACTCTTTTATTTAATAACAACCAAAAATACTCTTCTTTAACAGTAACCCTTAACTCTACTCACACAAAACCAGGTACATGCTGCTAGTTAGGTTAATAATAGCTATTTACGTACTACAAAACTGAAAACAAATAGCATAAATAGTGTTGTCACATTGGTAAAAAATTATTTAATGATCTCTTAATATGACCTGCTGTTAACACAATTACAGCATGTAACATAAATCACATAAATTCTTCCTGAAATACAGATACTGCCAAGTATATACATGTCCAAACTTCAATAAAATTATATCAAGAATTTCATGGCAAGAGCCTGTAATATTCCAGAAAGAATGAATTCTTTTTTATTACATCCCACATCCTTGATGCATACTGGAACCTACAACAGAAAGAAAAGGAAATTTCAGCTGTTGTATGACAGTTGCTTTTAAAGTAAGTTGCAACATATATTTTTAACAAAATTTTGCAATGACACATCTAAACAAAGGTGGCAAAAAATGTTTTGTGTTTTGAATATCTTACTGATAGCATCTCACTATGATAAAGCAAGCAAGCAGTCATTGAGACACTGGACACGTATTCAGGAGGAGCAAAATTTAAACAACTGTCTATCAACACACTGTAAGTTTTCTGCAGTTTCTCCAAATTAAATCATATTGCAGGAGAACGTGTTATCCTTACTGATACTCTTTTAAAACATTTAAGTGTAAATCTGTTCTCTAAGAAAATATTAGGATATTTGAGTACTTATTTACTTGAGACAAGGATCATATGCATAGGATTCTGTAAATTTACAATTTTGGGTAAGGAGAAAGAAAGAATTTATACATATGCACACATACAAAACTGAGATCAAAAAGTCTTTACCCAGAAATGAGCAACTGGTACAGCATTTTCTTGTGCCTTGAACAACTTCTTCTCACTGCAAAAATAAAGGCAACATAAACACTGATGTTTCATTGTCTCTGCTTCTCCAAACTTCCACACAGTGGCTCTTGCAAGTGTCCTGTTTCACTGGGTTGTCCTTAGATTTGCCAGCAGCTTCTCATAACCTGTCCAGTGATCTCCGTGTGGTCCAGTGCAAGTTGCGTCTAGCTGGGAATCATTCTGCTGGATTTACTACTGGTTGGAGATGACTTACTTTGGCTGCCAATAGTTTTTCTCTGAGTTTCTTGGATGATGTATTTAGTGAAGATACTGACTGTAAAAATCTCTTCTTAGACTTCAACCTAGGTCTTGATTGAGTATGTCCATGCAATGGTTGAAACTAACATTCCTTGACTTTTTTCCTTTTGGCATTTGGGGCTAATCTCGGAGTATGTTAGGAGGAGCATTGCCTGCCATACTGTACAATTTGTCAACAAGAATTGGTTTCAAGCATCTAGTAATTAGCTTTGCAACTTCATTAAGAGCTATGTCTATTTCTTTCATGTAGGTGGATTAAAACTATAATGGGCAGGCAAATTCACCAGCCAAGAAGCAGTGCCACAGAGGAAATGCAGACTGTCTGGCATTGATCATCCCAATTACTACCAACAAGTTTCCAGACGAAGATGTTTCAGGCTGTCACCTTATGTTTGGTATTAAGATAGTACTGCCACTAAGTGCATTATTTGTCTAAGTGCCTTCAGTTGGTTCTTATTATAGGAATCAAAAAAGATTTTCAGAGCTCTTTCCACCTCCTATTCTGCTTCTTCAAAATCATATGTCAATGCATATATGAAACTCTTGCATGTATTGGATCTTGGATGATCATCTGTGTAAATGCTTAAGAACATGACAGACAACAGAATTCCTTGTGGTACAATTTCTTTGGTTCCTCCAAGAGTAGTGTCTCAACACAGAATGTTCAATTGTGCAGTAAAGTACCATTTATTCTAGTGAAACTGTAGTTCTAGATCAGACTGTAGATCTGTGAGTAAGGGTGCAGTATTGTTGAAATACAGGACGACAGTGAATGCGTGCATGAAGTGTGGATGGAGCACTGAAACACACACTGTTGGTGGATTCAGGAGGTGCTAAGATGCATGCTAGTGCAGTGAGAACTTATGTACATTTCCTGAAAATGTTGGTTTTGAACTTTTCGATGGATAGACAATTACATCAAAAACACTGAATTTTTCGGTAAAGTTTGTGTTAATTAAACACAGATTAACAAGCTGCAAACAAAATAACTTTAACCAGCAGTAGTTACACAGTGCATAGATTCATTAACCAGGCATTATTCTTACCACAATACACTGAAGAGCCAAAGAAACTGGTACACCTGGCTAATATCATGTAGGGCCCCCGCAAGTACGCAGAAGTGCCGCAACACGACATGGTATGGACTCGACTAATGTCTGAAGTAGTGCTGGAGGGAACTGACACCATGAATCCTGCAGGGCTGTCCATAAATCTGTAAGAGTACAAGGAGGTGGAGATCTCTTCTGAATGGCACACAGCAAGGCATCCCAGATAGCTCAATAATGTTCATGTCTGAGGAGTTCAGTGGCCAGTGGAAGTGTTTAAACTCAGGGGAGTGTTCCTGGAGCCACTCTGTAGCAATTCTGGATGTGTGGGGTGACACATTGTCCTGCCGAAATTGCCCAAGTCTGTCAGAATACACAATGGACATGAATGGATGCCGGTGACCAGACAGGATGCTTACTTACATGTCGCCTGTCAGAGTCATATCTAGATGTGTCAGGGGTCCCATGTGCTTCAACTGCACACACCCCACACCATTACAGAGCCTCCACCAGCTACCAGCTTAAACAGTCCCCTGCTGATACACAAGGTCCATGGATCCATGAGGTTGTCTCCACTCCCGTACACATTTGTCTGCTTCATACGATTTGAATTGAGACTTGTCTGACCAGACAATATGTTTAGAGTCATCAACAGTTCAATGTCAGTGTTGACGAGCGCAGGCGAGGCATAAAGCTTTGTGTCATTCAGTCAACAAGGGCACATGAGTGGGCCTTCAGCTCCAAAAGCCCATACTGATGATGTTTCATTGGATGGCTCACAAATTGACACTTGTTGACTGATGGCCCAGCATTGAAATCTGCAGCAATTTGTGGAAGAGTTGCACTTCTGTCACACTGAATGATTCTCTTCAGTCGTCATTGGTCCCTTTCTTGCAGGATCTTTCTCCGGTCACAGTGATGTCAGAGATTTGATGTTTTACCGGATTCCTGATATTCACAGTACACTAATGAAATGGTCGAATGGTTGTATGGGAAAATCCTCACTTGATCACTACCTCGGAGATGCTGTGTCCCATCGCTCGTGCGCCAACTATGCACCATGTTCAAATCCACTTAAATCTTGATATCTTGCAATTGTAGCATCAGTAACTGATCTAACAATTGCACCAGACATTTGTTGTCTTATATAAGCGTTCCTGGCTGCAGCACCGTATTTTGCCTGTTTACATATCTCTGTATTTGAATACGCATACCTGTACCAGTTTTTTTGGTGCTTCATTGTGTAACGTGGAGTCAGATTTTCTTTACAATGTCAAATTTCATGAGTTGTGAACATTAAAAGAACATCTACAGCTAATATTTTTTCATTTTTCAATTTATAATCTTGTAACTGTTTTACATGAGTAATTGTCAAATGCGATTGTTTTCAGTAGAGGGACTTCATATTTTGAACTAAAATAAAAACTAATATTAGAGGTACTTTGATTTATGAAGCTAATTTCTGTAGTGTACACCTATTAATTGTATTTAAGCTGAGCAACATTCCACACAAAAGCAATAGAATCATACTACCTGTTGTTAATTAGAATTGGACATGAAGTGTCTTCTCCAAAGTTAGTTTTATGCACCTTAGAAAGAAACTTGCACACAAAAGCTAAAGAAAAACAACAATAAGAAGAAATTTTACCATAGGAGGAGAGAGCTTACAAAGTGACGCTAGGCTAGTTCCTTCAGCAGGATGTGGAAGGGTTATAAATGACAAGTCACAGGTAGAAAATGTATTTAATAATCATTTCTTGAACATAGTAGAAAGCACAGGGACCAACAGTTCAGGAGAAAGATCACAGCTATATATTAAAGAAGTAACCCTCAGAAAATTACATCATGTGTATGTACCACCAACTTCTACTTCTGAAATTAAGAGGGTCATACATTCTCTCAATAATAAAAGATCTTCTGGTTTTGATGGTGTTTCCAATAGAGTACTAAAGATTTGTTCTCATATAATAAGTCTGGTATTGTCCGAAATATGTAATGAATCACTAACGCAAGGCATTTTTCCAGAGAGACTAAAATATGCCATTGTTAAACCCCTCTTTAAGAAAGGTGATAAGAGAGATGTCAGTAACAACTGACCTTTTTCACTGCTGACATTTTCCCAAATTTTTGAGAAGGTGATGTATTCTAGAATAGTATCTTACCTTGGCAACAATAATATCCTCAGAAAATCACAGTTTGGGTTTCAGAAGGGTTGCTCTACTGATAATGCCATTTACATGTTCACACACCAGATATTACAAGCATTAAATAACAAAATAGCACTGGCAGGTATTTTCTGTGACCTATCCAAGGCATTTGATTGTGTGAAATGTAGTATAATCCTAGATAAATTGAAGTTTTATGGGATTGATGGTATAGCCAACCAAAGGATCATGCCATATCTAACCAAAAGAATGCAGAAAGTTATACTTAGTAGTAATTCAACCAACAGAATCCAGGGACATAATTCTGACTAGGGAGAAATCGCGTATGGGGTTCCCCGAGGCTCAATCTTAGGTCTACTACTGTTTCTCATACAGTATATGTAAATGATCTACCATCTAATGTACAACAAGCAGAATTAGTTCTTTTTGCAGATGACACCAGTACTGTAATCACTCCCAGTATATATATACGCAAATGGAAGAAATGGTGAACAAAGTTCTCAAAAGTATATTGACTGGTTTTCTGCCAATGATCTCACCCTGAATTTCACACAAAGACACATCATATTCAGTTCTGCACCTGTTGGGGTACTGAACCAGTGATAAGTGTAACACATGGTGATGAAATAATATCTAGGGTGGAAACTTCAAAATCCTTAGGTGTCCATATTGATGAGAATTTAAATTGGAGAAAACACATTTTGGAACTCCTAAAACAACTTAGTTCAGCCACATTTGCACTTAGAATCATAGCAAATTTTTGGGAGAGAGAAATCAGTTGCTTATCTTCACTCAGTAATGTCATATGGAATAATGTTCTGGGGTAACTCATCTTTAAGAAAGAAGGTCTTCATTGCCCAAAAACATACTGTGAGAACAATATGTTGTGTTATCCTGCAATCATTTTGTAGACATCAGTTTAAGGAGTTTAGCATTCTGACTACTGCTTCAAAGTATATTTATTCCCTCATGAAGTTTGTTGTAATTAATCCACTACAGTTCAACAGGAACAATAAGGTACATAATTACAATACCAGAAGAAAAAATGACGTTCATTACTCAACATTAAGGTTGTCTTTAGCACAGAAAGTGGTGCACAACACCGCAACAAAAATTTTTGACCCCTTACCAAGTGATATAAAATGTCTAACAGACAACAACATAAAATTTGAAAATAAATTGAAACAGTTTCTCCTTGAGAACTCCTTCTATTCTGCAGAAAAATTTCTGTTTTGTAATGTGTAAAAGTAATGGGTAGGAACTGCTAACTCAATCTGTATATCCTGTTTTCATTTGGGGGATTGGGGGGGGGGGGGGGGGGGGATAATTATATGGTGATGTTCAGAGCACAAATAGATGTACAAATTAATTTGCAATATGAATGTAAAATGACTCGTTCCACATCATGATGATTTATTGTGCAAAATGATCAATGGAACATGACAGTAACTAACTAATTAGTCCTTACATGGCCGTGCAAATGACCTGGGGCCTATAAGGTGCTGAAGTTTGACCAGTTACCACTACCAGATAATGGACAGTGCAGACATGCCTGGGTTTGCAAAGGGCATGAAGTGTGACATCACTGGTTTTATGAAACTTTACAATTCCTTGACTCTGAACAAGAGCAAATGACATCAGACTTGAGGCCCACAAAACTGGGCATGCATGAATTAAATTGCACATGGAACAAAGAAACATTATGAACCACTAACAACACAGTAAATGTCAGTAGCACCATGTTCAACATTTGAGAGAGGAGACCTCTTGGTACTAAGCAGTTCTCTGAGTGAGTTGTGGTTTGGTAATTATTGGCATCAGAAGGCATTAATAAAAAATCAAATTCAGCATAACCACTCCCACATAATGCAAATTTTATAAACAAAGTATCATTTGACGGCACCAGAGTAGTGTTACCAAATGACAGTTTCAAACACTGTCCCATAACTAATTAGCTAGTTACAACTTCCATATGGACTAACCATCAAAGATTGTACTGTGTGAAAGATATTACTATTTCACATCACTTAATAATAGGCATCACTGAGTAACAATTGTTTGGTTAGGAGTAAATCAAATTTTGATTAATGAACCAATTAATTACCAGTTGTATACCAAACCCTATACCCAATCAAAAGTCCAAGAACACAATGTAAAAGCTGGCGAGAAAACAGTCAAAATTTAGCCATAACACTTTTCTTTTTGTAGCAATGAGATTTATATTAATTTTATTCAATACTAACCTTTTCCTTACGGCTTAACTTGCTTTGTGTCTGACACATGTATTGCATACTGCTCCTTCGCCCCCTCTATGTCCACCTCTTCCTGTCCTTGTCTCTTTTACAGCTTAAATGTATGTTTGTACGGGCCCAAAGTTGTTCAAAAATATGAAACCGTAGGATATAACAGAGTGGAAGAAGGAAAGCAGAGAATCTTTACTGTTCAGGAGTAACAGCATTGGAAGTTAATATTGTATTAAACACAACAGCACACACGGAACAATATCCTGAATCTGATATGCCCAAGAAAGCTTTTTTATCTACCTAAGAATTAAAGAGCAATTATACAATTTTTACGTGATTCTATAGAAAAAGTAAAGCTATCATCAACACAAGGATTGCACAAAAATTTTCCCGGTTCACTTGCCGCATGAGAATCAGATATAATTCCAAGCTTTCAATAACATCCCCCATCATCTTCATCGGGGACTAAAACTGATGGTGGATATCAGCAAAAGCTTGTAATTTTATCTGAATTTAATATGGCAAGTGAATCAGGAAATTTTTATGCAAGGACTCCATCACAAAAAGCTTTCTGGCAACATGTACATCAGACTGAACACCACAGTGCATGATCCTACTGGAGGCAGTATGCTGTTGTCTTCCTCCCCTTATCCTGCTAGTTATTGGTTATCCTTTTAAGATAATTTAACAATTTTATCTGAACATACTTCAGTTTATTCTAATATGCTCTTTACATCTAACGAGAATTTTATATCTGCATTTCAGATGCAATTGCCTCTTTTTTTATCCCAAAGTGGAGTATAAAAAATAGGTTTCCGATGGATGAAGTCTTCATTATTGTTTTTCTGTCAGGTTCGAATACCCTGCTATTTAAAGTATTGTAGAGACTACCATGGTTCAATAAAATTTTATCACTGACTCAACAATATAGCTTGATTAAAATTACTTGATAGTTGACATCTGTCACTTGATGCAACAGTGTTGCCACATCGGCTGCTGGCTACTGCTCAGTCACGAATGTCACAGAAACATGGCAGGTCACTTCACAAATGCTGTTAATCTGTAACGCAGAGCAACGTTGGAAGCAGCCACCATGAGGTAATACAGAAACGAGAGATGCTTTGATGAAAGCAGATTTTATGTGGCCAATGACCAAACTGCGGCAAACAAAGCTTATTGTAGCTCTGAATTTAAACTCATGTCCTAACCTAACCACAACCTCATGATTTGCAATGTATCTGAGAAAACAGTGGTTAACAATCTGTGGCAGAACTAAAATCATGATCTCTTTGTTCACAGTGATTAAAGCTAACCTCTACAAGCAAACTCAAGACAGAAAAATTCCAGTTTTAGCACTGAAAAAGAAACTGTAATTTCTCATTATCATTCATTGGCTACCTGAAACTATCCTTACTCTGGCTAAATGAACTCTTGCTTTACCAGACGATGAGCAGTTCTGTTTGGTACTTGGTTGTAGATTGTACACGATACTGGCAGATTCCAAACAAAACAATAATGATAGGAAGACAAAAAGATGGTAAACAGAAAATTAGCATAATCAAAATGGTACAGCGAAGTAGTAGAAATTAAAAACTTATATCCAAATGGATTAACTGAATAACGTAATAATGAAACCCTTTTGATTAGATTCAGAAATAAAAAAATTTCACTAGCTTTCACAAGTTTCAAACCTACGACCTTGTGCACGACAACTTCATATGTTAAACATTATGTTACAATACTACCATGCACATTTATGACACATATTATGGTAGCAATGATGAATCGTAGCCGTCAAAAATTTGCCTTGACATAACGTTACGTGAAACTTCTCTAATGTAAGCCAATCTCTGTGATTACAATAACTGTATATGTGATGCTGAATTGTGTCTTGTGCGAAAGGATCCAGTAGGATTTGGTTAGTTCTGTGTGTGAAATATGTTAGGACTGTTGATATTTTTATAAACATTGGGAATACAATATATCAGTATTTTAAAAAAAATCGTAATCAGCCCACGATATAAATTTAAAAAAATCATCGATATATCGATGGAAAAAATATCAACGTACCAGCCAAAAAAACCTTGGCTGCACAGTGTACATATACTGCCAGTTTTAGAGTTGTATATTTAAGTCTGCTTATCCCTCTTAGAGCAAGAACTGAATGGAAAACAATGCATGTTCATAACTGACAATAATTACTATGCTATCAATGGTCTCGACTTCCCTGTTTTATCATTTCTGCAAACGCCACCAAACTAGCAGTTGTGTCAGAACTGCATGCTGAAGTTAAATGTTGCAGTTTCTGTTAGTGGCACTCAGTTTCGATAACGTCAGCATTTCCCCTTACATGTCTCTGCCCACCGCAAAGACCAATCTTGTCATTTAGATTTTTGTTCATCAGTTTTAGCACCTGTTTTTGCAGAATGCTGATGTGAAGAAATACCACAGCAGTTGCATTAAAAAACATGCACTAATCGCTATGCTACAACCCTACCATACTTCATACTAGTTGTGTTAAAAAAAAATTTTTTTAAAGCAACTGGTGTGCTATTTCTTCACATCGGAAATTTTGTTATTCCATTCACACTGCCAACCCGCAGTTCAACTGGACTACTTCTCTGTGCCATCAATACGTGATTCACACAGTCAAAGAGGGAGACTGGATGTAATGGAAACTCAAAAAGTAATAAGACTCTCTCATATAATGAAAGTAAAACTATGTTCTACTAAAATTTCAAAAGAACAATTTCAAATGTTCACTGAAAATTGTGAAAAAAAAAAAAATAATATAAAATAAAAATATAGGCACTCAATGTTGCTCTTTCAATATTGATATGTGTGTGTGTGTATGTGTGTGTGTGTTTTGCTGTATGGTTATCACATACGGTGAAATACAAAATTCAGGGGCCAGATCCATGATTTGGAATCCAAACACAACAAGAAAGAAAGCCAGACCAAGTGTTGAGACAGTTTGGTCGTGACGTTGAGCATTCTGATTGGAGGAAACCCGCTCCAACCCATGAAGTGTCGACTATCAAGTGATTTTAATCAGATTATCTCATCATCATCATCAGAAATTCTTTTAACTGCACTGTGTAAACAAGGGAAAAATTTAATTATGGTGCCAATGTCACTGGAACTGTCTAAATCAGTGTCATTTTACCTAGAATTATTTATTTTGTAAGCAATCATTTGGTACATGTTGTCTTTTGGGTTGATGTAACATTAAGGTTCATTCTATAAAATAAGACCAATAAGAGTCTTTTTTGTGCTGGCACAAAGATCGCATTCAAGCACAGATTCACACTGTAGCTGCAGCTATTTCAGGTTCTTCATTTGATCATGTAGAATATGCGAAACAAAAAGAAATGTGCCACTTAATCCACAAGCAGTGTATGGAATATCTACGAGTGATGCTCTGGATGTTACAAATCCTACCCTTCACCTATATCCAGTTTATCAATAGATTTATTTTTTCTTAAATCTTACCAGTTTTTTTCAGTCAGCGGTGAGTGGGTAAGTGCATTGCGCTCCACACTCAGTAGTTGACTACGTAGATTATCAATCAATGTAGTGAGGCCAGGGTGTCCATGATACAGCAAACTTGAGTCTGTAGAATTATGCAAAATCAGTTACCAATTATCAAAATAGTTCAATGTGTCCTCATATAAACAATACAGGCTCATCATTCTACCTTATTCTCAAAGTGCGACATACCATACAAAACAAAGGTGAAAAATGAATTTCATTTAACTTTTTGTGAACGAAGTTAATTAAAATCAATGACAAAGTTTTTTATATTGAGTAGATTCTGAATTGTGTAAGGTTTTAGTGAACAGAAGTGAATTTCAGATAACCTGAAGACACATTATCTCATCTGTTATATCAAAAGGTAGTAATAGATGCATCATGGGTGATTTACGTAGAAAATAGTGATGAGAAAAAGTTACTAAAATCAGATAGTTATTATAATTTAAAATTAGCCTTTAATTAATTAAAAACATTCATTTGATTCTATTTTCAGTCTAAGTCTTCAAAAAGTTTGTGAAGCATTACTCTTTTTAGCACTTTGCATCTAGTATTTTCTATTACTTTTACTATCTTTAGTCTACCCACTTCTGCTACTTTCTAAAGTTCTCCGTCTCCAGAACTCTGTGACTTATGTGTTTTCTAATGGAGCTGTCTCTACTCACTCTCAACTTTCAAAAGACTGTAAATAGTAATATGCAAGTTAGTCCTCATCCCCCCCCCCTCCCCAATCCCCATTCCTCTTTTTCAGAAAATTATTTATGTATATTAGTGGAAAATGAGAAATGAATACCCTGGAGCGGCAGCTCCACACAAGCAAACTCTTATTCATACATTATACACGTAGTACATCATAATCACACTTTTGGCAGATTGCCTATGACCACAATTTCAATCTAAAAAATGCAGTCCAGTAACTGGTCTCAGAAGATAGGTCCTAAATTATTACGTCCAGAGTATTTCAGTGTAACTATCCAGCATCAATGGAATGGAAAACATCCCAGTGACATCTATGTGGCAATGTAATTCTGATCAGGCTTAGTCTCTGCAACTCAATCTTCCACAGAGCAAGTGGAATGGTTGAGAGTCCACAAAACTTGCCATGACCTTTTACTGCTCTCCTCGGTGCAATGAGCTTTGACTCTTGTTAATCAAAGGCCTGCGAGGTTTTCTGCCATTGGGCAGCAGAGCTGCATGTTTGACCTGGATTGCTGAGAGGCACTCATCGGTCCACCGTGGTACAGGTTGCCTCCTAAGGTGAGCTGAGAACTCAGTAATTTTCCACTGAGCCAAGTCTGCAAGGGCCAGGGAACAGAAGAAGAGCTCTACGGCTGAAGATGACCCAGTAGCAATTTTGAAATGAGTAGGATTCCCTGTGTTGAGGATGCACAGATCCTGAGGCACCATGAAGCACTCTAAAACTTGACTCCTGGCACAAGTAAAGTGTGAGCCCTATAACACATTACAAGCACTGGAGTCTTCCAGTTGGAGAAAAGGACAGGGGAGTTGCTCTATAAGTCTCAGAATATGTAACTATCTAATTATCTGTAGTGGTAAACAGAGAGCAGATTGTAATCCATTGACCCACATGAACTCCAATGCAGGTCAGTAACCAGGGATGTATGTTTCCTGTAAACCTACATGACAGATGACGTTCCTGAGCTAGGAGTTTCAGTTCCTCCACATTTATTGGCATGTGTGTATTATGGGGGGGAGGGGGGGGATGAGGAGTCTGCTACAGTTGGAGCCTCAGTCTGGTGACAAAATGGTTGCCTCAAGCAGAATTCATACTCCATTGGCTCTAAAGCCCAATCATAAGAACCATCAAATAGAACAGGTTCTACATGGTCTGACAGTTTATGACATGTCTTCTTCTGAGGCTGATGCTTCTTGTTTGGTCTGTTCACCACAGAAGGTGTTATAGCAATAAACATGAGAGGGGTAGTGTCAGTGTTGGTCTGTTTACTGGAGTCTGTCATTTTGAGATGCTGAAAGACCCTCAATGTCAGCAATCATGGCCTTTTCTGATGTTCTACGATGGAGCTATGGTTTCCAAAATAAGAACCCTTTTAAAACAGCACTAACAAACACATGTAGTAGTACCGACATTAGCAACCTCCATTTATGTAGAGGCATTGTGTTTATAACATTAGTGCATGGAATGATATACAATGTGCTACTTGATGTATATATTCATTCTTGGAATGACATGATATTGATATAATTGTACAAAAAATGACGATGTCCAAGACTGTAAAGTTAACATGGACAAATAAACATTATTATTATTATTATTTGTATATGCTGATAACAGCCCTCTTTCTCAAGAACATGGTGCACAATGGTGAATGAGGCTCACAGTTTTATATGAAACACTGATTATCTCAAATGTATTTGCTACTTGGTAAGTGGTGTCCTGGCAATCTTTCATGCACATTTAATACAAAGGAACCAGTATAAACTGTTATGAAGTTTGTTAATGTAATGTTTCTGGTAAAGTTTTACATTTGACACAGCATTTGTTTGGCTGTTTTTGTATGTTGTATTTCCATCTTAGAACTGCTGAAGACATAATTGTGTTTGTAAATCATATGAAAATAGCTCTGTTCGTAATTGCATCAGTCAAGGGACCTGATGCGTTAGTAAAAAGGCACTTCTCATGTGTTTGTTCAGAATCTAGAAACTAACGTATGACCTGAAGGTCTTAATGTTCATGTACTTGTTTCCATTTACCTCACCAGAACCACCTGAGTGTGTAAAAACAAAATCTGAAGGTGTCGCCCTAGCTTCACTGTACTCAAAGACTGTAACACAGACAGTTACATTAAGACAAAGACTGAAAACACAAATTACCACTGTAACATTCACATCAGTTGTATCAGCTTTCACTGTTAAATGAGTTAAGTAATCCTATAAAATAAATGAATATGATTGTGAGCTGTTCTGTTTAGTTGACGCAAAAATCTGTCCACTTCTTAATAAATACCAGTAGTTGCTTCTAGTTGGGCCTGCTGATGCCTGCCCATTCTAATCACAAAATACCTCGCTGACCACACAATTGTAATCATATGACTGAGGCTTCCACAGCAATATTTCTCCAAATTTGCAAGATTTCATTGCTGCCAGGAGCATGTCAAATGTGTACCAAGTTTCCTACTCTCTATGAGTATTCATGAATGAGAATATGACACAGCACAGTTAAGTTGGCAGATATTTTTCTCGCTGAGTGCAGACAGTATGTTGTTTGGTGTTGGGAATGAGACAGTTATTTATTTTCTTATGGCACTCATTTTGATTAAAAGATGAATACTTGTTGGTACTGTAATAAAATGGAATCATAGATCAGGCTTCCAAGGTATTACTTTCCAATGTATTTGACAATCTATTGAACAACATTAAGTGATAAGTTCGCCTGGTTCAATTGTGATACCATTGTAGTTAAAGGATAATTTGACAATGCTGCTACTGAATATACACAGTGGCTTTGCTTCATGAAGGCTTTTTCAATTCCAGTCACTCCATAGTATTGTGACTGCATGTACTAAGCAACCACTATGATGTATGGGACAGGTCTTGCATCTAGGTCTATTACAGGGGTAGGAGCCATGAGGTAAGGGGTTGGGAGCAGGGTTGTGTAAGGACGAGCATGTAGGTTCAGTGGACGGTGGAATACCACTGTGAGAGAGGTGGGAAGGATAGTGGGCGGGGCATTTCTCATTTCAGGGCATGACAGGAAGTAGTCGAAATGTAATTCATTTGCTCTAGTCCTGGGTGGTACTGAGTTACGAGGGGAATGTTCTGTGCTGGACGGTGGGACTTTGTGAAGTGGTGGAAAGATCGGAAAGATAAGGCACAGGAGATTTGTTTTTGTACAAGTTTGGGAGCATAATTACAGTCTGTGAGGCTTCAGTGAGGCCCTCAGTATATTCGAGAGGGACCTCGTCACTGCAGATGTAATGACGACGAGTGGCTAGTCTGTATGAAAGGACTTCTTGGTATGGAATGGGTGGCAGCTGTCAAAGTGGAGGTATTGCTGGTGGTTAGTAGGTCTGATACAGACGGACGTACTGATGTAACCATCTTTGAGGCGGACGTCAACATCTAGGAATGTGGATTGTTGGGTTGAGTAAGACCAGATGGAGCACATGAGGGGGAAGTTGAGGTTCTGGAGGAATCTGGATAGGGTGTCCTCATCCTCGATACAAATTACACAGATGTTATCAATGAATCTGAACCAGGTGAGGGTTTAGGATTCTGGGTGTTTAGGAAGGATTCCTCTAGATAGCCCACGAATAGGTTAGCATAGGATGGTGCAATGCGGGTGCCCACAGTCGTACCCCAGATTTGTTTGTAGGTAATGCCTTCAAAGGAGACAAAATTGTAGGTGAGGATATAGTTGGTCATGACGACTATGAAGGAGGTGGTTGGTTTGGAATCTGTCAGGCATTGGGAAAGGTAGTATTTAATGGTGGTAAAGCCATGGGCATTAGCGATGTAAACACATTGCCATCCATGCGTCTCGTACAAACTGACTCACCTGGTGCCAGCAGCACCAATTCAGATTACTTGGTTTGTCGCCGGCCGTTCTTGACGTTATCGGGATATTATAAATTGTTAAGTGGTACTAATCTCATAGTTAGTTCTCATAAGTTGTCAACCCTGTTCCCCTATTTTTGTGGAATTTCGAAGATATTCATAAGTAAATAAATACAAAATTCTTTGGTCAAATATTTGTTTATTTGAACTTTTTGAAAAATAACCAGTTACGAATTGCATTTTGAAAAGCCTGTCGGGATTATCCAGTTTATTGTTGTTGTCGGAAAAATTTAAAAATGATAATATTTGACTGAATTGGATGCGGGACATAAGTTTTGCGAAATATCGGTGTGTCTATCAACTGATTAATTGACCAATAATCACTGATCCTTGCCTTTTTTACAATTCCCATACAGATAGCAAGCCAAATCATTTTCTAAGTTCGGGTGCCGTAACGTCGACAAATTTGGCATTTTTTTATTCAGTTTTCTTCTATGGCAATTTTGACTGTAGTACTTGTTGGTTTTGTTGCTAATATATTCGAAAAGATTGTTCCTAATGTATAATTTGATGATATCCTCAACGCTCTCTGTATCTTTGGAAATATGTTTGGACCTGAAGATCCTTCAAATTTATTATTGGTTCTCAGTAAATCAAAGTCTGAGCACTGTGCACTGTCTTCTTTGTCTGAATCGACTGAATCAGTTGGCACCGTAGAGTTTGCTGAATTCTTGTTGGACATATTTCACTATCTTCCAACGCTTCTGCTTCACTTTCATTTTTTCAATATCCCATGTCTTGTTCCCAATTGGCCAAGTCGTCCAGAACGTCAGACAAGATGTTTACACATTCATCGTAAATAATCGTATTGACTCTTTCATCTGCCATTATGAAAGGGCACAACTACTTATAAAAACAAAAAACTTGTTGATGTGTGTAACTTATAGTTACCTAAAAAAAACATCAACAGAATGCAAAAGATACTAATGTGCTGTCGCCGGCCACTGCACGATACTATGCTCACGACACCACTGTGGTGTCGCCGGCCGTTGACCGCTATTTCGCACACGAGACCACTATGGTGTCGCCGGATGGCATAATGTTAATGTAAAGGTAGGTGGAATCAATAGTGATGAGCAGGGCATCATGTGGTAAAGGGACAGGAACTGTGGAGAGTTGGTGGGGAAAATGGTTGATGTCTTTTATATAGGAGGGTAAGTTCCAGGTAATAGGTTGAAGGTGTTGGTCTACAAGAGCAGCAGAGATTCTCTCAGTAACTGGCCACAAAGGGACATCCTGGGTGGTAAGCATGTAGCAGTTGGGAGTGCAGGGAGTGGTAGGGGTGAGCAGGGGGATGGGCTCTGGGGAGAGGTTCTGGATGGGCCTAAGGATTTGAGGAGTGACTGGAGATCCTGTTGGATTTCTAGAACGGGGTCACTGTGGCAAGGTTTGCAGGTTGATGTATCTGACAGCTGGTGGAGTCCTTCTGCCAGATAATCCTTGCGGTTCAAAACAAAAGTGGTGGAACCTTCATCTGCAAATACAATTATAAGATCAGATCAGTTTTTAGATGGTGGACTGCAGTTCTTTCAGCGGATGTAAGGTTAGTTTGCATGTTGAAGGATTTGGGGAATGATGGTGAGGTATGGTTCAAGGTTAAGAAATTCTGGAAAGTTATTTTGAGGTGGAGATTTGGGGCAGGGAGATGGATCACGATTGGTTGGAGGAGTGAACTGAGTTAGGCAGGTTTGTTCAACATTGGTTCTTAGTTGAGTCTGATTGGTAGGGTTGGTGGCGAAAGAGTTTTTCCACTGTAGGGACCGGGAGAAGGAGAGAAGGTCTTTAACAATCCTGCATGATTGAATTTGGTAGTGGGACAAAATGCGAGGCTTTCGGAAAGGACTGATATTTCTGTGGGGCTAAGGATTCTGGAGGAAAGGTTCGCGGCTGTGTTTCAGATCTGTTTAAGTTCTGGATTCTGTGTGGTGGTGGGAGGAAGTTTTGGAGGGTGGGGTAAATGTAGTAGGTCTGCGAGACAGGGTTTGTCAGCTATTGGGGGGGGGGGGGGGGGGATGTGGAGGAGGTTTGGAGGTTGTTGTAAAGCGGATGGACAGTGGTACACCAAGACAGGAGTAGGAAGTGAGCAGGGTGGAGAGATTTTCAGTTGGCCTTGTAAGTAGAAGTAAAAGTATCTTGACCCTCTCATGGCTCCCAGTACAGTGAGATGGAGTATTTTACTCTATCCTTTCTTGCATTATTTTATGATGGTCACTCCAAAAGAAATGCACACTATTTTTTTTAAATCCATCTTTTATTCTACATGTTTGAAAGTTTTACAGTGTGTAGATACAGCCTTTAGGAACAATATTTTCATTTCTCCACATAATTTTCATCCGTCTCAACTGCCTTATGCCATCTTGGAATCAACGCCTGTATACCTGCATGGTAAAATTCTGGACCAACCTGTTGGAGCCACTGTTTGGCAGTGTGCACAAGGGAGTCATCATCTTCAAACTTTGTTCCATGAAGAGAATCTTTCAGTTTCCCAAAGAGATGATAATCACATGAAGCAGGGTCAGGACAGTAAGGCAGGTGTTTCAGTGTTGTCCATCCGAGTTAAGTGATCGCTTCCATGGTTTTTTGACAGACATGTGGCCATGCATTATTGTGTAACAGCAAAATATCCTGCTTTTGCCAATGTGGTTGAACATGACTCAGTCAAGCTTGAAGTTTCTTCAGTGTCGTCACATATGCATCAGAATTTATGGTGGTTCCACTTGGCATGATGTCCACAAGCACGAGTCCTTCGGAATCAAAAACCACCGTAATCACAACTTTTCCAGCAGAAGGTGTGGTTTTAAATTT